>NC_040904.2:42305812-42945330 GCF_004126475.2 Phyllostomus discolor | reverse complement strand
TCAGTCCCGTGTTAGAGAGGAGCCGTTCGTGCTTTTGAGCAGCGCACACTTACAACTCACTTTAGAATAAAGTGTAGTGCAAACACCTAATTTTTACAGAACCGCTTGTATTTGGAGTTACTAATTAAAAATACTCACGCTCTTCCTTCTTTTCCTGTTCAAATCTGCAAGGTTATTTAATTGAAGTCCTATTTGGTGGGTGCAGATGCATGATGTGTTTGAATCATCAAACAGATTTAGTGTGTTTTGATTGTTGTGTGTGCCTCATTGCTATTCCCAGAATGTCGAGCTGAGCTTATGCTCCTCGGGAAGACTTAGACGCCTGAAACAGTAAAAGAGTCCTTTCTTCTCCTCCCGCCCTCGCCCCCCATTTTCGTTGAAACTTTGCCAATATCAGATCACGCTCTGTCTGTTGCTGCATTAAAATGAAGTCATTCCCTCCCACTTGTCGCCCTCCTCCCACCCCTACCTTTCCCTGGCTCTCCAGCCCCACAATTGTCTCACTAAGTCTGCAGCCACTCTTACTGTTATGGACAAAGTTTTTAGGTTTTATTTTATATTTTCTGCCTTTCTCTCCTCTCCATTTTCTCCCCATTTCCCCCCTCTTCTCAGAGGTTGTTTTTGGATTGGGGGCTGTGAAAGGGAAAGAGAAGGGGCCTGTTTTCCTCTCGAGGTGAAAACAGCCTTGGACCCGGCAGGTGCACGGCCCCCAAGCAGCTGCTTGCGACTCTCAAGCTGAAGCTCTTACTTCCCCCTCCAAGCCAAGAGCACTTCATATAATCCTTTCATGCAGTTCACACTGTAATTGCAGAAACCCCAACTGCTGGGGCTCATCTTATTATTATTATTATTGCGATTCTTATTTTTGTTGTTGTTTCTCACTGATAACACCTTCTGCAAATGGGAACCTGTCATGTTTGTTAGTTTTTTGTGTGAGACGAACTGCTCCTCCCGAAGCAGGATTTTTTTGTCTTGCTCTTAGCCCCGTTCCCCTGCTCCCCCTCCAGCCCTTACCCCCCTGAAGGCCACTCAGGGAGCAGCACATGTGGAACTTTTATGCAGTTCTATAGGGCCTTTTATTACCCTGCGGGCCTCATCCTCTTTTTAAGGAAGAGGCCAGTGGTTAGGTGCTGGCAATGAAAATTATTTTCTTGAACACCAGCTTGTTTTCTCAAGGTTCTGCTTATTTCTTTGGTAATTACAGGACTAAAGGTTTCTTTCTTTCTTTCTTTCTTTCTTTCTTTCTTTCTTTCTTTCTTTCTTTCTTTCTTTCTTTCTTTTTCTTTCTTTCTTCTTTCTCTTTTTCTCTCTTTCTCTCTCTCCTTTCTCTTGTTGACCTGTGAGTACTATAGTATATGGAACAATCACTTCATGGTTTTGAGGAAGAAAGGGCCAGGGATGAAAGTGTGGGGAAACTCTATGTTTTAAAAATGCTCTTAAGAAATGCTTATAGAATTAATGACACACTTTTATTGCTGATTTAAAGAAAACCTGGCATTCTGAGGGTCAGAAAATATCTGACTATCCATAAACTATTATGGATATCTAAGTCTAATTTGTAATTTTGATTTACAACTTTGCCCTATTTTTAAATTATTTATCAAAATGCAGCAATTCATGACCACTGTCATGTTTTTATTTTATTTTATTTTATTATGGCCATGTACTACCTGTACATGCATTATTTTTTAAATAAAACATTTTATATGGATTTACCTTTTATTTTTTTAAAGATTTTATTTATTTATTATTAGAGAGAGGGGAAGGGAGGGAGAAGGAGAGGGAGAGAAACATTAGTTGGTTGCCTTTCACACCCCCCCAATCGGGGACCTGGCCTTCAACTCAGGCATGTGCCCTGATAGGGAATTGAACCAGTGACCTTTTGGTTTGTGGGATGACACTCAACCTCCTGAGCCACACCAACTAGGGCTGGACTTACCTTTTAAATATAATTTAGTTGCAAGGGAAACTATTTACTATGAAAATATCACACTGTTACTATGAAAATACCCCTAAATAAATGGCGAACAAATCTGGTATGCTGTAAAGAGCATGTAACTGTTAAAGTAAACAACTGAAAATACAATTGTTATCAATTTCTTTTGTGTTAGAGCTGTTGTCAAGTACAGGAAAGGCATTGAAGATTAGCTGAGACTTTGTTCTTACTGTAATCAGGAGGAGTGTAAGCAAACTGAAAAGAACTGCTTTCACACTCACTTTGTGGCCTGCTGGCATTCACTGCCATGCTGGTGCACCACCTGCACACCCATCGCCTCCAGTGGCATGTCACAGGTGGTGCAGGTCCTGCACATTGGGAAATGCCAGCCGTTGTGTGGCTGGGGCCTCAGTTGATCCAGAGTTCCCCATGAACATTTGGTTCTAGAATGGCTGTTTATTTCTCTTGATACATGTGGAATATATGTTTCTAGTAAAAAGGAGATTAAAACAATCTACTCTTCTGGGGGAATGAGGGTCTAGGAGTAGAATTGATCAAACATTGAGTATCAGGAAATGAAGTTCTAAGAGAACATTAAGAGGAAAGCTTGAGAAAAATGAAGTCCTGGGATTCATAATGAGAGCCTAAAATGGACACCAAAATGGGATAAAAAGTCTGGAGAAAGTGGGATGGAAATAAAGGCAAAATGAAGTGAGACGGGTATTCAGACGTAAGTGCTTGTGATCAGAGCTGACGGACTTGTAGTGTTCTTTCCTGACGCGTGGTGTGCAGGAGGGCCTGGTGGGTCTGACCCAGGGGACAGTCAGGGTAGAGGAGCACGCACAGAAAAGCACTTCAATTAGTGCAAGTCCTAAGACACAGCAAAGAGATCTGCCCAATTCCCCTCCATCCCCACATGCTACAAAGTTACAGGGTTGGAAAACCTCACAGTTTTTCTTAATCATAAGCAAAATATTTTTAAAAGATTTATGTCCCAAATTCTCCTCTAGAACCAATTAACACCCCAGTATGTAAATCTTCTCAGTAACTTTTAATGGTTCATGATGCTCTTTCTCTCCCCCAAATACTTCCTCCTCGTGTTCCTTAGCCTTTAGGAGGGAAGGGACAGCTTTGAAGGTGCATAACTACACTAGCAAATTTTTACTTAATAAAAATTCCATAGTTCCTCAATGACCTCTCTGCAACATTTTCCAGGACAGCAAGGCAAGAAAGTGAGTGTCGATGTGTTTCATTAGGTCCATATCACTTCTGGATATGGACCTAACCAGCTCAGTGGTTGGCTGGTTAATGGCTGTTCCTAATGTTGATGCAATTTATTAAAAATGACTGTTATTACCAATGTACCTGCTTTAGGTTGGGCAACAAAGATGACTATATGAAGACAGATACAAACTAAATCTATGTAACAAATATTTACTAAGGACTTAATTCAGGGCTGGGGGTACAGTGGTAACCAGCCAGTCATCAGGGAATTTATTATTTGGAATAGGACAAATAAGCACACAGCCTATTACAATGATATTTGATAAAACTCTGATTAAGGTTGGAAAACTCTAAAGGCTGGAATGTCATGGAACACATGAGCAGGTCCCCAATCAAATCTTCCACAGTCAGGAAAGGCTTCCTTATAAGCTGAGAACTTAAGGCCACATAGAAATAGGCTGTGGGGAGTCTGAAGGAAGGGGTTCAGGGATAGGGAAAAAGAGTGTTACAGAAGAAAAGAGAACCCCCAAGGACCTAGAGGTGCAGATGAATAATGTGGAGTTTTGAGAACTTTCCAGCACTTCAGCACAGCTGCTGGCTGGGTAGTGAGGTGGAGAACAGACAAGGACATTGAGGCTGAGTAAGAAAGGAGGGCCTGCAAGGCTGCATGAAGGACTTTAGATTTGATTCTGAATGAAATAAGGGGCTAATGAATGGGTGAGGGGTGTCAAGCTGAAATTCGGGAAGAAAGAGACTGCCCTGCCCTGAATGGTGTGGCTCAGTGGGTTGGGTGTTGTCTTGCAAACAGAAAGGTCATCTGTTCAATTCCAGGTCAGGGCACATGCCTGGGTTGGTGCAGGCCAGGTCCCCAGTTGGGAGCATGCAAGAGGCGACAAATTGATGTTTCTCTCACACGTGTTTCTTTCTTTCTCCCTCCCTTCCCCTTTCTCTAAAGATAAATAAATAAATAAATAAATAAAATATTAAAAAGAAAAAGAAAGAGACTGAGGTGTGTGAGGGTGGGGACATACAAGCCACGGCAGAGAGGTCCGGGTGAACCTGGCCAGACTGAGCCTGGGGGTGCTGTTGGGTGGGTTAGGTTTGTCAGCTAGGACAGGAAGTAACCTTGTGATAATCCCGAGGATTCTGATTCTGAATGTGCCGGACTCTCCATGCTGGCAGAGAAGGCTGTCTATTCAGGCTGAGCACCATGATGGGGACTTGGGGCTGGGATCGTGCAGAGGAGAGGAGTAGGAAGATGGAAGCTTTTTGTTTTTAATCAAAGAAGTTGGTTTTGGAAGGTAATTTGGACAGCGTTTGGCTAAGTGGTCTGGGTTAGTTCCCTATTACTGTATCTCTGGTATGCTCCAAGCATCTGTCTAATGTTGACAATGGGCCCGTAATGTTAAGGGAAACATCAATTCCCAGCATCTAGTAATGGTATTAATAATTGATAACATTAGTGGGGCACTTAACCTTGGGCCAAACACTGTCCTGAGCACTTATCTCATTTAATGCCCCCTTAACTCTATGAGGAATTATTATTATTTTTATCTTACAGCCGAGAGCAGTGAGACTTAGGAAGGATGATAAGTCCCTAACTAAGGGGTGGAGGTAGGGTTTCAACCCAGGGTGGATTCCAGAGCCTGAGCTTGAAACCAAAATGCCATAGTTAAGGATGTACAGTATGTTGGACACAGAGTGTCATGAATAAGTGTACATAGTTTAGACATTTTTAAATGACAAAAAAACTTATCCTAAAATTTTCTTTTTGCATCTTCCTCTTGGAATTATGTGCCAGGGAAAAAGTGTGACTAATAAAAAGTTCTGATTACTTATTTCCAGTTAAACACAGTTTTATTGAACAAGCAAAAACAAAAGATAATACAAACAGGACATTTTTTTCAGGTTTTGCTTTTTATAGTTTTGGGAGATTAAATTTGCCAAAACAGTTAAGTAGATTTTTATCTTTATATTTCACGTATGGAAGTCATGCACTCTTAAAACCCTTTTATGGGGACAGGTTCATAGAATTCATTTACATTAATCTGTTAGTAGTCATTCCTTTCCATTGAAAAAACAAAATGTGTTACCAGAATTATTATAGCACACTGATAGTGAAAAGACTTTAAAGGTCAACACACCTAGTCTGGCCCTATCATTTCATGCATGAGGAAGCCAAGGCCCAAAGTGGTGAAGGGACTTAGGTGGCCGAAGCCACGCGGTGCGTCTGCAGCAGGGCTTCGTACCAGAGTCCCTTAGCTCGAAGGAAGCCTCATTGACTGCAGCGCCCTCTCAGTCTGGGTAAAGGTGTTCTGGGGAGAATCGCAGGGTGCGTCTTCCTGGAGCATCAGTTTTACTCTAAGATTTAAACCCAAGCAATCAAGCAAGCTACCAAACTAAATAGTAACTTAAATAATTTTTATGTTAAAATAAAAGTGGCTATATTGTGGAGTAAATCATAGAAAATTAATAAATGAAACAGGAGACTTCGAAGAACTGTCCCTTTTTGGAAACGAGGGCAGGGGAGCAAGAAGAGGGGCTGCCTCAGCCTTTACTCCCAGGTGTCTTGTGGTTCAAATGTATTCTCTCTGCCTTTAGGGGATTTTCAGAGGGAAAGTTTTTTGAGACACCATGGGGATCCCAGGTGTGTGATGGACCACAGTGTACGAACAGTTCATAACACCTTGTGATGCTGCTGTGAAATGACACTGTGGCATGCCAGAAACATGCTTTGCAGTTTCCATTAATGTATATTTTTAAATGATCTAAATATATGTTAATAGATCCTCTAATGCATTATGATTTCATTTTTTATCTGAGAAATTTAAATTGTTACAGATAATTTCAATTGATAATGCACTTGATGAGTTAGAAACACGTTACATGAATGAAGGCATTTTGCTACAAAGGTTATCTTTGGAATGATGTGAATAATCTGTTTTATGCCCACAAGTACTGTGAATGCTAACACTTCATTCTTAACTCATCTAGTTGTCATTAGGTACAGCAGCTGATACAATCTTCCATTAGGCAGTCCCGGAACTGTGGGTGGTCTTGGAAACTATACCATATGAACTGTAATACACAATAGACTGAGTTGGGGAGCTTTAATTTTGAATTTTGCAGCTCCTATTGGTTGAAATTGAGCAAAAGAATAAAAGGGACCCAATTTTAGCTTTAGTGCGTATTGATGGGTTAGAACAAAGCTTCTCATATACTCCTCACTGATTAAAGAATTTAAATTACCACTCATTTTTTCTACTTAAGTTATTTATTTACCTAGCTAAAGGGGCTGAAATGGCTAGCAAACCAGGGGCACAGTTGGCTGTTTACATTTTTAAAACCAGATGCTAATCAAATAAGACACTGAAAGGAAAAATACATTTTCAACTTATGATTAAGCCAGCACTGAATGAGTTTCAGTGGGACATTTGGGAAGTGCACCACACAATTCACACCAACACCAAACTGGCTGTTCTCACTGTGGCGTTATTACAAAAGGAGTGGTTTCATGATGTTTGGAAAGTTTGTACCACTTCCCAAGGTCCGAAACTTAACAGGGTTATATACTTTTTAGAAGTTTCCTTATAAGAATGCTTTCAAATCTGTTTGGTATAATAAGCATTCAATGAATAGTTAATGATTTGATTTCCATGAGAAGTTTGTATCGGAAACCCAGAATGGAAAGCAAATAAAAAATAAATTAATAAATTTGCATGCACCAGGTGAGATGGAAGCAAGTGAGTGGTATTAGCATCTCACGGATCCCTACAAGAGTAATCATGTGTTAATCTCAAGAGAAACATTCTTTTTAAAAAACCAATCTTTCTGTGTATGCATGTAAAGAGAAGAAAATCTTTCAGAACACGATTGAAATAACAAAAAACTGTCCTTCATTTGTGGTAAATGAGCTACAAATGTATGTATGCACTTACAGAAATTTAAAAACATATTTAAATTAGAAATCCACAACCACAGAGCAGTTAAGACTAAAAAGTGCTACTTTTTTTTCCTGGCATAGAGGGTCCCCCAGTCTTTTCCACTCTAGTCTAGAGTCCTCAGTAAGGAAACCACAAGTTATTCTCTGGACAGAAGCATTTTAGCTCCCAACTTTAATATCATTTTTTGTCCAACAGCCAGTTTAAAAAGTTTTCTATCTTCCATCCTATTTTGCTTTTTAAAATCTCTAAAATCTTAATGGGATATAATTTTAAGGCTGTTCATTTTGTACCTTCCAGAGCTACCTGCTAAGTTATTTTTGTTTTTTCATGCCCTAGCCCTAATAATTCAAAGTTCAACTGCTCTTCCTCCATTTTCTCCCCCCTCCCTCATTCCCCCACCACCATCACTTTTTTCTTGCTTTTTTCCTTCTTCCTCCTCCAACTCCCTCCGGCCCCCTCCTCATCCCCGACCCCTTTGGAAGCCCCTGGGATGACACTGTTCATTGATGCATCTCCCTCATTAGCATTGCTGCAGCTTGGCTCGGGGGTTTCAGAGGCAATCCGTCATGAGAAAACTGAAGAATGTGCCCCATTTGCATGATTCTGTGCCAGAATGCAACTTTTTCTCAGCTGTTCTTTGTGTAACTTCCCCTTGAGCGTTCAACTTTCCCATGAAGTCCTAGAAATCATATTATGGATTTCCAACCCAATTGAAATGCCCCTCAGACTGGTTTTACATACTTGCTTCCTTTGCCCAACAACTTCATAGTTCTTTGTAAACAGAGCAAATTAGTACATAAAAAACAGGTTTAGCTTTTATTGTTTGGAAATGTAGGGCACATTAAGTGGATAATTTTGCTTTGAAAGTGCGGGGGTACGTATTACATGAGCAAATGTGTATTTATGACACATGTCCAAATGAAGCCACAGCACTAATAAATACTTAGGCAATCTCTGCTTCCTAGTCACTCAGTGCCACTGCAAACCACACTTTGTAACTCACTACAGAGAGGCCAGAGCAGAAACAGCGCAATGCTGAAGTGCTCACTGTTTAATAAAGAGAACTTCCCAGGAAAGTTGAGGAGATCTGCTTTGCAACTCTTGGGTGAGTATATTTTAATAAATAAATGAATGAATGTATAGCAGCAAACGAACTGCCAATTAAATATTCTCACAATATTTTAATATTTTTTCTAGATAAACAATGCTGACAATATCAACAACACTTGGACATACAACCTGTTACCAAGATTTCCATTTTCCAGAAATTAAGGTAAATACAATGTGCTCTACACGACACCCCACATTCACATTCCAGAAGAGAAAACACTCCATTGAAACATGTTTATCACATTTCATTTGGATTAACAACAAGAAACGATTTTCACACACAGACACACACAATCTTTAGCCCTTTTTAATGACATGTTATTCTTCTCAATGTCATTATATACAAACCAATATAGGTTCTTTTCATTGCCTCTTGCCTTTTACGTGGAGTTAGGAGTAACAATAACCCACTTGTTATTTCTATTCTAAAAAGTTCAGAATTATTTTTTCATTACCCTTTGACTATTGGCTGGAATGTATCCATTTGAGTAAATATGTGAAGACATGTTAGAAGTGCTTTAGCTACAACTACTTAAATTTTTTAATTGTCCATCTTTTGGAAGGAAAAATGAATTTAGAATGAGAAGGCAGAACCAATGAAACCTAAACGTACTGAGTTTCAAACAGTATTAAAATGACTTAAAGATAAGTCCCTGCACTAACAGAAGAAAATAAAGCTCTTAAGATACAAAAATTTGGTAGTTGGAGGACTGCTCACAGGATGATGAGAATTAGGGTGCAGTAGATTTCATCAGTTGTAGGTGACTGATTTTCCCTAAGCAGACAGCTCAGGTCTCCTGGCCCCTCTAACGACCCCCGCCCGCCCCGGCTCATCTCAAACTGTTGTCTAACCTTTCCCTTAATCCATCTCATCTTGAGCTGATGGGAACTGCTTTCATTCCACCTCTTGTGGAGGTAATGAAACAATCTTCTTATTCACTTGGTTCCTCGGAGCCGGTGACATGCAACAACAACAAAAAAAGCGAGCGCCCTGATTAATGGCTGCTAATTAGCAATGTTAATGACCAGGTGTCCGAGAGCATGGCCAGCTCCTCTCAGCATGGAGTGATCGTTCAATGAGGGCCCTGCAAATCCATTCCCAGTGACCCTTCCCCTCAGCTGCCAGTAATGAAGCCTGCTTGCTCGTTACTCTCTCTCGGGAGAGGCACAGGAGGAGACCCGGGCCTGGGACCCAAACCCTTGCCTGGGGTGTAGTGGATCTTCCATTAATTAAGGTTAGCATTTCTGCCCCCACCCCCCAAGCCCCCCAAAAGCTCAAAGGTAAAGGAGCAAGGAATAGGGAAATAAACTCAAAACCTCTTTTCTCAGGAGGAGATTCATTTCTAAATGGAGCCAGTAGTTAATTGGAATTATCTACATGTATTTCTATAATTTTGACTCCACACTAGCTATACAAATCATCTCCTTAGATTCTATTATTATCACATGGCTGAAGCAAATCTCATACTAACTCTCCAATCCAACTTTCTATCTGGGGGGTTTAGGCTCTCTTTTTGCTATTTAGCACAGATAAATAACAGCAGAAACTCAGAGCTCCTAGATTTGGGCTTTAAAAATATTTAAAAAGATATTTTCCTGCTTAGGAGTTGGGTTAAGGGTGCAGGTGCTCTTAGCTTTCATATAAGGGAATTATATTAACTTGAAAAAGATCCCAGCCCGAAACAAAAGCAAGCTTTTCCAAGAGCTTTATAGAAATCAGCTTTATAAGGACCTGAAAAAATTATTTAACTAATTAGAGTGGGTTCCTTTTTTTAAATGCTGACCAGAAAATTGAAAAGTGACAAGACTGAAGTCTTTGCAGATAATTAACCGTTAACTATATTTGCCAATTTGTGATAAGCTGAGTCTATGAGTTTACACAATCATTTATTTTCTCTCCACTGGTGAATGGCCCTGTACTTTCTCCAAGAGGTGGAAGAAACAGACTAAACTGAAAGTAGGTATCCCATGTCATTGTTTTTTTTTTTTAGCATACTCCTTTTTAACACATATCTCTTTCAGGTGAGGGTAGTACCTTTCCTGATTTATAAATCTACCACCTCCTTTAAAAACTTGTATGTTGAAAGGTCCTGTGTTTGACACCATCGTGATAGGTTTCTTTTGATGATGTTTGTGAAAGAATGTATAATTTATATCAGTAGAATAAGTGCTATTGTACAAACTACCAACTAGGGATAGGTGATGGAGTACTACCCGCATATTGCACCTAACAGCAGGGTTTAAAACACTGTGGTCAGGAGGTTGCTGCTGGCGAATAGGTCCAAGTGGAGTTTGCCAAGGAAAACTTCCAGGGCTTTGTTCAAGTGTGGCAAGGCCAAATAACATCACCTCCTAAGTTACAAAAGGAGGCCACCTGGACAGGGGGACTGCCTCCTTTGTGGCAGCAATATTTGATGTAGTCTTTGGGAGGAGTGAAATTTTTCTCCTGCCAATGTGGGAATTTAGTAAATACTTTTATTGTAGAAAATTTAGAGGGCATTGAAAAGTGCATGCACGCATGCATTCATGCATGCACAGCACCCATGGCCCTCACCACCGCCATCCACTGCCAACATGTTGCTGTACATTCTAGCCATCTTTTTCTATGCATAATTACTCTGTCTTTAAACAAAACTGTATTATACTACATATGTTTTATAAACTGATTTTGTCTCACTTACACCCTAACACTGATCTATGGTGAAACATTCTTCTATAATGGCATACTAAGCCTCGCTAAGATCCATGAGTCTGAATTACCATCTATGGCAAATGGAGATTTCTAGAGTCATTATAGAGCCATATTCCTGTGGTAGTCCCAGTGCTGAAGGACAGGGCACAGGCACCACCCGGGCCAGTCTCTTGTGCATAATGGACATGGAGGATTTGTTGAAGATGGAGTTAGATCCCTCCATTAGCTCAGATCCTACTTCTGTCTATTCTCTCTATAGCCCAGAGAACAGCGTTAAGGAGCCAAAGAGAAGGGATGAGTGTACTGTTGTGTACCGTATCCAATTAATCACTAGCAAAGAAAGGGCTCAACTATGTGAATATAGGTTTTGTGAGAGTAGAGAACTTCTATATCTTCTCACCTATGTATCTGCAGTGCCTAGAATCATACCTGGCACATAGTAGGTACTCAATACATGTTTTCAAAATAAATGAATGAGTGAACAATTAAAAAAATAAGTTGGACTCTATCCTAATTTATTCATGTATGAGATTCTGATATGTTTTCTTGAGTGGTAGAAAGAGTAATGGATTTTTAGTTAGTGCCCCAGAAGGGCCCAAAAGGTGGAGCTTCTGGGGAACTCACCCCCCTTGCATGTTACATGTAGCACTGGAAGAAATAAACCTGAACAGAGAGATGGCTCTGTATCTCTAGCCAGAATTCATGAAAACCCAGAGAGCTTTTGCTTGCCTCCATGTGTCTAGTCCTGTCTGCTCCTCTATCTGGTTAAAACAATCCGGGAAAATTTTTTTTATATATATTTGAGTCCAAGAACTCTAAGGTTGGACTTGAAATTAGCACGCATTCTAAATTTCTAAATTAAATCTGGCAATTTAAAGATTTAAATATTTTGTGTTTCTCTTTTATCCCTTTTTTGGATTTATGAAACAAAGTCTATCTATAGACTGAATGTATATGAGACAATGAATAAATAAGTTATCAACTGCAGGGGAATTAATTGCACTTACTGTGACTCAAAATTAAAAAGTGTGGAGTTTAAAAAAAGTATAGTGCTTGTTAGTTTTTTTCCTTTTACAACTTATAAAATACAAGTTCCTAAGAAAATGACCAAGGAATAATAGAAAATAACCACCTTGCCTCAAAAGATGTTTTGCAGCAATTAGTGGGAGAAGAAGCTGCATCCTCTGCAAGACCCCCTCCTCTATTGTGTGCGGTAGGGACGGCTGTTCCTTGACCCTCTCACTCACCTACCTCCGCCGCTTTGTTCAGGGGGCAAGGGCAGAACAGGACCCCTTTGGTAAGTTTAGTCTGTTGGAATAGCAAATGGAGAATGCTGTAATGCATTCACCCTTTCCTCTATCCATCCATCAATCGTTCTATTAATCAATCAATTGAAAAGCCTGTTTAAGCATCTCTCTACAGCCCATTATCCACAATGACTCAAAGAAACGTGGCTCCTACACTTTGCAGCTTGTAGTTTTAGAGAAAACAACAATGGAGGTAGGCGTAGAGGATAAATAGACAACAGGTAAAAACACTGAACAAGTATGTGAAATGAAAAGAATGAATAATATTAACATTGTCAATCAATTAACAGGTGTTTATGGTGTTCTGATTACATGCTCGGCGCCGGGCTTGAGTGCTTCTGCAAGGGAAGTGGCTAAAGATCAGGAAGAATTTTTGTAAATCACAGTCTTAAGTAATGAAAAACTGAAGAGGTTTACTTTTTATTCTGGATAAGACCTTGTGCAGGCAAGTGTATGCGGGGTGGTGTGCATTCTTATTCTGGTATTTGTTGAAAAGAATAGAATGACTCTGATGGGAGGGGGAGGAAGCGATGGTTTAGAAAGTTGGATTTTATAACTTTAAAATTACAACATTGCAGAATTGAAATAGTCCTTAAAGTCATTTTCTTTCAATTCTTTCCACTCCGTTTAATTCCATCTGAAACACTGAGGCCCACTCAGAGCTGGGCTTGTGCAGTGAAGGGACAAGAGGAGGGCCGAGTGGGCAGGAGAAAACCCAGTCAAGGGACGCAGGTAGAAACACAGAAAGTGGGGCCATCCTTGGGTCTAACTGTGACCCAAAGGAGGTTTCAGGAGCCATTTACAAGGATCTTATTTCTTATTCAAATGCAATAAGAAGTCCTAGAGGAGAAGAGGGTTGATGTAGTCAAGACCCATAGTGGAAAAAATGTCCTTGGTAACAAATAACATGCTGTTCAGGGAAAAAGAAATTGTGCTCATTTGACAAATGGTGCCCAATGCCTATATTATTGATTTCTTATTCCTCTTAAGTCATGCATCAGGAAAAAATCAAATCTGTATCACCTGAACTTTATTTAAGGCCTGGGAGTACTAAATCCCAAAACCTCAATATTTTCTGAAATTGGTATCCCGGCTTAATACACGACTCATTCATTTTTGAAATCTGGGTGAAAGGTTATATAAATACTTTTGGATATCCTGTTCTAACTGTGGAAGCTAAGCAGAATGATCATAATATCATTTAAAAGTGCCCAAGGAGTGAAGAAGACAAATCTTTGTTGACTTTGTTATTGTGCTAAGCACTCTATATATTGTCTAATTAATCCTTGTAATTCTTGATGTAAAGTAGTATTATCTCCATATTATAGACACTGAGGCTTAAAAAAAATCCAGTAACTGGACCCAAATCTCACAGTCACTGAGTAATGGGGAGTGGAGCTGTGGCACCAAGCCACTGCTTTTGCCACTGCACCCTGCCGTCGTGCATAATTTGGGCATCTTTGGGGGGGTTCTCTTCCCTTGGTATATATTAGCCCAGAGTTGGATGAAATCAGTATTTCTCATTTATGTGTCTCTCGTCTCTCCTCCTTTCCCTTCCCCCATTTTTTCCGGCATACAGGTTATTCATATAACGGTTGAGTAGATAGGTGGTCTTTCCTATTTTTGGATCGTAATCATGATACATTAGTCACGCAAAGCTGTGAATGTTCAGAAAATCTTTATATTCAGGACCTGGTAAGGAACCAATTTGGCTAAAATCTTTAAAGCATCAAATACAAGGTTGACAGTAAAAGGTTTTCTCACCAGAAAGGATAACTTCAGAAAAGGGCTGAGGCTGCTGACAAAGTATTTTGGACCCCATCCTGCCCTTCTGAAATCAAGTTCCAATTTTAGGAATGCTGATCCTACAATCTGTACTTCCAAAGTCCTTCCTACTAGACCCAGGCTTGTAATTATCTGCTCAGGTTTGCCCCGATGTCCTGTATCCCAGACCCTTAGGAGCACGTCCTCGAAGGTATTGAAAAAGACTGCACTTCTTTTTCATGATACGTGAGAATTTCTTCTACCACCTTTTAGAAATGTAATTGCGAGAACTTTTGAATATAAGGAGGTTATCTTGGGGACACCCAGCTATTTGAGATCAGTTCTTTGATGAAGGCAGATGCCAGATCACAAGGTTATTGGAACATTGTCCCACAGTGATTGCTTTTTTATAGGGGCAACAAGAGGCAGCTTGGATTGTGGCCCCCTGTCCAGGGGGGTACAAACAAATGGGCTGTTCATGGCCACAGCCTGCTGGGGACCCCATATGCAGCTCTCCTAGTGTGAGAGGGTCTTGAGGATTCTCTTAGTTGTGTGCCTTTTGAGAGATGCTCAGGCATTTCAGGGGTTTCTGTCAAAACAGAACATCACATTTTCATTCAAGACTGACAGTTACAGTAAAGGAAGTGAGAACATTGAGGAACTGGCATTTTTTGTTTTGAAATCTAAAAAGAGCTAAAAGTGTCTCTCTGCTTTGTGTCTGGTCCTTCTAAAAGCTATTCTGTCCAAATCATACCAATTTAGAGGAGGGTAGAGAATCAAGAAAATAATATTTATAAAGTACAATATACTAGGCCCTTTTAAATATGATTACATTTATTCTAGGTGATAGGTATTACTCTTTCTACTTTACATATTAAGAAACTGAAGCCCCTGAGAGTAAAGGTTATAAAGGTGGTACATTTCAGGGCCATGCATTCAAGTCAAGGTATGAGTCCAAAATGCTCTATAATGGTGTTGTCCAATATGGTAGCCCTCTTAGCCATTATGGCTCTTTTAATTCTAACTAAAGTAAGGTATAATAACTAAATCAATAGTAATATCTAATTGTCTAATACTTCTTATGTGGTAGGTACTATTCTAAATTTGTTTCATGTATAAACCCACTTAATCCTCATAACAATCCCATGAAATAGATGCTGTTATGGGTGAGGAGACGGAGGCATAGTGAGAGGTTAGGCGGTTTTCTAAGGTTATCAGATAAGGAAATGTGGAACCAGGGTGGCGACCATAGCCTGCTTTCAGGTACTGGGGATGCGACCATTGTCCCATTCCAGAACACATTATAGGCTTACTTAGGAGAAAGTTTTGAGAGTAAGTTGCTGATTGAAAATGGAGTCACAAAAAGAACTACATTGTTTTTTAGAAAGGACAACCTGAAAACCAAGCAATACCTCCTTTGGCACACTATGTATGTATATGTGTGTGTAAAATACATATTGTATGTATATAAAATATATATTATACACCTATGCATGCATATATATTTCCACCCAAATGAGACCAATGAGTCAGACGTAGTGTTGTTAATGGCAAATAAATGATATAGAAAAGAGAGGATATTATAATGAAAATGGCAAATACTATATAATTAACTTTTAGTGAAATTTATTTTCTCTGCCTGCTTCAATTACAAATAAAAGAGAAAAACAGTGGTTAAGAACAGACCTCAAATGGGCTAATCTTAGCCTTTCACGTTTGCAAAGTAGGTTTAAAGTTCTTCAGATGTTTCAGGGAAATTCTGGAATGGGAGCTACAGGTTTGACTTGAAATACCAGAAATCAAATTCCTGCAAAGTACACATGCAGGCATGTGTATAATTTGTACACTTGGAAGTTCTAAATTCTTTTGTAATCTGCTTACTGAATGCATTCCCAAGTGGTGTTCTTTTGCCCATCCATCTCAGTTAACCTCACAAAGAAGGCAATAGTAGTTCAGAACAAGGACCCTTGTTCATGGACCTTGTTCATGGTCCATGTTGGGGCCATTGTCATTTCATGCACTGAGTGGCTCTGTTGAGATCTTACTGGTTAGGTGTTTTTAGTCTTGTGGGTATAGCTTGTGTTTTAAGTAAACATGGAAAGTACTTAGAAGGTGTTAGCACTTATATTTATAGTTTTCTAAATTAGGGATAACAATATAGAATTTGCATCATTAAGTTTTTTAGTCCTCAAGTGGAATCAATTTGAAACTCAGCTTGTTTTGTGACTTCTTAGTTAATGAGTGGCTTTGCAAAGGCTTTGGTGTAGGAAACATATAGCTTTTTTAAAAAATGGACATGCAAATGATGTTTTCAGTTGAGTTTGGTGTGACTTTCCAAATGAACATTTTAGCCATGAAGATAAAATTTTGTTATCTTTTTGATGGTAGCTAAGAGCCTTCTTAACAAATTGGCGTATGACATCACTATGATGACTATATCTGAAAAATTTCCTTACCTTTGTGTTGGCTGTAATCTTACTTGTTTTCCCCATCAGGATGCCTGCTTAAATACATGTTTGTAAACCAACTGAATATCCTTCAATACAGAGTAATATGGAACAGAGAATATTTGTTTCATAATTATTCAGAACCATATTCCTTTTTCTTCAAGAATATAGAGTAAAATTTACTGAATATTACATAGCAGAATAAGTGATTTGAATGTTTTTCTGTTTGAGCCATAATTTCAGTGTTGGGAACAATTTTAGAGATCATGTAGTGCATCCTTCTCAGAAGCTTTGGTGGACCGCCCCAGTACTGCCCAGGGCCTGGCAGAACTGAACTTGAACGGCCACTCTGTCTCCAGGATCCACCCACCAGCCAAGCCTTACCACACTTTGTTTACTTTTTGACCTGATCTAGGACACACTAGATCTTGATTTAATAACCATTTAAACCCTTTGAGAAATGGCTTGTTATCTTGCTTTGCTTAGTTACTGCAATCAAATCTGCACTGTCTCCTGTGTACATTATCCATATATACTTATGAATATTTGAAACCATAGACCAAGAAGGGGCTTAGAGATTATCTAGTACAATCTCCTTGGGTTGCAGATGGAGAAAATGAGAACTTAAGCGACTGGTTTGAGGCCACACGGCTAGTCAGCTGAAGCTTTGAGTACCTATTCCAGCTGGCGTAACCTTGAGTCTGGTCCTCTTATTACTGTTATTTCCGGTGTATTGTACATTTCCAAGGGGATGGTCAGGTGTTCAAACAAGGAGCCAAACATTGCCCAGGCCTGGTGACTTTTGTTCCAGTTGCCTTATGGGTGGTTGGGATGTTGACAAGGCATAAATATTTGCCAAAGAATCATGAATAAACTCAGCTGGGATTAAACTTTGATATGCAAATGAAGGGGTGGTTATAACATGAGAAACATTTCTTCTAAAATAAAATTTAAAAAGTTATAAAACACACAGGGTCAGGTGAGCCATTTAAGAAAACAACACTCTCCATGATGTCTCATTGCTTTGGGAATGTGACATTGGGACTGGAGCTTTGATGATCTCTGTGAAGAATAAGGGCAGGAGGAAAGACGGCTGCCTGTCAACAGTAACATGCAGACAAATGAAAACCTGCGCTGTGTCCTGAGAGTTTTAGGTAATCCAGGCTCATAATTTGATTTGAGAAGAGCTACTCCAGGCTACTGTGTAATTATAGAAGCATTCACTCGGCTGGCTCCTGTTCGCCTCATCACATTCTACTTCATTGCCCTTTATGCTAAAGCCCCTGTTGATGAGAGGGCGGAAACAGTGAGTACAAATAAAGCAATTAGCAGGTGGGGAATGCTACCACTGTTTAAGGATAACATCCAATCTTTATTGGTGCTTATTAAGTAGAAGTCTAGAGCTTAGAGACAAAGGGAAATATCGCAAACCACAAAAATGAGAAGGGGTGTGGGGACAAAAAGAGAATGAGGGAGAAATTAGACCAACGGATCTATTCTATAGTTCACAAATCTAATTTTAAAAACTGCTTTTAGAAATAATAGCAAACCTACAATTTATTTATTTTATACCGAGTTACATTCTCGTGTTAATATTCACCATCTTTTAAAGAATTTTTGCTTTTGTTGACCTATTCTTTTACTATGTGGATTCACTTGAAAAATGTTTTTACACAACAGTTTCTGTGTTCAAATGAGAGGAGGATTTTTCATTTGGGTTGCAGTTAAACCTGCCAGCAGGGGGAGTTAGGATAATTAGCAAAGCTCCTGGGCAGGGTCCTGATGTCCAAGCACAGATTCACAGACACTCTTGGCAGAGCTGAAAGTGCCTGCTGTAGACAAGGAATATCATGGGCAAAAGGAGGAATGCAAGAGGATTGCAAGTGTTCTTGAAATCCTAGCACAGGATATTGAAGTTGAACAAGAAACAGGGCACAAGCTCTGCATTGCCCTCCCTCCACAGAGTAATTTACTTAGCTAAAAACAGGGATAATCTAAATCTGTCCATCCACTGTCAGACAGTGACCAGCGGGGAGAGGGGAGGGAATTTCAGGGGAAAAGGGGAAGGGTTTACAGGAACAAGTATAAAGGACACATGGACAAAAACAAGGGGTGGTGGTGGGAACAGGAGGAAGGTAGGGAGGGCTGGGAGGAGGTGGGCTGCGATGGGAGTAAAAGGCAGAAAACTGTACTTGAACAACAATTAAAATTAAAAAAATAAATCTGTCCATCCAGAAGGCTGTAAATCTAATTTTCCATGGATAGCATTGCTCTTCTTGCCCCAGCCTTATTTTGTGTTTCTGAGCCACAAGGCAGAGTATAAATAATTGCCATTCATTTCAGAGCAACCCCAAGAAGCTGCCCCTTGCATCTGATTTTGGCCTAGTGCTTTTGTCCTTGAATGCCTTATCAATTAAAGCTCTTATGGCAACTTCTGCTACCTAAGCAGGACATAGCTCCCTATTTAAAAAACAGATTTCCACCTAGCCAACTTAAAGGTATGTAAGTTTCCAGGAAAATCAATATGCTTTCCTTTTGTCTTAGTGATGGGAGGGTACTGTGGACAGATATATGTGCACATCTCTAGAAAGATAAAATTTTTATAGTGCATTTGCTAAACAGGGAAGTAACTGAGATCGCAAAATTAAGCCTTCATTCTCATAGGGGTTAAACTAGGGAAACTACAGGTGTTCTTAGGGCATAGTTTTACTTCTCACTGTTATACACTCTTCCTCTTTTTCATCCTTCCATCACTTAGTGGCCACTTGAGGCAGACCCAGAGGGTCAGAAGTGAAATCTCTTGGGTGATGATACTGAGAAGCATGTTTATTTCACCTTTGTGACAGAAATCATAGCACTTGAATAGGACAGACAGTAACTCAGCTAAAGGTCTAAAGATGACAATTAACAGGCCTTCCCAAGCATCATTCAAGAGGAGGGATTCCTGGAGGCAAAACAAGGGAAGATACTTTCCAGAGCCTGCAAAATGTTGTGCACTTTGCATTAATGTCTTTTGATACCTTTTGTAGTTCTAGTAAATGTAAAAATATGCATATTATGAATCTTCTATTGAAAAGTAGACATTGCATATTTAAAACATGTTTCATTCAAGGGTCACCATTGTGCTCATAACTTTTATTAGTATCTCAATCCAGAATGGCAAAAAATAGAAAAATTCCCACATGACAAATACTAAGCCATAATTTCATAGATACACACAGTTTCCACCTGCATCTTCTCTCACTGCTGTCATCATCATTTAGTAATTGTGTTGTTCCTTGAATTTGTTGCAATGCTTCATATTTTTGAAGACGTTCTCATGATCATGAGCTCACTTAATTCTTCTCAACAACCTCATGAATTTGACAGGTGAAATAATATGTTTTTACACATGAGGAAACACACACAGAGATGCCCTGTGACCCACTCAGGGTGACACAGCTTGGGACAGTATTCCAAATGTCTAGATCAGTACAAATTGAGAGTGATTTCCACCTTTTATCCACTTAAAGATACAAATGCAAGAAAATGGAAATTGTTTCCAGTAATTATCCAGCCATTAGGAATTATTAGTTCTTTATCAAATAAAGGACTGAACAACAGAGCAAAGGATTCATTGGTTCTCTGGAGACTGGGAACCTTGGTATTTTGGAAATGCGGCAAATGGTAGAAGCAAATACAAAGAGTATCATCTTTTCACTCCTCCCTTTCTCACTTCCATATGTTTTTCCTGTTGTTTCAGATTAAAAGAAAATAAAGTAATGAGCAAACCCAGATAGTTGTGGTTGGACCGAAAGACTTGTGGTCCTCACTGCTGACACCTACAAGCTTCAAAAGCAGCCACTGGAGCTGCCTTTCTCCAAGACTTCACCTTCCTCCAGGGAATAAGGTCTCAGTTGAAATTTCAGGGAGGCTGTTGAGAATCTTCTGTTTTGGCAAACCCACAGGCACACTATTTTTGTTGTCTAATTCATCTCATACTGTCTGGACTCCTAATAAATTTCTTTTCCTTTACATGGTGAAATGTACTTCACAATTGATCAGTTCAACTTACAGTTGATGAAAAAAAACTGTACCATTGACCATTTAAAGGACTGAATAAAATGACTTTATTTTTTAAACAATCATTTCTGTGCACTGTATTTGTGAAGGTCCAGGACAGTTCAAAGGACAAGTAACTACTGCAGATTTGTTCTAGTAAAGGGGGAAACAGTATTTTAATTTGACTGTGAATGTAACTAGAAATACCCACAAAGTACCTCAGACACAGGTTCTGTAGCTCACAATATCCCACCCGGGATGCCTTTCAGGGTTTCTTCCCCTCCTGTTGGTAGCCTGAGGCCTCTTTGGGCCTGGCCTGGAGAAAGCCTAAATGAATGATCTTCTTACAGATAATCAATAGTGGACCATAAATGATGATGGATGCTTCTGTGTTGCTTGGGGCCTCTGCACTTGATGCCACTTAAAACTCCTGCAGGAAGTGCTGGGCATCCTCCTCCAGGGTGTCCTTGGAGCCTTGGCAAATTCCTTCTGCTCACTCAAAAGGCATGCTTCCTGTTGTTTGGGGTGGTCTGTCCAATGCCTAGCTTTGAATGTGTTTAAAGGGAGAGTAAAGAGCATATTTTAAATTCACAAGTAAAATATTTTACAATGGGTAAAACTTGGTGTTGATAGCACAATGTGGAAATAGCATAATCCTCTATTCACTGTGAGTATTTTGTGAGAAGCAGACCTGATGCGGAATTGATAGCACCTCCCGTCTCTGGAGCAGACAGTTCCGACCCACTGTTAAAGGCCCTTTCTTACTCAGTGAGGTGCTCCTTTTAGGTCCTGTTTTGAAAGCAGTTTCTGATAGTAGATGGAGGACACATTTTTCTCTATTTGTGCCTATGTCTGTACAATCATTGGCCTCTCCGAGACTCCAGGTTGGAGGTCTTCATAAGTTGGCCTCACCAGTCTTTCTGAACCAGATGCAAAGTACACACCCCAACAGGCTTGTAAAAGCAGTACATCTAATCACATAATGCCTCTATAATGTGGTTTTTTAAATTAAGTGACCCACAACATATTAATCTGGTGGTAACAACTCCCGAGGGATACAGCGCTGGCAGACACTTCAAGAACAACTATTAAATATGATATTAATTTCATCTGAACATATGGAAATAAAAACAAGTCATGGGAGAACTTCAGTGCTCTGTACATGCTATATTGTTCATAAACCTGTCATAAATAAGTGCCTCCTAAAAGGAAATCAATTAATAAATGTGCATTGAATTACAAAGTTTAAATATTCCATAATATGAGGATCTCCCTTCCTGCCCCCTCCACCCACATTCCCACCCCTACCACGGCCCCCTTGTTATTCAAGCTGTTATAACATTTTCCCACTCTGTGGTACATCTTGGTTTTGTTGTTGTTGATTGAGTTATTTGGTTGGCCGGCTGCTTTAACAAAAATGAAGAAAAAATATCTGCAAGCTATAAAATGCATCTTCTTTTTTCCTTTGTCTGTGTGTTAGAGTCTGGCTTGGCACTAGGGCCCCACCCCAAACCTCCCACCGAGAGTATGTCATATTTCTATATGCTCGTGCATGTTCAGCTCTACCTCTTTTGAAATGATGCCCAAAACCAAGCAATGTTTACATAAGTAAAAGGGAGTTTCACTTTTATGCTGTAATTTCTGCATGGAGCAGAGAGTTTTCCTAGCCATACCTTGTACTTTGTTCATGGGTGGACTTCTATTTTTCTAATGTGATGGTTTTATCCAGCTTTGACAACAGATTTCTTTAGGAGATTACACACCTGGAATTAACTTTTTCTGCCAAGAATTACAGTGCACCTGGAAGTACTAAATCATTTTTATCTATGTGGTAGAAACTTTTCATAATGAACTTGCCTATCTTGAACTTGACCTGTCTCTTGAGGAGAAGCAAAGTTAGGCAGGTATGTTGGTGTTGTGAGGTAAATATATCCAGGGAGTGTTTACTTCTCACCTGCCAAATTCTCACTACCTGCATACCACCTCCCAGGGTATCTCACCGGTTAAATGACTCTGCTTACCACACAACATATGGAAATGTGAGTAAGTGCTTTCAGCAGTGTTTGCTATGTTTACACCAGTCCCAACACTAATCCCCATGAATGTTTGATATAGTTCCCAACAGGTTTAAGTAGATGCCAGACACCATATCTATTGCCTATGTGTTGGGCATGATACGCAGAAGGAGAATGATAAGGAACTGTTCTTTAGAAATTTCTTTCCTAAAGACATATTTGCTAACTAGATTAAATATTTTGAGAATTTTAAACACTTTCTATGGGTATAAATGCCACAAAAAAATATAACATCAATGAATTTAAAAAATCATGCAGGGAGTTTCTTATAAAGTCCAGCCACACCAGCAGTTTTGAGACCTGTGACATATTTTTGTCTGTGTAAATCTGTTGATGAGATCTCACGAGGTATAACTGCAAGACTGTCCTTAAGAGGCTCAGAATTATGAGTTGGAAAACTTTCTACAAATTCATGCTGACATGTCAGAAAGACAATATAGTATGAGTGTTAGACATTACTTACATGATTTCTTTGATGGGACAATGAGTTTAGGAAATTGAGAGAAAAAATATTCCTTTTAAGTGTTGCTATCAGTTTTGGATCTTCTGTTTTTGCTGTGAAACCAGAATATGCTCTCGTTTTTCCTGACATGAAGTTGTGTGGATTGAACAACAAATGCTTTTACCCTTGGGCATCCTTGCCCTGCTGTGTTGGTTATACCTGAAGTCTGCCAAACTTGTTCTGCTTATTCTTGTCAAACAAGGATAATTTCTTGGTTGCTTGCTTGTCTCTGATATAGTGTCAGCATTTTAAAGGCCAAAAGTTGCCATAGTGACAAATTACACGAGCATAAACATTTATTCAGTTTAGGCAGAAACTCCATGAAGTAAGACAAGGGATAGAAAAACCACGGATACCCCACCATTTTTATTTTGATGGGTTTTTTTAGGCATCATAAGCATGATATTGTAAGTGATGATAAAAAATGTGTAGTTTTAAAAAAGGAGCACATAAAATATAGATACACTGAAATCTATCTGCTACCAAATTCAAATATAAATAATTGAATTTCACAAATTAGTATTCTCTGTAGCTGTGGTTTAATGTTATATGAATGTGACTAAATTCTACCCTGAGTATAGATAAACTCATTATGTCCTTTAAGTAGTTCGAATTTCCTGATAACCAGCAGTCAAACCGAGGAACAAGCAGAATTAGTAGCCAAGTCTAATAAATGACTGGGAAAAATTGTATCTGTCTCATCCTCCTGGTTCCCACACACTCTGGTTACATCATTACTTAGCCTGTAAACTCAGAGGCCAATTGGGCTTCAGAGCTTGGGTCAGGTGACCAAAACATCAAAATGAGTCTGAAACTCTACCCTAAAGATGGGGTTTCAGCAGGGGCCTCTGGATAGCTGACTCCTCTGCGGCTGCTGTGCAATTTTCGTATTTTATTTCACCTTTGCTTTCAGGCTTAGCTCTTGGTCTCACAGATTGACGGCTGAAGCAAACTTGTTGGTGTGGGTTTTTCTGTGCAGGTGCATGACCAAAATTATTTCCTGTACCACAGACTACACTCAGTTATGTAATAGCTTAAAAAGAAAACAACAACTGGACTTTTCCCCACGAATTAGTTTTCGTTAGGAGAATTCTAACCCCTTCCTTTTCCTTTTATCTTTTTTGTTTGTTTTTGAAAAGTGTTTTGGGTTTTATTCTAGTTTAAAAAAATGATTTGATGTCTAAAGCTACAAAACTCAAAAGCCAAGTTTATCAGGTCCACAGGTAGCAACGCCCTGACGATGAGCTGAAATGCTGTGTTCCTCTGAAAGGAACGGAATGTGTAACTCGATCACCTTGCTAAGGTTTCACAGGGCAAGTATAGTGATGACAACAACCGCTTGTTTTCTGCAGATGTAGAAAGGCGGTTTTTTTTACATGTGCAGGAAGCAGCAAAAAACCTGATCTTAGGGGATAGGTGGGTTGCCTTGCAAGGAATAAACCAAATAATCCTTAAAGTTGTAGTAACATGTACAGAGCCAAATGCTTGACACCTCTCTACACAAATGCATTTTCATGTTCAGGCTTACCTTTCTCTTGATTGCACCCATAGGTGCTGTGATCATTTCTGACTGAGAATTTCTCCTGAACTCTCTTGAAAGGAAAACCTGCCAGAAATGGAAAAATCCATTGGAAAACCTTCTTCTCGTGCTGTTATCAAGATATTCAAAGGCTCCTCCATCTGGGAAGCAGGGATGAAGCAGCAAAGAAGGAGGAAACTCAGGTGAAAATTAATTTGTCAAAAACCAAGCCAAACAAAACAAATTGCCCTCTGAAGCCATTGTTCCTAGATGAAAGGGTCACATGTAAAATATATTTCATGATTTATACAGCAAACATTAGCATGTGCTAATTATTGAGCTAGACAGGAGGGATACAAGGAAGTGATGGGGAAAACGAAAACGACGAGGATGTTAACAGCCAGTACTCATGGGATGCCGCTGTAGAGCGCACTACGCTCAGTGCTTCCCCGTGTTCATCCTAACTCCTTCCATTCATCCACAAAGGGCAGTTGTTATTATTATCTCCCCTTTAACGAGGAAAAACCAAGGACCAGAAAAGTTAAATGATTTGCTCAAAGTCATGCAATTGTTATATGTTGGTCCCTAATGATAGAATTCTAGCCCCTGTCTGATTTAGCCTGTGACCTCTGTCCTCAGCCACTGTCCCACATTGCTTCTCTGTACAATTCTTTCTTTGTCCTTATGGCATTTTTAATGTCATGGTGGAGTACACTAGATGAAGAAATGGTTGAAATTACACATGTTAAAACATTGATGGGACTTAGTACTTGAGGAAAGAGAAAGTTTCACAGAAGAAATGGTTCGACAGTGAGAAGGAAGGAGAATGGGTGGTCCATAAATGCTTGGTTATCTTTTCCCCGGCAGGTAATCCCTCCAAAATAACTGATAACTAACTACTTTCATCCCGCAAAACTATCACTGAAAGTGCTGTGTAAGACGGAGCGAACTCCCGTCCCCACAGGTGCCTGCCAAAGAAAGTAACTAGGTGCTCACATATTTTCCAGTACAAGTGCTTCATTATTAATTCATGGTCCAGGTCCTCGGTACATGCTGTTACTAATATTAGGTTTCAGCAGTGAATAATGAACAGGAGCACTGGACTGGATGTCTTAACATTTTTTAAACAATGTTTGCAGTGCTAAATTCTATTTCTAGCTTAATTGGGGTCTTTACATAAACAAGAGGAGGGCTCTGTACTGTTGGGGAGGCATAATTTTCCCACAGCTTAGCAACGGAAAAGGTAAGAGTCAGCGTGATTAAAACCCTGCAGAAGGTTGATGCAGATAAAATTTTCCCCCTTAGGCCTCAGTTTATTCTTATATTAGACAAGAAAAGGAGAGGCGTCCTGAGTTAGGATTCCAGCTAGAAAGTTTGGACCAGCTCCTTGCCTTGAAACTGCATTCCTTCAGGAAAGGAAGGAGGAGGAGAACTCTCTCTGGTGGGGACATGGTCCCTACATGTGGTCCCCAGAGCAGGTCCCACTTACCCACTAGGCACGGTGCCAATGGGGCCTATGGTGCATTTAGTGGCTCGTGTAAACACTCTCATGTTGATTCTGTTTAAAATAAGAAGAAAATGAACATAATAATAATGAATATATAATAATGACCCCAGCCTGGTTTATTTCATCTTTACACCAGTACAGTCACAAAGTAAAACTTCTAATTATTCTCGTGGAGGAAGGGCACTGTGATGGCTAAATGCCTAGGTTCACGAAAATCCTCATGTGGTCCTGCCCCAAATAGGCCACCTATCAGTGGCATTGGGTGGGGGTGAAGGCTGCTAAACAAGTTAAATTATTTCATTAGAAAACCTATTCTTCCTTACTGTTGTTTTCTGTAGATCTTAATGAGAGAGAGTCTTTGAGGGGGAAAAAATACCTATATGGTTGACAAGAATGTTAAGATCACATCTCCTCTGGGTTCCCAATAGTGCCCTGCTTGGCGTAGGCTTAGCACTCAATAATTAGTCATAGTTAATTGAAACTGATTTACAGAAAAAGCACAATGATGTATTTATTCACTAAGTGTAATAGCTTTTTATTTAAGGCTAAACTATGTGCTGGGCATGGACCATACTAGGTGTTGGGGATATAATGAGAAATGAGATAGACATTTTGTCTGAACGCCGAGGGCTTCAGAGAAGGACAATGAGAAGAAACACAAAAATGACATTTTCAAGAGGTTAGGGCATTGGTAAAGAGGAGGTGGTGGAAATCTCTGATCCCTGATTTTTATTTAAAAAATGTGTCAACCTCCCAATTAAAAGAGATGTACTTTTATGGCATTGAGACACAAGCTAAAGCATAGATATATGAAATGGAGTTACAACATTGTATTTGATGATTAAGATCCTTGAGTTATTTAAAAATAAAGGGTGTTTAATTAAAATTATAAGGATGTTTAGTGGGAACTGCCACAGCTCAACTGACAGGGCGACTGGCCGTCTCAGTGTGAAGAATTAGTGAGTGTTGTTTTTATGAAGGAGCTGAGGTCACAGCTAGGAAGATTTCTCCTGGTTATTGTTGGGCCTGCTAGGGTTCATGTTCAATTTTGAGACTCGACTGATAGAAAAATCATTTTTAATGGGGGCTGTATGAATCACTGGGTTTAATTTTTTTTCAGTACAGTTGACAAACAGTATTAGTTTGAGGTATACAACATAGTGATTAGACATCTATATAATTTACAAAATGATCTCCTGAAAAGTTTAGTACCCATCTGACCCCATGCAGTTTTTATAATTTTGTTGAATATATTCGTTATGCTGTACTTTACATCCTGTGACTGTTCTTGTAACTGGTAATTTGTACTTAGTCCCGTCACCTTTTCCAGCCATCCTCCCAATACCTCCATCTGGCAACCATAAGTTTCTTTCTCTGTATCTATGTGTTCATTTCTATATTGTTTGTTTGTTTATTTCATTTTTTAGATTCCACATATAAGTAAAATCATATGACATTTGTTTTTCTCTGTCTGAATTATTCACTTAACATAATTCCCTCTAGGTTCATTCATGCTATCCTAAATGGCAAAATTCTATCATTTTCTATGGCTGAATAATATTCCGTTGTGTATATGTACCACTTCTTTATCCACTCCTCTACTGATGGACACTTAGGTTGCTTCCATAGCTTGGCTATTGCAAATAATGCTGTGAGAAACATAGGGATGCACATCTTTTTTCAAATTAGTGGTTTGGGTTTCTTGGGTTTATCTTGGTAGATAAATACCAAGAAGTAGAATTTCTGAGTCACAAGGTAATGCTCTTTTTAATTTTTTGAGGACTTCCCATACTGTTTTCCATAAGGACTGTACCAGTTTACAATTCCACAAACAGTGCATGAGGATTCCATTTTCTCCACATCCTCACCAAGACTCGTTTGTTGATTTATTGATACCCATTCTGACAGGCGTGAGGTGATAATTCAGTGTGGTTTTAATTTGCATTTCCCTGATGATTAGTGATATTAAGCATATTTTCATGTTTATTGGCCATCTATAATGTCTTTGGAGAAATGTCTGTTCATGTCCTCCTCCCAGCTTTAACTGGGGTTTTCTTTTTGGTGTTAAGTTGTATAAGTCGCTTATATATTTTGGATAGTAACCCCTTATCAGATATATCGTTAGCATATATGGTCTCTCATCAGTAGGTTATCTTTCAGTTTTTTTGATGGTTTCCTTTGCTGTGCAAATCTTTCTTTTTAAACATGATTTATTTATTTTTAAAGAGAGAGGAAAGGAGGGAGAAAGAGAGAGAGAGAAGCATTGATGCATGAGAGAAATATGGATCGGTCCCCTCTTGCATGTGCCCCAACAGGGGACTGGCCCACAACCCAGGCATGTGCCTGGACTGGGAACCAAATTGGTGACCTTTTGCCCTGCAGGACGGTGCCCAGCAAACTGGACCACACCAGTCAGGGCTGCAAAAACTTTTTATTTGATATAGTCCCATTTGTTTATTATTTTTCTTTTGTTTTCCTTGCCCAAGAAGACATATCCAAAAAATATTACTAAGAGTGATGTCAAAGAGTTTACCACTTATGTTTTCTTCTAGGAACTTTTTGGTTTTGAGTCCTACATTTAAATCTTTAATGCACTTTGGTTTTATTCTTGCATAGAGTGTAAGAAAGTTATCTAATTTCATTCTTTTGCATGTTATCTGTCCAATTTTCCAAACAGCATTTATTGCAGAGATTGTCTTTATCACATTGTATATGCTTGCCTCCTTTGTCATATATTAATTGATCATATAGGCATGGGCTTACTTCTGGGCTTTCTGTTCTATTCCATTGATCTATGTGTCTGTTTTTATGCCAGTACCATGGTGTTTTGATTATTATAGTCTTGTAGTGTAGTTTGGTATCAGGTAGTGTGATGCCTCCAACTTTCTTCTTCTTTCTCAAGGTTGCTTTGGCTGTTTGGGGCTTTTTGTGGTTTCATATAAATTTTAGGATTATTTGTTCTAGCTCTGTGAAAAGTGTATTGGTATTTTAATAGGGATTGCATTGAATCTATAGATTGCTTTGGGTGGTATGGACATTTTAATGATGTTAGTTCTTTTTTTAAGATTTATTTATTTATTTTTAGAGTGGGAAGGGAAGGAGAGGGAGAGAGAGAGAGAGAAAGAGAGAGAGAGAGACATCAGTGTGCGGTTGCTGGGGGCCATGGCCTGCAACCTAGGCAGGTCCTTACTGGGAAGTGAATCTGCGATGCCTGGTTCACTGCCCGAGCTCAATCCACTGAGCTATGCCAGCCAGGGCATGATGTTAGTTCTTATTCATGAGCATAGTTTATGCTTCCATTTATTTGTATCTTCTTTTGAAGGTTTTATGGTTTATGTTTTATGGTTTTCTGAGCACAGGTCTTTTACCTCCTTGGTTAAATTTATTCCTAGGTATTTATTCTTTTTCATGCAATTATAAATGATATTGTTTCCTTAGTTTTTTTAATTATTGGTATATAAAAATGCAACTGATTTTTTAATATTAATTTTGTAGTCTGCTACTTTACTAAATTCATTTGTTAGTTTTAATAGCTTTTTTGGTGGAATCCTTAGGGTTCTCTATATATAGTACCATGCCATCTACAAATAATTATAGTTTTACTTCTTCCTTTCCATGAATCATTAGGTTTTAAGTAAGCACCAAGCTCTATTCATTAGTGTTTCATAATGAGGCTTCAGACAACACGTGGATCTTGCCTGATCCATTCATGTAACAAGCATTTATTGAGCCCCTGCTGCATATTAGGCTCTGTGCTACCTGTCTGGTTTACAGACAGGAACAAAACAGGCTATTTTCCTGCCTTCATGGAGTTTACACTCTACTTGGAGAGGGACAGACAATAAAAGTTTAAATAATGGACAAGGTAATTGCAGGTTTCTGAAGTCCCATTCCAGTAGATATCTATCATTTGTGCTTTTTGGTACCATCAACTCTCTTTCCCCTGGCATGTGGCCTTGTTTGACTGTCAGCCAAGGGATCCTGCCTCTTCCTAGCCACAAAGTGCATGTGACCCATGCTCAACCATTCAGAATCACTTTCCTGATATTTGAGGGGCTGAATGTCGATACCATGGACATGTGACCTATTTCTGAAAAAAAAAAAAAAAAAAAAAAAAAAAAGACAACCTTTGACATGATGGAGTAGTCACAAATAGCTATAATGGACTGGACCTGTGAGTTACCTATGAGTAAACCTTGCCGTGGATGGGACTGAGTTATTAAACTATACTGAGCCTAAATTCCTCTCACCTGCTGCCCCCTTTTTAGAAATCAGTGGGGATCATTAATCATTAAGAATCATTTCGAGAACCTAATGTGCATATGGCCACAGCTGTCAGTTCTTTTCCTTACCTGTTTCTCCACCACCTCCCTCTCTCCCATCCTGTACTGTCTTCATAAGCACTATGTTGCCAGATTGGGGGGAAATTTAAAATCATCTGCAATTACAATTTTGGGGAAAGAGAGGAAATAGAAAGAATTGGAAGGCTGTTTAGTGAATTCTTAGCCGCCTCCTCCTTTCTTCAGATCTTGTGGTCTTGGAGTTAAGTGTGAACCGGAAACTCAACTACTGGCTGAGTCTGTGACTTGTGAACTCTGCCTCCATGAACACTTCTGTTTCAGCACATCTGTGATTGCCATATCACCAGCATTGCAGAAAGGAGGATTAATTTTATTGTGCATTGGATCAGCAGATCTGGTGACATAATATTTCACTAGGAAGAAGGATTACTCACCAGTTTCTGGATGCTACATTTTTAGAAACTAACTCCACTTAACGATAAGTGTTGGATCTAACAACTTCCCCCTTTTCCTCACTCCCACTCTCCAATCACCCAACCAACAAATATCACTTGATGCAAAAACTGGCTCACTTGGGACCAGATGGATACAATTTTTCTTCAGGATAAAATTCTGGATATTCTCCCAAAGTTTTATTATACTTCTTCAGTTATTAAAAGCAGATGTGTTGTATTTATAATGATAGTTCTAAGCACTTTATTTTCTTCTGGGTTTATGGAAAGCAATTTGTGTAGGGTAAAATAATATAGCATTTGTGAGTCATTTCTGAGGGAAAATAGGAAAAATATATAATCTGCAGACGGGGCACATGGTCATAAGGGAAATATGGCTACATCCCAGGGCAAACAAAGAGGAGACCTTGTTTCCACTCCCGTCAGTTACCCACTCACGGTTTTGATGTATCATCTTTTCACCTGCAACCTCCATCTGCAGAACAAGGAACTCAGAAATAGGCTCTTATGCAGCTCTGGCGTGTGGCAAAGCTCAGCTGCATGCTGCATCCTGTAATTTCCTGACTGGCCCCCAAGCCACACAATGTCCCTTACCTGGTGTCTTTTTCTAAGCACTTTGTTTTCATCCTCACCTAGGCCCTCACAGAGCCTTGTTCTTTCACCTTAAAAATGATTTCTTCCTTTCTCTGTAGCCTCCTCTCTGTCTGCGTGCAGGTGTTTGACTTGTAGTTGTTGGGCTTCTGTGTTACTCACTGGCTGTGGAATGTGCAGTGATGAGGACGCTGTGGATAAACATAAAAATGAAGTACGTGTGTGTTTTGGGGGTGACATACCCCTTCCTGAGTGCTTATTTCATGCCAGGCATTTCTCTACGTTAGTTTTTAGAATTTGTTACATTTAACTTTCACAATAGCTGTATAGGTAGGAATTCAGACAGACCTGCATTTAAACCTTGGTCTGCCATTTATTTGTAGAAATATGTAAGCATAAATGTAGGCAGTATTCATATTTGTATTGCTAATTGCTGGATGCTATATTTGCATGGTTCAAAAAACTGCTTTATCTCTTTATATAGTCAGGGAAGTTTTCAAAATTATTTTACAAAAGTATTTTTTCAATTTTCTTTGTATTTGAAGCTCTGATGACCAAACTAGATATATGCCATATTCATTTTTTAACAGCCTAAAGTACAAAGAAAGTGATCAAAAGTATATAAACTGCTCTCATTTGCTCTATGCAAGCAGCAGACAGTAAAATATAATGGTCTACTTATTGTGCTGTGATTGGCAGCCAAACCTTAGAGCAATATGTACTCTGATCAGATAGCAGGCTTTCTCCCATAGCCTTGAGGTCCACATCCACTGCCCTTTATTGTGAAATAACCTGCCCTTTGACCCTTTGGAGAGACCGAGACCCTCATCTTCTAAAAGTCTTCCCTGGGTCCTTACTGACATGTACAGTAAATGACTGATTGTCTCTTATTATATGGCCATGGCAGACACAGAGAAATACCTAACTCATTTTAGCAAAACTTATCCTAATTGGAACTATAATCAAAGGTTACTGGAATGCTCCAGAAACTTACCTGGAGACCTGGATTTGGTGTCTTTTGAAGTTTTGGTAAAATAAGTGTTACTTTCTTTGTGCTTGTATTTTCTTTCCTTCCAAAGGGGGAGTGAGAAAGAAAAAAAAAATTGAAAGGAAAGCTAAAGCATCTCTTCTTGCACAACCTTGCCTTCTCTCTTTCTCTGTAGCGGCAAGTGATACAGGGCTGCTGGGCTGGTTCAGGGGGTTACACACACAAAGTCCTTATCACCTGCGCTATTTAAAGTGGAATGGAGAAGTGCAGCTGAAAACATCCTGGAGGAAATGTTCTCTCCTGGGGCAGCCAGGGTTCTTTTCATCTTCACCTGAAGGCAGCCCTCACCCAATTTAATGCATCATTTAGTTTGGCGTTAGTGAAAAAAGCCTCCCCAGGCCTGCTCACCGTGACCTTAGGGCTCCACAAAAAGACTGAGCAGGAGGTTCACTGCTTCTCACTTCTCCGTTTAGAATCCCTTCTTAAGGGAAACTGCAAAAATGGACATGGTGCCAAATGAGGAAGTTGAAGAGTGCAAGCCTTAAATGACAGAGAAGTGCTTTCTCTAAAGCTTACCAATCTTTTCACCCAGGAGATAGGAGGGGCCCTGAATAAATTCATAGATAGGTAGGAAGGGAAGGGAGAGGGAGGAAAAATTATTGAGCATCCGCAAGGTTCTTTATCAGCTAATCTTTACAATGCTGTTTATAGTTTTATTTTTCAATCTCAGTTTTGCAGATTAGCAAACACATACTCCCAGGAGTTGGGTAATTTATCTAAAGATGCAGAAGTAAGGGGCAGAAAGAGGATTTGAACCTAGGTCATCTATCTCACTGGTCTTTCCCCTCAGACTGCTCTGGGGTCTAGTGTTGACCACGAGTCTCCAACAGAAGCTAGCCCATAGTGCGGTCTGTGGGAGGCCTTGGCGCCCTCCGACCTGGGGAGGACTCCAGGCAAGGCTTGTTAAGGGCATGCCTTCAGCCCTGGCTGGTGTAGCTCAGTGGATTGAGCGCGGGCTGCGAACCAAAGTATTGCAGGTTCGATTCCCAGTCAGGGCACATGCCTGGGTTGCAGGCCACGGCCCCCAGCAACTGCACATTGATGTTTCTCTCTCTCTCTCTCTTTCTCTCTCCCTTCCCTCTCTAAAAATAAAAAGTAAATAAAATCTTAAAAAAAAAAAGAGCGTGCCTTCAGCGACGTGCAGGAGAGAAGCTACTTGTGTTCACCAGGAGGAAAGTCAGGGTCAGTGTGGCTGTCTGTGGACGGGCCTGTTCCACCTATGTGACCCTATCCGGGGGACAACCTGCCAGCATTAGGTCCACAGTTCATTGTGAGTCAAAAACCTATTACTAGTTTCTTCATTCTAAGTCTGAAAAAAAAAAATCTTTGGATAGGAAGACTTCTATTGTTCATTCTGCTAAGCTGTATATTCTGCCCTTGTTTTCTACAAATGTGTGCTGAGCTTATTTTAATTAAAAATTTTATTTGATGGTTCTGTGTACTAGTCATGTTTTATCTTGCTTAGAGTAAGTCGCTATGGAATTTTATGCAGTCATTTGATTGGTCTACCTTGATTTGAAAGAAGAGTTGTGTCTTTTTTCAACTGATAATCCTGCTTAATATCTCTGATTCACTACAACAAGATGCAGTTTATTGTTAACTGCCAATATTGTGTATAAGATATGTGTGCCAAAATATTTCTTGCCTCCTGTTATATAGTTTTGAATACAATGTTTGAAAGTTCTTTTGTGTTTTGTCATTTAAGCAGAATATTGACAGAACAGGCTATCTCCTAAGAAGAGAAGACAGTTCCGATCTGTGTAAGAGACACTTGCAGAGAAAGTCAGTGTTACCAGGTTGTCACTGTAATGGCATTTTAATATCATGGTAAATAAAACTCAGTAGAGCTTCTGTGATAATGGTTGAAATGATAATATCTTTTATCATTTAAACTAGTAGCTCAGTAATTTTGAGTTACTCGACCCTGGTCAACAGCCAGCTCCACATTTATTAGCTGCTTAGTCCTTATATTGCTCATTTGTAAAACAGGATAATAATACCCACTTAAAGAGTTTGTGGAGGTGAGGACTCAATGAAATAAATTGTATAGTGGTGTATCACCTGGTATGTGATGGACACTCACTAGACAAAATTTATTATTATTAGTCCCAGAGAGCAGTGTTCATTTTTCAGTGTTTTGACTGGATGGGATTTAGCGATATTATTCTGAATTGAAAATTCTCAAAACCACAAAAGGGCACCGATCAGAATGTGTGAATATTTTTTAATGTGGAGATGTTTGGAAATAGAAATCAACCAACCTCCTAATCTATTAATTCTAATAGAGTTGGGAATACATGAAGATGGTTACATTAAATCTTTACATACAGACAAACTCCTATATACAATGCAGATGTTATGATAGACATCAGCATTGGTATTAAGGTGTGCTTAATGTTCACGTTAGTAATAAGCTATGATTAATTCAAGTAAGTAAGCCAAGAATATACAGTAGTATAATTTTCTTATTCATTACCAAAAGAATGTGTATATGTCACTTATGTTTAAGGAACTCTTCTGTTAAAACTTATTCTATATATGACATAGCAAATACAGTGGTTTTACCAAAGCTATGGAATATGAAAAGTATTCCATAAAAGAAATTATTTTTATTTTAAAGGGGCAACTAAATAGCTACATGCAAATCAACACATTATAACCAGTGAAAGCTTTTTTATACAGTTGACCCTTGAGCAACATGGGTTTGAACTGTATGGATTCACTTACATGCAGATTTTTTCAGTATGTACTTGTAGTGTGTTTGATCCATGGTTGGGAGTCCGTGGAAGCAGAAGGCTAGCTGTACACATTGACCTAAGCCATTTTAGGCTTAGGGGGACTTGAGCATCCATGGGTTTTGCTATCTGTGGAGAGTTCTGAACCAATCCCCCACCCTCAGATACTAAGGGGCAACTTGTGTAGTTAAGTTTGGGGAGCCAAAAGTTATATTCAAATTATTGACTTCTCAGGGGTTGGTGCCCCTAATCCCCACATTGTTCAAGGGTAAACTGTAATACAAATTTTATCTAAGCTTTCTTTTAGGTGTACTTATGTCTTCAGCTTCTATTATGTTTTTGAATAATGAGTTCTCAGAGCAGTTACCCAGTGAATTGGACAAAACAGAATTTCATACTCAAATGTGCCACTTCCTTTGTGAGTAACTAACACATCTAGAGTTCACTTTTTCTTCTGTAAGTATGGATGAAGTGCCTTCATGGCAATCCTCAGTTCACACGGAGTCCATGAGAGTCAGATGAGATTGTGGATAACAAAAAGTTCTACGAGCAGAGCACTGTACAGATATAAGAAATTTACTTAGTTGCCATATTCCTGGGTAAAATAAATTTTCCTCATTTTAGTGCCCTGATTATTTTTCCTTCAAAGGTTACTCACTCAGATTTTGTGAATAAATACTTACAAAGACTTTAATACCAGAGTTTCTTAAATGGATATGATGAAAAATAAAACAGCTAAAGAGACTAATGTCTGCAGATTAACTGGACATTGTCAGTGATTTATGTAAAATGTAAATGTAATTTATGATTAATTTCCTTATACAGTATGGTCACTTTATTTTCTCCAAAATCTTTTAATTACCACTGATGTTAAGGAAAAAGGGGGGAAAAGACAACTTACTTTATTTTCTATATATTAGAATATATTACGTGTTTAACTTCATTTCTTCTAAGAAAATTAATTGTGATTTAATTACCTTCCACTTTTTAAGAGTAAACCCTTGAGTAAATAAGAAGAGGATCTGCTTGCTTTTATAGTTTATTTTAGAATGTCTCAATAATAGAGTGCTTTTTAAGGATGGACATCTCAACGTGGGCTCTCAAGACCACTTATGCAATACACACATGTAGTTCCCAACAGTGACCTTCTCCACCCCCAAATCATAAAGAACACAAATTACTGGATTTAAATACTTTTTCTTACCTGAAGTCTTTCTTTTTCCCCATTTACAGGTATGATCAGTTTAACTCATAACTCTTGACTTAATATTGTTTGAACATCAGTAGATACTTCTGCCAATAGGGACCAGGACAATCCAGAAAAGAAATAAATAATTTGAGAGTTAGGCAGAGGGAAAGCTTCTCTAGGAATAGATGCTCTCTGGAGTAGAAATTTGGTCACAAAAGGAGTTCGAAGTACCTGATTAGGAGGGAGTGGCATAGTTAAATACGGACCCAAGTGCTGACTTCCCTTCCTGAAACAACTTTCTGGTACCAGTTTTCTCTTAAATTCCCCATACTAAATATGTTACAATGTATGTTACTGGCTTCCCAAATAAACTGATATTTGACATAACCAAAAATACACAGTAGGTAAGAGCACTAGGATATTTTAAAGCCAATCTTCTCAAGAAAAGATGATTATGCTTTTCAAGAGGAAATACTTCTACCATTAGCTTATTTTTCTAACAATTTTCTGGCCAAGACAAAAATAATAAATACCTACTCATGCTCAACTAATCTCAAATAACCTTTTAACAATCCGTTTGTTTTGAAGTGCCAGCGCATATTCAGGATGTTGCGTCCCTGCCATTTCTTTATCGCTTCTGTTGGATTTACTGGTTCAAAAGAAATATGTTTTGCAGAATTAACCTTAATCACATGGATTGAGATCAATAGTAAAATAAAATATTACATGCTGTCGATTGAAACACTTTATCACATTTAATCTTACAGATCAGGTTTGGGAGGTTATAAAATATGAACAATTCACACAAGAACAATGAAGAGTAAACTATTGGGGAGACCTATAAGATAAATTTTATTGGCTAATGCTCATTTGTTTCTCCAGAGGATGTTATGGTCTGCCATTGACTCTTCAGTAGCATATATATACTAAGGGTCAAAAAGAAGATGAGCTGTTTCAAGATAATTTGAGTTGGAATAACTTAAATGTACCAATATCTTAAATCATAATTTTAAACAAATAGTGATAGTGAAAGTTCATAATTGATGAGATTTTTGACTAGCTGTGATGACCAGAATCTCTCATCAGAACTTTGAGTTGGACCAAGATTTTTAACTTCAAGCAAATGGGCGCTTCCTCCTCAGACAGTTTTCTCCAACCATGTGGGTTTTTTTAAGCAAAACAACCACTCCAATGTGTAGAGATAGATTTAAGAGATTTCTCATAACAATTGGTTTACGCAGTCTTGGAGGCTAAGAAATCCCACAATAGGGCATCTGTAAGCTGTAGAACCAGGAAAGCTGGAAATGTAGTTCCAGTGAAAGTGCAAAGGCCTGAGAATCAGGAGCTCCCATGTCCCAGCTCAAGAGGAGAGAGTGAATTTGCCTTTCCTTCATCTTATTGTTCCATTTGGGTCCCCACTAGATTGGAAGAAATCTGTCCACACCAGTGAGGGCAAATCTCTTTACTGAATCAAATGCTTATTTCTTCTAGACACACCCTCACAGGCACACTCAGACATAATATCCTACCAGCTATCTAGCCATCCCTTAGCCCCATCAAGTTGACACATATAATTAATCATCATCACACCGATTCAACTACCTCAGGATCCAGTAGCTAAGCATACTTTCCATATGTGAAAATAAAATTGAAATAGCTCCTTTCTTCCTTCCTCCTTTCCATTCTTCCTTCCTTTTTTCCTTTGCTCCTTCCCTTCTTCTCCCCCTTCTACTTGATTTTTTTTGTCATTCATTTTTCTTTTCATATTCCATTCTGTTCACCTATAAAATGAAAATGCACTCACTGGCTTGATGTAATCAAATGTTATACATTAATATAATTATAACCAAGAACTTAAAGTTGTATTAAATTGAATGAAAGTTTGGGCTAGAGTAAATAGGAGGGTAGAATGTAAAGAACTCACTTTTTCTTTAATATTGTGATAGGCAGAATACTGCTCACTACCCTACCCCCAAGGATGTGCACATTCTAATCCCTGGAAGCTATGAGTATGTTATACTGCAAAGGGAAATTTGCAGATAGAATTAAGGTTGTTTACCCAGTGACTTTATGATAGAAAGATTATCCTGCATTATCAGAGGGGATCCAATATAATCACAAGGCTCTTTAAAAGTGGCAGAGGGAGGCTGAAGAGGTCAGAGTGATAAGAGGTAGAAAGGACGTGATATGCCATTGCTTGCTTTGAAGATGGAGAAAGGGAACTATGAGCCAAGGAATGTGGGAAGCCTTGATGAGCTGGGAAAAATAAGGTGACTAATTCTTTCTTAGAGCCTCTAGAAGGAATTCAGCCCTGATCACGCTTTGATTTTAGCCTAGTGAGACATGTGTTGGACTTCTACAGAACTATAAGATAATATATTTGTACTGTTTCTAAGCTACTAAGTTTGTGGTAATTTGCAGGAACAATGGGAAACAAATAAAAATATACTCTCTCTTCTGTAATACTTGCTCTTTAATTTCTGCTGAGGAATAATTTTCAAAGGAGTATATTTGTCCTAACTTTTGACTTATAAGAAGAGAAAGAACTGGCCAAAATGAGTCAAAACTGTTATTTCCTGTTGCCCTTGAAGCTGACATGTTTGCAGAATGAAAGCTTTTAGAGTTGTTGTGTACCATTTTATATCTTATATGCAAGAGCTATGTTGACTGTCACTGGTTTCTTTCTTAGTCTGGGTTACCCTAGAGAGCAGAGCCTGAGAATGTAACTTGCATTCAGACAGTTTATTTGGGAAGCGATCCCAGGATCCAACAAGTGGAAGCACTTGTCCATTGGTTTCCATGTCCTATTGGTTGAAGGTTGTGGGATGTTAACTCCCCTGCACTTGTGCTGTGCAAACATCAATACTCAGTAAACTGTGGGTATCCCACTCCTTTATATCAGAAAAACACTGTGATAAGCCAAAGACATGCTCGAGGCAAGATGTGGTCATCCTTTGCCACAGCCACAGTTGCAAATGGAATCAGAAGTGAGCACAGGAGGAAGAGAGGTGGGGTACAGAAGCACCTGATACAGTCCACCTTCTGCTTGCACACATATTAAGACCAATTTGTCACTGAATCTTCAAAGTGCTGGCAGCTGCATTGACTCCAAAAAGGAGCTTAATACAAAGGATTAGTGTAACAAGCTGCAATCCCCACTGCTGCACTGGGCCTGAGGTCATAACTGGTATTCATCATCTAACTACTTCAATACCCTTGCTAGGTTTTTTTTACCTCATCCAGCGCTTCAGTTCCTCTAGATTGCTTGTTTGGTGGTATGCCAATATCTTCATCCTTGTGGGATATGAGCCCTTTATTTCCTTGTCCTTGTTGAGATGTTATTGCTACAATTGGCTATTTACCAATATCACCTTGAATAGAAGTACCCAGAGACATCCAGCGAATCCCCTGTATTCCAGACACATTCTCTCTGCCTTCATTGTGTAGAGGGAAATCCTACTCCTCAAGATAATCACATTCAATTCCTTTCCTCCCCTACCAGTAAAGTAACTCCTTTCTTTGGATGCTAGGTTGCTGGTATGAGGAACCCAAAGTTAACAGGCAGCAGCCAGCTTCCAGTTTGACGGAACTCTCACTGTTTGCTTTAGTGGAAATAGTACTCCCCTGGGTAGCAGGATCTCTAATTCTGTAAAACCTAAATGTGGGGACAGGAAGCACATATTCTGTAAGCAGACCACTGTGAATGAGGGTGAGAGGGACAAATTCTACTTCTATTCCTAGGTGTGTAGACCTCTTTATTTTAGTTATTGGGAGAACAGCACAGCTGTTTGTTCAGTTCTCATAACTATATTTTGATGGACAATGTCCCAACTACACAGAGGTTTTTGTCTCAAGTTAGCACCTTGGTCGGGACCTTAGTAATTCCATTGTTCTAGTAGGCTGACTCTTCCAGGTGATATACTTTGTGCTATGAGTAATGGATCCCTTGTCCATGCATTGAATTGTTGCATATACTTCTCTGTAAAATGAGTTCCTTGATTTGAAGTGATATTGTGTGGGAATCCCATGACAGTATGTTGAGTATTCTATATGTTCTTGAATGGTGGTGCTGGCAGAGACATGGCTGACGGGGAAATCAAACCATATGGGAGTAAGTGTCAATTGCAGTAATTTTGAATCACTGCCTCCTCCATGGTGGAAGGAGTCTGGTGTAATCAATGTAGTGCCTGGCTAATCTCAAGTGTTGGTGCTTTATCAAGGGGTTTGTATCAGGTTAACACTTTGGCAGGTTGGGTGTTCAGTAGCAGCAGGTAGATCAGCCTTGGTGAGTGGGAGGCCATACCATCAGGCCCATACATATCTTTCTATTTCTGCCACCATGGTGACTCCAATCTTGGCCCCACTATGCAAGTATCGGGGTGGCAGAGGAGGTGGCTGACATCCACAGGAGGAGTCATCCTTGTTGACTGTCTCCGCTGACTTAGATGCTTTTTGGTTGGCAGTAGGATGAGATCTGTGTCCACTTTGTACCCACTCCACTGGGCCCATTATATGCTTCTTCCCTAGACTATTTTTTCTCTTTATTCTTCCAAGTTTGCTCCTTCCAGACCCTCACCCACCAGCCAAGCCATTTGCTAATACAGGAGTCTCTGTATATTCTTCCTGAATAAAAAGTGAAAACTCAAATGTTCTGCTCTCAGCTTTATTCATGGGAAGTATTATCCCTTATAACTGAGATTTAGGGCTACCCACAGTGGGACTATCACACAGCAGCAGTCTGTTTTCACTCTGTACCAATACATTGTGCTGGCCCAGCTGTGGACCAGACCAAGACATTTCTCCTCTGTCAGCTGGCTTTAGGAATACTCTCCATCCCCTCAACAAAATGGTAGTTGTGAATTGACAGTTAAACATTGGTGTAGTAAGTGTGTGGGAGTCAGAAGTCCTGTTCAGGTAGCTTATTTGTATCCTCTGACTTTGCTTGAATCTGATTTTGTGTGATTTCCACAGTATGATATATTGCTGCTGCCCTGGTATGACCTTAAACCTTGGCAGATCTGAAAATACCAGGTCATGATGGGCTGCAATGCTGACATAGCCATTCTGTCAGGCATGTATTTAGTCTTTCTTAGGGCTTAGTGGCAGCCAGGGGTTGCTTTGCAAAATGCATGTAGTGTCTGCCATGAAAGACAGTGCTTCACCTCAAAATCTGAAATGTTTTTCTACTGTAGCTTTTGTATTATCATTTTCCAGAGATCGAAGTACCTGCCATGGATATCCCTAGTGCCATTGAATCTGTTGGGTTATATAGTCTGGAGGGTAGGGCAGCTCACAGTGCAGACTGGATTTGCTGCTGAGACTTCTTTTTGCTCTGGACTGCTTTAGAAATTGTCAGCCTCCTAAATTACCCAATGATTAAATCAGAGAATTCCTGTTTGTCCATATCCTTGCCAGCATTTGGTATTAGTAAGACCAGTATATGTTGGTCTCAAATTCAAAATAGGTCACTGAGCACTCTTTCTTTTTTGTTGTTGGTAAGGGATGCAAGGTGCAACTTGTCTTTTCTTTTAAAGGGGATATCCTGATTTACCCCAGATTATCGAACTCTTAAACACTTCATGAAATACAATAAAACACATATAGTGAGTTGTTAATTTTAGAATCTACGTGTTTGATATTCAGGGGTTTGCTGTAAAATTATTGCAACCTTTTTATATTTTGAAAAAATTCATAATACAACATTGAAAAAATGTTTCATTTATCATAAAACACCTTTATGGATGTGGGATCCCCTTAATCTTTAGAGGATTTCTATTCTACCTTGTGATATGCATGTGACTAAGTAGGACATCCAGAGTACTTGCCACTTCCAGCTCACCATCCCAATTAGTATGACTTCATTCAGAGAGTGAACTAATATGATAGTCTGTGGAATATCAAGATGATCAAAGTTCACCTGGACTACCTTGTAACAGAGAAGAGAAAGGTTAATGTAGAGCCCTACAAGACCATGAATAGGTGCTACTATTCTTTCCATATGGATGTGTACTGCTTGTGATCATCCTTCCTGATGTGATTGACAAGAATACACTGGCCAGATGAATACTGTGCTTACCTGTCCCAGAAAGGTACACATAGAGCAACGCATCTGAAATGGGGGCTACCACTTGTTAAGTTAAAGTAGTCTACTGTCATCATTTACAACTCATTTGCTTTTTCATCTGGGCCAAACAGATGAATGTCTTGGGGATGTGAAGAAGCTTACCTCTTCTGACTTTCTTTTAAAATGTAACTGAATAGAATATATATTTTTTGGAGCAGTTTTAGGTTTACAGCAAAGTTAAACAGACAATACAGAGATTTCCTACCGTCTTCACACATGCACAGCCTAGCCCATTATCAACATCCCCACCGGAATGGTACATTTGTTTCAATTTTGAACATATATCAACACATGATTATTACACAAACTTCATAGTTTACATTAGAGTTTACCCTTGATAAACATTCTCTGGGTTTTGACAAACATATAATGACATGTATTTATAATTACCATATCATACAAAATAGTTTCACTGCCCTAAAAATCCTTTGTGTTCTGCCTATTTATCCTTCCCTCTTCTGAGACCCTAGCAACCACTAATATTTTTATTTTCTTCATAATTTTGCCTTTTCTAGAATGTCATGTAGTTGAATCATATAGTACATAACTTATTTTATATTGGCTTCTTTTGCTTAATAACACCATGCATGACCAAAAGAAGGAAAATAACCAGTTTGTAGATAAAAAACAACCAGAACTGCCTTCCTAACATTAAACCATATGGAAGCCCTACAACCAAGGAGTTAAAGAAAAAACATTCATCTAGACTGGTAGGAGGGGTAGAAATGGGCAGCTGGGGTGGAGAGGATGCACAGCAAGGCAGTGGCTGGTGGACTGGACAGTCCCACATTTGTGTGCAGATAAACCAGGAGGAACAACTGGGGAGTAAGACAGACTGTGCAACCCAGGGTTCCAGTACAGAGAAACAAAGCCTCAAAAACCTGTGGCTGTAAGAACCTGTGGGGGTTGCAGTAGTGGGAGAAACTCCCAGTCTCACAGGAGAGTCCACTGGAGGGACCTATGGGATCCTAGAATGTACACAAACCAACCCACCCAGGAATCAGCACTAAAAGGGCCCATTTGCTTGTGGGTAGTGGGGGAAATGTCTAAAAGCAGGGTGAGAGCTGAGCAAGAGGCATTGTTCCCTCTCTGATCCCTCTCCCACATACAGTGCCACAACACAGTGACATGGGTTGTTCCACCCTGGCAAATACCTAAGGCTCTGCCCCTCACTACATAACAGGCATGCTGAGACAAAAAATATGGCCCAAATGAAAGAACAGATCGAAGTTCCAGAAAAAATGCAACTAAGTGATGAAGAGATAGCTAGCCTGTCAGATGCAGAGTTCAAAACACTGTTCATTAGGATGCTCACAGAAATAGTTGAGTATGGCCATAAAATAGAGGAAAAAGTGAAGGCTATTCAAAGTGAACTAAATGAAAATATACAGGTAACTATCAGTGATGAGAAGGAAACTGGGACTCAAATCAATGGCTTGGACCAGAAGGAAGAAATAAACATTCAACCAGAACAGAATGAAGAAACAAGAATTTAAAAAAATGAGGAGAGGCTTAGGAACCTCTGGGACAACTTTAAATGTTCCAACATATGAATTATAAGGGTGCCAGAAGGAAAAGAGGAAGAGCAAGGAGAAATTGAAAACTTATTTGAAAAAATAATGAAGGAGAACTTCCCCGATCTGGCAAAGGAAATAGACTTCCAGGAAGTCCAGGAAGCTCAGAGAATCCCAAAGAAGTTGGACCCAGGGAAGCACACATCAACATACATCATAATAACATTACTAAAGATTAAAGAGAAGGAGAGAATCTCAAAAGCAGCAAGAGAAAAGGAGACAGTTACCTACAAAGGAGAGCCTATAGGACTATCAGCTGATTTCTCAGAAACCTTACAGGCAAGAAGGTGCTGGAAAGAAGTATTACAAGTCATGAAAGACAAGGACCTACATCCAAGATTACTCTATGCAGCAAAGCTATCATTTAGGATGGAAGGGCAGATAAAGTGCTTCCCAAATAAGGTCAAGTTAAAAGAGCTCATCATCACCAAGCCCTTATTATATGAAATGTTAAAGGGACTTATCTAAGAAAAAGAAGATCAAAACTATGAACAGTGAAATTATAACAGACTCACAATTATCAACAACTGAGCCTGAAAAAACAAACTAAGCAAACAACTAGAATAGGAACAGAATCATAGAAATGGAGATCATGTGGAGGTTATCAGTAGGGAGGGGATAGGGGGAAAATGGGGTAAAAGATACAGGGAATGAGAAGCATAAGTGGTAGGTACAAAATAGACAGGGGGAGGTTAAGAATAGTCTGGAAAATGGAGAAGCCAAAGAACTTATGTGTAAGACCCATAGACATAAACTAAGTGTGAGTGGGGGGAGGGGGATTGCAGGGCAGAAGGAGACAAAGGGAGAAAAAAATGTGACAACTGTAATAGCATAATCAATAAAATATACTTAAAATAGAAGAAAATGGAGAAAAGCCACACAACAAAAAATTGTGAACATGTTAGAAGCAATCAGGGGTCTTGATGGCTTGAGGAGTTACCCTCCAAATTTGCTTGGGGTGACATAGTTACTTATTAGGGAATAAACAATTTTTAACTGCCCCTCAATAGTGCCTCCAGAATTAAGTAGTGTTTATAAAACTCACACTTACAGCACTAAAACTCTTACATAAAAAAATCTGTGCATATTTGGTATTTTAAACATTTGTAATTTAAGATAATTTGGCTTTTTAAAGTTAATGTCAGAATTATGATTCAAATTTTAAATGTGAAATTGAATATATGGTTTAGACTTGAGATTTTGTAAGTTAAAACTTTAATTTATGATATTTACATGATTTACTTAAGCACTTTGAAAGGGCTTATTGAGTCAAAAATTATACTTAAAAGGAGGTACACTTATTCAATATATTTAATTTGTAAAGGCAGTTAAGAATATTTTAAGATGATTAAGTCTGTAAATGGGACCAAATATTTATCTAATGCTTTAAAAAATGTTTTCTGAACAAATAAAACAAACAAACTCACAAACACAGACAACAGTATGGTGATTGCCAGGGGGGAAGAGGATGGCAGGGGAAGGATACGAAGGACAAAGGGGGTCAAATACGTGGTGAGGGGAGGAGACTGGACTTTGGGTGGTGAGCTCACAATGCAATCATATAATTGTATACTTGAAAATTATACAATGTATTAATCAATGTCATCCCAATAAATTTAATTTAAAAACATTTGCTGAAATGTGTTAGGATTATAAGTTTTGTGTGGTGAATTTAAAAGTGTAAGGAAGTTTTTGTTGTAACTATGATGAATTGAATATTAATTAAAATTTATTGTTATTCAATTACAGTTGTCTCATTTTCCCCCATTGAATATTAATTTTTAAACCAAAGTAAACCACTGAACAGCATTATCTGTGTACAAAGGTCACACTCAGGTGAATAAAAGAGCTCACATTTAACAATATCCATCCTTTGAGTAGTAGTATATGGAATACCCACCTATCAATAGGTTGTTTTCAGACTTTCTGAAGTTGTGAAGATACCTGAGTAGGTTCAGTCAAAAGAGCCAAATTGGCTTTTAGATATCACCTGATTATTCTCTCCTAGTCTTTTGATTCCTTGATAACTCCCTGGATGATGACGTCTTTCCAAAGTAACGAGTAGCCATCAGGAATATGTCAACTTTTGTAAGTTAGTCTTTCTAACACTTGTGGGCAAAACATTACACCTCTTGTTTTCTCTCTTCTCAGAAGCAGCTGAACAGACTGAGTTTAAAGTTTATCTGAATATGGAACAAAGCCTGGAAAGGTTTAGGCTGAAGGGATGTTCAAAACCTTGGCAACTAGTGAAGATGGGGATTACAATAAAAGTCTGTGTGTAACCTTAACTATGGTGTTAACTAAGAAAATCATTATAGCAACATAGGTTGGTATGTTTATAGCTACTTTTCTTTAACAAAAGATTAGAAAAGAAAGGAGAAAGGGAAGTGGATGAGACATTCCTGTGATCATGCAGCCTAAAACAGTAGACTTCAAAGCTTGCGAAGAAACCATTCTTGTAATCCACTGCTTAATTCCCCTTAAGTACCAACTGGCAAGGTAAATTGGAATGACTTAAATAGTTATTAGAATTCCTGGTAGGAGACTTTAAATACATGCAATGACCATTGATATAAGTGGAGATAAAGATTTTATTTTCCCATTATTTTTAGTTAAAAAATATTTACATTGAAGAGATAACAAAAATTCTTAAAATACTGATCATTTATGACTTAGTGTCATAGATTTTGCAGATTTCATTTGTTCATTTATTTACTCATTTTTTTTTTTCATTTAGCAAATATTTGCAGGCCCCACTGTGTGCGGGATTCTGCCTGGAGTTTAAGGGGTGGAATGAGATTAGCAGCATGAGAAGCCATTAGAAGTGGCTGCTGTTCAGTTGGCCTATCCCATCCCAGTTCCTCTTAGCTACATCATTGGTCTGCCTTACTTCCTTAGCCCTTCTTCACCAGGGGGGACTTGGGAATGTGCTGTCATTGACTTGGTGTGAGGTATGAGTCTGGCTCTATGAAAACCTTTTGCTCCCTGTTGTGTGGACTGAGCTATATGTATCTTCCCCATGGGCCCTATGTCACTTACCTTAGCCTCAGATGGGGGTCTGGGAGAGAAGGAAGAAGAGGGTCACGCATCCTGGAAGTTTGTCTTAGTCCAGTCCAACTTTAGACTGGCCCACCTCTTAACTGTTCTGTTGCTTCAGCCCACACCCATCTAGCAGTCTGCAGATACCATTGTTTGTCTGGGTCTCAGGCGGCTCTACCGTACCCTGCTCTACCCTAGGTTATCTTACTCTTCCTGTCCTGTCCTGTCCTATGAAACTCAATATGTAAGACAATGTAAAAAACCAAGATACATATGAAAAAATAGTCAAAAGTCTTAGTAATCAAAGAAATGTAAATTGCAGCAATAAAATACGACTTTCACACTACTGTGTGGCAACACTATGAGATAAAGGCTAATAGCAAAGGTGTTGGAATGGAAACTGCTAATGTGTGCTGGCACAACATTGCAGAAGAGCGATTTGGCTGCATATTGCCTTAAGGATATGTGTGCTCTTGACAGGATAATTCTACTTCTAGGAATTTATTCTAAGAAATAATCAAGTACATATAAAAAGGATGTCCACTATGACTGTTTATAATATAAAAAAATAACATAAATTTCCAGAAACATGAGTGTAATAAATGATAACACAGTCCTTATAAAGGCTATTGTGGAGTAGTTAATAATATGAATAGATGTTATGATGTATTTTAAGTAAAACATGTTTTAAAATATTATGTATCCTGTCATCCCACTTTAATTCTATATGCATGATGCATGAATGGACTAAACACCAGAGAGATGTATGCCAAAATATTAATAATCGCTATTACCGAATGGTCTAATTATAAGATATTTAATCCTCTCTTTAGTTATTTTTAAACTTTAAATATTCCTATCTCTCTTGTAATAAAAATATATAAAAATTAAAAATCTGAAGTATCCATGCTGGAAGGTAGAAGTGAACCATTAAGATTTTCAGAGTGGAGCACCCAGCAGAGCCATAGAACTCTCACTAAGATGGAGCCACTTTCCTCAGACAACTTCAGTGCATCAATACACTCTCTGAAAGCAAATCTAATGTGTACTAAAAGCAAAGTTTACTTTACTTGTAGCAAAGTTCAAAAGATAATCTATTTTAATATTTGAAATAATTTTGGCACGCAGTTGTTTATTTGTCACCTCTGTTTCGAAGAAACATTTCTTTTTGTTCATCTTTTTAAAAGTACAAGCCCTGGCTGGTGTAGCTCAGTGAACTGAGCGCGGGCTGGGAACCAAAGTGTCCCAGGTTCGATTCCCAGCCAGGGTACATTCCTGGGTTGCAGGCCATAACCCCCAGCAACCGCACATTGATGTTTCTCTCTCTCTCTCTCTCTCTCTCTCCTCCCTTCCCTCTCTAAAAAAATAAAAATAAAATAAATAAAATCTTTAAAAAAAAGTACAGTAATTTTTAGGATATAATCCCAGGAGTGGAGACTGATAGCTGTCAGGGGGGAGGGGGGAGAGAGAAAAGGGGGCTGGATGAAAGAAGGGGAAGAAATCAGCCAAAGAACATATATATGCATAGCCCATAGACACAGACAGCAGTGTGGTGATGGCCAGAGGGAACAGGGGTGAAGGGGGCTGGAGAGAGGTGGGCAAAGGGGGAGAAAATGGGGACATCTGTAATAGCGCAAACAATCAAAATAAAAATTACAGTTATTGCTCACTTTTATGACTGAGTATATGGAAGAGTTGGAGATACAGCTTCAAAAACTTCTCTGTGCATATAATAAAACATGACTTAGAACTCTATCTTCTCCTCCCCCACCTCCAGTTTTAGTCATCTTGAAATGGCTTTTTCTCCTCTCAAGTGTGTAGAGCTACAACATATTTCTACTAGGTTTTTCTGTTAAGATATTAATTCTTGAAGTTTAGGAAGCATGCTTCTCTACCTCCCTTGGCCATACACATGCTTAAGGAGGGCAAGGAGAGAGTTTTATTTATTCCCATAGCACTTGCGCTCAGTGGGGTCTTGCATGTAGTATTATTCAATAAAACATGTTGAATTGGCCCTAATAGAAATTATTCTTCAAGTTCCCTTTTTTCTCTTTTCTTCCTTGCTTTCATAATACCATAAACACTCATTGAGCTCCACTTATGAGCCAGAGAGCATGCTAAGCAAGTACCAAGGTATATAGTCATCATGCCTGATTTCAAGAAGCCTGCAAACAAAGCCATGTAGTTAAAAAGGTAGGTCCTGTTCCTACCTCTTGGTTTTTCAGAGTAATTTGGGGAGATTAGCTTAACATAGTGTCCTAACTATATACCTTTCTTCCTTCCCCAAATGCCAAAGAATGACAGAAACAATATTTTATAGTAAAATATCAGTTGGCTGAGAATCAAGGAAGAATGCTAATACCAGATCAGAAATCTTTTTTTTTTTTAAATATTTTATTTATTTATTTTTAGAGAGGGAAGGGAGGGAGATAGAGAGAGAGAGAGAAACATCAATGTGCGGTTGCTGGGGGTTATGGCCTGCAACCCAGGAATGTACCCTGGCTGGGAATCGAACCTGGGACACTTTGGTTCCCAGCCCCCGCTCAATCCACTGAGCTACGCCAGCCAGGGCCCAGAAATCTTAAGGAACTCCTAAATATTAAAACCAATCAACCAGACTGCCGGCCAAAAAACAACCAAACCAATTGCCTAGAATCAGATCATGGGAGAAATAATCTGCAGAAAATATGGCCCAAAACATGCCAAAAGAGTACTTCTACACATCTAGGAACAATTCTGGGGAAAGCCAGGCTCCAAGTCAGTAATTACTGGGAGAAGGAAGGATTGCTGGGCACACATCTGAGTGTGTAATTGGCAGCTCCTTTTGTTGTTGCTGGGCAGTCCTCCTCTCTTCTCTCTCCCACCTGTGCTGATTTTGGGCAACAGCTGAGCTGGCCCACAGGCTAAGTGAGAGAGAGCTCTGGAGCCAGGGCGGGGAGTTGCCCCAGGCAGTTACTCTTTCCCCTCCAGGAAGGCTGGGGAACCTCTACACTCAGAAAATAAAATACCAGTAAGCTCTTGGCAGTACCTCCTCTCTTTCCCCCATAATTACTGAGGCTGCCTTAAGTAAGCACAGCAAGCAGGCATGCAGAGACTTTCAAAGATCAGTCCATATTCTTGAGTAATAGAACAAACAGAAGAATTTAAAATAAGTACAATTAATATCAGAGAGTTCCAAGAGATGATTGTATCCATAAAAATAACAACTAGAGATACTGGACATTAAATATTTGTCACAAAAGACTAATACACTCAATATATGAAGAGTTCCTGTAAATCAATAAAACCCCAACAATGGGGAAAATGGATGAGGATATAAATGGTTCTTAAATATTTGACAATATGCTCAGCCCCACCCATGGTAAGAAAAGTGCAAACTAAAAATGCAATTAGATAACATTTTAACCTATAAAATTAGTAAAGTTTGAATGCATTGAAAATACACTGATTTGGTTAAAGCAAGAAAAATAAGCTCTCACACGTTGCTTGCTGAGAGTAAGATCAGTACAATCTGTATGAAGAGCAGTTAGGATAGTTAGTCAGTACATGTCAAGTTATAAAATGCCCTTGACCTAGCAATTGCAGGGCTGGGAAGTTAGGTCACACATATGCATGTACACAGATGAAATTTTACTTGCATGTATATAAAGATATTAATTGTATACAAATAATTTTTTGGATAAGCACTGTATTGGAAGCAATAAAAATATCTACCAAGAGTAAACTGGTTAAGTAAATTATAGTAATTCATAAAAGGAAAAACCATGTCTTAAAAAAGATGGCATAATTTGTAAAATAGGCATTTATCCTACAAATATTCTTGAATGTTAGTGATGTACTTGCACAGATATGCTTGAAAAAGGAATGAAAGAATATATGAAAAACTATTTATTGAAGCATTTCATGTAATTGCAATAAGCTAGAAATAAGTCAAATAATCATTAATAGCGAGTATGGTATATTCAAATGACTAGGTCCCATTCCATTGTAAAAGTGATAAGATACTGGAAGTTCTCTCCAGATACACTGTTAAGTGAAAAGACAGTTATATATTATGTTATCTTTTTGTGAATAAGGAGGAGGAAAATAATTCCATTTGTTTTGTATAGAAAAACTTTGGAACAATGCAAGAAAATAAAAATAGCAGTTCCCTGGTTTGGTGCTAGAAACTGCGCAAAGGGGAATAAGAGCTAAATAATTTTCATGGTATATCCTAATTTAAAAATTTGAACAATATGAATACACTGCTTTTTCAAAGAATGTATTCTCTTTAAAACTTTTAAAAAGCAAAACAACAAAGTTCAGACAAAAAACGAAATGCCATATGTATTTGTGTTGAAAGATAAGAAAAATATATTGCTAAGGAAAACCAAAGCAAAATAAATAAAACACAAAAGCAGAATAGTATATGGAGTATAATACCATTGTGTTTTAAACATAAAAGCCAGGCTTCAAGACTTTGTATGAATAAACTATCTCTGGAAGGACACACGAGAAATGACACTGGCAACTGTCTCTGGGGAAGAGAACTGGAAGGCTAGGATATGGGGATAGAAGAGAGACTTACGTTTGACCATATTCCAGTTTGTACCTTTACGTATATTTTATGTGTGTGACTTATCAATTCAAAAAATAGCATAGTTTCTCAAAATGATATTACTATCAAGAGCTCAATAGATGAGTCGAATGGCATAATGAAAGTTATGTTAAAGAATCTCATTTCAAATTAAATATTATCATGAGTAGAGAATATACCTTAAATATGAGTATTGGAAATACATGATATTGTAAGGTTAAAAACTGGAAAAATTAAAATAAAATACATAACATTCAACCATATATGAAAACCAATTGAACAAATCTTTCTACTCTCAAATTAGTACAATAAATCTACTCTACCCTTAATCCATATGACACAAGAAAATTATGAAGAAAATATACAATTAGTAGCAAATTTAAACAAAAAATTTAAATTATGATGGCAAGAAGTCCTACTATATAAGTAATCACAAAAACTGTTTTTCTACTACTAAGAAACTCACTTTGGTTAAAAATTTTCAATTATATCTTATTTGTGTGATATTCCAAATAAATTATGTAGGTAAATTTAAAATCAAGGAAGGACAAGAAACGCATGTCAGGTTTATGCTACCTAAAATAAAGTTTATTTATGTATTGTTAAATTAACATAAGACAAAATAGAGTCCAAGAAAAAAGCATCAAAAGGGACAAAGAAGGGTATTTCATATTGAGAAAAGGAAAAATCTACAATAATATATAACAGTCATGAACATTATGTGTCCAACAACATAGACTTAAAGTATATAAATCAAAAACTGTTACAAGTACAAAGGAAAACCCATCAATTTCCGATCTCAGTGGGAGACAGCTCCCTAGGAATTAAACAGAACAATTAGACAAAAACAAGAAAGGATCTAGAGTTTTAAGTAACACTATTAACATGTTTAATAATTAACTTTGTACCCCCAAAAACAATGAATATACTGTCTTGTCAAACACATATAGCACAGAAGACTAACCATATAATTAATGTGTAGAGAAAATCTCAGCTAACTGCAGAAAGCAGAAGTCATACAAACCATATTTCCTGAACACAAAGCAATAAAATGAGAAACTAATAAGAATAGCACAAAACAAAACCCCAAACAAAAACAATAACAACCTCCACAAAACACCTATCCATTTGAATTATACAAGCTATTCTTCAAAATCAATTAAAAGAAGATAGCAAAAATCTGACACTTCCCTGGGATTGCAGAGTTGACTTTATTGAACCAGTACATTGGAAAGACAAGGGAGTTGAAAGCTCGTTTGAAGACAGCTGTGGTTTATTTAAATTAAATATATTGGGGTGACATTGGTTAGTAAAATTATGCAGATTTCAAGTACACAATTTTACATTGTCTGTATATTGTATTTTGTGTTTACTACCCGAAGCCTAGTGCCCTCCCATCCCCATTTATTCCCCTGTCCCCTTCTTCTGAGACAGCTGTGGTTTTAAGGAGTACCACCAAATTTAAACCATCCACGTGGCTGTACACCTTTATTCCAAAAAGGCTAATTTGTGGAAAATGTCAGAGAATAGGGCACTAGAACATTGTCATATCTGAAGCAGTTGCAGACAAACACCTTAATATTAAATTGTTGATATCATGAAAGTGGCTTAAAAATGGTAACATATACAAATATGTCTATATTTACATTTGGAGGAATAAAACATTAAAATATTAGGCTTATTCTTATGTGTCATCTTTCCCAAAGTTAGCAAGAAGCACATACCCATCTTAGGAAGTCTTTTGAATGAAAAAAAATCTCTAGGTACTTAACTTACTATGACAAATGGCACTGCCATTGAACTGCAATATTCTCCAGAAACTCTAGAACAGGGATGGAGGGAACCAGTTCAACATTGCTTAGTGAGAAAGTCCCAGATGAAAGGCACACCTGGACATGTGAGCAGGAGGCCCCCAGTGGCTAGCTTATCTTTAGCAGTTGCAGGTCTGGAGGAGCTCTGATAGGTAATTGTTCATTGTCGTCACCCCCATCACCAACTTGACAACTGAGACAACCCGAGTTCGAGTCTTCTCTTTCCCAGAGAGTATTGCATCTACACTTCCTATTCCTGCTTAATGTATCCTTCACTGTTTTTCATTCTGAACTACAACAGCTTAATGAATCAAATATCCCTTAATTAAAATAGCCTGAAAATTTTTATTGCTTAGTGGTATACACCTTTGAAAGTAAATCAGAAAATAAAATGTGACTGTCTCTCAGACAATGTGTACTCTGTAAACCTTGGAAATCAGGAAGATTGTATAATTGGCACCTTTCCTGAGTTCAACCAGTCAGGGCCAATTAAGGGGATTCACCAGTGTTAATTTTTCAAGCAGTAAAGAACCTGGCGATGTGAAAATGCATATGGCAAGCTAGAGCAAAGAAAGAAGCTTTTTGCTCAGTATGATACTGCCTCAGGGCTGGGACATGACACTTGTGATCTCACTTACTTATCTGATTACAAAGGATGATAAAGAAGACAGGAACATCTTTTAACTGCAGGGGAAATTTCAGCTCTTCAAGGAAGGAGCTGTATCATATCAGTTGTGAATGGTTACATCCAAGAAGGTTTTTTTTTTGTTTGTTTGTTTTTCCCCACTATCTTCTCCCTGAGGCAACCCCACCCCATCAGAGTGAAAGAAGGAGATGCACAGATGCACACAGAAGGTGAATTTTAACCTTATGTATATTTTAGTCTTGCAATGATATTACTTGTTGGAAATTAGCTCATTAAGAAAGATCTACCTCCATTATTAATTCTCACTGTACTTGCTTTTCCTCTGAAACCTGCTAACCACATCCTCTTTGGGACAGCATAGAATATTAGGAAAGAATTATTGAATATTTTTATATTTAAAAAATAGTTCTTAGGGACTTTTAAAAAACTAACAGGGAAGTGGAATTCTCCTAGTTTTTGTTTTTAAGTGTTTGAAAAGGGATTGTTCTATATAGATTGCTCCACCAATGAAAACTGCCAGAGAGTTAGACTTGCCATTTTTTTTCTGATATCATAAGCCAAATGGACTTCTCTGAAATAAATTATGGGTCTTTTTGAATGCAATGCAAAGACTTTCTATTTTTACAATATCAAACTATAAATACTGAAGACCTTATAGATACAATTGAAAGCATCTGGCTTTAGTTCTCTCTCTTCTATAAAGAAGCAACCTGTTAGTTATAAAATAGTTCTACTTTATGCGGATTTCTTTAAAACTGAATTGGCTTACATCAGTTTCTACAAAGGTAAAGCCAAGAGAAAAGATGATACTTTTAAATAGACAGCTTTTTTTTTTCAAGTAAAACTCACAAGATTTAGAAGTAAAAAAAAATAGGTTTAAATTCTGGCCTGTCCATCATGTACATAATTTAAAGCACATTTCTTACGTCAGTTTCTTTGACTGTGAATTGGGGGGCACTAATACTTCATTTATTAGATTTTTGTGAGGGTTAAAGAAATCTATGGACTGTGAGTCTCTTGAAAGTTGGCATCATATTTTATTAATATTTTTCTTTTAATTTTTATTAATCATTATTCCTCAGTCAAACCTTCTATGTAGTGTGACTAGGTTGTCAGAGACTTAAATATTAATTTTAGTATAATTACTTTTCCTGTGAAACCTTCTAGTCATATCCTGTGTGATTTATATCACCTCCTGATTTACTATTAGATATAATAAAGATTCATATAAATACATGGCCTAATACTAAGGTGGTGATTCTTGCCAGTAAAGATGTTCTAAACCTGCATCTATTTTTTCAGTTACTTCTTTGACCTGATTTTCCACCACTCTGCACTCTGCTCACTCTGCTCTAGCAACATGGACCTCCCTGCTGTCTCTGGACCTTTGCACTTGCTGTCTTGAGTGCTGTTTCTCTTGATACCCACATGTCCTGCTCAATACCTCCTCCTTTTTGCTCAGGTCTCATCAGCTAAATTTACTCTCACATCCTTTTTGACACAGTAGTAAAACATTCAACCATTCTAATCACCTGGGCCCCTTTAAAACTCCAGCCTATAAATACCCCATTACTTTTTTCCATAGCACTGTCACCAGTTGGGGAAAAAATATGTATTTATTTATTTTTTGCTTCTTGCCTGTCTCCTTTCACAAGAATGAAGCATTCTTGGGCCAGGGATTTTGTTTTTGTTCTTGCAGTTGATACTCAATAAATATTTGCTGAATGAATGATTAAATGCTTAAGCAAATGAATTCATGTTCATAGGAGAATTTTTAAATATTTCTTTCTTTACTCCAGACCAAGATTGGACTCACTAACACAGTTCCAGGACTGAATATAAATACTTTTATTAAAATATTCAGCATCTCTTACAATTATTTGTCTTTATATCTGTCTTTGAGAGTTGGCGACTCTGTAGTATTTATTTCTGTATCTTTCCCTTTAGCAGTGGGTAGCTGTAGTAGGCTCTTACACTTTCATTAAACAGAACAAATGGACATAATCTAGCATAGCTTTTGTAGTTGTCTAACCTAATCAAGGAATGTCACTGTGATATTACATTTGATATGGTTATGCTATATATACCACACATTTTTTCAAGGATTGAAGACATCAGTTGAGTACTCCAGGGTGTTTCTCTTCTTCTTGTGGGGATACCCGAATGACACTACTTTTCCCAGCTCCTGCTCCTCAGCCACAGGTGTCACAGAGACAGAGCTCCCTGCCTCCTGCGGAAGAAAAGCATCTGAATTATGTCAGTGCTAAAAATTGGTGGGCTCTGTGTTTTGCTTTCTTTAAAAAGCAATTCCTAGAGGAAGAAAATGTTTTTGATTAGCCATTTTGAGCCACACTTTCTCAAGTGAGATTCTGTGAAGAGGTGTTTAAATGTTAGCTTCGTTTTTGTAAACATATGCATACTAGTTCTTTCACAGAACCAGAATGATTTTCCCTGATCAAAGATTTGCTTGAAAATCATTCTTTCCTTAACGGTGAAGTGTCTATTTTGTCACAGTGATATTCTAAGAACTCTCTATAGAAATTAATAGGTACATTTTTAAAAAATCTAATGCATTGTGTTTTCTATATAAAGAGGGTAGATGATGCTTTGACCTTGAATCAGAGTCTTGGGCATTTGAGCTGTTTTCTCAACAATGCTATTAGAGCCACATGTGAGAGACGACTGCCTGGGGCTGAGGTATAAGCACTGGTCTTCCTAAAGAGTAGATGTATGTTTGAATTCAATGGCTAAAAGCTGGATGCATGCCCGGGAAACATTCAGGAGAACTGCTTCTTGTTAGTGTGGGATGGACTAGACATCAGCACCTCCGTGTTTTCCTCCCACTCTGGCTACTTTCCACTTATGCCTGTTATTTATTTTTCCTGGATATCACCTCTACCTAAAAAGTATTTTAAACAGTCCAAGATCCTAAACATTTAAGCAATCTTAATGTTTTTTGGTTTCTGACTCTCCAGTCTGCTCAATCAATCATATCTATGAATCTCCAAATTTTAGTATGCCCTACCTAGAAGATAAATGATGATTTTGTAATGATGAAAGTAATTACCTTAAGAGTATGCATAATGTGCCTCATAATTTATATGTCAGGTTACTGAAACAACTATGTATTTGACGTGTTTGCTTTTTACCCTGAAGAATGCCTAGATAATAACCTGTTTGAGCACGCAGCAAAGAGCAACTGTAACAGGATCCTCGTCCTGTTAACAGGTCAATGTGGCTGTTCTTGCTGTGCTGACTAATAATTAGGTATCTTTATACTTTTGCTTGCTTCCTCAGGAACATCCATTACTGACTGAGGCCGCACAAGTGGAGGCCGCATCTGAAGGATGGGGACATGCTTCCAGTGACATTATCTGGAGTATCAACAATTTTTCCATCTGTTTCTCATCATTTGCAAGATTTTTTTAAAGGGGGATAAGCAAGTCAAGGACTACATTATTTCTTCAGACATTGGATTTTTATTTTCTTTTAGCCAGTCAAGTGAGCTTAGACTTGAGCCTGGAGGCCATCTGAGACTGCTTCAGTACAAAGTCTTTGAGCACATTTAATTTTTCAGAAGGGCAAAATGCAGTTTGGGATCTACTTCATGGCTTAAGTCAACTGATTTGGTCTATCTTCCTACCCCAACAAACCAATATCCATACAGCTATCTTGCTAAACTGTCTCTTGTGGGAGTGCACAGTGACACTAATACCATAATATCTCATCAGTAAATCTCTCAGGTGCAGATAAGGACCTTTAATGATCCACTGAACATTCCAGGTACCAGAAGAATCCAGGAAGGTGATACCTGACTGCACTCAGTCACCCAGGACAGAGGCCTGGAGGTCATCCTTGACACCTTCTTCTCTTTCATTCCCCACAACCAAGTAATGCCCAAGTCCTGTTGACTTGACCCCCTGTACATACGCTCAAGTGATTCTCTCTATGTTGGCAGTTACTGTCATTATTTGGGTCCTAACCTCTACTCTCATAGTTTCAATACCTGTTCAATTAATCTTCCAAACCAGATTGAAAGCTAAACTTTCTGAAGTGCAAATCTATTTCTTTCAACAATGAGTGGATTTTAAAAAGCTCACCAGCAATATACTTACTTTAGTGGTTTTATATATGTATATATTTGACAATTGCTACTGATTTTTCACATATAGAGATGATATAAAACATAGTTTTGACATAAACATCTTAGGTTATAATAGCAAGTTTATTTAAAGAAAAATACTAAGTAAAGGACAATATAGGTAAAATGGGTCTAAGGCCAACATTGGGAAGGCAGAACAAGAATCATAGTCCATCCAATTGAGTTGTAATTATTTGCCTACTTTTCTGTCTCCCCCATTAGACTATGAGTCTCTCTAGAATGGTGATGACCCCTTCACAATCTGGCCACGTGGGAAAAGTAAACTTTTTTTTTTTGAATGAATGAAGTCAGACAAATTTAGTTTGGATAGTGTCAGAACAAGGACATGGGTTAATGGTAATTGATAGGATGAAGTTTAGACAAAATGGCAATGTCAATAAAGATAGCATCTTCAATATCCAACCTTTGAAATGCTTCAGTGATGATTTAGACATGTGTTTTGGAAACCGGTTCAAACATGTTTTTTAGGCAATGAAAGTCAAATATTCAGTCCATTTTTTGGATGGTTAGTTTTCATAGTACCAAACATCCAAATCATAAAAATCATTCAGAAGATTGATTCTTTAGCTTCCATCATAGTCTTTCTCTTTTGATCTCTAAAAAGTTGCCCTCTGAAATAATAGCTCTAAATGTTACAAATTAGATTAAAAATGAAAGTACAAGATGCAGACAAGATGCTTTTTTAAGTGCTTTTATTTATGGATGTGTGGCCTTGGATTTAATTTGCTTTCACTGCTATCTTTTTTCCGAATTCATGCAGACTTGTAGGGTATAAGAGCTTAAGGGATTTCAGGACGATTTGACCTCCTTCGGTCATTAAAAACACCAGTGCTGAGAGAGGTTAACACACCCTGTCTTAAGGCTAGATTAAGGCAGAGTTGAGACTAGAAGCCAGATCTCCTGGCGTTGGGGCTAGAGTGCTTCACTCCAGGGCGTGCTGCTGCTCTTTCTCTGAGCATTTCTTCCTGTGCCTGAATTGACCTCCTCCCTCAAGTGGGTAGCCATTAATTTGTTTGCATTATTAAATGGGCTGAGCCAATTTAAATGAGCCATTTTTCCCTTAATGGTCCATTTCTGTAAGTAGGTTACTTCCCAGAGTTTCTTCAGCAGATCACCACATTATACAATAGCCTACCACTACAAAACTCAGTGCATAATTTACCAAAAAAATCTTCCCTCATTCTTTATGGATAGCAGTTGAGTCAGTGAATCGGTGAATTGAGACAGACGTTAGCAGTTAAAAGGTGGTCTTAAAGGTAACTCCATCACTTTATGGAAGACAGTATATGTATATAGCTCTTGTTGCATAGAATGTAAGAATCCCCCCCCCTTTCTAAAGTTTATTTTTATTTTTATTTTAGTGAGAGGGGAAGGGAGGGGGAAAGAGAGGGAGAGAAACATCAATGTTGAAGAGAAACATCCATTGGTTGTCTTTCATTTACATCCTGACTGGGGATTCAACCTGCAACCCAGGCATGTGCCCTGACTAGGGAGGGAAATGGTGACATTTTGGTTTGCAGGACAGGGCCCAACGAACCGAGCCATACCAGCCAGGGGTATAAGAATCACTTTTGAAAAAGCCTCAAGTGATTTGGAAATGCAATTCACTCTCTGATCTGGTAGGAATAATGCCCTCAGGAATATTTTCCTATTTACATTAAGATATTTGTTTCCATGAAGAATTTTTAATGACAGATTTTAAATACAACATCACAGAAGTAAGTGCAAAGTCCCAAAGGCGTTTTGGAGAAGTGGACTGCAGTGTAAGGACCTAGAACTCTTCCTCACTGGGTGACTTGGACCATGACGTGGAACTGGGTGTTTTACTGGTGGCCTGTTAAGCAGCTGCCCAAGCCTTTCTTAGTTTACTCTGCTTTTCCATCTGTTTTACCTGTCTCTATTTCTGAATAATTTATTTTGCCATCTGCATAAACAGAACACCTGGCTGAAGCCTAACTCCTACACCTAAATAATTTAGAGACAATAACCTCTTGAGTCTTTATTGGAATAATGTAATGAATTTGAAGAACAAAGCCCTTACATAAATAACTCTTGGGGACACTTCTAGTGTTTTAAGTATTACACTAACAGTTTAAAATGCTAATATTAATCTATTTTTAAAATTAGAATTGCCTCTAAATTTGTGGGGTTTTTTCCTTAATGTATTAGGGCTAGCAGTTGTTTGAGGTTATTGCTGGAGTCTTCATTTAGAAGAATCATGGCTGTTTGTAGACAGTTGTGACTTCATTAGAGCCTAAACTAAAAATCTGCTCAACTCCCGACTGCCTGCGAGAAATAGCAGCAACTTCACGTGCATTTTTCTAACAGTTTACTTCACAAATGCTTAGATCTCTATTGCCAAATGTGCAAGGCATTGTATAAGAAGTATTTCATCCTGGATGACTCTGCTTTGGCTGACGTTATATCTTGGTGAAGCAACTATTTCAAATGTTTTTTTTCACTGTGAAAAGAAACTCAATTGTGATACAGATTTGTGAATTGAAGGCAAATATTCAAGTGAATCCCTATAATCAATTTATTAGTAAATACTCATGAATTCTAAGTCATTTAATTTTCAGTGGTGACATGAATGAAAGTATGACATGTCAGATCTCTACTTAGCTGCTTACTAGCTTTGTGACCTTGAGTTGATTTCCCTGACCTTTCTGGGCCTTGGTTTTCTCATCTGTACAGTGGGGAAAGTAATAATCATCCTATAGGCTCTAGAGGCTCTAGAGGGTGGTGTGTATAGCATTTACACAGTTATTGAATAAATAGTACCTTTCACCAATATTTATGCAAATGGAATAAAGACTTAAGAATAGATTATTCTGGGTATCTTGGATAGCTAAGATTTAAGCAGTTTTTGAAATTACTAATTTTGGAAAAATTCTAAAATTTTATTATACCATTCCTTTTATTTTTGTTTAGAATATAGTCAACATAATTTTAATTCAAAAGTATTCCTTAATGTAAATAATGACTGTACTCTATATGCTACATACTACCTGTATAGAATAATTCTACAATGTTCACAGACAAGTTAAGGTACAGCTTACTGGGGGTTTTCCCCCCTATCTTTACTGTTTCTATATAAGTTTTCCTTTTGAGGTCTTAGAAGTGCCATTTTTAATTTTATGTCTCCTCCCTGGCTAACAGCTGTCATTTCTTGCTATAGCTGATAGGTTTGCCTGTGGCCCTCTCTCTCTCTCATTTTAATTTTCTGTTTATAATGTGTTGTAGGTTTAGAACACAGAGTTCTAAGAGATGAGTTTTCCTATGTGTGCATTTTAGTGCAAGGATTTTGAGACATTTTGTTATTCATTGGCCAGTGGCTCTCAATTTGTGCCAGATAGCTGGTTTCTGAATACCCTGAATGTAATGTCTTGAAAATCTACTATTTCACAGAAACTCAATTGTTTATTCTATAAAGATTTGGTTATTACATCAGCTAGGAAAGAGATGGAGTAAATTCTGATTCATCCAAATTTTAAACACTTTTTTAATTCAAACAACTAGACTAAGGCTAGCAAAAGCACAAGTCAAAAAGTAAGAGTAAGTTATGCTTGATGCAGTTTTTTATTATATATGAATTTATGGTGTTCAAATTATTTGAAAAATATTCATCTTCATTATGGAATTTCTTCTATGAACCCAGCAATGTGTAAGGTGATGAAAATATCAAAGAAATAAAAAACATTTTGTGTTTATAATGATGTTAGCCTGGTGAGGGCAGGATTGGGGTGAGCAAGGAAGGCAACAACAGAAACAAATAAGTAGAATAAAGTAGAATATGAACTATATATACAAGTATGTTCAGAGTATAATTGAGGGAACAAAGGTAAGAGTGGTCCGTTCTACCCCTTGGGGCCCAAGAAAGGGGGCACGCAGATGTGGAGACAGGTTTCTATAGGAAGTGAGATGAGATGTGTCTTAAACAATGAATTGCTGTTCTTTTCACTTATTTATTTATTTTAATTGTTTTCTTTGTTGATTTTAGAGAGAGAGAGAGAGAGGAAGGGAGGGAGAGAAACATGCACCTGTTGTTTTACTTATTTATGCATTCATTGGTTGCTTCTTGTATGTGTCCTAACTAGAGATCAAACCCGTAACCTTGGTGCATGAGGATGATGTTCTTAACTAACTGAGTTACCCAATCAGGGCAATGGACTGCTGTTCTTGAGTCAGATCATTCTACAAATGGTATTTAGAGGCTGAAGTGGTAGTGCAAATCATTGTTAAGGTAGCAAAAGGAAATACAAGTAATTGCTATGGCTAGCACATAGGGTGTGTATGTTGGAGATGTGGGAAGTAAGGAAACGAGATCATAAGCAGATCTATCTTGAAGGACCTTAAATGTTATGCCTAGAAGTTTGCATCTATTCTGAAGCTGGAGGCTTTAATCATAGAACTAATATGATGAGATTTGCATTTTTCGAAGCTGCCTCTGATGGCAGTGTGATAGGTGGAATGAGGAAAGCAAGAGTAGAAGCAGAATAACAGATCCTGGAGCTATGGCAATGGCTCAGGAAAGGATCGTGCATCTTGAACTCAGGAAGTGGAAATAGTAGGATGGTGTGGATTTGAGAGGTATTTAGGAGCTAGAAATTAGCAGGACTTGGTAACGAATTAGATTACAGAGGACAAATGGAGATGGAACTTGAGAGGAAACCTTAGGGGAGTAAAAAATTAAGGACAACTCCCAGGTTCATTGCTGGAGTGACAGGGACACATTGAATTTTAGGTACTTGTGGCCTAATTGAGTGCTTAATGCAGCATGCAGCTAGTATACCAACTGGATAAACAGAATCATATTATATTATGAAAAATAGTGTTAAATTACATAGCTTATCAAGAGCAAGATTTCTCCAGTAAGTATTAGAAGCTAACCATAGAGTGCTAAAAAGTGTATGAAAGGCAAGGGAAGAAAAGGTGAAGACATCGTGTAGAAAAATTTCAGATGCTTTCTTGTTCAAATGGTTCAACTTCAAGTTCTTATAGCAAAAGATGTCCCTTGGAGATATGTTGCCTCCCCCAGATGCATTAATAATTCTAAATGCCTTGCTGCTGCCATTTTTAACTTGGTAACTGACTACTGTCTAATTTTTTTCTTCATGATTTCCCCTGCCCACGCTTCTCTTTTCTCAAAGTGAATCACTCCTTCCTTTGTGTTCTTATAGTACTCTACCAAAATTTTCATGTGGCAGGATATTCAGTTGTACCATATCTTACTAGATAATGAAACTTTTGATAGTGAGAACAAAATTTTATTTATCTTGTACCTCAGTGCTGAAGATTCGTCCTGATTTCGTATGTGTGTGATTATGTATATTTCATAATATATTTCTTTTTTAAATGAGTTTATTTATTTATTTTTAGACAGAGGGGAAGGAGGGGAGAAAGAGAGAGAGAGAAACATCAGTGTGTGGTTGCACTTGTGCACCTCCTACTGGGCACCTGGCCCACAGCCCAGGCATGTGCCCTGACTGGGAATCAAACCAGCAACCCTTTGGTTCACAAGCCAGCACTCAGTCCACTGAGCCACACCAGTCAGGGCTACATGTTATATTTCTATCATATATTGATTACATAAATAAATGTTTATATATACAGATGGCCCTCTGTGGATGGAAAATATTCAAGAAAAAAAGTTACGTTGTTGCTGACATGTAGTATGTAGTTGCATCTGCACTAAGCATGTACAGACATTTTTTCTTGTCATTATTTTCTAAAACTACAACATAACAACTAATTACATAGAATTTACATTGTATTAAGTATTATGAGAATATAAAGATGATTTAAAGTATATGGAAAGATGAAGGTAGATTATGTGCAAATACTACACCATTTTATATGAGCAACTTGAGCATCTGCTTGACTTTGGTCCATGGGGCATCCCAGACTTGATCTCCACAGAATCTGAGGGATGGCTGTACACCCACCAGATATCAAAACTTATTGATATATATGTATCAATGAATAGCAAATGAATATATGCATACATCTTTTTAATGATGCATTTGAGCACTTATGTGAGCAGGGTATTAGTACATGGAAGGCGGTAACACTTATCTACTGTTAAGTAACAAACCACCAGAAACTTGATTACTTAACACAACAGCAGTTTATTTTTTCTCACTATTCTGTGAGTAGACTGGGCTCTTCTGCTGGTTTCAACTGGTCTCATTCTTGTGGCTGCACTGAGCTTAAGATTCACTTGGGACTGACAGCCTAAGAGGGTCTCATTTACACATCCAAGGTGTCACTTGGGATAGAAGGAATGCCTGGGATGGCTGGCTTCTTTCTCCATGTGACCATCCATTCAGGGTGTCTTCACAGCATGGCAGTTGCAGGGTTCTGAGAGAGCAAGGATAGGACTTGCAAGGCTTCTATGGCTACATGATATGTATGTACATGAGGTCTGTCTGAAAAAATCCAATCATTGTTAATGTTACAAGAACGGTTTGCGCGACATCGATGTAACCTGGCAACTAAGGAGAGTGGACTGGAATGCACATGTATGAACAATGGTGACTTCACTGTACTACTCAGTGAGGGCAGTAGACACTGTTGAATGATCATGTGTACTGTATGGCTGTTGCATTCGAAATGACTGAGCAAGTAGGGGCAACAAATCTGCATCAAATTTTGCATTAAGCTTGAACATTCCTCTACAGAAACTAATTGTGTAATTCAGAATGCCGCAGCTTTGGGCAACTGGTGAAGGCAGCTTCATCATAACAATAAGCCTGCTCACCCATCACGTCTCCTGCAGAGTGTTTTGGGGAAACATCGAATCACCCAGGTGACTCAGCCCCCTTACAGCCTAGATTTGGTGCCCTGTGACTTCTGTTTTTTACCAAAACTAAAATCAACTTTGAAAGGGAAGAGATTTCAGACCATTGATGAGATTCAGGAAAATATGACAGGGCAGCTGATGGCGACTAGGAGAACTGTGTGAGGTCCCAAGGTGCCTAGGGGGGACTGAGGCATCATTGTCCTATACACAGTGTTTCTTGTATCTTGTATCTTCTTCAATAAATGTCTCTGTTTTTCATATTATATGGCTGGATACCTCCTGGGCAGACCTTGTATATACACACAGTTATCTAGATATAGGTAGATGGACATATGTGAAAAAAACACTGTGATGCTCTTTTTGTAAGAATGATTTTAAAAGATATTCACACTGAAAGTCTCCAGTAAGATTATATCAGAAAGGAGGAAAACATGTAAAACCCTCACAAAAAGATAAAAATGAAAGGAGTTTAAGGAATCCAAGTGCAGTCACAGGGATGAACAAGTCAAGGCAGAAAGCAGATTTCCCAATTGAATCCTATCACGGGCAATCTGAAGTGTTAAAAAGAGTTTTTTTAAAAAGGAGAAAGAACGAACGCATCTAGGCTTAATCGGTGTAAATGCTAGAGTAAAAATGTTTGTCTCTTTTGCTGGTCTCGTCACGTGAAGTATTGACAATCTCCCCTAGAGCAAACGGGGTCACTGACCAGGTGTCCAGCGCCCCAGGCGGCATGTCTCCCGGGCTCACTGAGTCAGAACAAAAACCATCACTGGGAGTTTGTGCTTTCTACACATTTATGTGTTTTGCACACACTCCTGCTGAATGTTTTTAATATTTTTAATTAACAACTCTTTTTTTTAGCCTCAGAGGATTCAAAGGAAGGTGCCTTCCTTGAGGGAGAGAACAAACATCTCCTCTCTCACTGCCATTAAGCCTCTGGCTCACAGCTGTCCTCAAGGAGCCTCGGCTGAAGATGCCCTTTGTGACACAAGACCTCCCCTCAGGCGCTGGGCCATGGTGGGGGAGGGGTGGGAGGGGGAGCCAGGGAGGTCTGCCTAAGAATGGAAGGTGGCTTGTATAAGACTGGAGAGCACTGTTTTTGCTCCTCCTGTCTCAGCTGTCTTCACTGCAGCCAAGGCCACACTTCACATTCGAGGATAAGGGTTGGAGGGAGAGAGGAGAGAGGCAGGCAAATTGCCTTCACTGGCCACTGTAAATCTGTGGAGGGGTGCTGTCCTCTCTCTATGGGGCGATAGCAGCCCACTTTCCCCTGTGTGACAAGGAAGGAGATTGGCTAAATATCTTGCCATCCTGAAATGAGCTTTTAATTGAAGTAGTCCTTGGAGCCAAAGCTGTGCATGGACCTGGCAGTCATTGACAGATCTGCTAAGTCCCCTGGACCGTGTCATCTCTATGGCATTTATCCTGTCCTACCACGTACGGTCTTAATCCCCGACTCGTTACAGGGACTGTCTTGGGTGTCTTTATTCCCTACAGTGCCTTGTACAGAATAAATGCCCAATCAATATTTATTAAATGAGTACATGAGTGAAGGATAAATAAAGTCTTATCTAATTATGAATGGCAGGATAATTTTGTGATGTCTGGAGATCTGATATTCACCTTTTCAAACAAATTATCATTACAATTTTAAACTATCTTTGTAACTGTAGCAATTCCCTTGATGTTCCATTCATAGATACAGAAAAATAACAAAGACATGATTTTACCTCACAGTCTCAATATTTAGATTAACTCCTTACATTTTAAAGGGGATACTTCAATTCTTTCGCAAATGCCCCCATTCTAAAAGAAAAATGGTTCTCCACAAAGTGATGTAGTCTTGTATTCTTCTATGCCTACTCTATTAACTCTATGATACATTTATTTTCTTCTAAGGTATTAATTATACATAGTCACCTTGCTTTTGTATTTAAAAGCCAGAGGTCAGGAATTTCAAAGGAAACACTTTGTTCCAACTCCAGAATAGTGAGAAAACACAATGGGAGAGGCTAAAATCTATCATGGTATTTTGGCTTCCTGCCTTCCTTTAATTTTACAATGGGGGAAAATCAAGGTGAGACTCGATTCCCTTTAGGAGTCTCTTTCCTGTGTGCTCTGTGTCTAGCCAGGAGCGAGACTGACAGAATGATAACACTCGATGCCAGGCTCCCTTGCCCACTCAAAGACCCTCCCTCAGGTATCAGTTGCTTGGCTGAGCTTTGAGGTCAACTAGACACCTCCCCAGAGACTTACCTGGCCTGAGGGATAGAGAGACCAGAAAACCCTCCCATGGAGGGCAGCTGTTATCTGAGCTAGGATCAAAGTCCCCCTCTGTACTCCAGAAAAACATCTTCCAAACCAGGTCTCTTTCTCCATGATTCGAATGAATGTTGAATGAGTCCCTGGGGACACCAGTTGCTTTGCTCAGGAACAAGCTGTCAGAAATCCTGTGCAATGAAAGTTCACCTCGTTTTAAAGTCCTTTTTGTTTGAACATTTTAAGTCACTGCCTCAGAGGCCCATCAGAAGTTAATCAGGAAATGGGACAACAGGGAAATGTGGGGATTAATTTTTTTTGACACTTTTTATTTGTGCTTCGGGTTTTTTTTTTTGTTTTCAGAAGTACAACATTGTTTTGCCCTGGCAGTATTCGCTATACCCATGCAAGTTCCTATTGGATGTAAAAAGCCACCACTCGAATATTCAGTTTCCTACATGAAAGCATGAAAAATAATAAGTAACTTTCTTATTGATCAGATTTGAGTTGCAAAGTGATAAAGTTTCTCTTGCCTTATTCCCAATCTTTTAGACCAATCATAGCAACCTTAAACTAGGGGGCCAGCATGGAAGTCTATAGTCTAGAAAGTTCTGACCATAATTTTTCATCAAATGAATCAGTACAAACCATTAATTTAGCAATTCCAGATTTACAAAGGCTTAACTATATCCAAAGTTTACTGTGTAGATAAACAGCACTAAGGTGTAAACTTCAAGATCTGGGATAATCTTGCATTCACCTCAGTACCTCCAGCAACTACCACAGGGCTTGGAACAGAGGGAACATAAATACCTCTTGATGTGAACTAGATTGAACATAGCTGTGATTATCTTATTAGAACTACAGAACTGATTAACTGAATGAGAGATGAAACTCTCACAAGGACAGAATGTGTACCTGGGCCAAGCAGAGAGAATATAGCATTAGGAAGTACACTTTTTAGATGATGTCTTTTGAATATTTCCATTCTTTTCAGCATGAATATATTTTGCTGACATTGTAGTGATAGCCAGTTTTATTCTGTACATTTCAGGTTGCCCAGTTTAAATTGATATTTTTGGTAGCGCTACCAATGGGTAGGTGGGTGGGTCAGATATTTTAGTCATGGCGCACACTATTGTACAGCCATCTGTTATATTGAATGGGTTATTTTGTTTATCTAGTTTCTTTGAATAGCAATTTCAGTTTTGTATCTTATTTCCTCCTTTGATGAGGGTATTGCCAGCAGATGCAAGCTACATATTGGCTTGAGTTTCTTGCAGTTCCCTGGCTAGCTTTTTTTTTAAGTTTTATTTTCTTCCCTTTAGCACTTTTCTTCTCAACAAATGTATCATTCTAAAGAAATTCAGCATTTTGAACACAAGCTGCTAAAATTAACAGCCTTGCTAATTCTTCTTTTAGGAAACATTTATCTTTCCAAGGATATTACCAATAATACCACAATTTTCTTTATTCTCTTTACTTCATGGCATTTTTCCCCCAGCAAATAAGTAGTCCTTCTTAAATTACAAGTGCTTTGAGAGGGGAGTTTGTGGTTTTCATCCAGGATGTTGTCGATCAATTGTTCTATTTATTTAAAATGCCAGAACCCCCTCTGGACTGCAGTAGCACCTGAACGCAAAAGGTCGGTATTAACTATTTAAGCTGAATAACCTGGAAATCCGATAAATCCAAACAAGTGCCACGGTAATCCTGAGAGAGGCATTGTGGGGGCACCAAGCACCCACTGTCAAGACCGCAAATCTGATGATGACATTGACAACGATGGCGACAATGATGATTGTTAACAGTTAACCAGCACTTACGATGTGTCAGGTGTCAATCAAAATATCTACCTTATGCTCTATCTAGTCAGTCAAATCTCACAACAAATCTGCAAGGTAAGCAGTATCCCCATTTCACGTCTGAGAAAACTGAGAGACACTAACATTAAGCACAGCCCCCAGGTTCAGAGTAAATGACTAATAAATGGCAGTCAGGATTCAAACCGAGGCAGTGTAGCTCCAAGTTTTTTACTTTTAACATATGCTACGTTACATCCATCTACACAGTAAAGGAGGGAGACGGTGGTACAGACATATGGTTGCTTACAAAATTCCAGATTCTGTAATGCCTCTGACTTTAAGTTGCTCAGTCCAGTGGAGGATCAGAATGAGACATAGATTAATTCAGATGAGACAGAGCATGTTTAGGGTGGTATGGCCATAGACTAGACACAGGTTAATTCAATACAAAGAGAAAGTAGAGGAAGGATATGTGGGAATGGAGACTGGTTGAGGAAAGATGTCTGGAGACAGGAGCCTGGAGAAAGGAGTAAACATTAAAGCAGATGATTTCAGGAGAGAGAGAAAAGCTTGAGCTGAGGCAGAAAGGCAACCGTAGTGTGGATGTGAGGAGCAGCCCCTCACATGGTATTGCTAGAATACGAACTGGGGATGCGGACAGTAGGGGATGAACAGAGAGAGAGAGGTAGGCAGGGGTTTAGTGGCAGGTACTTGGTGACTGGTTATCTCCAAGGTCAGGACAAGAATGTTTAATGTGGCTCATCCTTGGCAACGTGGGGAACAGCACGTGATCTCCCTCTTGTCTGCCAGATGCTCACTGTTCAAAGCTCTCCCTTAACCTCATACAGGGAGCATGGCCCCTGATGTGGGTGTATGGTGGGAAGGGAAAGGCTGAACTCTAAACTCCACACCATTTCACTTCTGACCCCACCACTCTCCTTTTGTCATATGGTGTTGAGATCGTGTGTTGGTAACACCCCTACCTCCACAGCCAATGACACTGTACCTTTACTAAAGGTCATTTCCCACTCTTGCTCTCTCTCTCTTTCTCCCTCTTGTGGAAAAATCACAGTGATTGTGTTGGATGAACACACATACATTGGCCTAGTAGTGTGACTAAATCGGAAAGTCGTCAAGAGTTAGCAATCTTGCGGAAGTGGTGAACGACTGAAGAATATGAATAGGAGGGAAAGGTTTAAAGGGAATTTTAAATGTGAGACAATGGCAAAAGCAAGCTATGGGAGTTCTAAAAAATGCAATGTGATCTTTAATATAGCTTAATAATAATGCCCTGTAGAGTTTAAAATACTGGGTTATTGTGGTTCTAAGAGATCTTTCTTACTTTATTTATGACACTTAATATCTCATTCCACTGTAGTTAACCTGCCTCTGTTGCTCGACAGTGTGGTTCTCAAGTCTGATCTTACTCCTCTCTCCATATCTCCAACAATTATCAAAGTTATTGCTTAGTTAATGAGTGTCAAGTTAAAAAAAAACAAGGGAGAGACACAAAGCTGTGTGGGCCTCATTTGTGTAGGTTGGGGGTTATGTAAATAGAAACACAGAGGTTTTCGGTAAGAGGAAAATTATGCAGAATGATCAAAATTATGCAAAAACAGATAAATACTTTGATTTTATAGGCTCTTTACTTCTCTTTTTGTACATTAGTAGACCTTATTGGGGAGGGAGTATAGTTTTAGGCTTACAGAAAAATTCAGCAGCAAGTACAGAGGACTCCCATATAATACCTCTCCACTTCCTCAGTTTCCCCTGTTATTAATGCCTTGCATGGGTGTGGTACATTTGTTACAACGTACAAGGTATCATAAACTAAAGTGCATAGTTACATTGTGCTTCACTTTGTGTTGTATAGTTTTATGAGTTTTGCCAAAAACATGACGTCAGGTCCCCATCATTACAGTATCACACAGAATAGTTTCACTGTCTTAGAAGTCCCCATGCCCCACGTCGTTACCCCTCCCCACCCTCCCACATCCTGTAAACCTTTGATTCTTTTCCGTGTCTGTAGATTTCTTTTTCTAGAATGTTATATAGTTGGAATCATTCAGTATATGGCCTTTTTAGGTTGGCTTCCTCCACTTAGCAATGGTCACTTAAGGTTCTCCCATGTCTTTCTTTCCATTGCTTTGACAGACAATTTTTTTTATTGCTCACTACTATTTTAATAAATAGAAATACCATGGTTTGTTTATCTGGTCACCTATTAAAAGATGTTTATGTTGTTTATGTTGCCTTAAAGTTTTGTCAATTACAAATAAAACTGCCATCAATATCCATGCACAAGTTTTTATGTGAATGTGAGTTGTTAACTCATTTGGTAAATACCTGGGGGTGTGATTGCTGGATCATATAAGGCTAAGTTTACTTTTTATAAGAAGCTGCCGGACTCTCTTCCAAAGTGGCTGTACTGCTGCCCCATATCCTTACCAGCGTTAGCTGGTGCCCTGTTGTGGGTTTTTGTTCCAGCTGGTGTGCGGTGGGACTTGTGTTTTCCTTTGCATTTCCCTACTGGCCTGCGATGTTGAGCACCTTTTCACATGCTTATTTGCCATCTGTATATCTTCTCTGGTGAGGTGTGTTTTCAGATCTTCTGCCCATTTGTAATTGGAATGTTTGTTTTCTTACTGTTGAGTTGTAAAAGGTCTGTGTGTATTTTGGATACAAATCCTTTATCAGCTATGTGTTTTGCAAATATTGTCTCTGAGTCTTTGGCTTGTCTTTTAATTTTTTTAACAGTGTCTTTTGCGGAGCAGAAGTTTTAAATTTTAGTGAGATCCAACTTAGCATTTTTTTTCTTCCATTTATTGTGCTTTTTCTGTTGTACCTGAAAACTCATTGCCATACCCAAAGTCACCTAGATTTTTCCCTTATGTTGTTTTCTAGAAATTTTATGCTTTAACAATTTACATTTAGATCTATGACTCATTTTAGATTAATTTTTTGAAAGATGTAAGATCAATGTCTACGTTTACTTTAAACTAGCCTATTTGGTTATTCTTCTTGTTTCGTGTCCACGTAATACTGGTTCTGTTTTTCTGGTGCAAGCCTATTCACCCCTTGATTAAACCTTTTTCTAACAGACAACATGATCTTCAACAGGCTAATATATTTTATTAGCCACACCATTTTCCTTCCCTAAGGCTCTATCGTGAAATGTGTCAATTTGAGCAATTTACTTAATCTCTTCTTTTCTTGCATTTTCTAATCTGTAAGAATAGGGGCAATCAATACTGGAGAGAGAGTGAAATGATTAAATACCAGCGTGATGAAGGGGTGAGAGTTATGTTTACTGAGTACTCCCTGTGCTTCAGGGACTGCACCAAGGATTTCGACCTATCTCAGTTGGCCCCCAGAGTGATGTCCTGAAGTTCTTATTTCCATTTTGTCAGTGAAAAACTGCAAAGCTCGGAGAAGTACCAAAAAGTAGAACTAGGATTTGAACCCCAATTTGATCCACATCAAAGTGTCTGCTCATTCCGCCCACTCACCTGCACCACCTTCCTCTTGAGGACTCAGAAGGGGAGCCTAGAAAGAGCTCATCTTTTCTCAAACTGAAACTTAGAAGGTTTTGGAGATTGTGTTAGATTTTTGTCTAAAGAAGGGAGAGGAAAAAGGATGAGGAAGGACTATTGTAATGGACCTCGTGAATACTTACTACTTTACACATCTAAACAATGTTTATTGAACACCCACCAGGAGTCAGTTATGAGCACACACTGTGAGCGCTTAATGAAGAAAGTGGTCATGGTCTAGGCCATGGGGTAGAGTGGGGTGGACTCGGGACCCTTTGTTCCCATCTGCCTCCAGAAGCCTCTGCTTCACTGTGAAGCAGTGCTCTTGCTTAGTGCAGAGTTGACGAACACTGGACTGGGACATGCCCAAGCCTTCGCCTCCACAGAAGCAGACAAGCAGTGGATAGTGGAAATGAGCTTAGACCTTTGTGCCCAGGGCAGGTGGCCACAAGAAGCCTTGATTTACCCCTTTAAAGGTGGCATTTGGAATGAACCTGTTTTGGCACACTTCCCCTTTCAAAGTAGGCTTCGCCTTTACCTTACAACTTAGCTTCCTTGACCTCTTCCACTCAAGGGAATGGGCATGTCCCAGCCCATCAGACTCTCTGTGGTCCCTTCCGACCAGGGAGTCCTGATGTCAGTCCTCACTTGCACACCTGCCCCTAGCCACCCATAGCTACTTTTGGTTAGGTTTTGTTTTATGTTTTCATAGCTGGTTACCACCTCTCCTGTCTAAATCTTTGCTCAGCCTTCTCTCTGTCCTCCTCCCCGCAAAGGAAGCACGCCAATGAACTGGCCTTTCTACATGTTTGAGATTTCTGATCGCCCCAGCAGTCTTCCCTGGGCATCTGACTGACTTGAAATCCTCTCCTTCCAGACAAGCCTCAGGCAGTCATCATAAAACCTGAATCTGAGGAGATGAACTTGAGAATTGGAGGAAAGAAATTGGAGGAGCAGAACTCCAAAGAATAATGATAACTCTTGAGAGCTGACTACTGTACAAGCATTGTACTGCATGCTATGCCTGGTTGCCTGCTTTATCCTCAGAATGGTCCTCTGCTGTCTCTCTATCTCTCGTGATGTTGGGAACTTGGGTAAATTTAAAATCCAAAAATCAAATAAGAGAAAGAAAGAGGAAGACATAGAAGGAGACCGACAGGTAGAGAAAAGGAATAAAGTCAAAGAATTGGAAAGGCAAAGCTGGCTTCTCATTTCTACAGAAAGTCATTTTAACTCTTGTCCTACAATAAGTCATAATGAGCAACAAAATAAAATTGATTGTAACAGGAAGTGCCTCCAGGTGTTCTTTTGTGTTTCTGTTTGCATTTTTTAAGGTAATTACTGAAAAGGGGAAAAGACTCCTATTTAGCTGGTTAAGATTAATTCAGTAGTGGGAAAGGGTTAAATTCTGTTTTACTCTTTTGCATTTCAGTAGTGGACAAAATTTAAATATTAGGCTTTGTTATTCTCTTGCTGGAATAAATATATATAAAGCCAGTGGTGTAAATGTGTTGAATGTAGAAACTCACTTGTTTTCTTGACCCTCAAACACCAAGTTACATCTGGAGGTATAATAAAAAGGCTGTAAACTACTTTACAGTTATGAAATTAAAGATGTTTCAATGCATTTCTCATCTCTCATCACTTCCTTTTTTATGAGATACATTCTCTTTTTCTTTTCCAAGCTTGCCATTTTTTACTACTCCATTGCATATATAACTGGTCCTCTATGCCATTCAACTCTTCACTTTATAAATGAAGAACATGGTGTTATTACATTTTAATTGTTGCTCTTTGCATGTTGGTCTGATTATATTGTTTTCTTCTTTTTCCTGGGTTGCTTAAAGTCTACCACAGTGGTGCTTTTACCTTGTTTTGTCATAGATAAGGAGCTTTGCACATTGATTATTTCACTGGTGAAATTTGTGATAGCATACTTTACACCGTCTTTTGTTTTTAAGTCTATAATTCAATCCCCTGTTTTCTTGTTGCTCCCCTCCGCCCCCTCAGTCAACTTTTCCTGAAACCCTCTGTCTGCAGGTTAACGCAGATAGATTGCAGTCTGAGCTTGGTGGCTGAGATCGTATCAGCTCTTGGCCAAGTGTTGTACCATAACAGACATCTTTGGGCAGAAAGTAGAAGCAGTGGTGAGACAACATTAAAGACAGACTTGGCAAGGCCAACAACAATTTCATAGAAATTTGATTCCTTTGGAGCTACCCTGAAAAGTTCCAAGTGATTTCTTTAACTGTTTGTTGAAATGAAATGTTTGCCATGAGAAGCTGGTTCCCACAACGAGTGAATGCAATTATTTCTCTTTTGCATCTCTTCACCAAATTTTAAACAACTTGTTTTATTTTATTTAATTTTTTTCATAGGAATCTCTTGCTGCCAGTATCTGAGAACACTGCTTTGGGTGGTATGGCTGGGCAGTGATCACCCTCCAGAACACATATAACTTATACAATTTTGGTTTCAGGCCCTGGCTGGCATAGCTCAGTGGATTGAGCATGGGCTGGGAACCAAAGTGTCCCAGGTTCGATTCCCAGCCAGGGTACATTCCTGGGTTGCAGGCCATAACCCCCAGCAACCGCACATTGATGTTTCTCTCTCTCTCTCCCTCTCTCTCTCTCTCTCTCTCTCTCTCTCTCTCTCTGTCTCCCTCCCTTCCCTCTCTAGAAAAATAAATAAATAAAATCTTTTAAAAAAAATTTTGGTTTTAGGATTACATCTAGATAATAATGGCCCTCCTCATTTCCAGGATTATAGGATTAAATTTAACCAGGAATACAAACTTTGTTTTACTCATTTAAGCAAGACAGCTACACAAGGATGCAAAAACATAAATAGGGAGAATTTGTATTTGGAGACACTAAATTTTGGCTATATTCTTCCTCTGCTGACTCTTTAGCTCAGGTATGTTAGTTTTCTAGGGCTCCTATTAACAAAATACCATGAACTGTGGCTTAAACAACCGAAATTTATTGGGTCATGCTTCTGGAGGCCAGAAGTCCAAAATCAAGGTGTTTCTTCTGAGGGTTGTGAGGGAAGGATCTGCTCCAGTCCTCTCGCTGTGATTTATAGATGGTGTTCTTCCTATGTTTTCACATCATCCTCCCTCTGTATGTGTCTTTCTCCTTTTCATACAACCACCCTCTTGAGGCCCCCTTAACAAATTATATCTGCAGTGGCCCTCTGAGGTACTGGGATTAGGGCTTCAACATGTGAATGGGGTTGGGGGGCACACGATTCAACCCTTACCATTGGTATCCAGTTTCCTCATTTTTTTCTCTTTCCTGCTCATCACACCAAAACCACCAATCCAGCTGAGAGAGGTGGTAAGTCACTGAGGTTGTTACAATTTCCAAGAATACTTATATTCTCTTAAAGTCTTAAATTTTAATAAAAGTGATGGAAGACAACATCAAGTAGGGTACACGTGGGGAAATTTAGTGTATAATTAATTGATTGATTGATTTTGCAGGGAAGGGGTCAAGTTTAAGGACTAGGGGATGCACAAGGACTGTCCATAATGGGAGCCTTGCTATTTCAGAGAAGAAGGTAGCATTTGAAAAGCACATACAAAGCAGCATTTTTTTAAAATATGTGGACCTTGGCCTACCTGTCTCTGAATCATTTCAATTGCAAATTCTTGGGCCCCAACCCAGGCCTAAGGAATCAAAATCTGAGGATGTCGCCCAGGAACTTTCCAACAAGTACCCTAGTGGAGTTTGAGAGTTATAAACATAAGATAAGACAGACTATACAAAGAAACCTGTCTGGTTAATTTATAGGTATACCATGTACATATGTGAGCATGCAGGTCAGGTTTCTTAATCTTTCAAAAGTCCAAAGACTGGGGTGGGGATTCATAATCAATAAGGACTTGCTCATGACCCAGTGAGGCAGGAAAGATTGTACAAAGCTCCGAAGACATTATTTTTCCTTTTAATCATTCCTACCTTTCAAAGAAGAATCTCTGAATTTGTCTTTTTGCCAGAAAAGAGAAGACTTTGCCTCTGGAGAATAAATGGGTGCTGCATCATTTAGGAGCAGAGATGGTCTTCTCCTCATGAGCTCAGCCTCAGGAATCAGTTCTATCGCAGTGCCTATGATAGGTGCCAATCCAAAGTAACACATGTACCAAGGATGCCTTTTGAATCGAATTTTCCTTTTAACACATACAGACAATATGTACTTGTTTTCTCCCTATATACAATTTATTTTTGCTTTGGAGTGAAAAAACATCCCTGAAAACTCCAAGTATTTAAGTGGGGTGGGGGGGAAGACAACAAGAAGCAATTTAGGAAAGATTAAAAGCAATTGTTCTGTTACCCTTGGCAACAGAATCGAGATGCAGCCAATCAGTGAAGTTGATATATTGTTTTGACACACATGCACATATTTCTAACATAAATAGCAACAGAGACCTAATAACAGTAGGTTTGAAAGCTGGAAACTGATGTCATTTCAGACGTGTCAATCAAAGAGAACCTGTGAAAGTGTTTTTTTCGATCAAGCTGACATTAAGTATATGCTGTAATGGCTCCTTAAGTGATGGTAGACTTCTGTCAGGCCATACAGGGGAGGCTCGATATATAATTACACCTCTTGCTTCTTGGAAGGTGTCCTTTAGCACATCTTAAAAAAAAGGGAAGGAACTTCAACGAAAATAATTGAGTTCTACAGTAAAACTTATCTGTTCACATTACCAAAAAAAAGTGTGCTTATAAGAATGAGCAAAATTAGACTAGAATTAGCTTGTTTATCCCTAAAATAGATACATTTCTTTAGTTCCTATGTCTGTTGAATTTATGATCAACTTGTGCCAGTAAATTCTGCTATTTAAATGTTTTTTAAGTTTTTCAAAAATTAGCATTTGGACAGAACAATAGGAGAGAACAATAGTATTAGGCTGCACAGAGGAGCTGAAATGGGATGGGGGAGGGGTTCCGGGACTGGTGACATTTATGCCCTGTACAGGAAGGCGTGGCTAGTGAGTCAGAATGCCTCCTTCCCTAGTAGCAGTGCTAGTGGCAGTGTTAGTAAAAATAAAATAAAATAAAATAAAATAAAATAAAATAAAATAAAATAAAATAAAATAAAATAAAATAAAATATAAAATAAAATAAAATAAAAACAAAAGAAGAAATATCATTTACTGAGTCCTTATTTGGGATGTGCACTATGCCAAAATGCTCTTCAGACATTACCTTACATGATCCTTTCAGTAACTGGGAGGTAGGAATCCTGCCTTGTGCAGATGAGGAAACCGTGATTTAGCCAGCTCCTGCCATATGGCTGATAAAGTAGTGGCAGAGCTGGGGCTTAAATCCAGGTCTACCTTTATCCAAAGCTTCTGCTGTCACCCCCAGTTAGTGTGGATTTGCCCAGCTCCTGCCTGATACCCCCTTTATGTCAGGGATCTCAGGATTCCAGTTACATACTTCAAAACTGAACATGAAACTGGCTTTGACCCCAATGGATGGGTAATCCTAATCAAATGATGTAACTCCCTTGAGTCTCCTTTTCCTGACGGGTATAGAGAGTCCAGTGTCTACCTCCCTGAGAACTGTGGGAGTCATTGAGAGAGTGTCTGATAGAGCTCTTGTGCTTGCTAAGGGCTCCCAGTAAAAATGAATTTCCTTGCCTTTCTTTTTAAATTAATGTGCAAAGTACCAGATGGTGCAATACACATTGTAGATGCTCTGTTAATTTTCTGAATAGATAACCAAGAAAAGTAACTTTCAAAGACTAAATTATTGAGATTTTTACTATCTAGGTGGTCATCGTAATAAAGATACAATTACAGCTCCAAGTTCAACCCTTTCTGCCCAGTAAAATCAGCTGGGGGAACTACTGAATCCTGGCCTTCAAGATATTCTGATTTGCTCGATCCAGGGAAGTGACCAGGTCTATATATATATTTTACCTTTTTTAAAAGTAAGGTGAAATTCACATAACATAAAATTAACCATTCAAATGAGAAACTCAGTGCATTTAGTATATTAACAATGTTGTGTAACCACTGCCTCCATCTAGTTCCAAAACATTGCATCACCCCAGAGGAAAACCCCATTCCTGTTAGATAGCTGCTTCCCATTCTCTTCCTCTCCCTAGTCCCTGGAAACCATCAATATATGTTCTGTTTCTATAGATTTAGCTATTGTGTATAAATGGAATCATATAATATATGACCTTTTGTATCTGACTATTTTGCTTAACATAAAGTTTTGAGGTTCATCTATGTTGTAGCATGTATTAGTACTTCATTCTTTTTTATGGCTAAATAATATTCCCTTGTATGCATATCTATTCATCTGTTAATTTTCCACCATTTTGATATTGTGGATAGTACTTTTATGAACATGTATGTACATGCATTTTTTGAATATCTGTTTTTAATTCTTTTGCTTACACACCTAAGAGTGGAACTGCTGAGTGATGTCATAATTCTATGTTTAACTTCTTGAGGAACCTGAGACCTGTTATCCACAGCATTGAACCATTTTGCAATTTACTTGCAATGTACAGGGTTCCAATATCTCTACATCTTTAGCAACACTTGTTATTTTCATTTTAAAAAATTACAGGTATTCTACAGGTATAAAGTTGTACAGTGATACTTCACTGTGGTTTTCATTTGCATTTCCCTAATGACTAATGACTATCTATTCATATACTTATTAGTCATTTATGTATCTTTTCTGGAGAAATGTCTCTTCAAGTGTTTGTAAGGCACCTATGTATTTTTAAAAGATGCCTCCCCTCCCTTGAAGATGATTCTAATGTGCAAAGGCTAAGAAAAGTTACTGATGTAAGGGAAAGGAAAGAGCAAAAAGGAAAGAGATATCAGCTACTTATTGTTTTTATCTTTTGCATGTGGATAAGGAAGTCTTGTGCATAATGCTGTCAATGAAATGGACTTTCACAAACTGCTACCATACCTGGAGAAGTCAAACAAAAAGTACAAAATTATATAAATATGATTAGTATATGTTTCATGACTTCAAGATGGCATTAAAGGACAATTTTAAGAGGCTTAATCTCATGTTTAATATTTTAATAAATCTTACATGTATAAAATACCTGTTCTAGGAAGACCAAAAGGTTTAATTATCTTGCTAAATTTTACAGTTAGGGTGCAGACTTTTCACTTTTCAGGAATTATGGAAAAATAATTGATCTGACTGCCATAGTTGGTGGTTGTATTAAGGAGAAAAATACGGGTTATTTGTATCCCTTGCCACCTGTGTGTTCCTCCCCTCCTCTTCACATCCTCCCTTCTCTTTCCCTCTTTCTTCTGTAAACCATAAAATGTGGGAAATAATACAGAGGTTTATCTGATTCTTATGCTCTATTAAGATGCCCATGTGGTCATTGTCGTTGGGTTATTTCAGTGCTCAGTTTTTGGAATGCCTGTCCTAAAATTTCCATGTCAGAGAAATGAGAAAGAAAGAAACCTGTCAAACAGGTAGCAGATGTCTAGATATCTATTGTTCATTTTCCCACATAGAAAAGTAGTACTTACAGTTCAGGGAATGACACGTTCTTAAATGAAGACTTTCATTAGAGTTTCGACCTTCCCTATCAGTCCCTTTGTTGTCAGGAAGTGCTGCAGGTTGGGTTCTGGCTCTCCAGGAGGCCAGCTCTGAGTCACACCTGGGAAAAGAAAGGGCAGAGGCAGCAGTGGGCCTGACAAGGTCTCTGTCAACCCAACAGGAAGCTCTGGAGCAGAGATTTCTCTTTAGAGGAGCCCTGCATTGGCCTGGGCCCCACTGGTTCAGGCCCTTGTATTGCTGTCTTTTTTAGCTGTTGGCCAAGCAACCATGAGTGAAATGAGACCTTCGTCCCGACCCTGAGGCTTCTTCCCAAGGACCCCATAGCTGAAGGCTGTCAGCTCCCCACACTCCCTGCGGCATTTTCTTGAACGGGGTTTGGTGGTGCAACTTTGTGTTTACCACAGAAAGTTATCTGTGTACTTGTTATAGCTCACAGCAGTATTTACAGTTAAAAAGCAAGACAATGAATATTGGCTATTTCCTTACCTCTAATCTGGCATATTTTTTACTGAATGTGCTAAAAGTTTCTCAAAACAACCCAACCTCCACTGCCATGAAATTTAGTCCAGTATTTAATGAACATCTTTTGGACTTATTCTTTTCAGAGCTAATTCCAATATTAAACTACTGCTAGAATGCAGTGCCATCTGATACATCTGGGAAAAAAAAGCTTAGCATATCGTAGCTGTCCCTTAGTAGATGATCAGTAAAAATTTGTTAAAATGAAAGAATCAATTCAGTTACATAAAGACTTATAGCAAGGCTCTTTTGAATGTCACTTCAGTGTCATGGTGTAAAGAACGGTAGCCGAACTATAAATATCAGGGTGCCAGAGCCAAATCCAGTTTTGAGTTTCTTAAAAGCTTTAAACTATGTTTTGAGACCTTTGCTCTGTTGCAAATATTTGGACCAAGGGAAAAAAAATTCAAAATGTATTTTGTAGGAGAATTTAATTGTAAAACCCTCATGTATTTTAAGGAAAATTCAACCCATGTGTTCTATTATTTAATTTACACTTAACCATAAGACAGTTATTTTATAAGAGCCTGTTGTGTCTTTAGTATTTTTTATCCATATTTTTTCTTGGAAGTAGGAAGCCATGGTTAAGGCAAGACTAAAGGAACCAGCCTGAAGACCTGGGTTAAGAATGGAATGCACAATCCTGCATGTTCTTATTGGGGCTCTCTAGTGGGCATGATGATATATCCTTTCTCCATCCTCCATCCTACCCCATCCCCATGGGTTGTGGGTTTCTGTTAGATTGTGGAGAAACTCCAAGTGAGGCTGTGGTGTCTGTTTCCTCACTCTGTTTAGTGGGACAAACCCTGTGGCTGTCACAGGAGCTTCCTGTGGCCTAATGCTCTGTTGTAGGAGGAGAGGGTCCTTTTCCAGCTCACAGAGTGAGGCTGATGTTGTTTGGCAGTCAGTGGCAGTGTGAAAGTTGCAGGGATCCAAAGAACAGCCCTATTCTTAAGGACTTGAAAAGAACAAGTAGTACAGTGCTGGTCCCTGAGTTAATGCTTTGCCAAGAAGCCTCCTCTGTGGTGCAGCCAAGTCATTCAGGGATGTACTGGGGCAGGAGAAATGCCATGGATGTGCCTTTTTAAAAAAGTTTATTGATTTGAGAGAGAAAGAGAGAGAGAGAGAGAGTGACCAATTGGTTGTCCCACATGTTTATGCACTCATTAGTTGATTCTTGTATGTGCCCTAACTGGGAATTGAACCTGAAGCCTTGGGGTGGTGGGGATGACACTGTAACCAGATGGACTTCATGGCCAGGGCTGGATGTGCCTCTCTAAAAATTAAAACTTAGTTAAATGTGGGGGAGAGAAATTAAGTGTAATTTCCAGATCTTTCTCAATAGATACCTGAACAGCACCACAGATCCTGACCTGGTCATGATGAATGTTCTTCACCAACATCAAAGGGATTGGGACAAACAATATAAAAAATGTGCACAGTTGTCCAAGTGCCCATCGGTAGATGAGTGGATAAAACAACTATGGGACATTTAAACAATGGAACACTACTCAGCCGTAAAAAAGGACGAAAGATTTACCCTTTGTGACAGCATGGATGGACCTGGAGAACATTATGCTGAGTGAAATAAGCCAGTCGGAGAAAGACAAATATTGTATGATTTCACTCATTATGTGGAATATAATGAACAAAATCAACCAGCAAGCAAAATAGCGACAGACCCAGAAAGCAGGTTGACAGCTATTGGGGTGGTTAGTGGGTACAGGAATAGAGCAAAGAGGTAAAAGGACTCATAGTCATGAACAACAGTGCAGTTATTGTAGGGGGAGGAGGTGTAAAGGGAATAAATATAATTGAAAAAAAGAGGCCTCCTTACAATGAAAAGTTTTTTAAAATGTTCACAGTTGAACTTAACATAAAAATGAGCACTTGGCTGGGCATTGTGTTAAACTCTCAATTTTCTCACAAGTGCTGTGGCCTCCAAAGCCTCATGTAACCAAATCTGTGACATGGGGTTGCAGCTAGTTCTCCTGTCTTAAGGAAATGGTTCTTCATTACTCTGCTTCACTTGCATTTTGAAGAAGTTTTGAACAGCCCCTTTACTTGGCTTGGGATGCTACCTGAGACTCCTTTTCTCTTCAGCTGACACAGTTTTGTAATGAGCTGGAATACTGAGGTCAGGCCAGTGTAATTATGGGGAGATAACAACGGTTTCCCACTGGAAATGGCCTAGCCTGCCTGATCATTTGTTCCTTTGCACCCACATGGTCCAAAAGCCAGGACCAGGGAGTGCTCACTGGAACAGAGTTGTTTACCTGCAACAATTTCAAGTGAAAACCATGAAAATAACTTGGGGATTCAGTGCAACACAGCTTACCTTGCATTTAGAATTAAATGCTGATAAGATGGGTCATCACTTGTATTGTTTATTTATTTAAAAATTATTCTACTGCATTTTCTACTTTCAAATTATCAAGAGAGGTATGCAAGGGGTTCAGCAGGCAAATGCTTCCCCCTGGACATGATGTGTTTTCTTCTGCGTTTCAGGTGCAGACTCAGGAATGATGAGACCAGAGGTGGAAGTCTTCAGCCTCCATCCTGCCAGCCAGGAAAGATGTACACTGTGTGCAGCAGGGATGGAAAGAGCTTCAAATTCATGTCATTCTGATGCCATTTGAAAAGCTGATGGCAGTGGGGGTGAAGTGGGAGGGGGCACCTTCTATACTTAGTGGAGTGAGCCGTGGGAGTCAGACCACAGTCCTTGCCTTCCCTGCACTGGCGCTGCCTTCTACAATGAAGAGAATGAGCACAATGGGGCCTATTAGAGAGAGAAGCAGAGCTACAGAATCAAACACGCACGTTCTTTTAATCATTAATAGGCATTCCATGCATTGCTCTGCCTTCTAGGAAGTAACTGAAAATACCAGTGAAGGTCTGGTTGGATGGCATTGAAGCCTTTCTGAAGAATCTATAAAGATTTGACTTTTTGTACAGTTGAGATAACCTTGTAAAAACCAATCAGAAATACATGTGCATAGGAAACACAAATGTCCTTCATATACTTTTTAGAATGAGTAAACCATCATTCTGGGTTTCTGTTTAACACTATTTTTAAAGCCAAAACTTGGGTCAGGAGTATATACCCTTATATTTTATTCAACAAATGTTTTTATAATTGGGGGTAAGGAGATCAAATTTATTAATCAGTGAATCTTTACTTTGAGTACTTTACAGGTAAACAGTGAGCAGGATAAATGCGGAAGAGTTTAAGTTGGCTATGTAATAGTGCTCATGTGATCACCAGAAAGGTGGGCCACCATCAGGAAAGTGGAGCTTCAGATCGGTACCTCAGAATCGTGGGGTCTCTGGAATATGCACAAGCACCAGGTATTGTCTGCATAGTGAATATTAAAGGCTAACTACTATTTGGGGGGGATGAATTTTTTAGTAAAAAAAAAAGAATTTGGATATGGGAGATGCTGGGAATCCTTGTTTTTTTAAAAAAATTATATTTTATTGATTATGCTATTATAGCTGTCCCAATTTTTCCTGTTTTGCCCCCCTCCACCCAGCATCCCTCACTCCCTCAGGCAATCCTCACACCATTGTTCATGTCCACGGGTCATGAGTATAAGTTCTTTGGCTACTCCATTCCCTACACTGTACTTTACATCCCCATGGCTATTCTGTAACTACCTAGCTGTACTTCTTAATCCCTTCATCTCTTCACCCATTCTCACACACCTTCCTCCCATCTGGCAACCATCAAAATGCTCTCTGTATCCATGATTCTACCTCTGTTCTTCTTGTTGACTTAGTTTGTTTTTTAGATTCAATTGTTGATAGATATGTATTTATTGCCATCTTATCGTTCATAGTTTTGATCTTCTTCTTTTTTAAATTAAGTCCCTTTAACATTTTGTATAATAATGGTTTGGTGATGATAAACTTCCTTAGTTTTTCTTGTTCGGGGAGATCTTTATCTGCCCTTCAATTCTTAATGATAGCTTTGCTGGGTAGAGCAATCTTGCCTATAGGCTCTTGCTTTTTATGACTTTGAATATCTCTTACCAGTCCCTTCAACCCTGCAAAGTTTCTTTAGAGAAATCAGCCAACAGTCTTATGGGAACTCCCCTGTAGGTAACTAACTTCTTTTCTCTTACTGCTTTTAAGATTCTCTCTTTATCTTTAACTTTTGGCATTTTAATTATGATGCACCTTGGAGGGGACCTCTTTGCATCCATCTTGTTTGGGACTCTCTGTGCTTCCTGGATTTCCATGTCTGTTTCCTTTACTAAATTAAGGAAGTTTTCTTTCATTATTTTTTCAAATAGATTTCTAATTTCTTTCTCTTTGTCTTCTCTTTCTGGTACCACCCAGCATCCCTCACGATGCTAATGTTGGACCTCATTGTTCCAGAGGCTGCTTATACTATACTCATTTTTTTGGATTCTTTTTTCTTGCTGTTCTGATTGGTTATTTAGTGCTTCCTTATATTCCAAATCATTGATTTGATTCTCAGCTTCATCCACTCTACTCTTGTTTCCCTGTAAATTGTTGTTTATTTCAATTAGTGTATCCTTCATTTCTGACTGGATCTTTTTTATGCTGTTGAGGTCCTCACTAAGTTCCTTGAACACCCTTATACCCAGTGTTTTGAACTTTGCATCTGATAGATTGCTTATCTCCCTTTTGTTTAGTTCTTTTTCTGGACTTTTGATCTGTTCATTCATTTGGGCCATGTTTCTCTGTCTCTTACTTTGGCAGCCTCCCTGTTTTTGTTTCTATGTATTAGGTAGAGCTGCTATGACTTACTGTCTTGGCAGTGTGGCCAATTGTGGTAGGTGTCCTGTAGGGTCCAGTGGCACAGCCTCCTCTATCACTCAAGCTGTGTTCTCAGGGTGCACCCTTTGTGTGGACTGAGTATACTTCCCTCTTGTAATTGAGCCCTGGTCACTGTTGGCCAATCAATAGGAAGGATTTACACAGGCCAGTCAGCTACAAGGGCTGGCTGTGACCACTGCCAACTAACTTCTGCCCTCCATGGAGGATCAGCTGTACAGGGGTGGAGTAGTGGTACTCTGATGTGGTCTGTAGCTGTCCACTGGATGCACAGGCTCTGGGGGTTCCTGGGTGGTGCAGGCCAACGTCAGCCCCAACCTGTGTTTTGCCTGGGGCCACTCTGCCTGAGCTATAAAGAAATCTGAGATGGCTGCTACTTGTGCTGGGCTTGGAGTTTCCCATGTGAAGCCAAGCTGTGAATCTGGGCTGGTTGCTATCAATACTGGGTCTGGGGTTACTTAGCAAGAGGTACCCCACTTTGTTTGATAGTATTTAGAAAGTTGTGAAGTATGAGCCAAGACCAGCCATTCATATGGAAAAGTCACTGTTAACAGCTTGGGTGGCCCATATGCTGGGTGGGTCAGAGTCTCAGGGGATCTCCAGGGTGGGGTAAACAGTATTAGCCATGTTGATGGGGTGTCAGATATGGCACCTGCCTGCCAGCTCTGTGGTTCTGTTGGGGGATGGTATGGAAAAGGGACAATGCCCTGGCCACCTTTCTGTCTGGGAGCTGTCCCCCAGCTCTTGCTTTGAAGCCCTGCACTTCAGTTCCTCCCTGAATGCCACTGGTACCTTTCAAGCTGATGCTCAGATGGAGTGATTCTGAATAAGCTGGGGTGTGAATTCTTTAAGAGGAACTCTTGGGTCTTGAGAATTTTCTTCCACTGACTCAATCCCCACTGGTTTTTGCAGCTAAAAGTTATGGGGACTTATATTTCTGGCACTGGAACCCTGGGCTGGGGCATCTGGTGTGGGACTGGAACTCCTCACTCCTAAGATTTCCCTCCCAAAATTTTTATCTACTACACATGAATGTGGGACCAGCCCATTCTGCATCTCTGCCCCTCCTACCAGTCTGGATGGATGTGGTTTATTTAATTCTGTAGTTGTCAGACTTCTATTCAACCTGATTTCTGATGGCTCTGAGTGATGGTTGTTCTATATTTTAGTTGTAATTTTGATGTATCCTTTGGTACTTCTTTGAACACCTACCTACTTAACCATAATCACTAGGGCCCATGGACCATCTGAAATAAAGCACAGTGAGCTCTGAAGGCATTTTTGATACACCGCCATTTTTAACATGCCCCCCTTGTTACTGGTGACCTTACTCCTAAATATATTTTATCAAAACATCTTTTGTATTTGCCTTACAACAAATGCATTTCACATTTTAAACATTTGTGTTACACATTACATCTTTTTCCAGCTTAATAGCTGAGATAAATAATGAAAAGATAAGTTCTAATTGTCAAAGAAGATACTAAATATTTGTTAACTTTTTAAAAAAGATTTGACTATTGAGATTTGACCTTAATCTATGGTTTCACTGGTGGCTAGTTTTTTGGAAAGCACATTTCTTTCCTGAAAAGTCATCATATAATATATCATTCTATTTGTATGATATGTGTCATTATATAAAAGTCATCCTGTATAGGTCATCTTATGTCAATATATTATATCATACGATGCTTTTATTATTAATTCTTCTGTAAATTCTTCTGTAAAAAGTAAAATTCCATGGGTGGTTTTCAAATTCAGTCCTCAATGGTAAATAGATTCCTTTGTTTCTTGGAATCATGTGCTTTTTCCATTCTGTGTGCCCATTCTCTTGTTTTTTTCAGCTAGAGCATTTCCCCCCCTTTCTCTCACATTTAATATCATCTTTTCTTCAAACCAAGCTCAAGGCTCACTAAACCCAGTGGCTTTTCCTGATTAATCTTAGGAAGGTCTTATCACTCCCAGTTTTCTTCTAATTCTTATATACATGCATGTAAATATCTTGTTTTAATTCTAGGTCTGTTGGTTTTTATCTTCCAATAGAGTAGAACCAAAGCAAAAGTGAAGCATTTAATGGAGACAAACTCAACCAAAAATATATAAACATTATTCCTGACAACCACTAGAATGTAGGCTCTATGAAGACGAGGATCTTTGTTTGGCTTGCTGATTATCTGGAGTTGCTGGAACATAGTAGGTGCTCATTAAATATCATTTGCATAAATGACTAGCTGGCAGTCCAACCATGTGGCCAATTGTAATTGTTCTCAGAGCTAATCCTCCAGCAGCATTTCTTTGGGACTGTAAGAATCATGTATAACCTCTTGACCCTGCATTTCCCCATTTGTGCAATAGTGATTATGACCAAGTAAGCAGAAATTATTTGCTCTTTGTTCAAAGGTTTAATGGCGAAATCCTCCAAGCTAATGCTCTATACGCAGAATTCCCTTTTTAAAGTCAAAATCCTTCTGGGACAGAGAGTAGCTACTTTTGTTTTTGACCAGCATTAAGATGATCAGCAGCCATCAACACCGCTGTGCATTTCAAGTCACAATTTTGAAATGAAGTCACTGACTGGCATCACCAGTGCTTTATCATCAGAGCAACTATTGAATGAAAGTTGTTTTTTATTCTGGTGTAGTGCTTTTGAAAGGAGGACAAGCAAAGATTAATCCTTAGGGTTAAAAGAAATTGCAAGATTATAGCCTGTAAAATACATCTTTTTTCATGAAGAGATGGATGGGCCTTAAGATTTGGGAGATGGTATTTGCTTAACATGGATTTCCTTTGGAAATATTTGGATCAGAAATGGCTGTGAATTCACACCTGTAAAATTCCTCCTTACTTCAATCCCCATAACTAATTTCTCAAGTTATAATTGTGTTTGAATTGAGTGAAATAAACCACAAGGCAACTGCTTGTCAGGAGTTGCTATGTCCATTGGAAGAGGAAAGTATTAAATTAGCCAGGTGACAGGAAAGAAGGGGAGCTGCTCACTAGACCTGGTTGCCTGAGATCTATAAAATGTGTCAGTTATTGAGGGGATTCTCAGCAAATACAAGAGAGGGGTAAATCGGGAAGTATTCAGGTTGCATTTCTGGGCGGAGTCCCTGCTATCTTAAACCCAACACTCTGAGAACTGAAACTTGGCCCCTTTGCAAGATTAGGTTTTCCAAATTAGCTGTCTTTGGTGACAGCAAAAATACCTGCCTGTCCCCTTAAGCAAGACTCTCCACCTGAGTGAGAAACCAGAGTATGGCCCAAGCCCAGAACAGGTGTTTAACGGGGAAGCTGAGAGGCAGCAGGCTTCCACATGCAGAACCTTTGAGAACATTGCTGTAGGGATTTGGCTGCATGATAAGCTTTTATTACTGTTAAGCAAAATTAAAGGCTGATTTTATAATACTGGCACAGAAGCTAACCGGGAATATTTGCTGGTCCACTCGGAAATACTAAGTTTGGTTATACTTTTAGAAAGCTGGCATCTCTTATTACCATCAAAACCTGTGGTGGAAAATGATGTTTAAGTTTCAGTTTGTCAAAACACTTCCAGAAGTATTGCTTTATTCTTACCATTTCTGAAAATTATGTATAAACATAAACTCTATTAGTATTGTTCAAGTAATATGGGAATGGTGGAGGCAACCTCTCATTAATGATCTTATTTTATTCACAAAGTGCCTGTGTGCAGTAAGGAGGGTGAGGGTCCTTATGGTCATCCATGATATAGAGGATGGAGTTGAGGCAACAGAGATAAATGATTTCTTTTTGCTGAAAGCTTTGTTCCCATAAAACAAATATCTCTTTTTAAAAAGTATAGGTTTTGTCATAAGAAAAATTAGAAAACCACAGAAAGGAAGCAGTAATTTTTTTCTCTGTCCAGTCTATATCAGATCTTCAGAATAGTCATTCTCAGAGCAGTACAAGGTAGACGTACAAAAGGTATGTGTTGGTGTGATTCGTTTAGTTCCTCCAGACTGTCAGCGCCATGAGAGCAGCCTTGGCATGATTGTACAGCACATCCAGGGCCCAGCATCCCTGCCTGGCCCATAAAAGGTGCTGGATAAATTTCTCTGCAAGAAACAAAAGCTTATTGAGTATGTTTACATTCAAAAGTATCAAAAAGCAAGAATATGGAATTAATGCAGGTGGAAAAGAAATAAAACCTCCCCCATTTGCTGCAGGCAATTAGAGTTGTATAAGCAAGTATTATTATACCTATCTTTTTCTTTTTATTTTTTTTACTTTGCTCCTATCTCAGAAATAAGGACTAAGAGCCAGGGGCATATGTAGGCAACTGGGGTGGTTCTGAGAGATCACAAGTAGGAAGCATAGAGCTGTCTTGTGAGTGAGTTAAAACCTGGGGTCTTGTGCCAGGGATTGGAGTGTCCTGAAAAGCCCCCAAGTTGTGTGCAGACTTAGAATGAAGAGATCTAAGGTGAACTTAAGGAAGCACCCTACTCTCTCTCTCAAGTGTAAAGAGAACCCTCAGTGCATTTTAAAGATTGCTAATAAGAGTTAAGTGCAGATGTGTGCAGTGGAGGGAGACTCTACTGGGAGAGGGCAAGTTCTGCCTCCCTCCCTGGTCTCCCAGGACTGGCTGTGCAGACGTGGTGAAGTCACTAAGCCACTCTGGGCCATCATTTCTAAGCCTCAATTAGGAGATTTTCCAGCTCTCAAAACTCTATGGTGGTGTTATACCTCTTAAGTCTTGCTCTACATTGTATGTTCTTTCTATAAATAGAGTTCCTATATATTTTTAAACATTTTCATGTAACTGTTTTAATAAACATTTTGTTTTCATGGAGCAAGAAAAAAAATCTGTATTTCTTTGTGAGTTATACATGCAGGAAGCCTAGCTGTTTGGACCATGAGGCTCTGACAAAGGCTCAGGAGTCTGCCTCATGGTTCCTTATCCTAAAGGCAGCATAAGCACATGGGAAGGAAGAAGCTTGCCAGCCCCTGTAAGTGCAGAGGTGATATAAACCTCAGACAGATTTTCGTGAAATGGCTTGCTTGTCACCACATCGTGAGTTGGTCTCCTAATCCAAGCCCAGGGCTCTTCTAATTTTCTAATAATAAGATTGTACTGCTTCCTAACATATGAAAAAGAGTTGATGTGACTTCTGAAATATTTCATTGTTGCTAGGAACAGCTTGGCTTAGCTCTCCTCGGGAGAAATAATTCTGGATACTTTGATACAATAGAGTATTAGTGGCTGGAATGGGTTAGGTCTGGGACATATGCCAAAAATCTGGCCAGGGCCACTGGTCAAATGGGCTGTAAGTGGAGTCCAATCAAGAGATGACGAGAATATCAGAATAGTGTGCAGGTTGTAGGCTGGGCAGGCAGAAGGCCACTTCCTACATTCAATAAGCGTTTAATAAGCATTTCTCACACATACAGTATTCCTGGTTACTGTGAGCCTTCATGACTAACTCTATCACTACTTATTCAAATGAGTCATAATCATTTATGTCCATGTTTTCTCCTCCACGAGTCCAGAATCTGGGAGGGCAGAGACTAGCTCCTCTCTCTAACCCTGTCTGGCTCCCTGAGTACAGTGGCTCAAGTACAGTGCCCGGCGCATCATAGGTAGCTACATCATTACACAAACACTCATGATTATTATTGCAACTATCTTGCTTTTGCCTTTAGTGTTATTATCTGAAGGAACAGCAATCTAACCTCCTGGTAGGTCATGAATGTTGATTGTCCGTAGCAAATAATTTAGAGAAAATACCCAGGGGAAAAAGGATATAATTAGTTAATGACATATTGTTTGATCTTACTCAAAAATACATTTGTCTTTAATAAACAATAAAACTTGGATTCTAACACCTATATAAACATTGATAAAAGATGCTCCTTTTTGTTAAAGTGTCTGTGGGAGGACTGAGAAAGATATGCACTGAGACTGACTTGTGTGGTTAAAAACATTAGCACTTTGCAATGTAGTTTCCTAAAATCCAAGATTCAGGGATATTCTGTTATGTTGCCTAGTGGGTGATCCCAAGGACCTGCCGTATGATCTTACCCTCCTACTAGCTATCTTGAAACCTCACAACTGACCCATCCCTTTCTGTTGTTTTAATAGCTCTGTTATATGCATCAAAATCATTCCAGTGCAATACTAACCTTCTCACTGTTTTTTTAAAGATTTTATTTATTTATTTTCAGAGAAAGGGGAAGGGAAGGAGAAAGACAGGGAGAGAAACATCAATGTGTGGTTGCCTCTCATGAGCCCCCCACTAGGGACCTGGCCCACAACCCAGGCATGTGTCTTGACTGGGGATCAAACCAGCAACCGTGTGGTTTGCAGGCCGGTGCTCAATCCACTGAGCTACACCAGTCAGGGCACCTTGTCACTGTTTCATATGTTTAAAATAAAAAGGATTGGGAACAAGCTTAATATCATTTTCTTGGAAGTAGTATAAATTCTTATTACTAAAAAACATCAGTGTATGACCTATAAAGTATACAAGAATAGTTCTGCAGGGCCTTTTTCTTTCCCCATTTGTAAAATATTTTATACACGTATACTCATGATAAACATTATATATGCCTTTGTTTTTTTTCCCCAAGAAGTCCTGCTTATAAGCACACTGCTGTTGAAGGTAAATAAGAATACAATTTTGGCCCGTATGATGCCAAACACCAGTACTCTCCTTTCCAGGGCCTTTTCACGATTTGTCTAATTCTCTGTCACCCTCGCCATCTTAGGCTAGTCGCTTGCTGTCTGTATCCACGAGAGAGGAGCAGCAATACCATTACAGGATTCCCTAACAAAAGACTTCCACAATCATTTCCTAGCATCTTGGAGATTGACAAGGTCCTCTCCTGTTTCCCAAGCCCATTTCCCCCCTTATTCCTAGTGATTTCTTTCATTGTACACCAGAAAGAAAGCACCTTGCTGAGTGGTGACCTCTCCGGCTACGCGGGCACCTGCTGGAAACAACAGGCCTCACGTGTCGCAGCCACTCCCTGATGTGTTGGGATCAGTGTGACGGTTTCTGTTTGATACACTGGGCTGCTTGGAGCTGCCGTTAAAAAAAAATCAATCCATATTAAAAATAAAAGTTCCTTTTGAAAATTACTCTTCATATTTCTTTGGGGAGGTTGTGCCGCAAACTAGCTAAAACCGCTGAAACGTGTCACATAATGCAACCACTGGGAGTCCACAGGCCAGCGAAGGAGAACATGTCTGGAGCAATCACCACGCTTTTCGGCCTTCGGTTGATGAGTCAGTTTATCAGTGATTTCTGGCTCGTTTTCTTGTTGAGAAGAGTGAAAAGTTTCAAAGGGTTCCAAGATGTCTGTTTTAATCTTTGATGCAGTTTCTTTCAAACTGATCAGCATATATATACTTTTTCTGAAAAGTATGGAAAATAATTGCCTAGGAATGTATCACAGAAAATAATTATTCATTGTCAGTGTTAATGGCAATTCCCCTAAAACTTTGTTCTCTGTCCTTTTACTGTTCATTTTTGCTGATAGGTTTCCTGTTTCATTCTGTAAATAATACATGCCAGAATAAATAATATATGCCAGAGTAAATAATTTGAGGAAAAGATTACACATTTTTAAAAGAGAGTATTGTCTTTAGAACCACAAAATAATTAGAGGAATTTTTGTGTAAAAATTTGTTGTCTCCATTTTTAATTGGAGAGAATTCCTGGTTGCATGTGCTTCTTGAACACACGTATACCATATGTATATATGAACATGCATGTTTATGTACATATTCTAATACATACACTCCATTCTTTAACAATGTATTTAATGACATGCTTCACAGGACCTGGTCCGGACCTGAGCATGCCAGGCGAGGTGGCTCACAGTGCATCGATGAGGCGGTTTGGACAAATGGCCAAATGAGAGGGGGCCACTAATGGGGAGCAGCTGTGTTGGTTCACTGGGCCTGCTAGAGGATCTAACTTGAGTAAAGTTGTTGCAATGCTCTAACCACAGATAAGAGTTTGGCTGGGTTTTTTTCCACAACCCTGTTAATATATGGGAACGTGAACGCCACTCCACATGTGGACTCAAAGGATTAAGAAAAATTTGAGGTAGGATTTGAGGAGTGTAGAAAAGCATATGTTCAGCCTTCACTTGAGTAAAGGAATGTTCCTATCAGCCTAAAGAATTAAGTTAAAAGAAGAAGAGCCTCATAATTGCACAGAGACTGATCAACTGGTTCACAGATTTATGACGGGATTTAGGCAATAATCAAGTCTCAACTCCTCCAGCTGGCTCGAGGCCTCCCGTAAGCCAGACTCCCTGTGTTGACTCTACTTGAGCTCCTTCAGTTTTGTATTCTGATCAGATCTGCTTAAGTGAGATACCTTTCTCTTCAGAGAGCATTCATCTGCAGCCTTTGCCATGCAGGTACCCTGCAGAATGTCTTCTCCGTATCCAGATACTGTGGCCTCTACCATGAGACCTTCCCAGGTATAATGTGGTGCAAAGTGGCTAGCTAAGTTGGACAGACCTGGCCTTGAATCCTAGCTCATCTGTTTACTTGCTACGTGACAGTGAGGTTATTTAATTCCTCTGAACCTCAGTCTCCCCTGTGTAAACCAATGGTGAAAACAAGGATTGCTCCTATTGTAACTGAACATTACCATTATAATTCTAGGCATCATTCATTGAGAGTTCATGTGTCAATTAATCTAATCCTCATAATAATTGAGGGTAGTTACTTTAATATCCATTTCACAGATGAAAAAACTGAGTCTAGAAAGAGTGAGAAATTTACCTTAGGTCATAGAGCTAGAAATTGACAGATAGGATTCAAATCTGAAAAGTTTTTGTTTGTTTTAATGATTCCTCCTTACCTTATAGAGTGTTGCTGAAGATTATAAATAATATATGCGAAGTATTTAGATATAGCATGTATTTAATAAAGTTCTTATTATTATCTATTTCTCTTAGTCCTGCTGTCTTTTATTTATTTGTCTATAATATACATTTTGGCATTAGCTTTAGTTGTAAATTTTTCAAGTTAATTCATGAAGGTTTCTTACATTTCTGAATGGCTGGCTTTGCCTCCTGACAAAGTAGGAGGCTGCTTGTGAGGTGTGATGCTTTTTGGGAGATGCTTTCCAAAATTCCTGTGTTCTTCCTGTGGGGTTGGCGCAATGTCTTTCTAGCCTCTGATTTACGTGTCATGTAAAAATGCAAAGAATACCCAAGAATACTTTCAATTAAATGCATTCACTCAGACTAATATTTATTGAGTACCCAGTTGGTGTGAGAAACTGTTCGAGGCAATGTGCCTGTAACTAAGACAAGTCTTCTTTCAGTCTGATAATTCTAACTCCATGTGAGGAGGGGACTAACTGCCCAGAGAAGCCCTGTCTGATGTGGTGGCTGTGCGTGGCTTTTGGCTACTGAGCACTTGAAATGCGGCTGGTCCATGTTAAAATGTACTGTAACTGTAAAATACACACTGGATTTCAAGGACGTAGTATACAAATAATGCATACTGTCTCATTAGTGATTTTCGTAATGATTACATGTGGGAATAAGACTATTTTGTTTACATTGGATTAAATAAAAGACATCATTAAAACAAATTTCATCTGTTTCTCTTAATGTGGCTGCTAGAAACTTTAATATTCCACATATGGCTCACATTGTAGCTCATATATTTCTGTTGGACAGTGCTGGCCTAGAGTGATTGGGGGGTGTTTTGAGGGCTGAGTTAGAAATCACCATTATGTATTTATGTATTGCATTTAAAGAATGGAATCATGCTGTGAATAATTGGCTTGTAGCTATGTTTTTTCCCACTCAGTAATATATATGACTGTCATTCCATGGCTGGATACTAGTGCATTATGTGGATGGAGGATAATTTGTTTTAAATTGAACCTGTGAACAATTGTGCATTTGGATAACCTGGAAGGAATAGAAGGACCAGAATGTTGGTGTAGACTGTGGGATGTTGTAATCAGAAAGGATGCAGAAGTTTCTGGATCAAATGGTGCATTTGTGAGGTGAGCAAACTGAGGGTGACTGATGAGTAATCCTTCTTATGACTCTGAGCTAATACTTGAGTGTTACCACGCTCTGTTCTGAGACTCTTCTGTGTTAGCTTCATAATCTTCACAATAACCTACTAGGTAGACACGATTGCTATTTCTATTCAACAGATGGGGAAAGTGAGGTTTAGAGGAGGTCACACAGCCAGTTAATGGTAGAACTGGGACTGGAACCAAGTCCATTTTATTTCAGCCAGAGCTTTGCACTATTGCCCCAGAAGTCCCCAGATTTTTAAATTTAACAAAGTAATTATTTTTAAATGGAGAAAATATGAATTTCTCACATTTTATTTTAGCAATAAAATATTAAAGTAAAATATAAAATTTATAGCCATCATTTCATAAAGGTAAGAATATTAAAAATTTACAATGAATAAATGTAGTTTTATTACAAGAAAAACCCTCACCTCATTACCCATATTTTTCAGATTTTACCGTAGAGTGGCTAAAACAGGCGTACAGATAGGCTGAGCGGAGTCAGTGTTAGGTGCTGCGTTGGGGCTGGAAGCATGTGAGACTCAGCAGGAGGAATACAGTGTGTCCAATCAGCTGCCGAACCGTAATCAGGCTCGCGTTGCCAGGACCCTCTGCACGTTCTTCGCAGGCTGCGAAGAAGTGCCAGCCCTTGTCTCACTGTCCTGGTTAGTGTAACATCCTCCACTCCACGGGCACATTATTGTACCTCTTCTGTTCGGGGGCAGCCTTGCCCATTATTTATCCTTCGGCCCTGGAAATGGACGGTTGTTTTTTTCCTCTTTTTAGTTGCTCTACAATGATGTAAAGCATCAAGGCAAAGTCCATTAACCTTTAAGAAGCTGGATCCATTGCATAGCCTACATATTTTTAAAAAGATTTTATTTATTTATTTTTAGAGAGAGAGGGAAGGACGGAGAAAGAGAGAGAGAGAAACATCAGTGTGTGGTTTCCTCTCATGTGCCTTGCACTGGGGACCCAGCCTGTAACCTAGGCATGTGCCCCAACTGCGAATCAAACCAGCGACCCTTTGGTTTGCAGCCTGTCCTCAGTCCACTGAGTCACACCAGCCAGGCTTGAGCCACACCAGCCAGGGCAATACATCCTATGTATTTTGAAGCATGCTGCTAAGCTGGACATGCTGCTGTACCATCACTATGTCAGCTCTGCTTTTATATATGGTGGGCATCTGCTTGCTCTATTCTCTTATGCCAGCCAAGTAATTCAAAGCTTCCAATGCAACTACAACTCCTCTATGGCTTGATGCATCATCAACTTGAAGGTTTCCTAGAGACTGTAGGTTTAAGTTGGTATGATACAGATTATATTATTCTTTTTCTAATACATGTATCATGTCAGCACATCATTCATATTTAATGATTATTAAATGGCAAGTATCATGAAAGGGTTTTCAGTTTCTCTGGAGAAAAGTAAACTACCAATGTTGTTATCAGTAGGCTTAGTGTTGCTGTTGTTTTGTGTTGACTTTTGTTTGGATAGGGCTAATGCCTAGTGACTTTGGATAAGGTAAAAAGCAAAAACGACCCAGGCTAATATCAGAAGAAACCTCTACACTATATAAAATAAAACTCAAGTGAAAAATTAGGGATTGCTGAGAAAAGGAGGAACGGCATCAGAATGGGACCCTGTATCAGTGTCGGTAAAAAGCACGCACTAGAATGGAAATAAAATATTTGTTCATCATTTTATTCATTAATTATAAAGTAAAAGTTTGTTTTTACATTTTATGTTTTTATTTATAAAAATGTTTAATCAATTTTAGATGATTGATTTCTTACCAGAGATCTCCATTCAATTACACATTGAATATAATAACTGTTGAATGATGCCAATATTTTAATCTTCCTCCATTTGGGAAATTGGAGTTCTAGTCCCCATTTTTCCATAACTGCTTTTTAATTGATGAAGGAAATTTTTCTTTTATCCCAGGGTTACTAACCTTCCTCAGCCTTTTGTGTATCCCCCAATCAAAAGGTTTTTGATTATCTAAAGAAATGACACCCACTGGTTTGCCTTTATAGATCATTTTGTTACCTCTTTCAAAGCATTTTAACAGGTTGGGGAGCCCAGATTTACCCTAACAAAAGCTCCCTTTCGTAACCTCCTTCTCTAAGCAATTTATAACTTTCCCTTCAGTGCACGGCTGAGTTGGTTATACTGGGATCCGTGAGCAGCAGTGGGGGGTCCTGGATTGTTTCCAGAGGTCATCAGAGGATCTTTCTAGAAAATTATGGCAGTGCTGAAATTTCCTGGCTCCCAGAGGGTAAAGGGTAAAAATTCTTTTTTTCAAACCCTGTTGATTTCTGCCTGTTAATCTTTTTAATGATTTTCGACCGTTAGACTGTGTCTGGAGTCATCTTAGGTTTAGGGTAGCTGCATAATGAGAATTAGAGGAAAGCTTAAATGAAGGAGATTGTTGAGGGGGCAGGGGAGGTGACTTTAGGGCACAGGCCTGAGGGGCGAGGGGAAAAATCTTTAGAACTTTAAATTCTTAAAATATTTTTGAGCTTTATTTTTTAAATAAATTTTAAAGTTACAATTATTAGACTGAATGAAGGCAAAATTCATGCTATTGATGAATAAAAAAAGATGTGCAATGTAGCAATTTATTCCTTTTTTTCTACTACACATGTGACACTCAAATACTTTATTTTTTATTTTAATATTTTAATTTTTTAGTATATTTTATTGATTATGCTGTTACAGTTTTCCCAATTTTCCCCTTTTATTCCCCCTCCACCCTGTCCCCCCAACCCTCCAGCATTCCCCACTTAGTTCATGTCCATGGGTTGTACATATAAGTTCTTTGAGTCCTCTGTTTCCTATACCATTTTTATCTCTCCCCATCTATTTTATGCCTACTAATTATGCTTCTTCTTCCTGTACCTTCCCCCACATTCCTCCCCACCCTTCACCCCCACTGAACCCCCTCTGTGTGATGTCCATTTCTCTGGTTCTGTTCCTGTTCTGGTTGCTTCCTTAGTTTTTGTTTTCATTGTTTTTCTTCTCTTTTAGGTTCATTTGTTGATAGTTGTGAGTTTGATGTCATTTTACTATTCATATTTTTATCTTTTTTTTCTTAGATAAATCCCTTTAACAATTCATATAACAAGGGCTTGGTGATGATGAACTCCTTCAACTTGACCTTATCTGGGAGGCACTTTATCTGCCCTTCCATTCTAAATGAAAGCTTTGCTGGATAGAGCAATCTTGGATGCAGGTCCTTGCCTTTCATGACTTCAAATACTTCTTTACAGCCCCTTCTTGCCTGTAAGGTTCTTTTGAGAAATCAGCTGATAGCATTATGGGAAGTCCTTTGTAGGTAACTATCTCTTTATCTCTTGCTGCTTTTAGGATTTTCTCTTTGTCTTTCATCTTGGGTAACTTAATGATGATGTGCTTTGGTGTGTTCCTCTTTGGGTCCAACTTCTTTGGGACTCTCTGGGCTTCCTGGACTTCCTAGAAGTCTATTTCCTTCACCAGATTGGGGAAGTTTTCCTTCATTATTTGTTCAAATAAGTTTTCAATTTCTTGCTGCTGTTCTTCTTTTTCTGGCACTGCTATAATTCATATATTGGAATGTTTCATGTTGTCCCAGAGAATTCTCAGCGTGTCTTCATTTTTTTGGATTCTTGTTTCTTTGTTCTGATCTAGTTGGATGTTTATTTATTCCTTTTGGTCCAAACTGTTGCTTTGAATCCTGGTTTCCTTCTTGTCACTGTTGGTTCCCTAAATATTTTGCTTTATTTCATTTTGGGTATCTTTCATTTTTCAACCAAGCTCAATCAGTTCTGTGAGCATTTTGATTACCAGGGCTTTAAATTGTCCACCAGATAGGTTGGTGATCTCCTTATTGCTTAGTTTTCTTTATAAGGTTTTGCTGTGTTCTTTCATGTGGGCCATATTTGTTTGTCTTGGTGCAGCTGATAGGTTGTAAGGGGGTGGGGGGCCTTAGGTATTCACCCAGACAGGGAAACCCTCTTTGCTGTGCTGCCTGTGGGGGAGGGGTCAGAGAGGGAACAGGGCAGCTTGCCTACGTGTCTCTAGTGCACTTTTCAACAGACTTCGAGTCAGACTGGAAGTACCTCCCACCTAGGCAACCCCAGCCATAGTCCAGAGTCAGCTCTAAGTCTGAGTTTTCCCCTTAAGTCAGTCCCTCCCACACAGCTTTGCCGAGCTCTGCAGACAGCCCCACCCCCAGCCTCAGCTTTTCTGAGTTGGCCTGCGTGGTCCACCTTACCAGTCTGGTTGTTCTGGTTGATTTTTTCTTAATGCCTTAGTTGTCAGAGTTCCATGCATTTTGATTTTCTGGGGTTTTTGTTTTTTTATTGATTTTAGATTGGTTGTTATCCTCCTTTTGGTTGTGCAAGGAAGCAAAGGTTTCTGCCTACGCCTCCATCTTGCCTGGAACTCTACTTTCTCTTTGAAAATATCTTAAAACAGAAATGTGGAGAGTGAAAGTTGCTCATCTTCCATTCCTTTTCTTAAAGGAAGCGGTCATCATCAGTTTGAGGTATAGTCCCTCTGTCCTTTTTCTATTAATTTACATACACATGTACCATGCAGATAATAGAGAATATATGTTTTTATATAATAGATTCCACACTGTATCAACTAATTTTTGACTTGTTTTTTTCACTTTACAGTATGCCTTAGATATCTTGACACATAGATCTACTATAGTCTTTGTAATGGCCATAAATATTTTGTAGCACAGATATTCCAAAAACTGTACAACTAATGTCTAATTGATAGACATCACTTATGTGTATACATTTTGGTTATTATAAAATAGTACAATAAACATACTCGCCCAAATATCTCTGTACATGAATGAGTCTCTGAAAAAGAATTTCCTGGAAGTGGAGTAGCTGGCCTCATACACTCTCAACTATTAGGACCATATAGAAACACCTCTCTAACAGATATGCCCCCCTGCCTGATCCATTGCCCACACAGCACACAGAAAGTTATTTCTGAAAATGTAAACCATGTTGCTTTACTGCATAAAATGCTTCAAAGACTTCATCTTGCTTCAGGATAATGATGCAACTCCTAGAGGGAGTTAATGAAGTTCTGTCTCTGGCCACAGCTGACCCCCTGGCTCATTCCTCATGTTTTCTGTGTTCCAGCCAGATGAAGCTACTTGGAGTCTTCTGATTTCCTCAGCCTCTCTTTCACACACATGTAGGCATTTATATCACAACTCTCTCTGTGTGGACATCCCTCCCAACTCCCAAATCTTACTCATCTTTAGAGCTCAGCTTGAAAGTAATTTTTTTCTGGGATGCTTTCCCAAAACCACTCCAAACTCCAACATGCACCCCTACCCCAGGCACACACATGCACACACATTCCTGAGTGAGTTGTCCCCGGACATGTCTCCTCATAGTACTACATTCTCCACATGCGGTGAAATTCCTAACTTATGTGAATCCCCCACAAACCCACTGTAGTTTTTATATCTATCATACCACTCAGTGATAATTAATGTCCATGGTGTTGCATCAGACATTGTAAGATCCTGAAGTATCTCCTAACTTCCAAAGACGATGATTTCACAGAGCCTAGCTCAGTGCATGGCATTATAAAAGGCATTTTGCTCAGAAATAGGTGTTCTTAGGTAGGAATTGTCTGGCGATTCTGTTGAAAGTGAAAGCTGACACAGATTCACAGACAGAATCGCAGTGCTGGAAGGGTGCTCAGAGATCATTAGTTTCTTGCTACTTGAAGTGTGCTCCGAGGACCAGCAGCACCGAGTCATGAAGCAGCTCATCAGAAATACCTCATCCCTGACCTACTGAATCAGAACCTTCATTTTAATAAGCTTTCAGATGACTTGCTTGTACATTAAAGTATGAGAAACACCACTTCAGTTCTCAGTCTGACTCTATATTAAAATCATCCTGGGAGATTTTCACAAATATCAGTGCAAAGTACTACCTTTTAGGGTTTCTGATTCTGTTGGTCTAGGGAAGGGCCAGGCAGGACATCACTATTGCTATTGCTTTTTAACCTTCCAAGTGATTCCAAAGTGGAGCAGCCAACCCAGGACTTAGACCCTTCTTCTTCTAATGGTTTTGATAAGGATGCTGTAGATACATCAAAATTTAGTGGCTGAATTATTACCCATGTTTCCTTACAGTCTCTGCATAATCAGAAACCTTATGAATGCTTTTCTAATTGCCAAACTCCATTTTTTTCCATAGGGAAGATTGAATTGTTTAAGTTGAGTTCATGGCAAGAGGACGATAAATCAGATTGAGAAAATGTCCTTTGCTTTCTCTCTCTCCCTGCATGTATCATCATCAAGCATCCTGTCAGATTAGACCCTTGACCACACTCAGGGTCTGGGGTCAAATCTTCAGCAGAGGAACGTCCAGGTTCACCCTCTGACGAGGAAGATGGGCCATCCCCTCTTCATCACTGAACCTGAAATACAGGTATAAAACACAGCAGTCTAAAAATAGGCCCTTTCAGAGAAGACCACCTTTTAAACTCCAAGTTCCAGAGAAAGGCCATAGTCTCAGGAAGCATAAATGAAACCCCAGATAATTTGGCACCTGCATCTGAAACCAGCAAGTTTGCCTCTGGGTTTTGGTTTCTAAAGAAAACTTTTGCCTGAGCTCTTATTTACTCCTCAAATGCTGCCGTTCTCAGCAACTGGAGATCAGCCCCCACCTCTGATGCAGGTGAGAATGTTTGCTGCTTCAACAAGCTGGTAATCCTAGGTGAAGAAGTAAGTGCTTAGAGCACTGGTTGGGAGGGTCTGGTGTCTTTTCCTTTGGAATGTGATATTATCACTAGATTAAGAGGCTAGACACCTGGTGAGGAAATATTAGCCTTATTCTGTCTGGGTGTTTTTGATGTCTTCCTGGATTACTGCTGGTTGGAGAATTTTCAGTTCTGTTAAAGATTACCTGACCCTGAACTCCTTAAATATAAAAATAAGAAACTAGAGGAGTATAACCATGAAAAACATGTGTTTACTAAGCGGAATCTCTAGGCTGATGGCTTGCTTTGATTATTTCTAAACTTCATATTGATTGGGTAGAAGACATTTATCTGCAAATGCAAATTTCATGGTTGGGGTGAGGGGAGGCTTCAGACCAGCCATTTGTAAGATATTTTGCCTGGATTTTGTTTACCCCACGGGTTCACAAAAATGGCAAACTTTACCTTTTGGCCCCAAAAGCAATTATTGAAAGTTCTCAAGAGTGGATGCAGATAAAAATGAACAGTATACATGTGGCCACAGAGAATATTATGGAGATCCAGAGGGACACTGATGGGAGATGTGTTTAGCCAAGCTCAGAAAGTTTCCAGGATAGATAGATTTATTAGAATCCACTTCTTAAGTCAAAGCCCCTGGAGATGACTGAGTAGCAAATAGATACTCTCAAATGCTTGGACCAGTCTCATAGGATTCTGGGCTCTGATACTTGGGGGAGACCGAAATTCAACCCCAACATTTGTGATTGGTGACCTTTCATTTAAGAAATTTGGTACAGAGAAAAGGAATTGCACTAAAAATGTAGAAGTGCTTCTGGTTTGTGCTTCACTACTTAACAATTGCTTTGAAGAATTGTTATGGGATCTTTTTCTAAAACTCCCATGTATCCTTGTGGGGGGTCAAAACCTGAATAGAAGAGAAAAAGAAAGGAAAAAATAATGTGATACATAAAATTTCTCAAAACCTTAAAAATTAAGGCCAGTAGACTTTTGTTGTTTTTGTTAAACTTTCTTTTTAAGTGAAATATTATAACCGCATAGAAAAGTACAATATTACTAATGCCCAAGCACTGACTGTTTAGCCTTCTGAGGATTTTATTATATTTGCTTTGAATTATTTTTTAAATAAACACACTTTACAGATACAGGAAAAGTCAATTGTGTATCCTTCTGCTATTGCATTTACTACACTAGTGATTTTCAACCAGAGTGCCATAGAAATTTTAAAACATGCAATAATATCTGGCCATTTCAGGGACACAGACCTCTTTTCCCTTATACTGTCAAATAAAAAAATGGCAACAGGCAACACAACAATAGCTGTCCTGTGTGAATGAATCAAAATTATACCTACTTTCTTGTCAGATTGGCAAAAAATATAATATTTTTTTGGTGTGCTGCAGAATTTTAGTAATTATTTTATATGTGCCACCAGGTGAAAGATTGAAAACTGCTGTTCTGCACTACAGTTATTTTATGCTTTTAGTATATATGTTTCTATCAGTAATCATTAGGTAGGTTGTTTTGCATGATTCTAGAGTTTATATACACATGGTAATATATTGACTATATCCTTGTATAAATGTTATTTCATTTGCTGCAAATTGTATCTGGGAGACTTTTTCCTACATTGATTCACATGATTCTACTTAGTTTATTTTATTTCATCAGTTGTATAAATATGACACAACATATCTATTCTTCTGTTAACAATGCAGTTGTGTTGTTTCTAATTAAAATCTTTCACAAGTTTCTTTGTGCATAGGTATGAAAAGTTCTCTGGAAATATATCAAGTCTGAAATTGCTGGGTGGAAGATAAGCAGTCTTCAATATGATTATATATTGCCAATGTCACAGCACTTTTTAATCCAAAAGAGGCATATCATAATTTTGAATTCCAGGGATATAATTTAAAACCTTTAATAAGTCATAAGATAACATGGATCTGAGCTCTATAGCTTGCATCTGGGACATACGCTCAGCTCTGTGATCTAGGTAGCCAGTATGGAAATGACATGTGACATTTTTTCTTTGTAATACAGTACCTGTGCACTTCTTCCCTCTCCCCAATCTTTTGACAGTAGCATTAACAAAATGTAGAACCCACCTGGTTGAAATATTTTCACCGTTAAAGTGACAGTCTCCAAAAAGTATCTCAAATGAATAGGAATTATAGGCAAGGAACCTGTAAGATTACATTAGAGAATATCAGCTGAAGGACTCGTTCAGAAATAGCAAAGCCAATTAGGGGGCAGATGTAGGGGAAAACTATGTTCCATTGAAAAGCTCAATTGTGGATTTCAGTTGTAGAAAACTCTAATACTAGTATATTACCAGCTAAAAAATATTGTTTCTTTGGTTCTATCTCCTGAAACTTTTAGGTAGCTGGGTTGGCAAAAAAGACCCAGAAGAGTCTTCAGAGTACAATAAAATTTTCTCATCTTACAAACAGATAAATCAAGGTTTTCTTTTATATGTACTTTTTCAGCAATATTTAGCCTAAAGTTTCCAGGATAGATAGATTTATTAGAATCCACTCCTTAAGTCAAATTGAGCCTAAACCACATCACATTAGTGACAATGTCAATGAAGTTAAGGTGCTGAAAGTAGACACTGACAGAGAGGGGAAGAGTTGAATTATTTATATTATGTATTCCTATTTTTCTCTATGTCTCTATTTCTCTAGCTCTGGTATTTCCAGGTCATTGAGGTGGGGCAGTTAGTAGAAGAGTCTTGGACATTTGCTATCACTGTAGAAGAACTTGAAGGTCCTCACTGACTCAATACATTGTCAATAAATACATTCACAGATCTGTAATCCAAACTGTATTTATCCATTCATACCTATATTACTGATTCTTTTGTGAAAAGGTTACACTTGTGCTCCATTAATATTTACTTAGAAGCTACTTGCAAAGGCATGTATTGGGAAGATGGCAATCTCTAACGACAGGGTCTTAAAAGGAGTACATTATTTGCTGGACTAAGCTGGAGTGTTCAGAAGAAGCACCCATATTCCCAAGTCTACTCTTGCTCTCTTTCCTTACCTTTAGCTCCAATACTCCTTGCTATTTCTTGCTTTAAAATAGGAAATGGTAATGTAATAACAACCCCACTTCTGGGACCCAGATCTCTGGCATGTTATCCAGTTTCCACTCTGGGCCTCATCTGAATATATCCCAACTTGACTCTCTGTCAGATGGAAATTGTGCTCTATAACAATGCTTTTTTAATGGACTGAGTAGTTGTGACTATGGCTGTGTTCTCAGTAACACAAAATTTGATGCTTTTTATAACTCGTCATTTGTGGTCTAAGAGTGTAGTTTACAGATCTCAGAAAAAGCAATCTTATTGCCACCTGCTATTAGAACAAAGGAAAACAACTGGTTGTATAGATGCTCTGCCATGGTAAGGTATCCTGTCTTTCCATCCAGAGCTCATATTGTTTCTTAATCCCTGATCATGCTGTGCTCAATTTTTCTCTTAATAACAAGACTCTTAAATGCAAGTTCTCATAATCGGGACTTTCCTGTATCTCATATCCATGTATTTAAAATCCCACCTATTCTTCAAAATTAAGCTGAACTCCATCTTCTTCAACCGTTTCTTCAAGAGACCAACTTACACTTCCTACAGAGTCATAATAGAACTTCTGCCTGGACATTCAGTCGATTGGCATACAGTATCATACAATGTTGTACTAGCAATTTATGTTCTTTGGTGTTCTTCCCCCAGTAGACAGTGACTACCTTGGGGTCAGAAGCCATGTATATTTTCTACTTCTTTCTCCTCTAGAAGTCATAGCAGGATTTTGGAGCTGTAGTGAGTATTTTCTGAATTTAATTAATTGATTCTTTGTCTTAACTTTAACTTGCCATAGGTTTATATCTTCTCTTTCTATGAGGTTACAAACATCTTAACAAAAACCATAAGAAGTTTGTGTGCCATATAGAACAGTTAATCAATTAATATTTCTTGAGCAAATGAGAATATCATGCCTCTGAGAAAGGATGTGACTAATTAGTTTAAAAGATTTTGCCATGGAAAAATGTGAACAGCATAGCTTGTAATCTCTAATCTCAAGGTAAATCAGTTCTTCAGGTTCCAGTGGCCATTTAGATCATTTCTATTCAAAGTGTACCAACAGACTAGGGGTGAATCTTTTCCATTATTTAATCTATAGCACTTCATACAGTGTCTGACACTTGGTAGTCCGTCAGTGATTATTGTGTTGAAATTGAATACATTCAGTAGGTAGTTCAAACATTTATTGAGGTCTTACAACTTCCCTCCCATGACCTCTAATATTTATGAAAATTATTTGAAGAAGGTATTAGTATCATGATTTCAAATATGATGGATCTAAAGCCCAGAGATATTAAAACATTGTCCATCTTCCCAGCTAGAAAAGGACAGAGATAGGACACAAAGTTCATTTTCCTTGGATCCTCTAAACCCCAATCCTATGTCCTTTTCATAGATCAGACTACCTTACTTTCAGGGATTTTATTCTGTTGCATGGGCCTTAGTTGAATTAATGTAATTCCAAGTCTATAGAGAAATCTCATACTGGACTCAAATCTTCCTAAACTTGGTAGAGGAGCCATTTCAAAGAATGACTCTCAAAAAAACCTATTTTATATTGTTTGAGAACTTAACGCTGGTAGGGAAGAGACTTTGGACATGAAAAAGACAGATAAGTGAAGATCTATTGACAGTTTAATGGGAAATATTGCTCTTCATCAATTGTCTTTCTTTGATCCCATATCATAACTTTACATTCTTAAGCACTTTGTACTTAAACACCTTTCTTTTTTTGGCTAGTTATTTGCCCATCTAACTGTCCAATAGAATTGACTCCTATGACAAAAATTTACTCCCTATTTTTTTCTTCCCCCTCAACCCCATATAATCCATGGGATTATGTAGGAGTTTGTGGACTTGTTTTAGAACTGGAAGGAAACTCACACATTTGTGAAGCTGAGTGACTTGATTAAGGTCACAGATTTAGCTAGCCTCTCAGTTAAACTGTAGACCTAAAATGGACCCAAGAGATCATCTAATTCAACCCCTTCATTTTTTCAGAGAAGTTACCTTAACAAGTGCACACAATCCCAATACCTTTCAAGGTAAATACCTACAGTGACTTTCTACAATGACCCGGCTCCTAGTTGCAGAAGTGACTGATGTTTTGTGTGCCTTTGTGCTAACTTAAGGTTAGATTCTTAAATATACCCAGACCCCTAACTATAGTGGACAGAATTGAATGTTCAGTGACCTTTGGAAGCCTCGCCATGGAAACAAAGATTTGGATTTCTTCAGATTGGATTTCAATGTTCTTCCTCTAGAGCAAATAAATTGAGGCTCCTGCAGGCATGGGTTCTGTCAGATGAGACTTTAAATTTCAAAGTAAAAGATTCTTCTCAGCAGGATGTTAGAGTGTTGTGGTGTACCATTAGGAAGGAATACAGCCTGTCCCAATTCTCTTGGCTGACCCTTTGAAAACCTTGACAGAGGGAAAAATCTCATTCTTGGCCTCCTGTACTCATGGTTGCTCTAAAGAAATGGAATTGCTTTTTGCAGCTGATAGACACACATGGCTTCCAAAGAAAATATATCTAATTGTTGATCATTAATATAGAATAATAGAGAAGTGAAAAAGTTAAAATACAGGATTTTATGCATAATAAAAATATTGCTATGTTCAAACTCAAGAGCTCTAGAAAGTCAGTTCTGCCTCTGGGAAGTAATTTTTGTTGTGTAGAGGGAGGACCTGTAACTTAGAAAATGTAACAGTTGCTAGGTGGTCAGCTATAAGGGTGGGAGTAGAAAGTAAGGGGCTAATTTGTCCTTATTTCCAAGCTGACGCAACATGTTTTAAGTGGATGGTGTTTGGTTTCATTAAGTTAACAGCATCTCCTTGTGCTCTTTGATGCATCGCTCCAGTGCTTAGTAATTTAGTAACAGGTTGGAAATGGGCTCGGGGTAAAATGAGCCTCTGTTGCCATAGGGACAACTATCCACCTCTTATTTTTGAATTAGCATAGTAGCAGAAGGTGACATTTTGCCCCAGGGTTCAAGGGAAAAATAAAGTTATAAATTATACCATGCATACAAACTTGTTGAATGTACAAGTCCTCTAGAATCACTCTTAAAGTACTACCTGATCACAGATCGGTATGTCCTAATCAACTCAACATGAGACCTGATAATTTTACATTTGTGCAAAAAGAAATATATGAATGTGTTTATGATGAAAATTACCTGTTCACACTTTCTACTCCTGTAAGACTTGGCTTATTTGAGATGCAGATGAGCTGGTTTTCTAATCTTTTGAGGCATGTCATTAATTATTATTATCAGTCTAAGGAGCTGAATGAAATCGTAGGCATGAAACAAATCAACTCCAGATTTAATATAGGGTGTATGATTTAACTTTTGTTTTATTTTGCCTGCTTTATATTAGTCTTAAAGAACTTCAATGATTATGCCTTACTGAAATACTGAAAGCATTGCCCTTATAAATATCTGGAATAGCTACCAGATAAGACAGTATATATATCATGTTTGTAAAAAGTTTTAATAAATATTCACAGCAACAATTTCCAAATATGTCCTCACTAAAAAAAATGTGATTCAGCCAATAAAATCCACACAGTGGACACTAGAAGAGTTACTATGGTCTTTTTAGCCCACACTGCAATGAGATCTCTGTAATATCATTTAGGTCTTAGAAGTGCATTGTTCCTTTTGTGTGTATGTTAGCTTTTGCATGTGTATGTGTTATAGTTAAAGACTAACCTTTGGTTAAGATCTAAAGTCAGTGAAGAACAGTTAGCAATCTCACACAGCAAGGTGCTCTATAAGGCCCACCCCCTGCCCCCAACAGTAATGGTTTGTTGCAGTTTATAGTTTCTTGGGTAGAATATTTTAATGTAAGTATTGCAAATGTTTTTAGGTATTCTTGAATACCAGAATGCTAGAAAGTACAGTAGCTTTAAAAGTGCTAGAAAAGTCCATCATTTTGCTGCAATTTATGAAATGATGACAAATAGTATGGATTCTATTTCCTGGAACTGTAATCGATTTAGGTGGGAGAAGTAAGGGATAATAATCTATATGATAAGTAGCTCTCCATCAGTAAATGCATGGATCAAAAAACAACAACAACTGTGATACATTTACACAATAGAATACTACACAGCAAAAAGAAAGAAGGAACTCCTACCCTTTGTGACAGCATGGATGGAACTGGCGAGAATTATACTAAGTTAAATAAGCCAGGCAGGAAATGACAAATACCATATGATCTCACCTGTAAGTGGAACCTAATGAACAAAATAAACGAATAAGCAAAATAGAACCAGAGAGATGGAAATAAGGAACAAAGTGACAGTGACCAGAGGGATAGAGGGAGAGGGATGATGAGGGAAAGAAGGGGAAGGGTCTAGTCAAGGAACACGTATAAAGGACCCATGGACAACAAGGTGGGGAACTGGACTGAGGGACTGGAAGGCGTGTGGTGGTCGAGGCAGGGGAGAGCAATGGGGGGGAAAATGGGGACAACTGTAACTGAACAACAATAAAAAAATTAGAGTTTCATTTGCACTAACAAGCCTTCCTTTTGGATTCAAATGTTTTCTGGAAGGGCTAGTTATTCCTTAAATTTCTTTAATTTACTCAATTAGATTGAGTATTCTGAATGGGGAGAAGTAGAGATTTTGACTGCATGGAGATTTGGTCAGGATTGTGAGTGGTCGTCAAAACAGTGGTGATGAGTTCTGGGCCATAAGGGGTCAGAATCTTGCCCCTTCCCCAGGCTGTTCTATACCTGACCCCTCCCCAGCTCACTCTCTTTTTCTTTATTCAGAGATTTTTCAGACTGCCTGATTCTTGGAGAGATCTATAAACTCTTCTTTAGAATGCAAAGTCTCATTTTTGCCAGAGAGTTGAGAATTCACTCCTGAATATGAAATGTTCTTCTCAGGAAATAAAGCACAAAAGAAATTCCTCCCCCAACCCTTCATGTTCAAAGAGCTGTGATCAGGGTGAGTAGAAGAATATCTAGAAGACCATTCATGAACTTCCTAGCTGTTTTTACTTATTTATGAATCAGTTGATTGTTTCGACCTTTTTGCACATGAGTTGGTGGTGCTGGTTCATCTACCCTATTGTTGAAAGGGTTCAAGAAGAAGCTGAATGGTCACTTGCTGGAGTTGTCTGAGAGAGGGTTTAATCACTGGATGTTGCGTTGAGTTATGTTACCCTCAAGGTCTCTGCCAATCTGAAGTTCTAGGAGAGTGATGACAAATAAATTTCAAACAAGTGCACATTTGGTCAATTATGTCTTCATAATGTCCTTAATTGAAAAGAATTCCGAGGCCATGTCCAAGCTCTTCAGGAGAAATGTTTGTGATCAATTAGTCAGTGTTCACCTTTCTATATACAGCATGAGTATGTTTGACTGTGTTTGCCATTCCTGTCCTAGGAAATTCAGTAAGTTGATTCTGACCTGCATTTTCACCTGAAATTGTGTTCATAGTTTTCCGTTCGTGTTCACTGACTACACCTTGAACTCACCCAGCTGTTGTGTGTGACAGGCTGTTAGTTTGAAGAAAGAATAAGACAGCATGGCTCAGCGTAAAGCAGGCCTTAGAAAATAACTCAGTTATGTTTGTCATCAGCGTCTCTCAAATAAAGGGCAATGCTTTAAAAATGGAGACATTTAGATTGGTATGAGATAATTTGCTGCTATAGCTGTAATTAAAAGTGACAAAGGACTTGATATGTGGTCTCACAAGGCAATGCAATAATAGACCTAAATGTACAATCTTCCATTTAAAACATGACCTGTTGACTGTAGTGTAGTTTTGAGTTAAACTGGCTTTAAATCATTCTCAAGAAATTATGGCCCAGGTTTACATCTTAGATTAGTCAACCACAGGATTCCCCTATCAAGATACATAAAGTGAGACATTAGATGTATGTGATTTAGATGAATTGCTGTTTGCCTGTGTCTGTGTGAAAGGCTGTCAAAAGGGATGTTGCCTTTAATCTAAAAGTACTCAGCTGTTGGCATTTTGGCATTGTCCCTACTCCAAAATGAAGATACAAGATTTAAGGTATTTCTGAGGAATTTTAAATAATTGCTAGAACCAATTTGAGTTCTGTAAAAACCTGTACCTATCTTGGGAGTGAAAACAAAGAACTATTTATATAGATGATCCCTTGCCAAATTGGGCGTGTGAAAGCTTATAAGAATTTGCTTATATACCTTAATATAGTGACTTAATGCCTTAAGAATATAACTCCTTCAAATGCCTTAAATTTTAAGAGGGTTTTACTACCCATGTTTTCTTTTAAGAATGTGATGCATTTGGAACAATATAGTTGGGCAAATAATTCTTTAAGCATTACACTTGGCACCAAAGAGGAATTAAAATATAAGGTTTACAGATTGTGTATGCTAATACATCAACAAAACTAGAAAGCAGAAAGATCAGTGCAGGCATTTTCTCTTGTGTCAAGCGATTAGAGAGAGAATGCATTTCTCTAAATATAATGGGCACATCAGCTCGGTCTGACTAATCTTAGCAAACAGAGGTGAATTAAAAACAGGTAGGAAGACCTTAGTCCCAGAGTGAGCTGAAGTCAGCAAAGTTCTCCAAGTAGTTGAGGGCAAAGTTGTGGATAAACAAATGAGTTAAAGGCATTTCTTGTTATGTTATACGACGTGCTTTTCATATGGAATACATTTCTCCCAGCTGTTAGCAATAAGATACTATATGCCTTTACAAATAAACTACATACTTTCTTTTATCAGACAATAAAATTTCACATTTCCTTTGTTGCACTGACTGCCAGGAATCTCAGGACTATATTTAGTACTTAACTTCAGAAGCAATGTCATTCTAGCTTCCTGGTATAATTATGTCTTTTTTCCTCATGATTTCTCTTTTGCCTTAAAATAGTTGCTAGCTTAGAAGTTCTATAAAACTGTCAGTCACCTCAAATCATTTGTGGTACTATGAAGGGTTTAATTTCTATTTAAAATAAAAATATGTAGTCATTGTTAAAATAATTTGTGTTTTGACCTTAAGATCCAAAGATGAATTTAGAAATTTGGGCCATTTGGATTATGCAAATTGTTGTAAAACCACAGTCAAATGGGGGGCAGGATTGTTGTGTGGAAATGTAAAAAATTGAAAAAGCCTGGTGCATCATTTTTCTCCATGTACACAGAATACCACATGCATCTCCTTTCTTTCACATGACAGACTGCTACCCGTCCACCATGAGCCTTATGCCTGTCTATTCCACCTGTGTGAATGATCTTTGAAGATTTTCCTAAAACACAGTGAAAATTTTTCTTAAACACTGCCTCCTCTCTGAAACCTCTGTCTATATACCTCTCCTGCTAGATGCTTTCCAATTCCCACTACATTCATTTCCCCCCATTAATATTCCTTTATCAGTGTCATATTGTTGTTCAATATCTATATCCATGTCGTCTTCCCACCTATTACCTAGACCATTGCTTCTTAGCCTTGGCTTTGCATTGAAATCACTGGATGGGGGGATATAAAAATACTGCTGTGTTAATCCCACCCCTAGAGATTCTGATTTGATTGGTATGAAATGCAGTCTGGGTAGCAAGATCTTTGAAATCTTCCCAGGTGATTCTATCTGTAGCCACGATTGAGAAGATTAAGATCATTTTTATTTATTCTTCTCCGATTTAAGAACAGTAACTTGTAGTAGGTGTTTAAAAAATATTCACTAGTATGTCTGGCTTGGCAGCTGTTGGGAAATCTTTCATTCTGTCAGACACTCTTTAGAGAATGTAATTATTTGTCTCTTTTATTTATTGCGTTATAGAGCGTACATGAACTGAGCAGCCTCTGCTAAGAAAAAAGTGTGTGGAGTTGGAGCCCCGCCCTTGACCTGCCAGCCAAGGAGAGCTATGTACAAAAGTTCAAGTTACTCACTTCTGTGGTACCACTGCTCTTATTTATTATGTGCCTACTGTGTGCCAGACACTGTTCCAAATGCTTTGTGCATGTTAGCACACAATTGCTCACAGCACGACACTTTTTATATTACGGGGAACAGAAGGGGAAAACAAGACTGCGGCCACAGCTCTGAGGCTGGATTCACGTGACTCAAACCCAGGGTTCTTTGCACACACCAGGCTACTACTAAAGGCCTTTGGTTACTGTTGCTGTTTTGTATGTGTATGTTTAATAAAAATAATGATAAGAAGCTTATTTTCAGGCTTGTCTTTTTTAAACTGTCATTTCAGTGATTTAAAGACATAATGTCCATCAAATGTCATTCAGTGGGGGATTTGTGCAATACTCCTGCAAATGTGCTGTTTGATTGCAGCTGGTCACAAATCCTTTTAGAGCCCCCTTCTCTTCCAGAACCTGTACAAGACCTCAGCAAGGGTGGGTGGGTGGAGTATGGCCAGTATACTGGCTGACACAGTAGATGGAATTGGAAAACTATCCTTGACTCTTTAGTCACAAATGTAGGGACCCAATAAAAAAAATACAAGTACCACATCAGACCAAGCGTGGATAACAGTGTCTCAGGGTCCCCGTGCCCCCAGCCTCCTATAGACACACCTGTACTGTGGGTACTTTTATTAAGTTTGTCTTTACTGTTGACATATTTTCTTCCACTTCTGTACAGTGTTAAATTAGAAGCTTGCCCACAGGCGAGATGTTTTTAAAAACAACATCTATGAATACAACTGTTTTCAGAGACAGAAGGCAGTGGTAATTATTATACATGGCATTTCTCCGTGATATCCTCTCTCCCTCTCTCTCTCTCTCCCCCCTACTTTTAATTCCTCAAATCAGGCGACTTTAGCAATCCAATAGTGCAATCCGTATCTTTGTGATACCTGGATATTTCTTTAAGTTATTTAGAAATGCTTTATTTTGGTGTATATTTTTAATACAAGCAACATTTCTCATAAAGTATATCAATACAGAAAGTTTATGCCCTAGCAAAAGGGGGTATAATACTTTGAATGCTGCTTCCTAAGAATGACTGCATGCTGAAACTTTGCCTGGTGATTTCAAACAAAACCATAAGTAAGTTATTTTAGGTTAATCTCACTGAATGAGAATGGAAGCTAGTGTTCCCTCTTCCTCTTTGATGCAGTCGCTTGCCATAGTAATGTTTGCACAACGATGTCTCTTCTCCTGTTATTATTTTTAGACACAATTGCAGAATAAAAACTGTCTAGGAATGAGTACAGAATTATAAATAGTGTCATCAGATATCTCTTCAATTTAAGCTCATTTTTTAAAAATAACTTTTTTCAATGTTTGGGCTTCACGACAAGATTCTAGTTCACAGTGCCATTACTTGCTTCTACTCCTAAAGCTCTGCTGTGTGTGCCCAATGAGCCAATACACTCACAAAAGTAAGACCACTCCTCTCTCCTTGTTTTAATAAACGGGAAGTAAAGACTTTTAGTTTCCGAAGAAGCTAATTGTTCAAAAGGACCTACACAATATTTGATAGGGGTAGAGTTAAACTTAACTGTGCAAGTTAGGGTGCAGTAGGGAGTACTTCCTCCTATTTAATCATCACCAGAAAGAGGCTAGAAAAGCAGCAGCTTTGAATGGCAGATCTTGAAGGCTGAAGGTTTGTTCTACTGGAGAAACCAATAGGGCTTTTGCTCTACAAAGTGATTGATTATGTTTTAGAAGGTTTACACACGTTATGGTGAAAACAGTGATTACAGGCATAGCCTAGAGCCACTGCTCAAGTCCTTCCCAGACCAGCACCGCAAGTTAGAAATGCAAATTCTCAGACCCCCGCCCACACCTGAATCAGAACCTGAGGAAGTAGTCCAATGACGGCCGGTTTAACAATCTCTCTCGGTGGTTCTCTTTTGCTAAAACCTGAGAGCCGGTGGGCTGGAGACAGGAAGACTAGACATATCTCGAGTTGAGGAATGGCATTTAAATGACTCTGCACCTGGCATGTAGCAGGTACTCAGTGCATATTTACTGAATAAGTTAATACAGTCAAAGATGATAAGAGCTTAAACTGTGAAAGAAAAAATTACGAGAACCAAGAAAGAGTTTAGTTCCATTTGCAATTCAGTCAAGAGCAGAATTCACTTTTAATGAATGGGATTTTATAAATAATTTATGAAATAAATTTCCCCTTATTTGACAATTTTCTTCCTTGTTTTTCCTTGTAGTTGTTCACTCTAAACTCAAACGGTGTGTCGTGCTTTCTTACAAGATTTGAATTAAGGGGAAGAGTTTGGTAGCTCACACCTGCTTCTATAAAGCGCCTGGGTACAGCTCCTCCACTTGAATGAGAACCCAAGTGATAAGTGAGGTGACTGAGGCATACAAGGAATGGTGGCCCAGTTCTGGGTCTATCCGGAAATGTGACAGTGGGAATACGACAGATAATCCAGGACGGAGAAAGACTTGGGATGGTTAGGACCAGGAGGAGGGAAAACATCTTTGACCATGTTTTCATGAATCTGCATTGGCATTGCATCTGAGGAGATTCCAGCCTTGCTGTATGAGCATTAATGTCTTTGAATGCTAAAGGAAAATACTGAAAACAGGAGGATTTATCAGTGAGAGGGAGGCACACAGATATATACTCTTCATCAGCCGTTCTGTTGGAACCTGAACAAATGTATCTCATTTAGGCCTCACCACCTTATCATGCATATTAATACCACCATTTTATAAGCTGGGGCAAAGGGGATAATTTGTCTAAGGTTATACAGTCACAAAATGGTAATGCTCGATTACAAACTTGGGCAGTCTAACTCCACAGCCGGCCTTTAATCTCCTGTTACTAAACAAAACGCATGAGGTTGCGATAGTTTCAGACCTTCTGAGTCTTTATAAAGCATATATTTGTTTACATAAACATTATCAAGTTTATAATTGTATATAACATATAAATTCATAGTTTAAATAAAATATTTTGGACTTGAGTTTTGAAATAAGGATCACAAATGCCATCTCTTGCTATAGTATGTGTTGCCTGGGGAAATCAGATGTAATGGCCACATTCTGGCTCCCAGAAACTTTGGAAGGAACGTAACATTTCATCCCACTCCCTCAGCATTTCTTTCTCTATCAGAAGCTTTTAATTATGGTTGTATGCATATAAGTTGAAGCTTTTTTATCTGTGCTTTTCCTATAAAAGTAACATATTCTTCTTTTTCCTGCTTATATTTGATGTGTATTTCAAGCTCTGAAGTGAGTTACACTAGGGACATCCAACCAGACCTCTGTAAAGAATGAGGTCTCAGAGTTGTCACATTCTCCCTTCCTCTTCATGCATGAACGTTATTTGTTGTCAGACAACTTGGCAGCTTCATCAAAGCAGTCTTGGATGCAAGAGACTTGACTGTAACTGGTCTTTGGCTGGTTCGAGCCTTAGGGTCTTGAAAATTGCTTTTAACTTCTTCACCTGCAAAATGAGCATCACAGTATTTGCCTTGAATTTACCTTTTGTGGGATTGGTTGTGGTGAGGAATGACTGGGTGGGTTAATTTATGCCAAGTAATTTTAGCTCTGTAAAGGAAATATGACAAAAGTTAAGCATATATTCTATATATTTTATTCTGAAAATGGGCTTTGCAGTGCTAAAAATCTAGAAGTCTTTGGGTAAAGTGGGGGTGAAGACTAAGACATTATTCTTATTTTAAAATGATTTTTATAATATGGCTATCACTATTTCATCCTTTTGGATGTTTTATTCCTCATCCCCCATGTTCCAACAACCTTTCGTTCCTGTAGGAGCACTGGAACAACACTTGGTGACTTAGCAGGTGCTTGGTTGATTTAAGGTTGCACAGGAAGAAGTGACATACTACAGAGCAATGTCAGAACATGATGGGGGCATTCTTGCTTTTGTTTCTTCCTTAATCCAAAGAATCTATGCAATGAGGAACAAAAGATGGTAAAAACAGGACTGGAATTCAACCAATACACCCTGGTATAGCAGTGCATTAAAATATGAAAATACTTCTGTACCCTCTGTTCCCATCTGCCCACCCACCCCTATTTACTCCCTCAGCCTCCTCCATGTCAACACTGGGACTCTCTAAATGTCCTGTGTCCAGCAACTTAAGGGTTAACACTTACCCTAGCAAGGGCTTGCAGGACCCTGTTGTGGGGACTGTTCTGATTGGCTGTGACCAGGACTTACAGTTATTAAGTATTTTGAATACCCCTGTAACTACATATAAAACTAAAAAAATTGACCATACTACTTGCAGTGAAATTCTTGACAAATTACTTTTGTCTTCATTGATATGTGCCCATCTGCTTGGACCTTAATTCCTGTGATTTGTGCTTCTATTATTGCTTTAGGAACATACTATCAGCGTGGAGGAAGAAAGGGAGGGAGAGAGGAGGGAGGGGGATGAAGAGAGAGAGAGAGAAAAGAGGGCCATTGGGAAGCCAGTAGAAGGCCCACAGGCTCACATGGGAGATGAGTTTGGCCATATTCAATTTTACTGAACATCTTGAAGCATTTAAAACAAACAACATTCTATGGAACCCAGATGCATATAGGCATATACCCAGGTGCTTTCCTCCTAATATTTGAACCCATTTTATGGGAGATTTAATCCATATGTTAAATGATTGACTTCAAAAACTATTTCTTGAGGAGCTAATTGAAACGATGAAAAACAGGTCTAAAGGTTATGCTCAAAGATGCCATTCATGGATTGGGCGTCAGGGGGAGACTAGAAAGAGAAACTTGGGGGAGTTTTATGAAGTCATTTAAGCATGTGACATGTTCTAGAGCACAAGGGAATTCTTAAAATTTCATAATCATAGAATCTTCCCTCATTTCCAAAAGAACATGTTTTTGAGACAGTGTATATAATATAGCTATTTGTTCTCTTGAACACATCTCAGGGAAAAAAAAAAGTTAGGAAAATGAGCCCATTGTTTTTCAAAATTAGTGACAAACTTCAAAATAATTCCAAACAAACCTCCAATAAAACATTTTCCCCCTACTGTGAATCCTATTTAAACTGTTTGGATCAGCCTGTTTTAATGAGTCGTATTCACGCTGACACATCCACACACTTCAGACAAAGACGACTGTACCTCTAAACCCATTTAAAAATGATAGATGACTGTCAGTTTTGTGAAAGCAGCACATGCAGTGGCTTGATAGTGCAGAATGAAAGCAATCTACAAGTGCAAGTCTGTTTCTTTTGGCAACGGAAGGAGTTGCTAATGGATTCATCATTTTCTGTTAAGCATGAATGTCAAACAAAAAAACATTTAGGGCTCTATTCAACTGAATTTCCGGCTCGACGCTTGCCAGCCATGGAAGCCCTGTGACTTGGAACCTGTACAGCCCCAGCCTGATTCTTGTTTCCAAAGTTCTGTGGGGCCAGTGCCACGGAACTTGGAATTCTGCCGAGGGCTCCTCCTCCTCTCTTTGGCTCCCCTTCCCCCTTTTCTCCAATCATATGAAGCCACCAGTCATGCTTCCTAAATGAATGCCATCTATGGAGGGGAGCTGGTTGCCAACACTTACGACTTCAGCTGACTCCACGTCAGAGTCACACAGGAAGTCCACTAATGCCACTCAAGAAGGGAGGGCAGGATGAGGATTTGTGTATCCAGGGTTGCTGGGGCCTGTGTGCCTTGGAACTTACTGATTGCTGTGGACATTGCCTGCTTTCTATTTTGGTGTCATAAATATGCAACATGTTCTATAATTCTTCTCTAAAAAATAAATGCAAAAATAATAAAAGTTAGAATACCTGGGCTTCACAAATGTTATCTGGACCTTTGGAGGACTGGGGGGAACTTCTGGCCTTAGAACACAGCTATTTTTATGTCCTTGACTGCAAAAGAGCTACCTGTGTATGGAAGACTGGTTTCTTCCACTGGCCTCACAGTGTACAGTAGCAGGATTATGCAAACATCAAACAGATTAGCAACATCCACCCTGGCAAAAAAAGGTAACAATGACAGGCTTTGGGCCCTGACATATAAGAACACTACCAATTCTACCACCAGCTATGTGATCTTGGGCAGAACTTCTAAAGGAATAAATTAACGGTCTTCCTCAAAGATACTTGAATCTACTATATCAAATGTCACCTCTCTCAGGAAGACTTTCCAGAGAGACACAACCATGGTATATACTTCAAATATATATTTCTTATGATACCATTCATTTCTTTGACCATTTGTATTACATCCATATTTACAGTGGCTTGATACTCTTTTAAATTCTATATTCAATACCTCACAGAATTCCTAGTGTATCATAGGAGCTCAGAAAATTTTTATTGAATTTAATAGATATAACATCTGGGAGATAAAGTAGATTAAGCTATCATTCTCCCGGAGCATCCAGGACTTGGCCTATCTAACAATCAAAACTAAAGATGTTTTTTAGCAGAGTATTAAACTTTATAAAGGTTTAGTCACCACATGTTTTAAAAAAATACTTCCACTTAGATGATGCTTTAATTAAGTTAAATGATGTTTTGTGAAAGCACTTAGCTAAATGTTACATGCATATACCTCTTAGAAACATTATCTAGTTCACCCGGGAATTATCTATGCTTATATTATAATATATTAGCAAAGTTACATCCCAAGTGTCACTTTAACCCACAGAAATGATCAGATTTGTATTCTACAGGGCTTGTTTCAATGAAGAATTTTCAGAATGATGAAACCAGATTTAGCTGGTAGCAATTATTGGGACATTTCAGATGAGCTCAGCGTGAAGGATAAAACTAAAGGAAGATTAAGTCTCAAATACTAAAAGACAGGGGAAAAAATGAAAAGAAAGAACGAAAGGGCTTGAAATGCAGGAAAGGACCAGTTATCTGCAGGAAGCTGGTATTCTTGTGTGAGATGCATGTGACCCAGTCTGGGTTAGAATGTTATCTCTATGTGATCTGCAGGATTTCTCTCTTGACTATAGCAACCTCAGAAGAATGAATTAAAGTCTTAAGGAGAAAAATCAATAAAGAAAAAAAGATGAAAGCAGTATGTCTGGAGAGTATTTCAAAAACCATATAAAAGTCTCTTAAATGGCCACAGAAGACTAACCACTGTTTATAAGGATTTAACAAGAATACCAATAAGAACAGATTTTTTGGTCTCCTTAAAGGAGGAAAGGGGCTTCTGGGTGGTTGATGGCATTTGGCTGGTCTTTGTTTTATTCTAGTGTGTGCCACACAGAAACATGAATTGCATAAAAGACTGCCTATGATGATAAGAAATTCATTGGAGAGAGATTATGAGAAAGGTGGGGTTAGAGTAGCTCTTGGTGCTTGCTCAGTGCTATGGATGAAGTACAAGGCTGAATACCTTCCTTCTGACGAGCTCTATTTTATTCCCAACCTGGGAATGTCTCTGAACTCTATGCCAGAAACAGACAATATAGTAATTTAATCCCAACGATAATAATGCTTCATCTAATATAGCTTTAAAAAATCTGTAAAATGAGTTTTTCATATAATTATAAGACATGGGATTTATTCCAAACTTTCTGCAGGTCAACTCTCTCCTTAATTGAAATGAGATGATGAAAGAATTGAGAAGGAAAGAGCTGATGAAGTGCAAGTGACAGGAACTTTGGGAGGAACGGGTAGAGCATATTCCTACCAGTCAAGGAAAGGAACACCAAACAAAATCTAGAGTTTTAGAGAACTCAATTTCAATATGTTCACAGAAGACATAACTATGGTTCCCTTTGTGGGTCTGAAATCCATATGTGGAGAGTTTCGATGCTACATTCATCTAATAATGCACTGATTTATGCATTTCAGTACAGTCTTTCTTGAGTTCCCATCATACCACAGGTACTCTTTTGTTAATGAGAAGATTTCTCACTAATGAAAGTGAAATTCTCATAATACAAATATAAATATTTTTAATTAGGAAGAAAAAAATGTGTGTGTTTTATTGAAGGTCCAATGTGAAACTTCACAGAATCCTGTAAGTCTGGGTCTCAAGATTGGTTATATGACTCGTGAGAGTCCCAAAGCTAGTAAGCAAAGAGCTAGAATGCACATTGGCCTCCGTCTAATTCCAAAAGATGTGCTCTTGGCCCCAGGACAATAATCCCAGAATTGCTTAATCAATTGCTTAATCAATGAGCTCCTGTAGCTAAAAATGCCCCCATTAAGAATGGTGGGGTAATAGAGATTTTATAATTCACATTCTCATCCTTTCTTCACACATGCACACACATTCAGACACTCATCTGGGCCACCTAAGAAGAGACTTCAAGCAGTCCTAATCCAATCATTTAGTGACACTGCAACAAGTCATTTTTGCAGCCAGTCTAGTTTTACCCCGTGGTTATGGTCTCTTGACTCCCGTCCTTTTCCCTGTATGAAATCCCAGTGCTGACAATCTGTCTGTCCCCTGTTTTTCTCAGACTGAGAGTCTGCATTGCCTCAGCTCTTCTTGACTTGTAGAAGCTCTTTATTGCTTCTACAAGTCAAGCTGCCATCAAGCACTTTGGGTACTATGGGCTCCCTATGACCTGAGCTACCTTTCAAGACCCAGAACCTGCCCTCTCCAATGGGTAGGTCTAAATCTATCCCTAATCTTCCATAGTTGGCCTCATTCCATGTGAGAACACACACTTATGTTTCGAAATATGACTCTTTGCTCTTGAGAATCCCTTAGAAGTTTAAGATTTTCTTTTTGAGTCATCTCAAGGGGGTTTCAAATCAGAGTTTGCCATGAACCTGGTACTATGTCATGAACCTGAGTCTGTGCCTTTATTTCCTCACCTGAAAATTGGGAATGATATCTCTCTCTCTCTGGGCCGTAATGAGGATTAAGTGAATTAATTTATAAAATTCCCTTTTCAGAGTGCTTAGCAGGAATGTGCTCAATAAATGCTAACGCCTATTATAATCTTCACTAACATTTTCATGATTGCAATGGTCACTTCTGGGCAAGCAACATCTTAGGGGTGAATTGGTGGGAAATCCTTATTGATGTGAACTGGAGGCAGGAACTGGCACCTTGCATTACATAGAGAAGAAGGTGGTGCAGGTTCTTGGAAAGAACCCACAACAGGCCTTCGTTTTACTGCCAGTTCAGCCATCAATTAGGGATGATGCCGTTTCCCCTTTATTCTTACTATTTAACAAAAGCTGTCAGTGGTCTTTTTAATTGCAAGTTTCTGGAAATACTGGGTAAGAGTTTTGTATATATACAAATTTGGGCCCCAGTCCTGGAGAAATGATTCAGAAGTCTGGGTTGGGCTTCAGCACTTTTGTGTAAAAAGCTCTGTGATCCATCCCCATGAGAACTGCTTCTTATCAGTGTTCATTGACGGATCTTCAAGTCCTTCCTAACTTGACATCCTGCAATTTCATGGCAATAGTAAATGAAGAGAATAACATGGGAAATAAAAGGTGATTTGCCCAATTCTAGAGTATACATTTGTATTAATTTCCTAGAGCTCCCCTAACAGATCACCACAGACTGAATGACTTAAAAGGCAGGAATATATTTTTCACAGTTGTGGAGGTTAGAAGTCTGAGATCAAGGTGTCAGCTGGTTTGGCTTGATTTGGTTTGGTTTGGTTTGGTTTCTCCTGAGGCCTCCAAAGGCTTGCAGATACCTACCTTTGCTCTGTGTCCTCACATGATATGGTCTTACCTGGCATCTCTTTTTGTATCCAAATTTCCTCCTCCTGTAAGGACACCAGTCTGATTAGATTAAGACCCACCCCTAAGGGGGCTCTCATTTTAACTTAATCACCTCTTCAATGGCTCCATCTCCAAAAACAGTCATATTCTGAGAGCTAGGGCTTCAACACATGAATTTAGTGGAGACAAAAGTCAGTCCATAACAACATTGAAAGCCTTTAAAGGTGTATGTAGGAATTCACATCTAGAAATTTATCCCAAGGGAAGAAAGAGAGGTGCCCAAAGTGTTCCTTGAAGCAGGAGTCCTGCCTGTGCCAAAGAAGGCCTTCCAACCTTTGCCGGGGTGGGCCTGAGGAAGTAGGGCACCTCTAGGACCACGTTTGTCTGCCCTCCGACCAGTCCGGGCATTAGTGTCTGAGGTCTGTAGAAAGAGGGCTCGTAGGCAGAGCTGAAGGAAATGTTTTTGTTGCGGGGAGGGAGGGGCTTGAGGGTTAAGCAGCAATGTGTCATCTGAATCTCTCTAACACAAAACGACAAATGGTCATGGAAGTTAGATTTCTTCCAAATATGAAACAGAATGTGGGCCACTTAAAGCTTACTGGGGACACCAGTGGTTTCCAGAGGATACCAATGTACTCACGGAATGTTCACAAGAAGAGCTACTACCCCAACAGGAGCCAAACTGTTAGTGAACTCATGAGAAGCTTCTATCCCCAGGGGCTTCTATAAATGTTCCGGGCTGAGAGTCTGCATGAATGGGGGTGGAGGACAAGAGATGGTGACAGGTATGTCACTACTGTTAAGTAGATCCCAGCTGTACTCACTGGCTGCAGAGACCTGAGGAGATTCAAGTACCGCTTACAACAGAAGAAAGTTTGAAACAAAAAAAAACAATAACAAATGTTCAACAATGAGAGAATTGATTAGGTAAATTATTCTGTGCTTCTGTGCTCATACAAATATAATATTGTGAAGTTATTAAAAATCATGTTGTGGAAGAATATATATTTTCTTGATAACTATTTAGGATACAGTGCTAAATAAAAAAGATAAGAATAATATATATAGAAAAATAGCTTTTGGTTAATGAAAATTATCAATCACCTATTAAATAGCCAAGTGCATACATTCCAAGTCATGATTATCTTTGGATAGGGAAGTCAAACTTTCATTCTTAGTTGTCTTCTGTGTTTTTTCAAGTTTTCTGTATTGTGCATACAGGTTATTTATATAATTTGAGTTTTAAAAGAGTTTAATAAAAGAAAACCCAGCTCTGCTAAAATGGTATCCAGACTGATACCTGTCATTAATCTGTCTATGTGATTTGAGAGGGACTATTTATTTTCCTTTTCTTCTCAAAATTATTTTTCCTACTTTTTTTATTATAATCATTTTGAATAAAATGACAAAGACGGCAGATGGTAATTTAAAATACATTTAGTTGGAAAAAGAGAACGTTGGTAGCTCTATGCCAATGTCATTGTTTAAAACATTTTCTTATGGGTCTCCGAGACACAAAAGTCTGGAAATAACCACAATAAATATTCCATAATGTACCATAAAAATAAACCTCACTCATACATCTTAAACATATGCTGAGAGTCTTTCCCACCACTTTTTACACACAGGCTTCTGATTTGTGTCTCAGCGGGATCGCATCGTCATTTCTGTCCCGGGCTGGCCCAGGGGCCACCCAGCGGATTCAGATCATACACCCATACTAACTCATCAAAATACCCTCCATGTTCTGCTTATACATATCTATATGTATATCCTTATATGTAGCTATATCTCTATATACACACATATATCTGGTTATACACATACAGTGTACATAACTGCTTTCTTTTTAACTTGGCTAGTTCTGTACTTGACACCTTTCACATCTGGTGCCCAATGCATTGCAGAACTTTTTCTGACATGCAAAGCAGACCAGAGCCACCTCAACTGAGTGTGTATTTTGATTTTTTTGTTGTTCCTGGAAATATTACCCAGTCCTTTTTTTTAAGAAATTTGACCTAAGTCTCATCATTTTCTCTTCTTCATCTAAAATATGTCTAAAAAGTCAATTTTAAATCTAAATCTTCTTCAATGTGTACCTCACATTCCTGAGCTTTAAGAAAGAATAATAATAACATAAAAGGCGACATGATTTATAAGTGACCAATTCAAGTGTGGTTCTTTAGAGAGAAGTAGCATTCTTTTAGAATATATTATGAAGGATAATTCATAACTAGGACTGATTGAAATGTTGGTCAGAGCACCTATAATTATATCAGATGCTTTAGAAGGCATTTTAATTTAAAAACCATAATAACTGAGATTTTGTACAGAAATCACATAGCTATGTGTATTTCAAAATACATACCTGGAACACTTAACAAGGCATTTAATATAGTGTATCATGTGCCTTAAACAAATAATCCCATAAAGGTAACACATTACACTGACAGGCAAGTTTACCAAATGAGAGTAGGACTGTGTTAGGTTTGAAAGGCATCTGCACAAAGGTTAAAAAAAGAGGGGTGGGGGCCCTGAAAGGATTATTTGGAGACAATTGAAAACCAACTCACCTACTTCACTAATGCATCCAGGTCTAGAGTGAGGTTCTCCTTCTAGAGACTCATCCAAGGATTGTCTGTTTGTTTGTTTTTATGTTACTCAATGGAAAAGAGGAGAACATCTTTATTGATTCTGTCCTTATTTTTTCTATTTCATATTATTACATTCAACTTTTCCTCCAGATGTCTATAAATTGATTTTTTTTGTTTCTTTCAAATCTTTAGTAGTTGCTCAATAAATTTTAAATGAATGGGTGAATGAATGAAAATGAAGAATGATGTTTTAAACTTTTAAAATTTATTATAGAAATGTCGAACATGAGCAAGTTGAAAGATAATATAAAGAACTCTCATGGACCCATTGCCTAGATTCAACAGTTATCCATTTATGACCAAACTTGTTTCAGCTCTGCTTGTTTTACCTCTTTGCTTGGTTCTTTTAAAGCCAGTTCAGGTGTCCTGTAATTTCATCTCTAAGTATTTTAATATGCCCTTCTAAAAATACCTTTTTAAAAACTAATCACAGTATTACACTAAAAATTAATAATATCCTTAACATTTGGTCAGTTAAAGATTTCCTGGATTTTTGCACATATATTGTTTACTTAAATTAGGATCTAAATAAGGTACATACATTGCAATTGATTAATATGCCTCTGAAGCCTCATTTAATCTATATGTTTTCTTTCATCTTTTTTCTTCTCAATGTTTGTCCTATAGCTTTTTGTTTGTGCATTTTGCTATTCCTATCCCCTTGGTGTTGCTGAGAATGTTTTCTTGTCCCTCTGTTTCCTATAAATTGATAGCTTGATATAGAGCCTTGATCAGATTCAGGTTTGACTCTTTTTTTTTTAGCAAGAATATTTTACTTTGTGTACATACATCAGGAGGTATAATCTGCTTGCCTCTCTTTTTGAGATGTTAACAGCCATTAAGGATCATTGCCTAGATCCATTAATTCATTAAGAGCTGCAAAACACTGACCGACATTTCAGTAATTCCTAGATCTTCTATTATTCCTTTTTCATTTACTAGCTGGAACACTTTTCTAAAGAAGTATTCTTTATCAAGTATTTATTCAAACTGAGGTACAGTTCAATAGTAAAGACAGAACAAATGTTTCTTTCCCTGTGTTAACCAATTTTCAAAATAATGTTAAATCTTTAACATTTTCCAAAGTAATCAATACATTTTTAAAGTATTATTACAAATGTACAAATTTAAACATACTTGTTATGTTTCAACCCATTTTAGATATTATCATTATCGTTGCTCAAATTACTGTATCTTTAACCAGTGGAGAGCTTTACAAGTTGTCTGGTGCATTTATTTGACAAAATTCTAATAAACCTAATATTTTTCCTACTCTCTAGTATGACAAGTTGTAGATTGCCTGCCCCACCCTAAAGCAGGCACTTTTTAAAAAGGATCTCTTGTTCTTTTTAATGGGAAGAAGCATCTAAATATTACCATTTTGATGATAGGAGTACCTAACGCTTCTGGATTGGTAATTGCTTCTAGGCCTTTTCAGTGGACAGAGCTAAGAAATAAGTATTTTTTTGCATGCAAAATCTTTTAATAACAAAGTAGGATATGGGGTTAATTTTTGTAGCTGTCTGTGGCCCATGGGCCTCTTGTGTGCTCAAACTTCTGGCCCTTGGTAGGGTTTGGTGTGGCTGTGAGGGGTTCCTGGTGCTTTGACAAAATGCCTGTGCACCTCTGGGCCCTTGGCCAAAGATCAGGAAGCAGGATGGTGCTGTAGCCCTTGGGGGATTCCAGAGCCAGCTGCTCAAAGGTGAGGATCTTGCTGCTGTCCTTAAGGAGTTGGCTCAAGTAGCTGCTCACATGAAGAGCACACACCCGCAGCTTGGGCACCTCCTGCACCTACATGTCATCAGTTGTAGATCCTGCAACAACAGCAGGTTTGCCCTTCCATCCAGGAAGCTTCATCTTCTGGATCGTAGAGGAAGGGCACAGAGGTGGCCGATGGGTATGGCTCATGAACAACCTCTGCAGCATCACTTGGTTGAAGGTGGAATTGGTTCATCTGGCTGGAAACCTGTACAGCTTGACCACAGCTTTAGGTAGAAGTCCTGGCTCTTAAGTTGCTTGCCCCGGGCCTTTTGGTCTCTGTCGTGGTGAATGTCCACTTCCATGATGGTTCCTCCTATTCCACCAGGTCCAGAAAGAGTGGAAATAGGTATTTTTCGGAGACAACACATCATTATTTCATACTGATACCTCCAATTCAAATTCAGGACTAGAGGATTTTTACTTAAACTCTTCTTATACCTGCACTCTTTTGTTCCATACAAATGTTCTTTATTCTGGCACTAAAATAAGTACTTATTTGCTTTATCTTAAAATAAATACATAACAGAATCAGAATAACATTAAAACTACCACCAACAATATGATTACTGAAAACAGTACAAGTTTTGTTTGTAATTCTTTGGTCCTTAGAATATATTCCACTAGGGATAAATGTTTGAAATACTGCATTTTAAAGTTACCAGGATTAGCCCTGGCTGGCATAGCTCAGTGGATTGAGTGCGGGCTTTGAACCAAAGTGTAGCAGGTTCGATTCCCAGTCAGGGTACATGCCTGGGTTGCAGGCCATGACCCCCAGCAACCACACATTGATGTTTCTCTCTCTCTCTCTCTCTCTTTCTCCCTCCCTTCCCTTTCTAAAAAATAAATAAATAAAATCTTTAAAAAAATAAAGTTACCAGGATTATTTCTTTTCTGTGTGGTTATGCTTTCAAACCAAGGACAGAGGTAGTATAACACATACATAAACATTTATAGTGCCACACACTTCTCCACTTTCCCTCTTTCTCCGAGCATAGCACAGTAATGAACAGAGATACTCCACATTCCTTTGTACAGCAGTGTAGTACTCCACTGGGTGTGCTGAAATTGATTTAGCTTTTTAGAGAGAAGTAATGTGCCTGTTCAAGCCTTTGGCCATGTTTCTATATTGGATTGTATCACTCTTTTTATTTAAAGAGGTTCTTTAGATATTCTGGATACATGTGACAACCTTTGTCAGAGAGAATTGCAAACATGAACTCCTACTCTGCATCTTAACTTTTAAAGCCTCTAAATGAGTTTTTAATGAGCAGACATTCGTAATTTTTATGTGGTCAAACTTATCATTTTTCCCTTTATGGTTAGTGCTTTTTAAAATTCTGTTTTGGGAAGTCTTTGCTTATGACAAGATCATGAGGGTATTTTCCTACATCATGTTCTAAAAGCTTAATTGTTTTTACCTTATATATTTTCATCTACAGTTCACCTAGAATTCAATTTTTCTCTGGTATAATGGGAGATTAAGTTTTCTCTTTGGATATCCAATTGACTTGCCATGATTTGTTACAGTTCTGCTCAGCTCACCATTCTGTAATGTGACCTCCGCCCTAAGTCAGGCGTTCACACCAAGATCCTTTTCTGGCTTCCTTCTTGCGTCCCACTGGACCATTTGCCTAAGCTTGAATTGGTGTTACAGTGTCTTAATTGATGTAGCTTGAGAGCTAGTGGTGTGTTCTCCAAGTGTGTTCCTCCAATCTACCTTGTATGTTCTTGGTTCTTTGCATTTTAAAGATACATTTTAGAAACTTGTCTGTTTCTCCCTCCAAAAATCCTCGCTGGGATTTTGGTTGTGACGTTGAGTCTGTCACTTGCTTTGGGGAGAACTGGCGTATTTACAACATGGACTCTACTGATTTATGATCAAGGGATAGCTCTTTATTTATTTAGGGACTTTACAATTTCTTTCAATAACATTTTAAAGTTTACTGTGTTGGTTTTGTGCGTATTAGATTTATTCTAAGGTATTTAAAGTCAATGCTATTATAAATGTTATTTTTCTAATAGTTTCATTTCTTTATAAAAGTACAATTGATTTTTGTAAATTGATATTGATATTTGTAAATTGATGTATCAGATATTGAGACCTTGCTAAATTCACTTATTAAGTATAATAACTTATCTCTAAATTACTTTGGATTTTTCCATGCACAATTATGCCACTTACAGATGATGACAGTGCTTTATTGCCCTGGCGAGGGTCTCCAGAACCATGTTGAATAAAAGTGGTAATAACATGTGTCTTTGCTTCATTTCTCATCTCATTGAAGTGCTGAAAGTTTTAGCACTTCAATGTTAAGTATTCAATTTCAGTAGGATTCTCTTGCACTTTTTATCGGATTATGGAAATTTTCACTATTCCCAGTTTTCTATTTCTCATTTCTGGCTTTTTTTTAATGACTAGGTTATGAATGTTATCAAATTCTTTTTCTCTAACTACAGAGTAATAATATAATTTTTATTTTAATTTTTCCCCTCACTTGATGACATTTTTTCATGGCTTTTTAGAGAGAGAGGAAGGAAGAGAGGAAGGGAGAGACAGAAACATCAATGTGAGAGAGAAGCAGGGACTGGTCACCTCCCTTCACATGTCCAGACTGTGCATTGTATGCACCTGGACCGAGGATCGAACCCAAAATCTGGGTATGTGCTCTGACCAGGAATCGAACTTGCATCTTTTCAGTTATGCAGGACATACCAACCAACTGAGCCACAGTGGCCAGGGCTATTCTAATTTTTAATGTGTTGAATTAATTGATTTTAAAATTTGAATTGAAGTATAATTTACATACATTAATATACACAAATTTTAAGTGTACAGCCTGGTGAATATCTGTATATGTATATACCCAAGGAACCAGCATTTAGATCAAGATTTAAACTATCTTCACCCACCAGAAAGTTCCTTTGTGCCCATTCTCAGCCCACATACAGAGGTAATCATTATTCTAATCTTTGTCACCATGGATCAGTTTTGCTTGTTAACTTCATATAAATAAGTCGTCCAGTATGTAAGTTTAGTGTTTAACTTCTTCCATTCAATATAAATTTTTATGTTATTTAACAATGTGTTTTTAATTTCTAGGTGGAAGTTCCTTTTTGTTTTTTTATTTTGTTGTTAATTTTAGCTTCATTGCACTTTAGTCAAAAATGTTGTTTGTATTATTTCTTCTTAGAAGACATTGAAAATTTCTTTGTGGTCCAGGTATAGGAATATAATTGTTTTAAAAAAGAGTGAAACAGAGATTTATTCTAATAGTTTCATCTTAGAAAAAAAGCCCAGATTTTTGGAGAATCTCACAATATTCCTTTGAGGTAGGTGGGTAGAGCAGGTAATACTTTTATGCTATTGCTACTTTGGAAATCCAATTTTAATGTTTTAATTTTAAAACTCAACTGAAGTTTGTGCTTCCTGAGATATTGTACAGTTGAGAAGTCAAGGGCTTTCAAAGCCCTTCACTGTCTCTAACATTTAGTTGCTTAGAATTACTTACTTTGGTTTTCTTATCTGTAAAATAGAAATAGTAGTATCCATTTAATATTGTTTTTGTGATGACTGAATGAGATATCTTATGTAAAGCATCTGGTAAGTGGAATAGGTAGGCACTTAATAGATAGCAGCTGTGGCTATGATTGTTATTAGCTTTAAATAAGCTTAGTCCGTGCTGTTCTCGCCAACATGTGAGAAAATGACATCTAGTTCTAGACTGACTAAGCAGCAAAGGAGCCTGGATTGAGAGGAGCAAACATTCACTAATCAAGCCTTATTTCTCTGAATTGACATATTATCCTCCATTCATATTCAAATCCTCCAGAAATAGCGTCACAGGAAAGCATAGCAGCCCCTTCGTCATTTGCATGAGTTATAATATGGATGATTCCAACATCAACCAGAATCAAGGGCCAGTTTGATCACCAGGAGAGAAAAGGTCCTTATTAGTGGGTAGGGAAGAAGGGCAGGAAAAGGAACAGGTAAACGAAGATGATAAACTTTACTTTATTATTTTAGCCCAGAAACAGGTCCTGCTAAGGATCACTAGTTGACGTTTGTGATCAGTTTTCATTCACAAAGAGCCTTGTCAAGGGCTCCCAGGGACTCTGACTCTGGATTTTGCATTCTCTTCCCCAGCAGTCCAAAATTATACCTTTGCTTCCCCTCTGTGGTACTTTCAGTTTGTCCTGTTGGCTCGTAGCCAAATCCTCAGGCTCCAGCAGTCTCATTCCTGACTGTCTTCCAGTTTGAGAAGAATGAAGACTTGGGAGAGGGAGGGGGCAGTTCAAGGAGGAAAGAACCTACAGGTGAGCCACAGGGCAGTTCCCGCCTGTGACATGCTGTACTTCTCAAGGTTACACGGATCAAGCTGCTCGCAGTCAGTTGTGAAGAGAAAGCTTCCCTCTCTCCTGGTGTGATAGCAATGGGAATGGCTGGTTGTGATAATAACAGTGTGCTCCAGGCCTGATGGATGTGGTGACAGCACCAGGCTCGCATGAAACCTACTGCCAAGACTTTGGGCCTCACTGGGACTGTTGACAACCTCTTTTTCTACTTGACTCATATTGCAATCACCTGAGAAGCATGTTGTCCAAAATTTCAAAGACAGTGAAGCAGAATTAATGGGCCAGAGGCAGCACCGAGTGGGCATTATTTGTTGGCAGGTTAAAAAAAAAGTCAGATAAAAAAAGGTCAGCTAAAGAGGGTGTAGGTTGTGGTTGTTGAGAAACATGCTTATCACAGTCAAGTCCGAACAGGTTCAGCTGGTTTTGTGTGGCTATTTATGTGGCCACTTACTGTCTCAACAGGAAGTCATCACTCGGTAGATCTGCAAGCAGTCAGCTTACCCACCGGTCAGTGCGCAGCTGTGATATGCCTGTAATCTAGAAAAAGCATCGCAGGAAAGTACAGCAGTCTCTTAATCATTTGCTCGAATCATAACGTTCTCATAAAGCTGACTTCGAAACATGATTTTATGTGTACACATGCTTTTGTTTGTGTTCAGCAATTTTTCATGTCCAATTTTAAATATACTTAAAAAATAGAATGAGTTAGTTGACTTTCCAAAAATTTGTGGAGTTTCAGGAATGGCTTTATATACTATAGTTTTAAATTGCAACCTTTAACTTTCATTGCTGGTTGAACACTGATGTAATCCATGGAGGAATCAACCAAAAGGGCTGGAAAACGGATGTGAGGTGGCAATGTCACCTACCATCAGAACAGCTGGATCTGGACCCCGTGGGAGACCTGGATTTCCTGCTTGCACATTCACTCAAGGATGATCAGCCCTGGAAGGTGGAACTCACACTAACTCAAGGGCACAGAGTCATACAAATCAGAATGCCTATTTTATGAATTCAATGAGATACATAACCGGCTCATTCAGGTTGGCGTACAATTCTTTTCCCATAATCAAAGCATATGAGTAGCCAAATCGTAATCAGAGGCCACCTTTTGGATTTATCCAGAAATCATGCTCAGGAATCAGAAATAGTTTAATTCTAGGTGAATGAATGGTATACTCCCTTCCTATAGGCAGATCTGCTTGGGAAATAAGAGGTTGCTTGATGAACACAGAGTCAGAACACTCAAAACTTTCCCCATGAATAACATCCCAGCTACATGGTGCATCTGTTACAATTGTTAGGCCTGCACTAACATCATTTTAGCCCAAAGTCCAAGATTGATATTACAGTTACTCTTGGCGGTGAACATTCTATGGGTTTTGGTAGGTGTATTATGATACATATCAACCATTATAGTGTCATATCGAATAATTTCACTGTCCTAAAAATTCTCTATTTAACCCTTCCCAACTCCGCTTCCTCAGCTACAACTGAACTTTATATTGTCTCCATAGGGACTCCATCCTGCCCTTTTCAGGATGTCACATAGTTAGAATTCTACAGTATGTAGCCTTTCCAGATTGGATTCTTTCATGCAGTAATATGCATTTAAGTTTCTTCCCACTTTTTTAATGGCTTGATAGATTTTTTTAAGTGCTAAATAACATTCCATTGCCTGAATGTACCACAGTTTATTTGTCCATTTACCTACTGAAGCAACTTGGTTGTGTCCAAGTTTTGGCAATTAGGAATTAAGCTGCTATAAACAGCCGTGTGTAGGTTTTTGTGTGGATATAAGTTTTCAACCCATTTCAGTAAATACCAAGGAATGTGATTGCTAGATCGTATGGTAAAAGTTTGTTCAGTTTTGTAAGAAGCTGCCAAACTGTCTCCCACAGTGACCGTGCTATTCTCCCCAGCAATGAATGAGAGCTGCCGCGGCTCCTTGTCAGCCTTTGCTGTAGTCAGTGTTCTGCGTTTTCACCATTCTGGAGAAGTGTAGTGGTGTGTCACTGTCATTTTAGTTTGCATTTCCCCGGTGACATGTGATTTCATCTTTTTACATGCTTATTTGCCATCTCTACATCTTCTTTGGGGAGGTACCTGTTCAGGTCTGTTGATCATAATATGGTCAGTATGTTTGTTTTCTTATTGTTGAGTTTTAAGGGTATCTTAGATAATCATCATCAGCTATGTCTTTTATAAATATTTCCTCCCAGTCTGTGGCAGTGGTCTTCTCATTCTCCTGAGATCCACTTTTTTAAATCTTCTTTTTTTCCTATTACATTGAGCTTTTCGGTTATCTTTACTATTTCTTTCCTTTCATTTCCTTGAATTTATTTTGATTCTTTAAATTTCATTTCATTTATCCTGCTGTTATTCTAACATACTAAGTGGGATACTCGATTTACCTCTTTTTCAGTCTTCCTTTCCAAGGAGAATTTAGATAATAAATTTCCTTTCAAGTGCCATATCAGCTGCATCTCCCAAGTTTTGGTTGATAGACCAAATGAAATTATAATGGAAATTTTAAAAAATGAAATTACTACCAACCAAAATTTATGGTGCAGCTAAATTGGCACTTAGGGAACAACCAATGTATGTGCAAGGTTTTCTGTTGTTACTGATTTTTAAAAATTGCATTGTGTTTTGAAAGTGTATTTTATGTAACATGGATTTAAAAAATATTGCTTTGTGGTCTATATTAGAACATAAGAAACTCTTAAAAATACTACATGTCTGCATAAGAAAATATGTATTTTCTAGTTTGTGGTGTATTACTCTATAGTATCATTTTGATAATTCAAATACCTGATGACTCTCACTAATGCAGGCTTATTTCCTCACACCTTTGTGCTTTCCACTTCACCTGATCGAACTCTTTAAGGCCTGGTTTTACAGTTGACTCCTTCAGAAAGGATTGGCTTTTGATTCTGCCAGGTGTCTGACGTAATTACCAACTCAGGAACACTTTCACTGAATTTTCAGCGGGGAAGGTTTATATGGCTGCACAGGTGGTCAAAATTCCAGCCCCAAACTGACGTGAGAGCAGTTTGATGTGGATGGGACTCCTCAGAGGGCTCTATTTTCTGCTCCTCCAAGAGCCAAAGCCATGGTCACTGTGCATTCTCAATATCTTTTTTCTGTGGGGCACATTTTGTTAGTTCACTGTCTGAAGGGGCCACCTTTATGTGGTCCCATCTTTGTGTAGGGGCCATTAGTTTGAATTCTTATATTGTAGAGGTCTTAGGCCTCTGTTTGTCCAAGTTTTTAGAACTTCCCTCCCTTCTACCTTAATAGAGTTGGGTTAAAATATCTCATTTTTGGTGACTACTGTTAGTCAGAGTAGGTTGAATGGTACTGCAATAATTAATTAATTCTGAATGCTTTACATGTTATTTCTTGCCCATGATACCTGTCTTGAGCAGGTTAGTGGAGAGCTCTGCTCCATGGAATCACCTAGGGGACCCAGCTAATATAGGTTTCACCATCTCAGCCCATGACCTGGCCGTTTGCTAAAACAAAAGAACAGAAGAGAGACCATATGAGGCATTCTACTGCCTCAACTCTGAAGCGACTCCCATCACTCCTGCACACATTTCACAGACCATCATTGGGCACATGAACCTCCTTATTTTTGAGAGGACTGGGAAGTATAGTTTTCTGGCATCTAGGAAAGAGGAAAATAAAATAGGATTTGGTGATCATATATCTTTGTCTCTGTGATAGCTACTACATGTTACCTAATGTCCTGAGCATTCCTAAGTCCTTGAGTGACCAGCTTCACTTTATGAACAATAATTAACCTCCTCTATATAAGTTCTTCAAAGGTGTTATACATGATTTAATATTTATTAATGATAAATCAGGATTTTAAAATTAGTTTGAAAACTTCAAATTCATAATGTGTACTGCAAAGCTGACTGGACCCAATTTGATTTTAGCTCTAATTAAACAACAACAACAACAACAACAACAACAACAACAACAAAATAAAATGTGTATTGTGGTAGTCTGAGAAAAGCAGACATAAAAATTGTATCTCCAGGCAATTCATTTATCAGTAGCCTGGTGTTCTTCATAAGATTTGACAGTGTGCAAATTTTGGTCATCACTGTTTTGATTATAGCTATTTCTTATCACAAATAGACCTTTCTTCTATATGAAACCATCCATTTCTCCTTTAAAAGTTATTTGAAGATGAGTGCAAGGTACTGCACTACACAGGGAAATTGATACAAGTCTTATAAAGAAGCAGCAGGGGCAAGCGAAGGAACATGAATGGAGGACTCATGGGCACAGACAATGGGGGGGATTGACTGTGAGAGTGGGGGGTATGGGGTAGGGGTAAGCAATGGGGAAAAAGGCAGGACAAGTATAACTGAATGACAGTTTTAACAAACTTGCATACAGAACTGTGTGACAGAGACAAAATTCACCTCCATCTATTCTGTTGCTTCACTTTGTCTGCTGCCTTATTTTAGACAGTTATCTGACTTCTTTAACAATGTAGTTGTGTTCTTTTGTTTTTCCAGCAGAGCTGTAGGAAGGCCCATTGTCTCTCTTCTTCAGCTGCAGGTGAGTACTAGAGGGACTAAAAATGGAACAGCCAATCCTCTTTAACTCCCTGATGTATGTGTGGATTTTAATAAGCACTTCCTGAAGTTAGGCTCCGACTGTCAAGTAGGAACATAATAATAGCAGGCAAGAGAATACTACTAAAGGTAAATACTTGCCTGGAGAGATACTCCTAATCAATGCTTATTCCTTATTCCTTTAAGGCTGATCTGGAAGTGGGATTAGAGGGTTAACCGGTGGGTGTCCTTTTTCCTTGAGTTGGAGAGAAATACTTTTGTTGATTCAGTGGCTGTGGTGAGTCAGAGGGGACTATGATCCAGGATGAAGCCCTTGCAGGTAGAGACTTAACTAAGGCTGTTTTGTCTAAATTCTTCCGAGACTTAAATTCATGATACAAACATTTGATCATGCTTTGAAAATGTGGTGAAACTACTCTTCCCCTTCTCTTTGGGCACTTGGGTTAACGGGGGGGGGGGGGGGGGGGGGGGGGGGGGGGGGGGGGGGGGGGGTGGAGGAACCTGAGCTTTAAAGGCAGGTGGAACCTCTTTTTACTTACAAGCTGTGTGACTCTTGGCACAATACTTATCTCTATTTTGTGAAGTAGGATTCATTATACATTCTGGATTGTTGTGACGATGAGTGCTACATGACATATAAAAGACACTCAATAAATGGTAATTATTACTATTAACTGTAATGCTTAAAATGTATTAGGAACCCTACATTATATTCAATTTATGTAGATATGTCCTAATTTATTCTTTTACTCGGACCCATATTGCCAAAATGTTTACAGACTTCCTGGGAAAATGGCTTTCCTTTCGATAGATGACTGTCAAGTCTTTCATAGAGACATATAGGGAATATCACTACGGGCACAAACCTTCAAAAAATAGGGTAATGAAATTTCTTAAACCAAATAGAATGTGTTTCTATGCCATTGGCATCCTGTGTGCCAATGTTCTTTGAAGTCATTTCAGTTTTCTGTGTGCCATTTTCATCATCTGTAGAATGTGGGTGTCAGCTAATCTCCAAATTCTCTTCTAACTCAAACCCCCTATTTACTGATGCAGTGAGAGAGGGCATGATTCGGAAACTCTGGTTTTAGGAACTATGGATTTCCATTATGAAACTGTTCCCTAAGCGGCAACTTACTTTCTAGTAGCTGTTCTAGGAGGTAGGAGAAGGCTGGCAGTTTCAAGAAGAAAGTATTATTATCTTAACCACAAAGCTTTGTTGTACAACAAAAGTACAAATTGCCTGCAAATTGGAGGTCTTAATTGGACTGCAAGACACCTATGGACTAAAAACATCTGAAGCTAGGAAAACAGGCTGGCTTCAGAAATGTAAGATAGAACCATTTTCTATAGCTCCTCCCTTTCTGTCTTAAGACACAACCACTGAACATATACATTTATTGCTTGAAAAATATTTGTTCCATGGTTTGGGCATAACCTGGGTGTCAGCTGCCCATAAGCATTCTCTCCCCACACAGCTGGACAGTGTGACATCATTCATACTATGACAAGTCTTGCATTTAGAAAGCAAGAGAAATATTAGTGATCCATTTTACACATTTCAAATGTGGTACTATTAGAAATATGACTTTTAATACTACATTAAGTAAAAGATAATAATAATAATAATAATAATAATCTCTGAACTTCCTGAAAGCGGGAACTGTCTTATTTATCTTTATTTCCTTAATACCTTTCACAGGCAAGAGGATATTTAAAGGTTTAAGGGAATATTTAATATTTTTTGCCAGAGATTTTTAAATTGAATTTATTTTTGAGGTAGCAGTGCACTTTCTCAAGTGTTTTACTAATTTCTTCCTCGCCATTATTTTCATGCTGATGATCTCATTTAATCTTTAAAAAAATACGATTCTATGAGTTATTTTGGAAAATAGGAGTAATTCTTCACCTAGGATTTGATAGTGAATTGAAAGTCCCTCTACCCTGTGAGACCAGTCATCTCTGTCCAGTTCCAACTATAAAATATTCCTGAAGAACATGTGCTTTGGTGCAAGGCAAATTATTATTTTGTAGTTGTAAGAATTTGGAAACTTAACCATTACTTAACTCCTCAAGCTTCAGTTTTCTTATCTGTACAATGCCTTTGTTGTTGTGGCTTTAGACGATATTAGACAGAATGTGTATAAAACCTCTAGCACAATGCCTGGCACATGGGGGAGCTCTTATGATTGTCATGAAGCTATTTTCCCCTCGGGCAAGAAATGACATTTTTCTGCTTGAAAATCAAGACCAGCTGCCTGGCACTTTATTAAATCTAGGCAATATCCCTTTTTGGCTTGAGAAAAAGATGTAGGATTTCAGAATTATCACATGAAGTTAAAAATGCTAACCCCTCTGCCCAAGGGCAATCCCCCGAGTTCCTGAGCATCTACTCAGCCAGAACTGCTAGAATAAAGAACAGTCAAGACAAGGTCCCCATGCAGAGCTGAATGATTCATGTGCAAACACCCTCTCTGATTCATAACAAGGGAAGAAATCATCCTGTCATTCCCAGAAGCCCACAGAGCCAGCCTCATTTGGCAGAGACTGTGGGGGCTCCCAGCTTCCGGGCACAAGAGTTTGGCTGCATTCTGCATGCTTAGTGATGACCAAATTGGTGAGGAATACAGCTGAGCAGCAGGGCTGCCGACTCATGGAGGTACTGTGGGTAATTAGAGATTCATTACAATCCCATAGTTTGTATCATGGCTCGGGGTCAACACAGGGTCACTGCACATGGCAAACTTAGGGAGCTGTGTCTGGAAGGATGACGCCAGCTAAGAGAAGCTGGGAGAATGAAACGGACAGGGATTAGGAGCCGGGAGGGGGACGCTGGGGGTGGTGGTCTGTAGATACACAGCCAGGGACTGGCGACAGCCCGGATGTGGGGCAGTGGGCCCGGGGCCTCTGGGGAAGGGAGCAAAACACAGGCAGCTGAACTGGCTTCCCTACCGCCATCCCTGCCACCTCCAATTAACCTTCTAAGCCAAGGGTTCCCAGGGGCTGGCATGTCAGGGGCCAGTCCAATTTCAAAAAATAATTGGGGCCTGACATGGGGTAGCCAACTTTTATTTTGCAGAGAGAGTAAGGACATTGAAAACAAACAAAACAGTTGCCATCCACTGTCACCATCATTTCAGAAGAGAAAGGGGATTTTTACACTAAATAATGTAGGAAGGACATAATCTCAGGATAAATGACAGTCATGTAAATTTAATTAATTTAGCTCACCAACTTGTGGTTGTTTTTCTCATTACCATGAAGACTTATGAAAACTCTCTTGCAGACTAGCTTTAGGTTTTTCCCTCCTGATTTTCCATAACAGCAAGACCCAGAGAAGAGTTTTATAAAGAATACCCATGAAGAGAAAAATAACACTATAGACTTCATAAACCTTATCAACTTGTGAAGAAAAACTTCTGAAGAGTTCTTTATGAAGAACTTCCATCCATCCTCTACAGTTTTTTCACTCTATAGTTAAAAGAAAAGAAGAAAAAAAAGAAAGGGAAAGTTTTCTATTAAATCATGTCATTGAGATGGTATTTGAACTTCTGCTATAAAAACATCCCAATGTATTTAAATAGGATTTTTGATTATGTATTTTTTCAGGTGACATAACAGTAACTTAGACCATTCATTTGTAAAGGACTTTCACACTTATAATCTTATGATTCATAAACAAATCCTATAGATATTATTGTTATTTTTATTGCTGTTATTATTATTACATTACCCATTTTATAGATGAGGAAGCTGAGGGTAAGATTTGCTCAAGTTTTCCTATTTGATAAATTGTGGAGCTAGGACTTAACCACAGGCCCTCTGGTTCCCAATTTTGTGCTTCTTTACTTCATGCAGAAGACGGAGGTACCTTGACATTTTGCCTTGCTTAATCTATTTTATTCTCTAGAACAAGATGATCACACTTTGGGAATGCCTTACAAAGACCCTAAAATTCAACCAGGATAGACCTAAAATGAAAGCTATGTGCTCAATCCCAGAACCCTCTAGTGACCAGGGTGTGTCAGCTCCAACGTGGTCTGTTTAGTCACAGGTTATGCTCCCGAGTGGAGTGCCCTGTGGGGAGGGATTACACAAAAGAGAAAAGCAGAATGTTCAGTTAACAACACAAAAAGTGCCAGTGTCTCTCTCACCTGTAGCTAGTTTTGTGTTTGTACTTCTAGATTTTGTTTTCCTTTAAAGGACACTTTTGTACCTTCTCCTATTCCATCAAAAACTAATTGAACTTGGTGCTAACTTGTACACATTAAGAGCTGGGAGATATCTCCTTGCTCTGAAGTGTTCTTTCCAAAAGTAGTGGGAGGAGGGGCCATGGAGCAGAGGGAATGTGCTGTGGGTGAGGGACAGCTGGGTTGTGTACCCTTGTGCGGGACCAGCCGGAATGCAGTGACTGTGTTTGCCCTGCATCTCTGCCCTCATACTCACCTCACAGGAGTTAAAATGCTCCTTCAGTTTTGGGTCTGCTTGCAACTTCACTTCCTTTCCAGTACTAATGCACAGCAATCCAGAGCTAATTAAAAAAAAAAGAAGGAATTCGTTTTTCAGGGAAAGAAGGGCTTTGACCTTAGTGATTAAATTCAGGGATTCTCATCTCCATCCCTTTGAAACTGTGAAGGGCTTTCTGTTTTGCTTTTACAGAATGGGTAGACCAGAATTCTAGGTGGGTTGGAACTATCAGCTTTTTAAGTTTTAAAATTCTTTGAAAATGAAAGAAACTGTATAATTTATCGTTTTTATACACTAATATGTGTGCCTCATTTGCCTGATTAATAGAGCTAAGATAGAATCCTAATTAGTTCCTAACCCTAAGATTAAAAAAATCCTTCATCTACATTCAAATAAGGTATGTATCTGAGTTAACAGAATTGCTCCAGTGATAATTTCTTGGTTTTGAGACTCTACTATGATTATGTCTGATGTAATCATCGGTGGAAGCTGGGTGAAGGCTACATGGAAACTGTACTATTTTTGCAACTTCTTCAGAGTCCTAAACTATTTCAAAATTTACATCATTTCAAAAATCAAAACTTTTTAAAAGTATATTTTATTGATTATGCTATTATAGTTGCCCTGTGTTTTTCTCCCCTTTATCCCTTTCCTCCCTGCACCTTCCCTCCCTCCAGCACTCCCCACCCCTCTTAGTTCACATCCATGGGTCATACATATAAGTTCTTTGGCTTCTCCATTTCCTATACTATTCTTAACCTCCCCCTGTCTATTTTGTACTTATCAGTTATGCTTCTTATTCCCTGTACCTTTCCCCTCATTCTCCCCCCTCACTCTCCTCTAGATAGCTTTTTACCTAGAAGGCTAAAAAGTAAAAAACAAAAGTACAAAAGTGATGTATCATATATTCATATCCTTAGAATGCCAAAGATTCTTTGTCTAGGTAATTCAAAATAATAATCTAAAAAATTTCTTTGTTTAGTACCATATGTTTCATGAGTATCTGACTATCTTTCTCATGTATTAGCAGGCCAAAGGACCTCCACTTGGAATTAATAAAAGGTACCTTTCTATTAAAGAAAATTCTATAAAAGAGGATTTTGGGTATTATTAATAGCTACCATCCATTGTGGAAAGCACTTGTCCCATGGGCTCCTTGTCCATTATCTAATTTAATCCTCATAATAACCTCGTGAGGTAGATATTATTGTTTCCCTTTTTACAGATAAGAGGCCGACACACAGAATTGAGTATCTTATTCAAGGCCACCCAGCTATAAGTGACAGGTTCTCTCTAGAACAACTTCTTAAAATTCCTGTGCTACCACCATAGTTTGTTACCTGCTGGATTTTGATGAGAAGATGTGTATTTTCTAATTCATTCAGCTATTCATTGATATATATCCTGTTTTACTGTACAGGTTTATTCTGCTGTAAATGTGTCATTCGATTATTCATTGATTGACTCATGCATTGAACAAACATGTATGAAGTGCCTAACGTGTGCCAAGCATATAGACTGTGGCAAAAACAGAAATATGTAATAATGCCTCTGCCTTCACAGAGGGAAACAAGTAGACCTATAAATACTTTCTTAAAAATAGCAATAAGCCTATTGAAGAAAAGTAAGGAGGGCAAGGAGAATGGAGGATGCAGTAGGAGTGGAGGATGCAGTGGGAGTGAGGTGGGAGATGAGGCTGCTATTTCAGATGAGGTGTCTGGGGAAAGCCTCTCTGCAGAGATAGCAGGTGAGCAGGGACCCGATGAAATGGGGGGAAATGCCTCAGGGGAAAAGGAAGTACACAGGCCCTGCAGCACAGTGGGGCTGGAGCTCGGAGAGCCAGGAGAGTGCTGGGAACTACCATGGGAGAGGTGGCTGGGCTAGGTCACTGCAGGGTTTGTGTAGCCTTGGTGAAGAATTTGGATTTTAGTCTAAGTGTGACAGGAAGCTACTGGAAAAAGACTCAGTTAAATTTACCTTTGAAAAGCATCACTTTGGCTGCTACTTGGGGAACTGTGTATTAGGGGGACAGGTTAGAAGCAAGGGGACTATTGGGGGCCAGTCAAGGGCTTCTGGTAGCCATGATGATGGTGACAGTTTCCTTCTCCTCTGGCTCAAAGATCTATTCAAAGATCTATGACTTCCTGACAATAAATTCTAATATTGAATGTCGTTTGGTTTAACAGTGTAGGCATCCCAAATTGCCAAAGCTGTAGGCACAGAACGAATAACACATTTTGTATTCAGAGTGTCTCTGGGAAAAGGAGGAAAATGACAGACAGAAGGGAACAAAGGGTGTGTGTGCTTTGCCATTGTCTCTGAAGTGGATAAAGTTCATTCATTTGCCCTCCCCCTTTCAGCTCCCATAGTGCTTATTTCTGCCTAAATTTTACACAATCACATGTAGCCTTACTGTACAATTTCCTTTAAGGAGATACAGTATTTTTGGACCATAAGACATACCGCCCCCCCAATTTGGGGGGAATAATGGTTGGTAATGCTGCTGTTGAGTTGTGTTTACATTTACATTGGTAAAATATTATGTTATTTATATCATTAAATATTTTACCACATTTTTTTGCTTCAAAATTTTTTTCCCTATTTTCCTCTAACACCTAGGTGCATCTTCTGTTCCAAAAAATACAGTATATCTCCTTTTTGAGAATAGCAGAAGCTCCTAAGGGTAGATACTGTACTGATACAGCTCCTATGCTCACTGACTAGCACAGGGAATGTTACAAATGTGTACTTCTAAAACAAATTATAATTTAGGCAACTGAATGGGTGCAATTGAAGTGTGGCATTTATTAAAGTTGAGGCTTAGAAAATAACTTGGCTGTGTTGGATGTCTCCTTGCTCTAATGCATTTCTTCCAAAGGAAGAAATCCCTTTTCACAGGATATTAATAAGAGGTATTTAAAAACAGGGTTTGTGGTCAGGTAGTTTGGGGTGCCTATGGGTGAAATGAAATTACCTATGTTTCTCACTGAACTTCTCTGTGGTTTTAGTATGCTGATGCCTACTGTGAATACCCAAGGAGTGACATAATTTGTAGTCTTTTCCTAAGTTATTCGACCATGGCACTCTTTTTCTCATGAAACTATTTTTCCAAGGGCATCTCCTAAGACTAGAGTTATGAAAGCACATCCTTTGCAAAAGATTTCAGTGGAAATCATAATAGATAATAAAGTGGGTAGGCTTTTCTTCAGGCTCCATTATAAGGACCAAAAATGGTAGTGAGGAAGAATAATTAGCAAAGTCTTGATTGTCTTTTTCAAGCCAATCATCAGAAAGACAGTATTTAAACATACTTCCCGCTTTAATCTTAGCAAAATGCTGACTGTGCTTATCATCCTGATGTGAAATACAGAATTCACTTAATTCACAGCTTATATCACAATCTGTTGTAAATAGTCAATTAATTTGTTGGAGTAAAAAAAATATCCATTTACCAATCAATTTGTTTAACTATGAAATTCAGCAAAAACCTGTACCAGTTTGTTGCTGGAAATGACTTCTGCTGACCCACAGTTGTGGTCACTACAGTACTCTGTTTTTCAGTTTCACCTGAGTCTGAAAGTAGTGAATGACCAGTGGTCCCCAACCTTTTTGGCACCAGAGACTGTTTTCATGGAAGACAATTTTTCCATGGATGGCAGGTGGGGGGATGTTTCTGGGATGATTCAAGCACATTACATTGAAGCTCAGCTCCTACTGTGTGGCCCGGTTCCTAAGAGACCAGGAGTGGTACCAGTCCGTGACCCAGAGGCTGGGGACCCCAGCTGAATGTGATCCATTTGGTATGCCTTCCATGATAATGTGGCCAGGAAGCAGCTGTGAGCAGATGACACTGTGAAGAAATGGCTGTGGTGGTCTGGGCAAGGTCTCTTGAAATTAATCTGTGAGTGTCATTCAGGGCATCTCGAGGCGGCGTTCAGGCCTTCAGCAGTTAGGAGAATGATCTGGTTAAGGAATCAAAAGCAACACAAACAGAGCATTTAGAGATCCTATGCTAAACAGACTGACACTAACTATGTATTATAACTGAAAGATCTTAGTGGTTATAATTGAGAAAGCTAGTGTCCACTTTTCCCCTACTAGCATCTGTCAGAATGTGGCTGCCAATGGCAACTGAATAACAGGTATAATGAAAAAGACTATAGATTGAGAGAACCCAGGTAACCCCATGAAAGATGGTGTTACCCTCCAAAGAGCTAATAGGCAGACAAATTTGACATCACAGTGAATCTCCTATGACAGAAACCCAGTCTTATTCCCAATACAGCCTTCTGCTGAGAGAGATGATCTTAAGGATTGTGGCTCATTGTTTGGTTCTTATTCTGTTAATTTTATTGTATATTACCTGGGAGACTAGTAACTGAGCTCAATCGCTGTTTAACTTTACATCGGTAGCTTATAACTAATAATAAAGGGTCCAGCAGAAGTAATGCCTGCTTGAGCGTTGTTGGTAGGGCAATATATGGGTGTCATAATTCATAATTTGAACATTTCACCTAAATTGTCATATGGTATGCTTGAGTGTGATTTTGTTATGTTATAGAATTACATGCTTATGATTTTGTAATAAAAGATTTTGTAAAACAAAGGGCCATTATTTGTGCTGGATCCTGTATCAGTAATATATTGTGATAAAGTTTTTTTCCTTTCAGTTTAAACAGTTTTACAGCTCACAGGCAATGAAACTTACATGTGGCACAAGGTGCTCTTTTAAGAGAGAACAAGCAGTTGCTACTTGCTCCATTTTAGAAAGAGAGAAACCAAGATGCCAAGGGACAGAAGTTGTGGAAGCTGTTCTAGGATAGATACCGGCTTTGTGAGTGTTGGTCCTGTTCACTATGTTGAATTACAATATACTTGTTTTGCCACCATTTTGCAACACCCAGTGTGTGGGTGGTACCACCCCCTCTAAGGTGCCTTTCCGTGTCCCCACTGCTAAGGGTGAAGTCCAGCGTTCTTAGTGTGGCTTATCATGTCTGCCTCCCACTTCACATACACTGTTACCTTGACCTTGGAAAATCCCTGCTTCCTCATTCCCTACCCCCTCCTAGCGACTTCTTCCCTTTTCTCTGCGTCTTCCCTGGGATCCTTCCCTGACACCACTTGCACCACTTAATTGTACCTCCCTTTCCTCACCTATCTGATGCACATGCACACACATGCAAGCACACACAGGTAAGTACTTCTGCCAGCAATATAGTCTGTAATGTTTATTTTCCCCACTGATCCCTAAGCTCCCTAAAGCAGATACCACAACTCTGTTATTCATTGTTGCATCTTTCCAGCCTATCAAAGTGCCAAAAAATTAAACAATAAATGATATTCTGTGATATTTATGGTGTTAATAAAAACAATGACTTTCCTAATAGTTCTATTAGAGGGCTTGTTTCAGTCTTACTTAAAGTTAGTAGTGCTAAAATTTTCAAAAAAGTTTATAAGTATCATTTAACATTCTCACTGAATGGAGGTTCTAAAAGAATTGTTATAAAAGGCTTTTGTACACTGGATGGTGTGGCTCAGTGGATTGAGTGCTGGCCTTCGAACCAAAAGGTCGCCAGTTGGATTCCCAGTCAGGTCTCATGCCTGGGTTGCAGGCCAGGTCCCCAGTAGGGGGTGCATGAGAAGCAATCACAATTGATGTTTCTCTCCCTCTCTCTTTCCCTTCCCCTCTCTCTAAAAATAAATAAATAAAACCTTTTTCTTAATAAAAAGTCTGTTGTAATAACCATGTATGGTATCAACTGAGTACTAGACTTACTGGGATGATCACTCTGTAAATTATGTAAGTGTCTCAGAATTATGTTGTACACCTGAAAATAACATAATGTTATGTGTCAACTATAAAGTGAATTTTAAAAAGCCTGAAGTCTAATCAGTAGCAAACACTCTTTATTTTTTTTGTGAGCTCTTTCAGAAGAGTTAGTGTACATTTTAGGTGTGACGGACGTAGAAATATGGAGAGTATGTGCTGGACATCTGAAGATTGAACACTTGTCATTTCAGTAAGTCAACCTAGCCTATGTAGTATTTTGCAATTTTCCTAAAGTATAAAATTTAATCACCCGAAAGGTGCATCTGAGTTGTGAAAATTCATCATTTTTATGTTTTTCTCTTCATTGTTTAATATAGTAACTCTTAAAAATAGAAAAATAAACTTTATTTGGGTAACAAAGGCAGTAAATGAGGAATATATTTAGTCACAATTGAAAAGACAATACATTTATAGTGTGAAGATATGCACAGAAAATAATTCATGGGCCATCTGGGGTCATGTAAAAACATTTCCATTTTCTCTAGTCTGGGATTGTTAGGGTTTTGGGGTTATCCCTCATAACCCCCAAAGGTTGGGGGTCTCACATACACATTTGGCATTTTAGCACAGTGTGACTGCCCTCCCAGCATAGAAGAGACATGTTGCCACTGATTACATAGGAACATTTTCCTGTGTTTGAAATATGTAGTTAAATATATGTATGTATAGGCTGGAGATAGCACTGACAATGAACTATTACTTTGTGAAGGACAAGAAAGCATTTGAAAGGTCTAGTAAAATACTGGCCAACTTAATTTGTCTAGGCTGGGATTGGACTAAAATGACTTTTTTTGGTGTGCCATTATATCTTTCTTTCTGAATGGGGGGCACTTTTCCCTTCTCTTGCTCTGCTCCTCAATCCTCCCCTTGCACAGCTGACACCCCTAAACCTTCTGTCATGGGAAGGCACATAGTTTCTGCCTTTGCTGATTCAAACACAAGGCCAGGCTTACAACCGTGGGACCTGAGTAGTCACACAGGACTCCGAAGGGCCAATGCTTGGCTTATCGCTCTCCTGTTACTCTCCTCAAGTTCTCAACATTTTTACCTTTGAACTGCATTTTCTATGTCAAACCTGTGGGGCAATGAAGCCTGAGCTTAAGCAAAAGATATACACACAATATGTTGTCATCACTCCTTTCCTCCTCGTTTGCACACAGGATCCACGATGGCCCATGAGCACAGAACTGTGCCAGACCCACAATGCGTGGGACTTCAGTGAGCCTCACACCAAGCCCAGAATTGCTACTAATTTGGAAACAAAGCAATGAATTCCAAGGACCACAAAAGACCAAGGAGTTTATCAAATCCTTTCTTAGTTGTACTACTTCCTTGTATTAGCAATCCACTAATGCTGAAAATGATAGCAGAAGGGAAAGGAAAAACAGGCAATTCCTAGTTCTGTCTTTCCTTACTCATCATAAGCCAAGTGGAAAATGTTAGTGGAATGTGGACATATCAACAAATGAAATAAAAACAATCAAGTTAGTTTTATGTAACATTTTCATTGTTCTGATAAGAACAATATACATATGCATGCATGAGCTATGAAAGATGAATTGTGTACTTTCAATGATTTTGCTTTTGAGTTAAATGCTGTTTTATAAAACTGGTGTTGTACAACACAAAGATGAATTTTGAAATTCATGCTAATAATTAAAGTTTTTAATTTTGTTCTTTACTTAGGAAGACATTAAATAGCAAATAAAAACACAATGACAGGTTGAGATCACAGAAAAACTTAAAAACTTTGTTTTATTAACTTTAATGTCACATATTTCTTGCTTTTTAAGCAACGGCCCCAGATTTTCATTTGGCACTGGGTGCTACAAACATGCAGGAGCCCTGGCCACTGAGTCTCTCTGCTGACAGCCGCTAGGGCTGCTGGAGCTTCTGAGCCCCAGCCCCCTCCCCAGGGCCACCTCCCTAGAGAGAAACCATTGTAAAGGGGTTGGGGGCTGCCCATATTTGCAGAAGCCATGGGGCTGGGGCAGGGAGAGTTTAGCTCAATCAGGGGGTCCAGGTGTATTCCGTGTGGTGGTTTAAAAATTTCCAAACACTCTGTTATTTAGCAAGTATTGCTACAAGTCATTATACTGATGCTTTGCATGAAATTGCTGACACCTTGGAAACTGCTTAATGATACATAAAATTCTATTTTTTCTGTGTGGAATGCCACTGGGCAAGTGGGTATTACTTATAGATGTATAAATATTGTGCATATTAGCATGAAGAGTCACTTACAAGTCAATAAGCTTTCTGAACAGTAGAAGAACAAAAGAGAAAAAAATCACAGTGAAATGAATACTTTCATAGGATTTTGTTTGATTATTTCTTAACCTTGGTAAGGCGAGCCATTTCTATAAAAGAGTGGCTTTAATTTTAATTTGAAGGTAATACAAAGCAACATGAAATTGGTTTTTTATTTTACTATTTAGCCTTGAAAGACAAAAATCATATTTGCTTTTATTTTAGAATCCTAACTGGAACAACGGAATATATTTGAAACATGGTAAAGCTACTGTGCCTTGTTGCTTTTTCTAATCCTTCTTTCCCACTTTGTTCTTTAGATCCACGGCATTCTGACTTGCCTTGAATTTTTTTTCCCAATGCAACAACACTTGGAGCATATTTACAAAGCAGTTAATAAGAACAAAGTGTACCACCACAATCATTACTTTCTAGCATAGAGATCAAGGCGTGGCCTTACAGAATGATGGGCTGACCCTGTGGGACAAGCCTTATGTTTCAGCTTCCAATTCCAAAAGTTAGAATATTTTTGCTTTTGTTTGTTTTTCTTCTCATTACCTTTATACATAATCATATCAGTGTGGCCCATGGACATGCATACATTGGGACTTGGGAGAGTCTCAGAAAATTGGGTTGAATCTGTTCATGTAGCTTATGAAGGTAATGAATCAGCCTCTTGGGGCCTCTACTGCTCACCCACAAGATGAAGAAAAGTCCTAGCTCAAGAAGTTATCATAAATAGCAGGTGAGGTGACATATGCAGAGTCTGGAGCTGACACATGTAAGCACTCTGTGACTATTTTGTCCTCCTCCTTCTTCCTTTCACATAGAACTTTACACGCACTTAAACATTAGCTTTGAGGTTGGGGGGTGGAGGGATTGAGCCAAAAGCAAAAAGGACTCATGGACACGGACAATAGTGTGGCGAGTCCTGGTGGGGGGGAGGTAAGGGGACTAAATGGTAATGGAAAATAATACAATAAAGATTAAATTAAAAGAGTAAAGTTTTTACCATATGTAAACATTTCAAACATGTGTACTGGTATGTTTATAACAGAAAGTATGACTCCAACTCCCCGCTCTGCTTCCAAACTTCTAGGCCGATTCCCTAGGTAACGGTAGAACATCTTTCTGAAAATTCTCCTGGTATATCTAAGAATCTAGTTAGGTAGCTAGCTCCCCATTTTTTTTACAGTCACAAGTGAGGTCATACTGTATGTGCCAATAGATAATTTTTCCTTTACATGTTTACCCAGGAGCCCATGAGTCAGAGTTTCTATCTTTTGAACTGTTCCCTACTATCTTACTTTGGGGATCCTCTGTAATTTACTTTGAATTGACTCTTCTCAGTTTTTTGTGAACACTGAAGCAGTGAGCATTGTTACATGCATATCCTTAGCCAGCTGGGGTGGATGTAGCCCTGTGGATGTACAAATACTTATGCAGGATACATCCCTAGAAGTATAGTTGCTGGATCTTTTCTATGTGTCCCTTTCAGCTCCAGGTCCATCATTGATCTTCCTTTCCTCTTATCAAAAGAGCTAACTTCCACAGTAATAATTTGATATAATAATACTATTAATAATAATACCTTTCTATCACTTCTCAGGATTGTGGTGAAGAACAACTGCTGTTGGTAAAGAAGCCTGTGTTAACTTGAAAATGTTTACATATAATTAAAATTGCAAAAACTCAGGACATGTGGTAATAAACTTCACCATTTTTAGTTACGGGAAAGGCATTGACCCTCTTAGGAGTTTGGAAGAACTAAATCATGAGGGATGGCTTTCAGAGAGGACTAGAGGGCTGCTCTAAAATCATTCCATGTGTGTAGACATCTCCTCTGTGAGCGCTAATCCTGTAAACTATGAACCTTCTCTAAGGTACTCTTCCTGGAAACCATGCTGGACTGTAGCCATAAGGACCAAACATGAAGTAGCACGAATGAGGCGCTCCCCGCCATGGGGCCATCCACCTCATTATGTACCCTGGTCACAAAGGGAGACACTCACGCTTTTCTCCAGCTTGGTGAACTTCCTAAGTGGTTTCAGAAGCTCAAATTACAAACAGCTTCTTAATTGTCTTTGAAAACCACCCTTCCTATGAGTGTTGAGTTATTGCTGATTGAGTCTTATCCTTGGGTTTTCGGGTGTCCTAGCTAACAAGCCCTGGATCCAAGGAAAATATAGAGCAACGCTCTGAAAGCAAACCTGCTCCTGTCCGTAAGAAAACGCCATTATTCAGCTGCTGCCATGGACTTGGGAAACAATGTGTGCCTTTCATCCCTCTGCTGTGCTAACAGTCCTCATTGTAAATGCCTGGCCCGAGAATGCGTTCCACCGTGCAGGAAGCGACATGGCACAGTGACTTTAAGAGTATTCCTTATTTTTGTTGCTTGGATAACACCAGTGTCTAACTCCGCAGCAAGAGGAAGGTTATGGTAACTTACATCCCAGTGAAGATGGCTCACTAATCCTCTGATTAGCTCACCTGTACAAACTTTTGCAATTAAAGCAATGCCATAAATTTACAGTGTCTGCATCCAGAGAAATTCTTCTAGAAGAACCTTCTCTTGGGTAACTATAAAATAAATAGGTAGAGAATGTCACCACCTTTTCCCCAGAATATTTTGGCCCCCGTGATAAGTAAAGATATTTCCAAGGTTATGTAGTTAGGTCAAACTCAAATCTGTCAGACTCCAAAATCTACGTTTCTCTCTCACACTAGGTCATCTCTCAAATAAAAGAGCTTGCTGGCTTCTATGTAAAGTTTTAGCTTTTTAATACTTCAACTCTGCCCCCAAGGCAAAACTTTTCTTCAGAAATGAATGATCTCAGGGAAAGAATCTTTTTTTTACTTCTCAATAATCTCTATAAATTATATGAAATTGCAGTCAGTTTATTGCTTACCACATCAGATAAAAATAGCTAGGAAGATTGTGTTTGGGATTATTTGACTTGACGTATAGGCTGATGGTATACGTGACATTTCTAGAGGGTGGGGGTGGGCAAAAGATACAGACGGTGATTATGTGGATTAACTGAAACTGGGGAACCAGGAAAAGCCTCAGTGACTGCCAGCTGGCAGAGACCAGGGACAGAGGAAGCACAGCGCACAAAGAAGACAGAGCAGGTAGCCTGCAGGAGCCGCGACCCAGAAGTCACACCGGAGCAAGTGTGACTGTAGTTGAACTGCTTCTCACCTGGGCAGCTCTGTGTGTTGTGGTCTAGGGTGAATTGCAACTTGGTTTTATTTACTTAAAAATAGTTAGTGGTTCTGTGATATCTTGGATTATTTTAGCAACAGCATTCCATTTGGGTTCTTTCTAGCTGAAAAACTTGGCTTCCCTGTCTCAGGGTTTACTGGTCATTCCTTAAATATCTCTAATTTTTCTCATTATTAAAGGGTGTTTGACAAAAATATGCTAAAACAGCAACAGGAATCACACATAGCCATGTGTTAGGTATTCAAGGTTAATAGCTAGGGTGACTCTGAACCAAGCTGAGAAAGTCCCCGTTTAAATCAACAAATTATAGAGTCTGCCTTACCAAAGCTAATTACCACTTTGTGGAACTGGAGCTGAATTGTGAGAGGTCCTCGGGGCCTGGAGACCAGGCCTCAGACTATGAGGAGCTTTAAGGCAACCTCAGCACCCTGGCTCCAGGCCACAACCTCCCCAGGAGGATCTGCCCACTGAAATCCTTCGGAGAGCAGTTGACTCCTGCCAGAGCAGGAAGAATGTCTTCATCTTTGGCCATGGCTGGTTCCTGAAAGGTCTTGGGTTTCACACTATAGCCAACAGGGCGGGTGGAGCTCATTCTCTGGGTGACACAGTATCCTCTTCATTGCACTGTGTCTCTCAGGCCTGCTATTGCTGCTCACTGTTGCTGTCAGCTAAGCCTTCTCATACCTCCAAGCTCTGTGCTTCCCCTTCTCAACCCCACCTCCCACGCTCCTGCCCTCCTGCCCGCAGGCTTACCTGCCTCCCAGGGAGAGGTTAGCCTGCTGAGGACACACACGGCTTATCAGATTCTTTTGTATGCCCAGCATCTTGCACCTGGAAAATGTTCAGAAATTATTTATCGATGATGCCAATCTTTATGAACAAACTATGTCCCTCACTTTCCAGTGCCAATGCCATTCTCCCCCTCCAGCTGGTACAAAGTGCCTACAGCACAGCATTCTTCATTTTGCCAAAAGCTTACATATTTTGTACGTCTCTTTTTTGTCATACCTGAGAATAAAAATAAACCAATGTGAAGATTTAAATGTTAAAACACACTGAAACCTTCTAAAGAAAGAGACTAATATGAAGATAGTTCTAGATATTCAAAAATTGTATTTCTCTTGAGTAGACTGAAGTCAGAGGCAGTGTCTTTAGGAGGGCTGCTGACATAATGCATATATGGTACTTGGAAAGGGAAAGAGGACTGAGAACATAGTCTTCTCCTCTTAACACTGCGTGACTTTGTTTGGCACAGTGGCTAGTTGCCGCCTTGAAGTGCCCTTGGAGTCCTGCGGAGATGGGATCCAGGATAAACACTTGCTTGTGAGTTCCTTAAGCCCAGGGTCTGATTGCTTATCGTGCGTCTCCTCAGTCACTAAAATGTGGCAGGTGTTCAATAATCTTTCCTTAAACAGGATGGCAACAAACAAGACCCACAGTTTCAGGCGCTGGGGATTTTACACATGAAGTGGAGTAGGATTCTGACTTCTAGAGGGGGCATTACAAAGGGGTTCTCAAGGACCATTCAATAACTCAGCTTTGGATTGGCCCCATTGCTGTAACATCCTGGAAGACCAGGGCCTAGCCAGAGACTGGTTCTTAATTGGAGCAAAGCAAATTCTTAATTAGCTGTAGTACACAGATAGATACCTTGGGACCTAATACCTACTGGCCTATTCCCTACCTTGGCCCAGTCCAGGAGATGTTGTTGCAGAAACATCAGGTAATTTCCTTGCACCACTGGACTGGCTGTCTTTGTTTCGCCTCTTGCCTATCGCCTTTCCTACCTATGAAACACCTCTCCAAGGCTCAGACCAGGCACTATGCATGGCAGAAGACCCATTCAGAACTCCGTCAGCAACCCTGCCTCTTCTGTGTTCCTGTATCAGTTTGGGCATAACTACCCTTGCATTGGAATTGCATATTTGCTTTTTGTCTCCCCCAAATAGTAAGCTATCTCTCATGAACCTTGTCATCCTCACCCTAATGCCCCCCAACTCAGCAGAGTTTTTGTTGTAATTTAAGGGCTTCATAAAAGTTTGTTGAACTGAAATGAGCCTTGTCTGTATACTGGTGGACATTGCTGTGTATTAGAACTGCATGGATGTGGTGTTACATGTTACTATGGATTCAGTGCTTTCCATCTGATCTTCTTTAAAAAGCTAGAGGCTAAATTTAGACTATTCCTTGCTAGTGTGTTTATTTGTAATTAGATTGATGATTTTCAGGGAAAGAAAAAGAAAAGTCGACCTGTGAGTTATTTGTTTCCCCCACCCAAATCATTTTCTGGAAGGATGATACCTCATAGCTGAGATCAAAGATAATTGTACCTGTCTTAGAAACCCTCAGGTTATTTTTAAGTAAAACAAAATGGGATGATTAGAAAAGATTATGTTTGGAAATATAATTATTTCCTAACTTCTGAGTACATGCCTTGCTTGAGAGTGCTTCTTTGAATACGTGCACTGACAAATATCCCATTAAAAGATAGACTTGTTTACAGCAAAAACATTTCAGTGCAACAAGGTTACTTCTTATAGTACATTGTAATTATATAGTGCAATTATAAAAATTCTGATTACAAAAGGAAGACATATGTGAATTTTAATTATTTCCAAAAGCTTATCTATTAAAAATATCCTATTTTATGTAAAGTGAATCAAAGGTAGTTTGTCTAAACTGAAGAATTTTTTGGTATCTTCTTGAGAAAGGGACTGATAGGGTATAATTAATAAAAATTTTGAAAATAAACACTGCCTTTTATTGCTTCACTGAAATATAGCCAAATATACTTATTAATCTGCACAGTTGACCAGCCAGTGGCTAACTACTGTTATGTGAGACACCTTGGGCCATGCTTCAGAAACTTAAGAAAGGCAATTCACCTTTCATGGGAATAATTAGGGCAGATGCCAATTATGCAGAGACATTGCAAGGATGATTGGTTGTCATTTACATTATTCCAAAGGGTTATCTTTCTAGCAATTAGGTAACCACTCAGTTACTGTTAGGAGGTCAAGATCTCAATGTAAATACATTTCAATGTTATGTCAGAGCTCCAAAGAACTGTCCAGTGTAATTATTAATCTGGAACCATGTTTGCTACACTTAAGGGTCCTGGAATAAAGAACATAGCCTAGATATGTTCTGCCATAGTTTTGCTCTTAGATTGTCTTATGTGAGTTGTTAGAATGGAAAATATGTGAAAATACCTAAGTTATTCAATAAGTATTTTCTGCAGATCCGGGGACACTATGTAGAACACAGAAAGACATTGTATGTTCCTGCCCTAAAGTAACTTAGAAGCTAATTTGGAAGATGCAACTTAAGCATGAATAATTAAAGAATAGCAAATATAATCCATTTTCAAGATGTCATGGGAGATTAGGAAGTTATCAAGCAGAGGATTTTGGAGCAGTCGAAAGGGTCAATCTTCTTGACTACCTGGGGCTGGTTTCCAGGTCAGAAGTGTTGCACATGCAGACTGCAGAATTCACTTGTGCTCTGTGGTCTTGATAAAATACCTGAATTTTGGAGAAAAACATCCCTGGCCTCTGCTGATAAGGTTGACTGAGAGATGCCAAATGGAACTTGTGGTCCAATTTTGATCCAGGGACTCTTTATTTTTTGGATAGCAAGAACCTGGGTCTTAAAAAAATATTGTTCTGGAAAATAGACCATGTATTGTTCTGCCAAAAATAGACAAATGGAAGGGCCACCAAGCATGCAGCATGGGAGAATTAAGTTGAGAAAAAAATGCACTTGAAGATGAGATTTTTAACTTGCCAAGTTTGAGAGAACTATGGAGCAGCATTGATTTCAGACGTTTCCAATAACATACCATAGATGAAAACAAGCCTGAGATTCAAAAGGATAAAGACCCCTGCTGAAATTACTGAGTCTCCTTAATTTATGATGAGGTAAAGAAAATTCAGGAGAAATTCTCATTTTGACACTTCTATTTGAGCTATTCTAAAACAAAGGCATGAATCCAAAGGTACAATCTTCAAAAAACAAACAAAGTAAAAAAGGTTTTTTGACACTTATGTCTTTTTCTTACTTTTATTTATATAATTTCTTTAGCAAATATTTAAATGTCTATCTTTTAACATGAAGATAGACATTTTGAAGTATGCTAAGTTGCAGCTTACATGTATAAAGAAACTCCAGCATGTGGTGGGAATCTGTTCTTTTACCTTCTCAGCATTGCTTTCCCCCTTTATAAAATTACATTACTACTCTCTTAGTAGTTGTATTGCCCTCATTGTGTGGGATTCTGTGGGACTACTCATCAAAGGGCATCATCCCCTCTTCCCCAGGCTAAAATTGCTGAGAAAGTGTTCCAGGTCTGGCCCATTAGAGTTTCCCATTGTGCTGGTCACATTGGACAGTGAACTAGAATCCTTCATTGGGGTTTTGTAGATAAATCCTAGGAAAAGAAGTTCTCTTTTCTCCTGGGGTCATTAAAGTACAATGATACAAGTCTAAGGTTGACCAGCCTCTTTGGTTCCAGTAGTAGAAGAATGCTTATCAGGTACAGGAGAGAATGAGGTTGGTAATTAACAGAAAGGGTGGGAAGCAAAGACCAGAGATGAAAAGAAAAGAGAGTGAGCGTATGCATGTATGTGAGTGTATGCATGCTGATGGCGCCTTTTGTGTCCCTTGCAGTCTCTGAGCCCAGTTCCATCCCTGAATTTCTCAACTGTGTGAACCAGATATTTGCTAAGGTTAGCTTGAGTCAAATCTCTTTTCATCTGTAGCAGAAAAAATCCAGCTCTACAAATAAGGTTAAAACTTGGTACATATTATTAATCTCTTACTTACTAAACAGACAATAGAAACCATTTGTTCATTCCTTTATTCATCCATCTGTCCATCCATGCATCCATCCATCCCTCCACCCATTTATGCAACAAACATCTAATAACAACCTGCTGTGTTCCAGGCTCTATGCACAGCACTTTGGATACAAAGATGACTAAGACATGATCCCAACCCTCAAGGAGTGTCCATCCTAGAGAGATAGATATGTGAATGAATCATTCATAAGAAAATGAGAGATTTAAAATATTGACATGAGCACACACTCATAGAGGTGCCTAGGAATCTTCCATCAGAGAAAGTTGGGCAGTAAAGTAATAAGCAGGGGTATATAGGAAAAGAATGATCTGAAGAAGAAGCTGGAATATTTGATCAAATGTGTGATGGCCGGAAAGCACCTGGAACTTCTGGGTACTAGTGAGGAAATGATCACTGTGGTGTAAAGTGTATATAGCAGAGGTGGTGAGATATGAGGTTGGAAAGGTGCATTATGGGAGTATTGTGAAGGACTCAATATGTCAGGCCAAGAACTTTGGATAATCTTAAAGACAGCAGAAAATGAATAGAGAAATATTTTTAAATCTTTACTTGTTTTGTTTGGGTCAAAGGAGAGCATGATCATCTTATTCTTAGGCACTTTTTTATTTTTTAATGAATGAATGAATGAATGAATAAGAAATCAGGTCTGTAGACATTAGGAGAGGAAAGAATTTTGAAAGTGGGGAGTGGATTGGCCCTCTCTGAAATTTAAAAATGCAATGGTAAATAAAACTGGAGAGAAAATAACAAATGATTAAGAGTGATCTGCTTTTATTTCAATGTTTCTTCAATTTTTATTAATGTGTTGAGTCTAATGGCTCTATCACCTGTAGAATGAGGTTTAATATTTGCCCTAGTGGAAAGAATCAGAATATGCCCAAGATATTGGAGGAAAGAGCTCATGACTGAGAATGTGATACTTCTGCATAGAGGAACAGCCTCACTGTGTTACTGAGGACTTCCAGCACTAGCTCCTTTCTCGCTGGCATTCATGCCAGGGGCTCCCACTGAGGCAACGTGTGGGGCAGAGCATGAAGGCAAGCCTGAAAGTTAGTGCCCAGAAAAGGTTGTCACTGCATACTCATACCACCTTTTACAGGAGGAGGGGTTTGCTTACCAGAGGCCAGGCTTCTTGATCCTAAGAATCTTTTTCTCTGTTCATTGGGGAAATAACTGATATTTTCTTCAGGCTCATGGCTGCAACTTGGAGACAACTGGAAAAAAACAGGTTCATAGAAAAAGGAAAAGCAATCTTTTTACAGCATATTTCACAAACTGTGACAATTGCATCTTGATAATTATTCATTTAGTTTGAGAAGCTTCAGGAGTTCAAACAGAGGGAGCATGATTCATAAACTTTAAATAGTAGCAAGTAAAGTCATATCTGTGACAGGGAGCAGGAGGCTGCCGTGGTGCGGTGAGAGATTTCTGGATCGTGGGGCAGAGAAGGTGAAACTAATTAAAATGGCTGAAACTTCAGGCCATGGCCTTGCTCAGAAGACTTTAAAATGTTCGTGAAATTTTGGTTAGCACATTTAAATGATTAACTCAGATGGTGCTCCAACTCACTCAAGTAAAAGTTGTTAATAGGTAACATACTGTGAATGTCGGACACAAAAACTTAGAAAATTGTGCACATCATGACCCACATAGGCAGAAGAGAAAATGAACTGATAGATCTTTTCCAAATAATAGTTAACACACCTAGAATCTGTCAAGTGCCCTGCACTGTCATAAGTGCTTTAGTTATTAATTTAATTCTTACAACTCTGTGAAGTGGGTATCATAATTATCCTCATTTGGCAGAAAAGAACATTAGAATACAAAGAATAGAATTTGTCTAAGACCAGACAGATGGTAAATGGCATAACTAGGGACTCAAACCCATGTTTTCTAGCTCCAAAGTCTGAATTCTGAGAAGTCAGAGAATGGTATAAATTATGTTCTTATTAAAAATCATCATACAGGGAAAAGTACTTTGTAAACTATAAATGCCATTATAATAGAAAGAAGGAAACATGGAGAAGAAGACAAGGGAAAGAACAAGAAAAATATCAAGACGAAGAAGCAGGAAAAAGAGGTGGGAGAGGAAGAAGAGGAGGAAGAGAAAATGGGTGAAAATTAAAAAGGAGGTAAGAGGGTGAAGCCTCTGACGTACTAGTGACATCAAGACTAAGTTGCTCAGCCTTGTATCTGGCTGCACACTTATTGATCACTTGGATTTCCTACGGTGATTGCCCAGCACATTCTCTTACGCCAACCAGGGTGACAATCACGACCCCAGAATCATTGCTCGTTCCATCCAATTCCTGCTGCCCTGAATGCATCCCCGCTCCCATATTCTGTCCACACAGCCCCATCTTCTTCATCCATCAAAACCACCTCTAGTGTAGCTCCTCTTGATGAAACTGTCAACTACTCCAGCTTTTAGTGAGTTTTTGGACCACTTTGAGAACCACATTTTAGATTCTGACCACCTTTTGGTATTCTCTGGTTAAAATCAGTCATTTTACAAAGGAGAGAAACGGAAGCCCAAAGAAGAAAGAGAGTTTGCCCAAGGCCACCAGCTAGCTGTGACAGTTCCAGAAGCCATTGCAATTCTCCTCTCACTCCACATTCCTGACCTGCATTGTTCAAGCTGACTACACATGTCTTCTCTCTCTAGCTGGACTGACCCTCAACAGCCAGGACCTGATCTTCCTTGACTTTTGTGCCTTCTGCTTCATGTAGCATGGTGTGGCACATAGTAGTTTCTCAATAAATGACAGACTGATTAAGAACTAATGAATTCTCTCCTTGGATATCAAAAAAACTTTAGAAATAGGACAGAAAGTTAAAAAATCATCAGCTCTGCTATAATGCAGAATAAATATTTTCTGAAGCATTTACATAAGAGCTGTTACAACTCATGCATTTTAAAGATTATCTTTTATTTTTAAAAATAATTGTGTGTCTCTTAATAGTGATTTAAACCAATGCATCCTCATTAGCCCTTTTTGTGTTCTGTTATGTAAACAGAATACTTGCCTCTCTTTCAGGGCAGCAGGAAAACTTTTTTAGTGACAAAATATATAAATTTTCCTTTCTTAAGTTTCACCACAAATGGTAAATAGAGCAAAGGGGCATCTTAAATCATGCAACAAAGCCCTCATTAAACACTTGCTGGCAGTTGATCAAGATTAATGTGTGGGTTTATTCACTGAACAAAGTGCATGGAAGACTCTTGCTTATTAAACATAACAAATTACAAAGAAATAAATTGGTTCATTACCTTTAATTGTAGCATCCCTGATTGACCACATTATCAGGGTCAAATACGACAACAGAAATGAACTTTGGGTCAATATTGTTTTATGCTACACATTATCAGTTACTCCACTAGTAGTATATAGCAACTAATAATTACATTCTTAAAAGCCTTCTTAATAGTATTGCAAAAGTAGAAATCACAAAAGGAGGCAGAAGAACTTACTAAGGACATGAAGAGACAAGAGAAAGTCCTCTAGTTCTAAAGGCAGCACGAACACTGAAAGCTTTCCAAAGGGGAGGCAAAAAGAAAAGCCAGAGAAACCAATAGGCATTAAGTAACTATTATGTGCCATGCACTCTGTTGTACCTTTCACAAACATGACCTTTTTTAATTCTCACCAACCACCTTTGCAGTAGATATTTTAAACTCTATTTCCAAGTGGGGCACTAAAATTTCAAGAGGTAAAATTGCCTTGGTTTGTAAATGGTAAGCCTGGATGCAAACACAGGGTTGTAGGACTTCAGTACCACAAGGACATTGTTGTTGTCCTAGTGAACATCCATGGCCACTCTGGCCTTATTACCAGTCCCAGGCAGTCAACCTTGACTGACAGTCCAGCAACCTCTTGCCAGTGATGGATTTGAGAGTGGACAATGACCCAAATGTGGCCAATGAAACATGAAGGGTAGCCTGCTTTGGAGGCTTCTGGAAAGATTCTTCTTGCTCTTAAAAATAGGTCCACAGAAAAGAGACACTCTTTGGCCTTTGGATGGTGTTGCTGCCTTTAATCAGGAGAGATGTGATTGACCTGCTGACATTAAGAGGAAGGAAAGATGAAAAGGGTGTGAGTCTATGATCATGCACTTGAATTTCTGAATTCTCTGGTCTAGGACTGCCTTAGCCCCAGCCTCTTGTTACATGAAATAATACATTTTCCTTTTTGCTTAGGCTACTTTTAGTTTTGCAAAACATCTTCTCAGATACAAATTTCATGTCCTTTCAACAAAACCGAGATTAAATTAGAAACAAAACAAAACACTGCTTCCTGAGAGAGTTCACAGGCAAGCTGAAATCATCCCAGGCACGTGAGGAAACAAGTATCTTAAAACAAAACAGCAAAGGACAGTTGAACGGGAAAGTGATGAGCGTGTTTACAGTGATTGTGCTGGGCCAAAGGCTTAATACCAACTGCACATTTCACCTCTAATGACACCTTTTCTCTGAGAAGCTTAAGGGACTTAAGGCAGAGGGAACCCTTTGTTTTGGGTAGGTTCTGATGAATATATTCTCTTTGGTCCTTAGTTCCCCTCACAGAACATAGCAGCCTTTTTGGAATGGGTCCGACCTTGCAGAAAGAAGTAAAAATTGGCCAAGCAGGAAACATGTCTTGCCATCCCTTCCTGTCTGTACATTCCATGGTCTCTGTGCACTACCCACATTTTAGAGTAAATAATATTACCATTATTTAGAATTGGTTCCTTGAGAACCAGTTTTGTGGGTCTCCGATCCTTGGCAGTACTGATCCAAGTTATTGCAGCTCTTTCAAGTAAAGTGGGTATGTACTCCCAGGCGCTGCTATGGAGGTGCTGTGGGCATGTTCGCAGAAAAAAATGAGAAATGTTCAAGTTGCCTTGCATTATAGATCCTTGATGTTGTAGACCAAAGTGGAATTTCTGGGAATGAGTATACATAAATTTAAACATATTTATATAGAAACAATGCAAGAGGACCAACTGAAAATAAATCAGTGAGTGTAGCATGGGATTAAGGGGAACAAATAGAGATGATATAGCCATTTAAATGGGTGCAAATCCTGACTCTGCCATTGGATAGCTCCATGGCCTTCGGTAATATATCCAGACCTTCTCACATTCAGTCTCCTCCTCTGCTTGTCAGAGGTCACAGTACTGAAGTCACAGAAAATTCTAGGGTTTGGCAATATTGTTAGCTTACTTCTTGCATACTTACATGATACTTATAGCCTTAACACTTTAAGTGGATTATTTCACAACCGCGTGGGGTAGATATTTTCTTTCTTTGCTCATTTTGCAGATGTGCCAGTTGAGGCCTAAGAAAGGACAAACCGTTTTCTGAAAGTCATGCAGCCAGTGAAATGGAAAGAGGCATTGAGTGGAGAGTTGCTGACTCCACCCCTCCAGGCTCTGACCACTCGGTGGACACGGAGAGAGGTGTCCCGCCCAGCTCAGGCTATCCCCTAGTGACCCACCCAGGGGAACTCCTCTCTGTCTCCCTTGCAGGGTTTCTGAGCACTGGCCCACTCTAGTCAGAACCCACTCACTTGTTCCTGCCAGAATTTTTTCCTTTTCATAATCCAGCCCCAAACTAAGCTTTACAGTATTGGGTAAACCTTTGCATCCACATTTAAGCTTCCTTTGATTTTAAAAGTGTTTCTTCTTTCTGGTGAGATCCTTAGTTATTGTAAGAGCTAATATTGAAGTCTCTAATAAAGAAGCCATTGAGACAAAGGCCTTTGCCAAGAGCAAAATTGTCCAATTACAGGCCATCAGTGTACTGAAATGGGTGTGCCCTTTATACTTTCTGGGTGGCCCACATGCCCTCCCCTCCACTTCGCAGAATCAGCCCGCCTTGTTCCTTTCCCCCCTGCCCCCATCACCAGTTAGCGGTTGTCAGGTTTAAGAGGATTCGCCTCAGGGAATTCCTTCCCTCCAGTTTACCTTATGAGCTGTCCAGTCGGCTACACATCCACTGGGTGAAGATTCCCACACTTGAAGGCTAATCAGGCCTTCATCAGAATTTATATGATTTGCTGGTTCTGCTAAACCCTCTTTCTAACCCACCACACATTTACAATGTGCTGTTCCTGGGCTCTGTCTGCATGCCCTGAGCTGTGTCAAGCATTATTAACATGTACAAGCTTTGCTCAAGGTTGATGTTTTAGGTCATCTGGGTGGTGTAGTTTCCCCTTTCACTTCACTCCTTTCAGAGTGACTTTTTCTTTTATCCTCTCCAGAGGGTGTGTTTATTGATTTCAGAGAGGGAGGAAGGGAGGAAGAGAGGGAGAGAAACGTGGATGTGAGAGAGAAACAGTGATTGGTTGCTTTTCACACACACCATGACCAGGACTGAACCTGCAACCTAGGTAGGTGCCCTGACCAGGAATCAAACCCACAACCTTTAGGTTTACTGGATAATGCTCCAACTAACTGAGCCACACAGGCCAGGGCCACAGTGACATTTTTCACTTCATTCTCCTTTCTTCCCTCCCCTCCCTGCCCCCTTCCTTCCTTCCATCCTTCCTTCCTATCTTTCTCCCTTGCATTTTGTATATCCTGCTCATTCAATTGTTGCTTGTTTCCACAGGTGTCACACATGGAATTTAAAGATAATCCGACATCAGAATAGTGTTTCTTTGGACTCTGGACATGAATGTGGGTCCTGGTTTCTGACAACCCCTTCCTGTGTCAGCTACAGAGGAAGGGTCTCCAGGTCCTCCAGGTAAGGTGGAGGACTAGGTAAATGAGTGCAGCCCAGGGGGTGCCAGAAGTCCAGAGGCGGCTACACTGCACAGCCCAGCTTAATTTTGGTTTCTCTGGAAACCTTCTTTAAACCCACAGTCCCCATTCCAGGATAGCTTTTAAAAATCCCTCTTCTGCCCTCCCACAGTGCCCTGTGTATCACTGGTACCCTGACGTGTCTGTCTCTCCAAACAGACAGTGGCATCCTTGCGGCCAAAGGCTGTATGTTAAACATCTCTGTATCCCTAGTGTCTAACATGTTGTTTGGCACATAATAAGAGTTCCCAAAATGTTTGTTGAATCACTAACTGAATGAGGTGGACCTGTGAATTCTCTTTAGAAGATACTAGTTCTGATCTTACCTCACTTTCTTCTCTTTGGAAGGAGGTACCCAGGCTGTATCAATACATAATTGATGAAAATGATGGCTGAAACACACTAGAAAGTAAGAGATGTGGAATAATTACTTTAAAATACCACTAGGCACTTTACTTGGAAACAGTTTCTAGACTGTTAAGGATACATGTCAAACAGACCATCAAACAAGAAATAACAGGGTTTTGTTTGTTTTGGCAACTGTTCTTGGGTAGATGTGTCTGTGTCACTTGCTAAGGACATCTAGTTCTGGGCTGTTTGGGTGATCAGGCATGTCGTAAGTGATTCCCTAAATGCCATGAAGTTGTAAAGCTGAAGAAGAAGAAATTTAAGGCATAGCTAAAGAAATCTCTAAAAATGTATGTAAAAATATGCCTTAACTATGTTCCCAGATTGTGTTATCTCCTTAGAAATCCTGCTTCCTTGTCCTGTGTAATTCCTTGTCTTGAAGTCAATGGTCATCTTCACTTTTTGGGGGGCCTCTGCATGTGTTTTTAATCTCGGCCTCATTTCAGCTTCCAGCTGTGTCTGGCCTCTCCATAATCTCTTTTGTAAGAGATGTCTCCAGAAGAGTTAGCAGTAGGGATGCCTCTTACAGATCAACCGGCAAATGCCCTAAGCATCTTTATACACCTACCTATCTCTAGCGAGTTATCAGACATAAGTGGTTTTCTCACCTTAATGGATGATATGTTGCCCTTTCGATAAGAGCAATCCTAGAATTTACAGCAGGGAAAATTCACAGGCTACTTGTAGGAGCTTTGTGATGGGTTGTTTCCAGTTGACAGCATTTTATCTTGGTTTTCTTGAGAGAAAACAATTATGCACTTGGACATACAAGCAAAATTTGCTTTCGGATGCCAAACTGGCCACGATTCATTGTTCTTGGTCTGAGTCTGTGAAAGGGAAAATCGCAAGGATGAGAGTTTCTAATTTATTACATCTTTTGAAAATAAATAACTGACAAGTTCATGTTTTGTTTGGTTGTTTTAGAATACAAATAACAGATTGCGTGAATACTTACTTGAGCTCAACTCACCTTGCCAGTCACTAAGCTATCTGGCAGTTAACAAAAAGGTTTTAAGATAGAAACTGGACTATTTAGCCTTCATTAATCATTCATACTGTTCAAACACATCATCCAGTAACTGAAGAGGGGGGTTAATGGTAGCTAAGCTTGAGTTTGTTGTCAAAAGTAGGTTTAACTTTCTATGAACTCACTGGACACAAAGAATTCTGCCTGCTTACTATTCCAAATGTCACCAGCTAGGAGCAAACAGATGACTACTAATGGTAATTAAATACCTCTGAAGCCATTTGTACCAGTAACAAAGAGTTACTGTCAGAACTTGAATGAAGTCCATCTGCCCATTTTAAAAGAATGTTAACATTATATAAGTGATAAAGCAGACAGCAACAACTAAATAAATAGACAGACAAATAAGTTCGGTGATAACATTTCTCTAGATGAACACTTGATTTCTTTGGCTTTTCCTTTGGCCTTTCCCTTGGAAACAGAAGATTAATGAAAATATTCTGTAGTCCTTAGTTATTTCAATCCCTCTTTGGCCCATGGAATAATTAGAAGGAGGTTTTTGATTAAGGTTCTCCCATCTATATTCCCAAAGTTGTGAAACAATTGGTTTAATTTTTATTTGACATTTTTTTTCCTTTGTGCCTTGCAAACTTCCTGGATTTAGTGTCTACTATTGATTTTTTAAAATTCCCTATGCTCTCATCTCCTTAAGTGAAAGGAGGAAAAAAAGAGGGCTGATTTTTCTGCTTTCTGTCTTCACAGCAGAGAACCCCACAGTTGCTACTTCTTGCACAGAGGGATTGACAGCCCTGGGTTTTTCTTTGGTGGGCTCATCTATTCAACTGCCTGAGGCCCCTGCACAGGGCTGTCTGACTTCTGTTGGACATCCACTGTGGTTTCCTCTGCATCTTCATCTTTTTCTACTGTGACGAGACAAAATATGAAAAGATATTGCTTGAAAGAACCAAAGGGTGAAGAATGTCTAAATGCTTTTGAAATGCACCTAAAATCCTAGAGCAGCCAGAATAAAAGTGCACAGAGGGTTCTGAGAGGGAGCTAATGCATTCATCAAGCCTTTGGAAAGGCAGTTTCTTGTAAAGATATGGACTTCATTAAATCAGTCAAAGGGTTTTAATAGCTCTCTTTTGCCTGGAGGTAGAAGTACTTGTATATCTGATGACTCGGTTCTAGTGAGAAGAGAAAGTGTCAGGGGAAGAAGGGGAATTGCAAGGGAATCAGTAGCAATTGTATAGTGGGGGTAAATGAGTACTGAGAACTTAAACATTCATCCATGCCCTTACATAATGCTTATCTCAGTGCTGGAGAAGGAATGCAAAACATTTTGGAGACACAGAGAGCAAAGCTAAGAAAGGAAAATGGGTGTATAAAATAAGAAATGGTAGCCTATATCAGTCAGGTCATTTTAATGTTCCAAATAAAAAACTTAACACTATTTAAAACAATGGGAGAACTTTCTGATTTGCATAACTGAGAAATCAAGAGGTAGCGCATGCCTCAAGATTGGCTTGATCTAGCTCAGCAATGTTTCTAAAGGCTCTGTCCCTTTGCTCTGCCTTTTGCTCATGGCATCAGTTTTATCCTGAGACTGGTTTCACACATGGTTGCAAGGTGGCTGCCAACAGGTCCTGGGACGGCGTTCTGTCTGTCTGTCTCTCTCTATGTAAATATATACAGATAGATATGGAGAGACATATACATGTATACATATATTCTTATTTCTATATGTGTACACACACACACACACACACACACACACACACACACAAACACATAGAGAGAGAGAGAGGCCGTTTTTCTCCTGACCAAACAAAAATCCTGGATTTCATTCTGATAGGCCTCGTTTAGGGTACATTTGTGATGGGAATGAACAACTTAGTGTTCACATCTGGAATTGGGGGTAAGGGCTCAATGACCCCTGAACCGCAAAAGATAGTAGTGGGGAGAAAAATGATGGAACATATGTGGCAAGTCAGTTCACAATACATGCCATTGGGCCAAGCCTATCAATTCTGCATGGTTCCCAGGAAGGGAGACATTTCAGCAAGTAAATGTTCTTCCTCCTTCCTGAACAGAATTATCTTAGAAGCCTTTACAGTACGTCTCAAAGTGTAGCTCATGGACCAAAATGGTAAGAGTTGCTTAAATGCAGATTCCTGGCTCTTCCCAAGACCATCTGAATCATAATCTCTATGAGTGGCAAATGGGAATGCATTTTCAGCAAGCTTCCTGGATGGTTTTTATGACCATTAAAGTATGGAAATTTCATAGACACTTGATCAAGGGTTCAAGTATCAGGAGACTTTCTTGCCTTTGAAAAATTTGGCAAAGTTTCTTACAGTACCTTTGCAAACTGTCTTGAACAAAAATAGCTACCAACAGTTACCATCCTACTTACATCTGATATTAAAACTGACCTTATTTTATCTTAGTAAAATCTTTTATTAGAGCTATCTATAAAATTATACTTTTTATGGGGCGGGGGGATAAGTCTAGTTCTTTGGCACCATGCAGGCAAAAAAATTACCCATTGCATTTTTCTCTTTTTAAGGCATTCTTTTGGAATTATCCACATATACTTAACTTTCTTTTGGATCTGGTAATGGAAATTGCCATACTTATAAACATTTACTGAGAGAGATGGTTCTCTACTATATTTGGAAAAAAGAGCAAGAAACTTCTAATTTTACTTGGCTTCTTTATGTCAAGTAAAAATTCATTTTCTTCTGCTGAGAAAGATAAAAAGAAGAATGAGGTTTTGTCCTCTGATTTACAGGTAAAACTTTTCTTTACAAGATTGTTTATTTTGATTAATTTTTCCTTATATACTGACATAAGTAAACAACATTATTTTATAATTATCCTATATTATCCTGGTCATGATGGTGAGTTTTAAATCATGAAGAACCTGAGTGAATTTTCCAATGGGTTGGCATTTCAGGGACATGATTTCTACATGAATTATGTGCACAAATTTTTAACTTACTTGTTCATTGAAAAGTATTGTTGTGTATCTAATATACACTCAGGTACTGTGCTAAGTTGAGGATATAGTAATCAGTAAAACATATGTGTTACCTGCCCTCATGGAGTTCATAGTCCAGTACTATGCTGTCCAATATGGTATTCACTAACCACGTATGGCTCTTTATATTTAAATTAAATGAAATTAAAATTTAGCTATTCAGTTGGATTAGTCACATTTCAAGTGCTTAACAGCCACATGTGGCTAGTAGCTTTGTGTTGGATAACACAGATATAGAATGATTCCATCAGCACAGACAATTCCGCTGGGCAACAGTGGTAGTGGAATCAAACAGCCTCTGCTTCAAATCATGATTCCAGCACTTGATAGTTGAGTGATTTTGGGAAAGTTACTGAATTTCTTTGAATCTTAATTCCCTGATTTGTGCAATAAGGATATTATAGTCATGCATAGAGCCATAATGAAAATTACATGAGATAATGTTGGGGAGTTTTTAGGTGAGTATCTAGCACATGGTGAACACTCAGTAATTCTGGACTATCATCAACCTCTTCAGCGGTGAACATTCCACTGATCGTGGAGGCATTTTATACTCTTTAATTTTCATTCAGCAGACACTGGAAGGATAGGAGAAGATAGGTCTTTGCTGTGGTCCCCTTGTCACTTAGATTCCATTCTAGAGTTCTCCAGTGAGGTGTTCCTAGATCTCATGTGCTTGTTTACTTGAACTATGAACTATATGGGTGTCACAAATCACTCTTTCAATAGATTAGCTTCTGAATATGAGAGGATTTGAGGGACCACCCAACTCTTTCTTTCAGTGCTAAACCATACATCATGGGTCATAAAGATTTTGTGATTAAAAAAAATATTACTTTGTAGTGAGTGGACACAGCTAATTGGGTGAATTCATCACCACTCTCTTAGGCAAACAGTTTTTATCACCAGGGCCAACTACAACCAACTGGTAGTAGGTTTCTACAGATCTTTTGAGTTTAGCAGAACTTCAAGGCTTAGCAGAACTCAGCAAGGGGGGGGGGGGGGACCTCTGTGATTGATTAGTGATGCCTGTCAAAGCCATGAGCATTAGAAAGGGTTGACACATATTTATATATTTATTAACCTTTTTTAAAGGACAAGTTGATAGCAGAAACAAGGAGGTTTCTTGTTTTTAGCTACTATTACTAATTGCAGCCATCTTCAGTAGATTAAAGTTTATCTGCCTGAGGTCTAAAGTCATCTCAGGCCTTTTTAGTTAGACTTTAATCCCATGAGCCATTGGCTTTGCCATCTGTGAGTGTGAGTCTAAGGTTTAAAATCCTGCACTGCTTTATTTTACGTTTCACAGTCCATTAGTTAGATCAGATGGCAACTTTTGGGATATGTAATTTATACTACTCCTTAGCTCCCAAATGAGTGAGAGGTGGGAGGAAATAATTACAGACCCAAATATCTCCCTAAAGTGCCATTTCACGTTGTCACTCCCCACGCAGGAGCCCACAGTGACTCCCTACTGCTAATAAGCATCTCTGTGTAACTTTCAAGGTGGCCTATAATCCAGCTCCACGGCCTCGGTGTCTAGTCTTGGTTTCTACAACTCACAGCAATAGTCCACTCCAGAGTGTACCCAAGTCACAGAGTGCCCAGCTTATTTTTCTTGATAATAGTTCCATTTGTGTGAGTTTAATCCTTTCAACCAGATGATTTGCATTTTAAAAATAGGTCTGCATCTTATCACATCTTTCAAACTTCCCAATGCATTGACTGCAGCAGCGCTAAGTAGGTACCAGACAAGACCCTTGAGGGTACAGACCTTCCTAACAGTTACTGGGCTCAACAAATATTTGTATTTCAATAAATGTTGGATTGATTCCCTGACTGAAGAAAAACCAAAGTGATGTTTTACTATTATTTTCTGCTTGAAATTCATTGTAACAGGAATTCTGTCTGATTTGTAAAGAGAGTAACATGGTGTCTACAACAGGGCTTGATTGACATTAAATAAAAGTACATTCTTCCAACAGCTTCCCTGAGGCAGCTTTTTAAGAGAGACCCAACTATCTGACTCTTAATTTCTGAAGGCTGATTTATGGTATATTATGTGTAGCTAATAAGAACAGGGTAACCCTGGACAGATATTTTATAGCTATAAATTATGATTAATAATTCCAACCTTAAAATTCCAACCTTAAATATTTTTAATATTTAAAAAAGGGTTCATAAACACTTTTACCCCAATATTAAAACTATATTACTTCAATATGTTGTAAAATAATTATAATAAAATTGGATTCTCTTGGAATCTTTTGGACTGTAGAGTACATTAGAGTCATTTCCAACTCAAATGTTTACTTATTTCCTTTTGCTCTGACTAAAATCATGGATGATTTAAAGGGACAAAACTGAGAAAGGGTGCAAATAGATGAAACTAAAGGGATCCTGGTTTTATTAGTAAAACAAGTTTACATAGGAATTGTTAAAGGCAAAAAGAAAACAACTTTGTTTAGTGACAACTAATAGGCCAGTATAGAACTGTAATTTTATAATACTACTGAAAATTGCAGGGAAGATGTATTCTTGGTATTACCTTTAAGTCACAGAACTGATAGAATGATTTGAATTCTGGAGGTGTGAGAGTATGTGTCACCCCTTCTCCCCTCTCCTTCCTTCTGCCCCCTCTCCTTCCCCAGCCTGTCTCCCCCTCTCTCGGGAATTTACCTGATTATATATTAGATCTATGTTCTTATCCAAAACAATAGCTTTACAATGAAATTTCAACATGGAATTAAATTCTGGCATACAAGTGCACAGATAACTTTCCTTTTTAACGAAGTACCGTTTGGTTTGGTTTGGCACTGCTCCCAGAAGGCTAATAGCTGAATACTAAAATGAGAGTGCATGCTAGCAATCCTAAAAAGGGGGAAGATTATGCGTCTGATCTTATTCAACTACTTGATACCACCCAATGCACAGGTCTCTTATGCCTTTGCTCATGTTATGCCTTATTGCTAGAAACACTCTTCCCTGACTGTCTTACCTCAGTAAATTCTATTTATCTACTAGGCCCTGAGTAGCCCCCAGGTATGTACACAGACACACACATACCCATGCACACCTTTGGCTAGGTTGGGGATCCTTTCTGTGTCAGAGTACATGCAGCACTCTGGACTTGCCTCTTTCACAGCAGGTGAAGCCTGTACTGTCACTTGTCCCTTACTTGACTTTCTCTACTCTTGCTCTTTGAAGACAGGGAGATATTTTAATTTACACACAATACCAGCATCTAGCCTGATACCTGACATTGAGTAGAAACTCCCAGTATAATTGGTTTAATGAATAGATAAGGCAGTAAAATTGTATTCAAGATCCTTCAGAGTTACTGAATTAATAAATGCAATTTATCATTAGATTATTAACTCTTCAAGGACAAAAACTACATCCTGCTTATTTATTCAACCTCAATGCCTAGGGGCAATATTTTGCACACTGAGGTGTTCGCAGAAATGCTTGCCATTGGGGCTGAATTACTATTTTCAGGCATATTCAATAACTACAATAAGGTTAGGATAGGAGAAAGTTGGTTTTCACAACAGAGGCTACTGGTTAATAATTTTTATAGAAATTATTAGTCAATGTCTCTAGAGCAAGGTTTGCAAAATTTGTCTGAGGGAAAATCATCTGAGGGGAATTTGCTAAAAATCTAGCTCTCTTATTCCCACCCTAGACCTACTGCATTAGAATTTCAGGGATGGGGATTTTTATATTTTTCTCCTATGACTCAGGAAGTTGGGAATACTATTCAAGGGACTCAAAAGCAGTTTTACCTAAACACTTTGATAGCCACATTTTATATTCAAAATTATAAATTTGCTTTTTTTCTCAGATTATATAAAGTATATTCTAGCTTTGTGCATCAGAATGATTCCAAATACTGAAAAATTCCAAATTAATGGCAGTCTGTAATAATTAGGAGTCTTTTGTGAGCCCAAATTTCTTACTTGAGCAGCCTGGATCTATTCAAATTAAATTGAAACTCAAGCTCAAAAAGAGACAGTGAGACTTAAAAATCATCTCATTCTACTCTTGTCCCAATATTTAAATTACAAATTAAATAATGGTTCTTATCAGCAACAAATGATTCTATGTCAGCTGGAATCACAAATATCTCTCACTCTTTTTTTTGCAGTTGGTTACAGGAACTATTATTCAGAGAGCAGTTTTGTATACCACTTTGTTTTCGTGTGTGACTTTTTAAACATCACAGGTATATATTTACCTGGTAAAGGGAGTGTTTCATTAACAATTCAAAAAATGAAGACAAAACAAAGCATAACACACCACTTTACCACTTGAGAGAGTCAACTTCTCATCCCCAAGATTTCTCTTTAGAAATCACTTTGAAGACTTAAGGTCCGAAAAGAAGGATGGCCCCTCTACCAAGAATTTGACCATTTCTATAAACTGATCACACTCTCCAGGTGAGTCTAACCTCCCCTGTACATCAAACACGGAGACATGTGTCTAACCGCTCCCTGCCACCACGGTAAAGCAAATTATGAGGAACAAAGGACATCAGCCTTCCGGTGCTGAGGAGCAAGGTAATCTGCAGAAACACACAAGAGACACAGAACAAACAAGGAAGAACTAACTGACTAATGAACAGGACAGGAAACCAAACCAGAAAAACAAACAGGCAGAGAAAGCAACTGGTGATCAAACAAAAGAGCAGAGTGTCTCTGCTGAACCCCGGAGGCTGGAGCTCACCTGGGGCCCACCTGCTGAACACCTGGGGCTGAAGCCTTTTGTGGGTTCCAGCTCCCTCTCCTCCACACCCTAAAATAGGTAGGGTGGTGGAGCAACCAGGAGAACTGCATCTGTGGGTAGAAGACCCACACATACTTTATTACTGAGAGCCCCTAGTCAGGGCAATGGAACAGCAAACAAGAAGCAGGCAGGATGGACTGAAATTTGTCAAAGCTCTGATGCACCTAGATTAAAAGAAAGCTTCAGTTTGCTGTGTAACTGGGTTCAGTTATAACCATACTAGATGTGAGGATGACGTTAAGAGTTTTTATAAATAGATATTTAAAATTTGTTTCCAATACAAAAATTCTTTCTCTGGTGGGGGGTAGGGATGGAGGTAGAAGTGGGGGGCTCCAATAAAATGGACACACATTAATATAACCAACAAATATTTATTGAGCATCTACTCTGAACAAGGTATTGTTTTGACCCTCAGTAGAACCAGGGCTATGTAGTATGTAGTGGACATATTCAGTATATTTTATTAAGAACAGTCTACCTGACTGGTGCTGTATTTGTAAAGGTGCTTGAAGAGATTGGTTTGATTATTAACACTTATTTCCCAAATGCTCGTGAGAAGACTATTGGGGTGGAGTAGAGGTGTGGGTGGGGAATTGTTGGAGAATATTCAAAGAGATTGATCGTTTTTATAATGGGACACAATGGATTTGCCATTTTCTGACTCATGTATGGTTTTTCATAGTGAAAATACCCCAATTCTATTTTCTTAGTGAAATTATATTTGTACTGCTTGAAAACACTCTTGAAAATTTTCTGAAGGAAAAACCTTCAAAGGTAAGTTAGAATCATTTCTCTATTTCTTAACTTTAGATTGATCAGAAGGGGAAATGTTTTTCATGCCTATCAAGTGACAAGTGAGGTCGGTACACAAATACAGGCCGTGAATCATACATCTGATGTATTTCCAAAAGGTGAGGCCCAAGTTTGGCTCTGTGGTTTCTCACAGCCAATGAAGAGAGGGAAACACCACCTTTACGAGACCCAGTGGATACATGAAAGCAAGAACAAACCCACATCCCAGACAAAGAACAAAAATATAGGCATCGAGACTAGAGAGAATTATGTCCCATAACTGCTCTTAGAAAAGATTCTGAGCTATAAAAGAAAAATATCTATATAATATCCTTATGATAAATAAATATCCTTTGCCTCATTTTCTTATTTTTAATTTTAACTATCTTGCTGAATTGTACACATAATTGTAAAAACCTCAGACTTGTTTGGAACAAGGTTGAGATAAATGGGGAGAGAGAAGAGGGAGAAGATATACTGGTTTGAATTAGGAAATGGAGACCCGGCCTCCTGAAGCCCCATTTTTACTTAGCTTTCTAAGTGGCAGTTCGGTCTGACTGTACTATTACTTTTCTAAGAAAAGTATATTGATACTTTCTTCACTCTACAAATAAAAGTTCTTTGGGATCACTGTACCAGAGAAAAATACAAGGCTGTGGCTTTCTTAGCCCTCCTTGTGGGTATTCAAAAAAAGGAACGAAGTCCATCTGCCTTCATCCGTATTGACCTTTAAACAGAGCAAACCATAGCGAATAGCTTGGCATGTGCGCTTATTAAAAAGCATATGTTTTGCTTCCTCTTGGATATTGCTATTTTCCCAAACCTGCCTGTATTTTCCCATCTCAGCATCTGTTTCTAGAACGATTTTCATTCCCATCTCTGTGTCTCCTCCATCATAGAAATCATAATATCTTTTTTATGTGAGTCCACATGCCACTTCTTCCAAGAAGCCTTGCCTACTCACCCAAACGTCATCCCTCCTGCCGAAATCTCCCAGAGACCCTCCACTAACACATTCTGCATTGCATTGTAGATGTCTATGGATAAACTCTATTTTCTCTTTAGATCAAAAGTTCCCTGAGCTATTTTTTGGTAACTTAATGTAAATCTGTAATTGCTTCAAAATAAACACTTAAGTTAAAAAAAAATTCTCAAGCCCTGGCTGGCGTAGCTCAGTGGATTGAACACGGGCTGCAAACCAAAGTGTCGCAGGTTCGATTCCCAGTCAGGGTACATGCCTGGGTTGCAGGCCATGACCCCCAGCAACCACACATTGATGTTTCTCTCTCTCTCTCTAGCTCCCTTCCTTCCTTCTCTAAAAATAAATAAATAAAAAATCTAAGAAAAAAATCTTTAAAAAAATTCTCAGACAGTATCTATCTTTCTGCATCCCTTGCCCCCACATCACCACCACCACCACCAAGGGCCCAGAACAATGACTGGCAGAAAGCTTCATGTTCTTGATAAGGATCATGGAGGGCATGTCCATGAATGAACAGTGAAGCAGTCCATGTGAGTTGCATTTACACTTAGAAAACTTGGGTTTGAGTCTTAGCTTTCCTTTCTACTTAGGACAAATTGCTTAGTCTTTCTAAGCCTCAATTTTTCATCTGTAAACTGGAAATAATATTAAGTCATTACACTAAGCTATTGTGAGGATTAAATGAGACAATGAGTGTGCTAGTATTTCATTAGCAGTAAGCACTGTGGCCATGATAGTTATTATGACTGATGCTAAAACAACTGCATGTACACAATCATCAGAGTTGCTCTCGGGGCCACTTAGTTGTAGGTGGAGTAATTATAAGGCAGTGTTAGCCTGGCACTGCTTTCTATCTTCTTGTCACACTTTATATTATCCAAGAAGCACTGTTTATCATTCCATCCTTCCAAACAGCCCAAATTACCTATTCTATCCTCTCCAGTAAGACTTAGAGTTAGAAGAACAAAAAACTGGAACACCTTCGTAAAGTTATATCCCAAGCTTTTATAACATGGCTATGTATTTAATAGGTTGAAAACATTTCTGATTCAATTTATGTTCTGAACATTGTTATTCTTGTATAAAATATCTGTATAAGGAAAGTCTCTAATGTATAAATACAAACTCTGAACAGTTTATTCTTAACAAGGGTCTTGGAACAAGGACTTCAGCTATATACCAGTACAAATTCAGTCGGGGTCTAGAAGGTTGGCAAGACAGGCCTCTGCAGTTCTCTTAGTAGGAGAGAGTGAGGAACCTCATGGGAAGAGATGTCACTAGCCAAAGGAATAGAGTTCATAGACTGGGTCCAACAAAAATGGTGTATCGTGTGTCTTATTCACAAAGTTTTCTGGCTAAGGCTCCATACTGCCACTTTAACAGGGGAAGTATAGCTGAATGTTAAGAAAAACAAGTCAGAACTGCTTTGTAAGCTCACTAACGGGGAACTGGACAGAAGAGGAGGCTTAGTATCTTTTACTCTGTAGTTCAGAGGCTACTAAAAGTCAAATTAAAACAAGGATTAGGAATATTGCTACAACCAGAGGAAACTGATGGTTTCCTTGGTGTGGCTTATGACCCCTGTTTCCAGTATCAGAAGCAGAAGAGGACCACAGTGGCAGAGGAGTTGATCTAGTGTCTGGGGACATGCTCAGTCATCCCTATGCTCACATGGGGCAGACCCCTTGTGGAGGCTGAGGGATCGATACACAAGAGCAGACCTGAGATGTGTTCTAAAGACACCTTGAATAGGAGAAAGATTGGAGTTGCCACTATTCTGTGGGAGGGTACAAAGCCAGTAACCCTCTCAAACCCTTCTCCAGGGCTTAGGGACCCATGGTTTCCACCTACCTAATCAAGCTCACTGATGAACTCTTTTCTATGATCCGACCTCACTCACTTACCTTAGCCAGCAATAGCACCATGGATGCATGCTGGTCCCAAACCTCCTCATTTTCCTCATTCCGTTTTGGCTCTAGTTTCACCTACTGTTCTTCCGTCTTCATACTTGTGCCAGGAAAGGAGGTGGAATGACCCCAAGAGAAAGTGTCCTTTTGTACTGAGTTGAAATAAGGATACTCCTTTTTATTCATGGAAACAAAGTTTTTCATAGTGTGTGGCTTCCAAAGAACTCTCAGAATTCTTTGGAATACTCAGCTCTCTACTCAGCTCTCTAGGTGAGCTGCAGTATAGGCTAAGTGGTGTTTTTGTGATCTAACCTTTATTACACTGATTATATCGTTTTCATGGGACTATGAAATTTGTATTTCATCCAACCACTTTTCTTCAGCAATATCTGCCAGACTGAGAGGTCTATGTGGAGAAGGATAGGACTCTCTTACTTTATATTCCATAAGACAGACTCACTTCCCATTGCTTGAATCAAGTCATATAATTTTAGGGATCATCTATTTTAGCCAATGCAACCTTGAGATAGGAAAAGTTTTTCACCCTTAGCAGTTCAATAGTCTGCCTTCTCCTAATTCAAGTGACATGTTTCTGTTAAGTACATGGTCCATCCACATCACTAAATTCAATCACATATTGTCTTATTCACCAATGTAATCAGATATGAAGAAGATAACCTGTTTTCCCTTAATTTGGTTAAGTGGACTACTTGGTGGCATTTTCTTCCATTTTCACTGAGTTCAATAGTTAGACATGATTTCTTTTGTGCTGAAAATAACCAAGATAGTATTTGGAAGAAATCAGAATGGATGAGCTGATAAATTATTTATAGCAATTTCCAGCAGCCTGCCAGTCTGTTTTGTAATGTAGTTGAACCTTAATTTTTAATGAAGGAACCTATGAAAATCTGCTGGGGTGAAAACCATGACCTCGACATGATACCACAAGAGAGCCCGGTCACGTAGCCCGGCAGCACCCTTCGTTTCCCATCACCTCCCAGGGGCTTCACCTCCAGCTGACCTCACCTGGTCCCAGCTGAGGGGAGTTGGTTGGTACAAAACCTGACTAAGACAGGAAAGGTGGAGTGCGGGAGAAGCCCAACTCTGAAAGGGGATAAAACAAACTACCTCGGGGGACTATTGTATACTATTTCAAAAGTCTGTTTTGACTAATGCTCTGTGCTATTGAACTTTACATCCTTAATCTGTTGTGTCTGTTTCTAGTTAAAAATAATAATAATTGGGGGGAAATTAAGGACAATGAGAGAGTATTAATGAATACAAATAGATGAGAGATGAAAGCAGCCCTGTGGAGGGAATGCCCAGCTATGATGATACACTTGAATGAGAATTTGGTCCGTCCCATTTTTACCACTTGTGCTGCTTCAAAAAATCCATTTGACTTGATATGATCTTGCTTGCTCATTAAATTCCTCCAATGTAAAAGTACCTTTTGCTGTTCAGAGAAATCCAACAGACCTCATTTTTGAGTCTTTAAGTACTAAATATTAGGTCCTGGCTGGTGTGGTTCAGTGGATTCAGAGCTAACCTGCTAACCAAAAAGGTCACCTGCTCAATTCCCAGTCAGGGTACATGCCTGGGTTGTGAGCCATGTCCCCAGTGGGGGGTGTGCGAGAGGCAACTGATTGATCTATCGCACATTGATGTTTCTCTCCCTCCCTTTCTCCCTCCCTTCCCCCTCTCTAAAAATAAATAAACAAAATCCTTAAAAATAAATGAGTACTAAATGTTAGAACTTATATGGAGATCATTTTCTCTGAACTCCTCACTGAGCAGCTGAGAAAACTGAGGCTCAGAAGTATTAAATGGTTTGCCCAAGATCACATAGCAGCTAAAGAAAAACCTCATATTCTCTGATATGAAATAGCTTTCTAATATGCTCTCTGTTTCATGCTGTCCCTTCCAGAAGTCTAAGCACAACATCGGAGCCCTGACAAACACTTACTTAACCCATGCTCTTCCTCCTTATCCCTATTGTTTTAATCACTAGTAAGTGCCTTTCTTCAACAAACATCAGGAAGATACTGTATGGAGAAGAACCATACTGCCTTTGACCATGGTGCTCTCTGAAATTTAAAACAGATGAATGCAGTGAAGTGGTGATAATACATTGGAAGACAAGAGGGCAGACCAGCTGGTGAAGAGAGCAGCAGGGCTGACCTGCATGATACCACTGTGAGAGGAGCAAAGTAGACTTCTTTTATGAATGGGGAAGAAAGAAGTTGTGATCTGTTTGTGTAAAATTTTAAATCATTTAACCAGACAAAACAAAATTTAGCTTAGCTGACAAGAATGCTATGAATCACTTGGGTGGTGAAGGTGAAACTTTGTTTGACACTCATAATTAGAAAATTGTGAACAGAAATTGCTCCTGTAAAATAAACTTACTGTTGTGTTGTGATTTATTGGAGAGACAGGTAAAGATGGCTTCAAAATTCTTAATGGTTAAAATTCTTGCAGATTTTTCAAAAGGTTGTATGAATTGAAATCTAAATCCATTGTCTTGTCTCTACTTCACAACTAGCCCACTGGATAATAGACTAAGAAATTGCCAATTATGTTTATATTACAAATTGTGTATTCATTAAATGACAACTTTTAAAAGATGTTACTGCAGCCTTACTGGTTCTCTATTTTGCTATCCACTGATTTAAACGTGGAGGAATATAGTGAAGAAATAAAAAGACCTACTTTTATGAATTAAATCAAGATGGAAATAAAAATTTAAATTACTATTGCTCATCAAAAATAATTTTTGTCCTTTTTTTGTTAATATTCTCAAACATGCAATAAGATAAGAGGATCCTATAATAAACACCCAAGTACCCATCACTTAGATCTAATAATTTTAAACATTTGCCACATTTGCTTCATATATTTTGTTTGTGGGGAAGTCTTTCAAAGCATATTGCAAATACCATGACATCTCTCTTCTAAACACTTTAATATGCATCTATTAAAATTATGAATTTTTTGGTATAAGCACAATATCAGTATCACAACTAATACGACCAACAAATATTTCCCAATATTGCCTAAAACTTAATTCACACTCAACTTACCCAGTACACATTTTATAGCTGGATTTGTTTAAACCAAGATCAATGAGACTGACTACACATTATATTTGGCTGTTATGACTCTTAAATTTCTTGTCATGCAAAGCAATACCATCCACTCCCCAACCCCATCAACAATTATCTTTTTACACGACACTACTTTTTTATGTGACTGTAGACCAGTTGTTCTGTAGAATGTCATATTGTTTTCTGGCAGTGGTCTAACTTTTTCTTCTATTTCCCATGTTCACTGTAAAGTGGAAGTTGTGTCTATAGGTCTGATTAGACTCAAGCTAAACATTTTTTGGCGGGAGTGTTTCATAGAAGACCTAACAGTTCCACTCCTACATATATAACCAAGAAAAATGAATGCACATGACCACAAAATAGTCCTGTTACAAGAATGTTCAGACTTTTAGCCAAGATGGAGGCATAGATAGATATACTTTGCCTCCTCACACAACCAATAGAAGGATTACAACAAATTTAAAAACAAAAAGTAATCAGAACTGCCAGAAAACTTAACTGTATGGAAGTCTGACAACCAAGGAGTTAAGGAAGAAATATTCATACAGACTGGTAGGAGGGGTGGAGATTGGTAGTCAGGGTGCACAAGATATATGGCAAGGTGGTGCCTGGTGGACCAGGCAGTCCCACGTTTGCATGTGGATAACTGGGAAGAACAACTGGGGAACAAGACAGGCCATGCAACCCAGGGTTCTAGCAGGGGAAATAACGCCTCAAAACCTCTGGCTGTAAAAACCTGTGGCGGTTGTGGTGGCAGGAAAATCTCCAAGCCTCACAAGAGAGTTTGTTGGAGAGACCCACAGGGTCCTAGAACCTACACAAACCCACCCAGCAGGGAATCAGCACCAGAAGGGCCCAATTTGCTTGTGGGTAGTGGGGGAAGTGACTGAAAGCCCACCGAGAGACAAGCAAGTGGCATTGTTCCCTCTCAGACCCCTCTCCCACACACAGTGCCACAACACAGTGACATGGGTCATCCCGCCCTGGAGAATACCTAAGGCTCTTCCCTTTACAATGTAACATCTGTGCCAAGACCAAAAAAAAGGCCCCAATAAAAGAACAGATTAAAGCTCCAAAAATAGAACCAAGAGATGAAGAGATAGCCAATCTATCAGATGCAGAGTTCAAAACACTGGTCATCAGGATGCTCACAGAAATTGTTGAATATGGTCACAAAATACAGGAAAAAGTGAAGGCTGTTCAAAGTGAAATGAAGAGATGTGTACAGGGAAGCAACAGTGAAGGGAAGGAAACCAGGACTCAAATCAACAATGTGGAGCAGAAGGAAGAAGTAAACATTGAATTGGAACAGAATGAAGAAATAAGAATTCAAAAAAAAAAAATGAGGAGAGGCTTAAGAACCTCTGGGACAACTTTAAATGTTCCAATATCCTAATCAGAGGGGTTCCAGAAGGAGGAAAGGAAGAGCAAGAAATTAAAAACTTATTTGAACAAATAATGAAGGAAAACTTCCACAATCTGGCAAAGGAAATAGACTTCTAGGAAGTCCAGGAAGCTCAGAGGGTCCCAAAGAAGTTGGACCCAAGGAGGAACACATCAACACTCATCATAAGTACATTAGCCAAGATTAAAGAGAGGAGAGAATCTTAAAAGCAGCAAGAGAAAAGGAGATAGTTACTTACAAAGGAGTCCCCACAAGACTATTAGCTGATTTCTCTGAAGAAACCTTACAGGCAAGAAGGGTCTGGAAAGAAGTATTCAAAGTCATGAATACCTACATCCAAGATTACTCTATCCAGCAAAGCTATCATTTAGAATGGAAGGGCAGATAAAGTGCTTCCCAGATAAGGTCAAGTTAAAGGAGTTCATCATCACCAAGCCCTTATTATAAGAAATGTTAAAGGGACTTACCTAAGAAAGAGAAGATGATAAAAAAATATGAATAGTAAAATGACAACAAACTCACAACTATCAACAACTGAACCTAAAAACAAAACAAAACGAAACAAAATCCAAAGCAAACAACTAGAATAAGAACAGAATCACAGAAGTGGAGATCACATGGAGGGTTATCAGTGGGGGGGAGGAGCAGAAGAATGGGGGAAAAGTTTCAGGGAATAAGAAGCATAAATGGTAGGTACAAAATAGACAGAGGGAGGTTAAGAATAGTCTTGGAAATGAGAAGCCAAAGAACTTACACATATGACCCACGGACATAAACTAAGGGGTGGGGAGAATCTGAGTGGGAGGAGGGGTGCTGGGCTTAAGGGAATAGAGGGGGGAAAATGGGACAACTGTAATAGCATAATCAATAAAATATCTTTTTAAAAAGAATGTTTATAATGGCTTTATTTACAATGATTCCAAATTGAACATAACACCTATATCCATCAACAGGAAGGTGGACAAACAAAATGCAAAATATTCATACAATGGAGTACTACTTAAAAACAAATTAGCTCATGATATACATATCCATATGAATAAATCTTGAAAGCATTATACTGAATGAAAGAAGTTATTCACAAAGTGTACACACTGCATAATCTCATGTATTTGAAGTTCAAAATTCTCCACAATTAACCCATGGTGTTATAAACCAAAACAGTGGTAGACTTTGAGCACAGGGGAAACTGATGATTAAGGGTCATAAGAGAACTTTCTGGAGGGATGGAAAAGTTCTGCAACTTGATCATGGTGGGAACACGGGTGCACAGATTTTTCAAAACTCACTGAATGATTTTGAGTTTTACAGTATATAAATAACTCCTTGATAAAGGGAAAAAATGGATGACTCTACATACTTCATATTACATTTCTCAGGAGGCACATAGTTATCTTATTATTAGTGACACTGAGATTAATCACTAGGAAACGTAAAAACTTTCAAGTTATACTTTTCAATTTTAAGAAAAGTCTGAGTTAGAATCTGGCGAGAATTCCAGAATCAGACATCTTCTGGAGACAGTCTAATTAGTTTCCCCAATATTAAGCTGAGTCCTCTGAAAATGAAAAGGCTGTTCTATTCTTTGTGAGAAAGAAGGGCACTGTGGTGGGAATGGATGAACTGGAAGGAAGGTTTCATACAAAAGTACAGAGTAAGGAGAAGCTGATCCAAAAATATGAGAATTCAGGAAAGGTCCCAGGGACCTTCCCATTGACAAAAATCATAAGACAGGAAAGCGTATTCTTCCGAGGGAGGAGGGATCAGGAGGTAGGTTGGTGGGAAGTGCTGTGATAAGCAGCGCCTCCCCATTCCCCTACCTGCACCTGCCACCCCTGCAGGGAGAATTCCCAGTGCTGAGCGCTCCGCAGCCTCCTGCCTGGTGCGGGCCCTGTCTGTCTTGCCCTGGACCCCTGGGTAGGGAACTGAAACTGAAGAGGCGCCAGCACTGGCCACTTCTAACAGCTGTACTCAGCGCTTCTTAGGCTCGGCCTGTGTGGCTCCTGCTTAGATCTGAGAATGAGAGCTCACTAAAGGGTTTTGTCCTCGTCATTCCTAGAGGGATTATTCCTCCATTGACAGCGATTACATCACACCAAGTGATGAAACAACATCCATACAAAAAGAAATGTGGGCATCACCTAGATTATTTATACTGGTGGATCTTACTTGGAGAAAACCTGAGGTAAAGACTGTTTTTACATGGCAGGCTGGGATGTGATGGTGTGGGGGAAGGTTCATATTCCCTTTGCAAAAGGATGTTTTCACTTTATAAAAATGGTTGACCACAGGTGTCCTTACATCATACCCCCTCTCACACTGATCACAGGACAGACAATCCTCCCACCATCTCCCAGCCAGTGGGAACACAGGCCTTGCATCACAAGGTGTACACACATTTCCAGATTGGATGGGATTTATGGTTTCTTTGTGATATGGTACTATTTTATGAAGTCTGTTTTCTATTAAGTATTCCAGTGCCTTAAGTTCTTCTTAAGGAAAGCTATGGAAGAATGATTATTAAAACACTTATTGAATGAAAACATGCCCTATCCTAACCTTAAGCTATGAATCAAGTTAAAAGGATATTGTGTCACTAGAAATTCTATTGTTGAAATGTGGTAATTCTCTTCAGTCTTCTATGATTTGAATTTTTTGTTTGATTGATTCATTTATGTATACCTTTACTCTTAAGAAGCTTACAAAACACGTGCAATCCCATAAGATAAAATAAAAAGATAAACCAGGAGAGAAGGAAGATATGATAAGGAAATGAAACCAGGGCAAAGGTTAACACAGGTCAGTACATCTTTTCCAGCACTAGCTAGAGGCAAGTACAGATTTAGGCCTGAGTTTACTGGGCTCGAGGATAACAAGAAAGCCTTACTCAGGAGAAATTGCTCCAACGAATCCTTGTAAAGAGAGCAAGGTGCAATTAAAAAGGCGCTTTCCATCTCTACTTCAGTGAGTGAGTTTTATTGACTTATTTCTGAGGATGGCCTTCATTACATGGCTAAGGCCAAAGTTAAATTTAGTGATAGCAATTTTCCAAAGAACCCCCTACCCCCTGCCTCCCAAACAAAGTGTAGTCTAAACAGGTAGCCTTTGTAACAATGGCCTGATTTAGAAAAAATGCATGAACAGCACATTCTTCAAATTATCCTCTTTGAATAGCACACTTCATACTGTATTTGTCCAAAGGTAAAGAGTAGAGAGTTTTATATTATATTCTCTGGCAAGAAGTGAAATAATAGCTCAGCTTTTATTGAACACTTACTATGTGCCAGATAGTCTAAGCACCCTACATGTGTTACCTCATTTAATCTTCCTGGCAATGCTGTGAGACTAGCATCCTCATTTTCACAGGTGACATAAACAGGCATGGGAAACTAAGGGTTGAACAGCTGCTAAGTATTAAGGGAGAAAACTTAGGCCGCTGACTCCACTGTGTTATATCGACTTCAGGAATGTGGCTCTGGTAGGTTGTTGGTGCAGGTCAGAACCTAGAAAAGGAAAGATTTGGCTTATGTCTTTCTAAACTCAGTAGCCCGGTTGGGTCAAGTGCCTGAATATTTCCATGCCCTCTCTGCACAAATGTGATAATGTCCATTTCTATCAGTCTCAAAAATATCTGGTACGATATGTCTGAAAAGATATATAGAAGAAAAAGCTACCCACCTTTTACAGGATACCTTTGTAGGGCAAAGGAACATGTTTCTTCCCAATAAGAGGAGTCTCTCCCAGCTCTGTCATTTAGTCTGATGTGTTTGTCGTAGATCAGTTTAGGTTAACCTAAAGTGAATTGACCTTCATAGGTTTTTATATTCATCCATAGTCTGCTGAAAAGCCTTAAAGTTTTAAACCAAAAGTCCTCAAAATGTGGTCGCTGAACTGGTAGCACCAACATTACCTAAGAACTTAGAAATGTAAACTCCAGGGTCTCCACCCCGACCTATTGTTTCAGACACTCGGAGGATAAGGCCCTCCAGGGGACTTGGTGCACCCTTAAGTTTGAGAACTGCTGCCCTAATCCACTGGAGCATTAAGAGCTGAGGCAGAACACAGCTTTTCCTCCTCAAGAGGTATGTGGAAAGTGAAAGAAGCTTTGGCAGTAACCTTTCAGTGCCCAATTCCCTTTCTCATAAATGAGAAAACTGAGGCTTGGGAAAATGGAGCGACTTGCCTGAGATCATAGAGCAAATTAATGGCCTACGTGACCTTGAACCCAGTTTCCTGACTCCAGGCCTGAGGTTCTTTCCTCTGCCATCAGTTTCTTGCTTGTCCTCTGATAGTTACGGTTTTGCCCTCCCCACTCTTTTCTGCAGCGTTTCCTTGGGCAGAACCTTATAAAAGCAGTTGCTGCATTCACTCCCCTGAGCTGTTCTCCTGCTGGCATTGGATCACCTAAGAATGTGAATGAGCAAGTACTAACAGTGGGTGATTCTCTCTCCCATGTAACCCTGCTCTGCGTACATTGAAAATGTTCTGACCTGGGGCACCCTCTTTAGAGCTCCCAACACTCAGTGGTTTGAAAGCTTATAGAAGAACTGACATTCCATTCTCTGAAGGACCAGGGTGAACTTTCAAATCATTAGTTGTAAGGATCATTATGGGATGCAAAAATCCTAAATGAAGCATTTTTGTTAATGTTTCTAGCTTTCTGATTTTTTTAGAAGTTTTAAACATACAGAAACCTGAGAATTACTTAATTTTTCTGTGCCTTAGTTTCCTGATCTAAAATAACGCTTCTCTGAATTATTATGCAAATCAAGTACAATAATACATGCAAATCCCAGGGCCTCACATAAAGTAGATGCCCAATAACTGTTATTCATTCTCCCTTCTTTTTTAAAAAATCTTGTTGGTGGTAATATCTGATAGGTGATCAGCTATTACCAGGTACAATGTAATGTTATTAGTGACTTTTCAAAAATGAACATAGGAGTAGCTCATCTTGTTCCATAAGAAGATGTTGGCTGATATTACCCTTTTTAATTTTTTTCTATGGTTGTCCTAAGGTGTCTACTCTGTTTTGTATTAATTCAACTCACGAATTTCCTAAGCTTTCCTTCATCATGGGACAGGGAAGACCAGATGACAGTTCCTACCAAAGAGGAACAGGTCATCTCTTTGGCTTCAGGAGAGTGGACGTAGGCACTAGCTCTCTGTTATGCTCTTTGGGGGCACATCAGTAATTTTTAGAACAGTAATTTAGGTTCACATCGAATATAAGAAACTTCATCACATGAGATATCGCAATGGCAAGTTTTGGGTGAGCACTAATGAAATACAGGATAAAAACCGTCCCTTGAATTATGTTTGGAGTGCTCAAATTCTGCCAAGTTTAAGCATGGATTTCATGTTTCTAAAAAGAATACTAGAAATGGGGCTTCATGCTGCTTTGGTGTGCCAAGCTTACCTTTCTTAAAAGTCTGTTTATGAATCCTTAGCTACCATTTCACTTACCTTCCAACTTTTTGGCTTATTGGTATCACAGATATCATTTTTCTACAAAACAACATTGTCCAGCATGTGTTTTCTAACCGCTAGGGCAGGCTGCCTGACCTGCAGACCCAGTTCTTTAGCCATCGCCAGTGTTTCCTAATATTCACCATTACTATTGGTGAAATTAGAAGATAATAATAGTGTTCACAAAAAACTACAGTGGTTTGTGGTAACATACCCTGATTCTGCACTGGGTCCTAGAATGCTTTTGAGGACTGAGTCAATATTCCAACTGTCTTGGAAGCAGCTGGGGTTTTTAATTTTGTTTTGTTTTGTTTTTAAGAAAAGTATTCTAAAAATGTTTTGAAGTACACTTTCTACTTTCACTTTACTATGCACTATTTTTGTTAGTTAAGAGTTGGTGCTCCCTGTCTGAACACTTGCTCAAACTCTGAAGTTATTTTTGTCACTTTCCTATGAAAATATGCCTCTCCAATAAAAAATATAATTGACAAAAAGGTAATAGAAATGGATGGTTATTCAACTTCAAGAGACGGAGGGAAAAGAAAATCACCTTTGCGAGGGTTAACTTTCTCAGAATCAGATATTGGTCCAAGCTACAGTTTCATGTCCCCCACCCGACTGCCAGAAGGGCAGTGAGAGAGGTAAGGGCGATGCTGGAGATAATTGGTGGTTTCTCATGCAGTTCTGTTTACCTCAGAGAATGGCTCAGATTCATGGGGTGGCTCATCTGTTTGTTTCCCAGGAGTGTCCTCCTCATCAGGTACAAATGACTTGTTGTTCCCCCTGTCCCGTCTGCCTCCTTGGTGACGGATAGACGAGAACTGTTCCCTGTGCTCTGGGACTCTAATGTGATCTGGGTCGTGCTGGTGGCAGGAGGGGAGGGCAGTGGGGGAGGCATCGAGGGGAACAACGGGAAGTTAACACTAAGGGAACTACAGGCTTTCTTGGAAAAGAAAGTGTGTTTGTGTTCTAGGGCTAGTGCCCTTCTCTCACAGCTGCTATAATATTGATCTAGCCGCGATTCGGGATTCGATGTTAACATCACCCTCGTCAGTGGGAAAGTGAGACAGGGAAATGGAGAACTCCGTATTGCTTCTGATGAAGCAACTCAAAGAAACTAAATATTACAAGGAGGGTGGGGGAAGGAACTCCACTTCTTTGAGTCTCACAGCAGATACAGGAGCCTTGAAATGAATAGTAATACCTCTGGCTTTTATAGCCCTCCTATAACCAAGGAGCTTGAAGCTCAATTGTACATTAGTCAAAATCGCCCTGGTGGGGAGGCGATCTCAGGATACATTTTAAGCAGGAGGAAATTGAGGCAAGAAGATTAGCAACTTACCCAGATTCCCATGCTAATACCATTGGCAGAGCTGGGAACTCACAACGCCCCATTTATCCCATGACCTGTGGGTTGGATGGATGGCCACCTCACAGGTGCTGGCAGGACACTCTGAGAACTCATGGCTTTCAGCCCTCAAATGTTTCCACTATTTGCTTGTTAGCATGCCTTGCATTTCCACCGCTAACAAGACAAGTGTTTGAACAAGTTATTATGTCTCTGCAAGAACCCCCTTTAAAGGATCTATTAATAACCACTGCTCTTTGAGCATCTACTATGTGTTGCCTAAGCACTTTTTTTTACTGTATTTCTAATCCTTAAAATAGCCCTACCAGGTAAGTATTAATATCGGAATTTTGCAAAAGAAACAGCAGAGGGCTTTTAGAGTTCAAGGAACTTGCCCTAGGAGGAAAATGTAGCTCAGATAATTTGAATCATTCATTCCTGTCACACAGATGAGAAACGCTAAGGCTGGAATTTGAGGGATGTCAGGTTCCAAAAACTGTACTCTTTTTATGAAATCAGGCTTCCTTTTTTTAACCTTTTCCAGGGAAAACTTGAGCCAGTTGCACCTTCGCTTGATAAGTTTATCAAAGGTTAACAGACTAATGACCTTGCAAACTGTGGAGTGTGAGGAAGAGAGGGGGTGGTGGGTTTTAGGGAACTAGGTGGAGGAGAAGAGGGGAGGTAGTCTAATATGGAAGACACACTTTGCCTCATTCATAATCACACTTAGCCCCCACCAAACTTCTAGGTGAGCATGCTACTACCTGGTGCTGCGACTCAGCTTCTTAAACACTTGCCCATTCAGGAGAGAACTCCCTAGGTGTCACAGGCCCCTCATCACAGCCTTTCTGTGCAAATGGACACCACTGTGACAAGTTTTATCACACAGAGTGACGCTCCTTAACACTTAGTCATCACTGCATTGCCATCTAGACTGTGAGGTGCTCCAGGGCAAAGAGCATTTCCTGCTCACACCTGAGCTGCCATTACAGTGTCCTGACACAGGTGAGGTAATCCATAAGTACTTGCATGGAAGGACAATTAGAGGAATGTTGGTAATGACTTTGTTTTATTTGCTTATCTTCATCATCATGGCCCATGGAGGATAAAAAAAATTTGATACCAAAGCTAAAAGAAATAGGGGGACCTTCTCCTAACTTTTACTCATTTAACAGACATTTATTAACACTTAGTATGAGCAAGGCATTCTGGAAAATACAATGATTTGGAGTACTCATTGGTGGCACTTAGAATGTGGTTGAGGAAACAGAGAGATAAAGAACAAAATATAATAAAAATTAAGGTGCCTAAGGGCATAATTCAATGACTTCTACAATGCAGGTTCAAAGATAGCATGGCAGAGTAACTGGTTAAGTCAGTAGGAGAAATGTTTAACACAGAAGATGACACATGCAACCTTGACTTTGAAGGATATGTAGACAGAGGAGAGGGATCACTGAGAGGGAGCTATTCTGGGTGTGTGAATAAGGTCAACCAGAGGTGACTTCCTTTAGAGGAATGGGAAATAAAAAAATATGTTTGGAAGATATAATACGTGGAGAGATATAGTGGCAGATGAGAAAGAAAAATAATTTATGGAGAGCCTCAAGCCTTATTTTTAGAGGAAGAAGGGACCCGGTGAAGATTTTTGAGACAGAAAGCAACATGATCAGACTTGTGTTTCAGAGCCACCCTGTAGACGATATGGAAAAGAAATTGCTCTGTGAAAGCAAGCAGGCTAAGTGATTTCTTGAGTATTTTCTTTGATCCTAGGGTAAAAGTCCTTTGCAACATTTACTTTGCAGAGGCCATAAAACCACATCATGCACTATCATCCACTAAATTTCTGGTTCCAATGGGCCTGATGCAATGCTAAGGTTTACTGAAATTTCAGGTAATCAGAGCAGGAGGGGAATCATTTTAGCAAACACAGGCCATTTGTGTGGAACACCAGATCAACTCACAATCAAAGTCTGTGTTGAGGTGAGCAAGAAGAGCCACCGGGCAGGTTGTGGAGAGCCCTTCTATTTCCAGTGCACTGCGTCAGCCAAGTGGGAGTCCATTTTGTCTCACCCAGGACAGTTAGGACTTGAGACACTTTCTGCCGTGAATCTTGGTACCTTGGCCCTAGGAACACTTCTCCCGGTTTGGGTAGTTCGTGTTTTTGTTCCATCAGGCATAATGCTGCCGAGCACTTAGAGGCACATTTTCCGCACAGTGTGTAGGGATTTAGTGGTACCACTCCCATTCATGTTAATGGAAATCCCGCCAGGAAATCTCCACACTGGGCCACACTGAAAATTCACCCCTGATTGTTCTGTTTGATTTGTTTCACCTGTGTCTTCCTCCATTCTGCTCTGAGGATGTTTGCGGGCTCATTAGTGCCAGCCTGAACTCAGCACTGAGTCTTAATCCCATGCAGCAGTGAGGAGGTTCAGAGGTGTCTTTATGGCTGGATTTAGTGGGGTTTTATTTGAAGCTATATTGGTTCTAAGAGAGCCGAGGATCCTCCGGATGTTGCTCTCAGGAGAGGAATATGCTCATATTTAAAGGTGAATTTTGTTGTGTTCAGTACTGGAGTGAGAGAAAAGGAGCAAATCTCCACTGTGCCTAGGGGGACTCTCGAGCTACCCGCCTGAGAAGATGCAAGCTGGTCAAGTGCCCATGCATGGAGAGGACCAGTGAAGGGATGTAAATGATCTCACTCCAACATATGGCTCAAAAGCTCAATCACCTCTTCCATACTGCATGCTACACACCGACTTTCAAAGGTGACAAAGATTATTGCTAAGGTGTGAGTGAGGGGGTATATACGTACATAGTTTCTTTAACTTAATAGTTTATATCAGAGGGACTTGGTTTGCTCTTGCTCATTTAAGTACCACGACTAGCTAGCTGATTATTGAATTTTGTTGGATTTTTCTTTTTAGAATGTTGGAATGTGATTAACAGGTCTGACACCAGGACTTAGCTGACAAGTTCTTTCTCTCCTTGGCCACTGTCTCATGTCCCATCTGATATTCATGCGGGCCTGAGTACCCTTTGTCTTTATGACCTTTCCGTTGCTCTTGGGTACTGAGAGTTACGTGAGACCTAAAGGTGTGAACTCTGAGTCTTCCCTTAGGATCTCAATGCTGTACATTTAACCAAAAGCTGCGAAACTCAGCTTCAGATTTGGGATAGAACTTTGCTGTACAGTGTCTTCACCCCCTAAAAATATGTTTAAGAAGGTGGATTCCAGGGTCAGACTGCCAGGCCCTCGTCGCTGTGTTTCCATGAACAAGCTATTCGACCGCCCCACGTCACGATTTTCACCTCTGTGAAGTATCAATAATAATAATGTTATGATGTCAGCATTGGAGTCACACTTCAATGAAATAACCCATGCAAAGAACTGAGTACTGTGTCTCCTTTCTTAATAATGTTCAAAAGTGATTATAATGATCAAACATGTTACTTCAGCAACTCCAACTGATGCTATGGGTATTTTACATGTAGAAGCAGAAAACATTTAAGAGGCCTCTGAGTATTCTAATTTTCATTCTGTGCCGAGTAGTCCCCCCTTATACGAGGTTTCGTTTTCCTCTGTTTCAGTTACCCATGGCCAAAGGCGGTCCAAAAATATCAAATGGACACTTCCATAAATAAACAATTGACAAGCTTTAAGTTGTGCATCATTCTGCGTAGTGTGATGAAACCTCGTCCCATCCTGCCTGGGACATGAATCATCTCTTTGTCCAGAATATCTGCAATGTGTGTGCTCCCCCCATTAGTCATTTAGCAGCCATCTTGGTTATTAGCAGGGTGGTGTTCAAGTAGTCCTTACTGTATTCGATAATGGCCTCAAAGTATAAGAGTGGTGATGCTTGCAATTCATATATGACAAAGAGAAGCCTTAAAGTGATTTCTTTAAGTGAAAACATATGTACATATAAGAAAAATGTAGCATATGTAGGTTTCAGAATATCTGTAGTTTCAGGCATCCACTGGGGGTCTTGGGATATATCCCCCATGGTTAAAGGGGGCTACTGTATTGTTTGCATCTTTATATAATGTGTTCCTTAAAAATTAATCTTTAAAGATTAGGTCTAAAAATAATGAGAATAAGAGAAAGACAAAGATGAAGAAGAAAGATGACATTGTGCATATATTACATTCTGTGGTTCTCTCCCAGCAAGTGTGGGAGACAGGCAGCAATGATACACTCTCCCCATTCCACAGGCCAGGCAACTGAGTCGCAGAACAGTACATGGCTTCCTAAGTGCATATAGCTAGTATGTGATGCATCTGAGATTTAACCTCAATTTTTCTTTCTTCAAATACAGTGTTTTTTATATTTGTAGGAAATGCAAAATGGAAACAAAAAAGAATAAGATTTTCTGAGCTAAAGAAACAGGAGGAAAAAATCTGGGAAAGCTGATGGAATTCACTATCAGAAGAAGCCAAGCAGCATCATTCTGATGCCCTTGTAAAGCCAATGATCTTGGACCTAAAGATATTTAATTAGAAATGATTTGGAGAAACACAATTCTCATTCTGCAGTAGCAACTTGTTCTACTGAGGGTAATTTCACTCTTAAGTAATCTCATATTCTACCAAAAAGATATAAGCAAGAATATTGTACCAGCATCTTCCCAAGGAGCAGCATCTCATCTGCATTTTTATCATCATCATGAATTATTTATTAAGAAACAAATTGCCTGTAGAGGCAAGCTAAAAACAAAACACAAAACAAAAAACAAAAAAACAAAACCTGTCCAAACAGACATCAAAAATCTCCTAGAACTCATCTTTATCTCAGAAAGTTAATAATCTAATGCAATTCCACAAAAGTAGATGCATATACAAACAAAATAATATTAAGTCAAATGGGTCAACAAGAAGTGAGTTATACTATATGATTGAGAATCCCAGGTTCCCTGTTAGGGATTTTACTCTTCATATCAAGTTTGAGTCTGAACGACGTCTGGAATTGGCAGGAAAAGTAGCCAATGGTGTGGAGACTGCTTATATTTCCAGCCTCTTGAGGACTGGTCAAAAATCTTACCTTGCCTTGTAGCTCAAGCATTTGTCACAGACTTGACACATACTAGATGGTGGTGATACATGAAATTGGGTAAATCAAGTGAGATAACAAGATAGGTACACAGTTGGAGCTATATTGTTGGCAAAGGGAAATTTTCTAAAATATCCTGAAAGGCTTCATGGAAGAGGCAACTACATTAAACAAAGGAGCTTGACCACTGTGTCCTTCTTGGTGAGTTTCCATGAATGCCTAGCCATACTGTCTAAATTTTTAATTGCTGGGGGAAGGAAAAATAAGAAAGTCTTTAATACTCATTCTCAAAAGAGGAAAGAGATTTTTCAAATCCATACTATAAAATTTAATTGTTTTAATTTTTGTTTTCTTACATTTGTTCTTGTCCTTACCCAAAGATATATTTATTGATTTTAGAGAGAGATGAAGGGGGAAAGAGAGAGAAATAAACATCAATGTGAGAGAGAAATCAATTGGTTGCCTCTCATACACACCCTGACCAGGGATTGAACCCAAAACTTAGGTATGTGCCTCCCCCAGGAATCGAACCCTCATCTTTTTGCAGCACAAGACGATGCTCCAGCCAACAGAAACACTTGGCCAGGGCAAATTTTATTTTTAATAGGATTATTACCTAGTAAAATGAGATGCGAAAAACTCACTTTGTTTTGTTATATCTTGTCAAACATTGGTAGGAAGATTAGTTCGTAGATTAATTTACCAACAAATTAGTTCTTTGACCTCCATTGATCAGTTGGATGTAAGAGGGAAAAGGGTACCTGATCCCTGAAAAAAAAGTCAGAAAAAAATTCTCTCATAAGGATTGTTTATCTCATTTAACTGCTGGTCCAGAAAGCCACTTCCATGAAAATTCTAATTAAAATAAGCAAAAAACAAACTGTCTCCTCAAAAATGCCTATAAGCTAGAGTTTGAGGCCTCCTCAGTGATCCAGAATCCCATGAAGCTCTTTGCCTTTTCTCCTGAAGAATTTTGACTCACTCTTAAGAAACAATATCCACTCCCCTTCAATGAATGTCTGTATCTCACACTTCCTCTTTGAATGCTCTGTTTTAAATGTATTTACACTCAGAACAAGTTTGGACAATTTGGCTGATTTACCAGGCAGAAGAGTCCCATTAGCTATATGCCAGCTGGTACACAGCAGGGAGGTGGCTGTGGGGGCCTGGTGGCTCCTAATGGGGGGTGGAGTTTTTAAAGCATCATTTGAGGTAGAACCAGTAGATTTCCAGGAAGACCCATCAGAACTAGATGATCTTTCTAGATCTTAATCTTGTTTTTAAAGCTCTCTGTAATAAGGGAGAATGTACTTATTAACGTGTATACTATACCTTCCCTGTACACAGTGCCTCATTGGAATGAGGAGACTGTGGCCAAGTTCATCACATACACATTCACTACAAGCATTCCGGTCCTTGTCCTCCATGCCAAAGAGCTTTCAGTGCTCCCCACCCAACTCCAAGCAAGAGAAATAGTCACTGAGGAAATTTTGCTATTGACTCCACTGTTTTTATTTGGTTTGTTTAATAAGTATTGAATTTACACACAATAAGGAGGTGAGGTTCAGTACAGATAAACAACCAAAGTTCAAGGCAGAAAGTGACAAAAACACAAAGGTTATGGGGTAGCATGCACAACTATCATCCTGTTAAAACGATGGGGTTTAATGTTTGTATTACCTTGTGGTGGTTGTGGGGCTGTTTGTTTTGTGGCAACAATATTGCAGTTATGAAAGTGCTTTGGGTTATTGTTCTCCTTTTATCCAAATGCTAATGGTCTGGGACTCCAGCACCTCTCTACTAACTTTTGAATTGCATTGGATGTTTTTGTTTACTAAGTTTTTAATTAGAAATCAGAACCAATTTAGAGAAATAAGGCTGATATAAACTTCTCTAACATGGTCCTGGCTGGTGTGGCTCAATGGACTGAGTGCCAGCCTGCAAACCAAAGGGTTGCTGGTTTGATTCCCAGCCAGGGCACATGCCTGGGTGGCATTTCAGGTCCCCAGTCGGGGGGCCTGCAAGAGGCAGCCACATATGGATGTTTCTCTCCCTCTTTTTCTCCCTTCTTATCCCTCTCTCTAAAAATAAATAATTAAATCTTAAAAAATTTCTCTGACATGTCTGATATTTCTTTTTCCTTTTTTTTTTTTTTGCTTGAAATCACTATCCCTTTATCTCTTTGAATAACATGGAAAGAAAGTCTTAATCTTAGCCAAGGACGTGAAACTAAAAGACTGAAGACATATTCACCAACTACTAATGTTGCTTCCCACAATCACTAATAGTTGAGCACTTAATATCTACTAAGTAATTATTTTTACATGTTATTTTATTTAATCCTCACAAGAATCCTAATAGGTGATATTATTATTTTGCATTTAAATTAATTACTCTATTTTGCATTTAAATTAGATACTCTAGAGAAATTAATTGGCCCAAGGCCATGCAGACCATAAGTAACAGATCCAGGATACAAATCCAGACCACCTGAGTTCAGAGTCCCCTGCTTTCCTATGCTACCGCTGTCCATTGGTCCTCTATTCTCCATCCTGCCCTTCACACTAGTCTCCAATACACTTAGATAGACTAGATCTAAGTGTAGATCTAACTGTGCCTTCTACTAGATTTTAAGTACTTTGAGTCTAAGGATTATTTCCTTAATCAAATGTGAAATCCCCACAGAAATTCAAATATAGTAGATGCTCAATAAATTCTTATTAAATTGAATTCAGTCCTTAATATTCTTCATAAACTTCATGGTCTCAATATACTGATGAATTAGCTCCAAGTTCTCATTTCACCTCCCAGTCAACTCTTTAAACCGTCTGCTAGACATCTGCAATGGAATGTCCTGTAGCTGGCGCCTCCAGTGCAATTTGTCCCTTATCCAGTTCAGCATCATCACTTTCCCCCTTCCCCAAGAAGTGGACTGGGTGAGTCCATTTCTGTGCTCTGTCTCTGTCGTGGTGTCCCATTGGCCATATGCCCAGTTAAAAACTTAGGAGTCATTTTTCACATCTCCATTTTTAATATCCTTTCTCCACCATCCAGGAAAACTGAAGCCTTTTAGAGGATGTATCACACATTTTATCACATTTTAATTCTCATTCTTTCCTTTAAAATATATATATTGAGCACCTGCTCTGTTCTTGGTGCTTTCTAGGGACACAAAGATAAATAAAATGAGACCATTCTCTGAGAAGACTATATTATATGACAAGAAAATAAGTTGAACATAAAGATTGATTGTAGTTACTTATTTTTGTTACCCTAGAGAGAATATAGCTCCATGAAAGCAAGGTTTTAAAAAATCTCTAATGTCTAGAACTGATTCTGACACATAGTAGGTGACATGTATGAAAGTTTAAATAATAAGTGAATTAAACTATTACCTATCTGATATATTGTGGATTATTTCCCTTGTGCTTCCTATGATATGGTACTGATGCTTGCTCCAATTCTTATTCAACTCTGGTTTATTATATAGTGGGTTGTTTAATATTACTTCTCAATCTAAATTATAAGCTCTCTGAGTCAAGGCATTGGATCTGTAAACCCACATAGCTCAGCACAATGTTTCAGGGTCAACAGACCCTTCATATTGATTGCACTGAGTGGGCCCATGGGTGAGTCTTATTGGTAAAAAGTATGGGAGTCATGGGACCCTCTAAACATTTTTGCTTTGACTTCTAGTTTGTGTTGTGTTTCAGTAATGGGTCATTAACATTAGGTTGGTCCTCAGGGTTTCCACCTGGATTATTTTATTACAGGATCGAGGTTAGGAAACAAGCCATTTAGGACAGGATCACTCACTGAGTTGAGAAAAAGGCAACATGCTTCTTTTGACTCAGGGTCGGAGCCCCATTTAGTTAAGTGGTAGGTAAACAGTAAGGGGAGCACGAGGACAAGCTTGATGGTGTCTGCCAGACTTGGCCCTTCTCTTTGCAACTCGGGTTTGCAGCAACCTCACGCGTGTATGGCGTGGTGATGAGGAAAGCAATCTTTTATTTATTATTTATTTATTTATTATTTAATTTATCGCCAGAGTCAGCAAGATCCTTTTCCCCTCATGCAGTTAAGACAAATGGCACATTGGAGAGAGAACTGCAAACACTGGTTCCCATGAAAGAATATGTGAACTGGTTCTGATAGTGCCAGCAGTTGCCTGACATACATTCTTCCTACAGTGTTTTAACAAGCTGGACTATTTTTAGGGAAATTCTCTGCCTTGAGCTAAATTTGTGGCCTTACAGTCTTCTCGTCTATTTTTCGTGTGTGCGTGCTCCAACGGTCCAATTTATAACTGACACCTTTACTACCTACCAGCATATCGGTTTCATCTCCCAGAGCAAGGGAAAACCAGACGCTGTGACTAGTGAACTGGATTGAAAATCTAGTCTAATGCTGACAGATAAATGCACTAATTTTCCTCTATGACCGGTCCTGCATTGCAGGGCGAGCCTGCTTCTAACAACTCCCTCAAAAGGCTCTGTAACCCGTCCAAAAGATGATGTCAAGTGCTACAAGGACCCAGGTCAGCCCTGCATCATAGGTAACAGTTACCCCAGTGATAAAGTTACCATGCAGGTTTTGAATGAGACTGTGTTTTTAAATGAAAGACTGGCTGGAAATGTAGACTTGGACCAAGCATTAATAGGGGAAAATTTGAGACAAACAGAGGTTAGCATTTGGTTTCTTTGTGGTGTCCAGCAAAGGTCAGGGAAGGTTCTAATACAGAAGAAACCCAAACTTTCAATGAGGAGTCGTGGTGTTCCACTAATGTGTGAACACGTAGTTTAGACAAAGAAAACTCTAGGGCTAGCAAAGGGCTGTTCTGTGACATGGAAATCCCAGTCATTCAACTGAAGCTGGTCACTTAATTTGGATAAATCCCTGAGTAGTTGAAGACCTGTGGAGCATCTTGTTTAATTGTTTTGGAAGGAAGACGTAACACCCCTCCACTCCCATGCCAACTGTTTAGGTCAGATGGGAGGGAGGACACAGACAGCAGGCATGGAACCCATCAGATAACCTTAGAGATTAACGTTATGGTGTTCCTCCTTTACTCTGAGAGTCGTGGCTGCCGAGGCAGCTCGCGGGTCCACCAGAGCCCAAATGGCAACCTTGTTTCCATTATCCATCTGTTGTGTTTCCTCACAAAGGTTTAAGTACAAGATTGATTGTGCATATCTGACAATGTGAAGTACCTCTGAGTAAAGAAACTAGAAAAACAGTTTCTCACTCTGGACAAAAGAAAGAAGAATATATACATCTAGAAGATAAATCATGAAAATCCAGGCAGTAAGAACATAGAAGATATTTGTGTTGTTAAAAAGAAGAAATGTTGAGAAATATCTGCAATTTGAAATACATGGGTTTTGAGGACCTATACAAATTGATTTCAATTTTCTTTTAAAAAAAGCCCTCCTTAAAGCAAACATACCTAGGGATAAACCATGTCCTGTTAAAAACAAGCTTTATATAAAGAAGAGTAAAAAATTTTAAAAGTACAAAACTAAAATTAAAAACATTTTAAAGTACAAACCTAAAATTGAACTAACTACAACTAAGAGGAAAAACCAGATTGTTTGCTCAAATGAAGAGTTTATTCCTGTTGGCATAAGCAAATCCAAAATATTTTCAATTTTTAAGAGACAACAAAAACTGGGATCTGTGCTGTGTGGATGGTAATCAACACGGAGACTGAAAACACAGAAGCACGAAGCATCCATGCTGTTGAGCTCCTCTCTGTGCAAGGTGCAGATTAGACTGACACTTCCCGCGGCAGACCCGTGAGGACACGCTCCTGAGCTCCACCAGCTGCTGCTCCAACACAGGCCGCCCACCGGGCTCCGCTTGCCCCGGGAGAGCCAGTGGGTCCTCGGCAGTCAAATCTAACTCTGCACCCCTGCTTGTTTCTCTGTGCCCCTTCTTGGTTGGAAAGAAAATGGTTTTGTCAATTATTCCTGACTCCATGGGATTTGAGGAGGGCCTTCATTCTCTGCCTTTTCATCCTGAAAGATAACATTGTGTGAAATCTCTCCCATAGAAAGACAGAAGAAACAAGTCAGAAAATTATACCCTCACAATGTAGTGCTTTGCCTCCAAAGCATCTCCCCATAATTTAGCTTCTCCAGTACTACCCTATGATGGGAGGGCATGTACCCTTAAGCACCCTTTGCAGATGATGACCCAGTTGCTCAGAGAGGTTAAGGTTTTTCCCCAAGCTGGCACAGCTAGTTAGTGAACATGGACTTTCAACCTTGTACTTTTTCCAGAACAAGTCAGATTTCATCACAATAAGCATATGCTGCTTTCTACAAAGAGCTTTGGAATAATACAGATGACAAAATGTGTTTTCACTTCTTGTTTACTTGTGTATACTGCTACTAATACTTTACTTTCACATTTCAAAGTGATTTATTTACTATCCATCTTCTTGAGAGGCAGATAATTACGTTTTCACATAAGCGTTTACTTAGATAACCATAGCTTCCAGTTATATGTTACTTATGTATCCTTGGGTAGAGGATGGATGGATGGATAGATGGATAGGTGCCAAAAAGAGATATTAGATATAGACTGTGGGTATTTATGGTACTATATTCATTTCTCATTTGTTTTTTAAAGAAGTAGTTTTAGTTTTACTTTGCAGTATTTTGTGTTTTTCTCTGAGTCTTATTCAAACAGTATGCAAATTGTTAAATCCACAGATTTTCGAACGAGAGTTTAGGAGGAAATCTTAACTACGTTATACCCAATATCTTCCAATGATTTTAAAGTTTCACTAGAGGGCACTCCCACTTCATGGCCAGGAGGCAGCAAGGACAAAGGACCATAGTGGTCTGGATGCTTAACTTGTACCTATTTTGTTTTCTTTCTCACTCTGTCTCCACCTTTTACTCACCCATTGTATAAAAAACAAAGTGAAATTATACAGGTCTCCCTTTAAACATATGAATAGAAATAAACTATACTGAAAAACTAGCAAACATCTACACCTGTGAATTATGGCTCACCTTGTGACATAGAGCACATTATTGGAAATTTTCTGCATTGAATTTTTGGTTGTCAACATAAATAAGAGCACAAAACATAGCATGAGATGTTAGCTTCCTACCTCAAGAAATATATCTTTATTGGGAAACACAGGAAGGAAAGCCAGTGGTTGCCCAGCACTTATTTCCAGCCTGTGAGATCCTCAGAGTCACCTTTTTTGGGTAAATCTTCAGGTAAACCTGAATTACAAAGGTGTGTGGGGTCAGGGAAGAGAGTACTTGAAGAAGAATCCAAATGGACAACCAGATGCAGTTGCTTAAGAGTAAATTAGACATGAGGCCCTGCTTTCTTGTTCCTACTATTTTATTTATCAAAGACTCTGAAGATAGCTTTAAACACTTATTTTAGCAAAGCAGTAAATAAAGAATTTCTTGTGGGAGAAAATAAGGTATTTCAAAGTCTGAAGGAAAGTAGCCCATTTGCCAAGTGCAGAACCCAACAGAGCCCTTGGGTTTGAAGTTTTAAACTGATCTCAACCCTTGGGGGGTTTGAATTTCTGTGCTGTTGGCAAAACACAACTTCCTGCTTCAAAGAGAAGTGGCATTAAGAAGGGCTGTAGAGAGATTCAAAAGACTTCTGGGACACCAAATCACTCTTACAAAACACCATTTTGATGAATGTAATAAAGATTAATCAGAAACATATGGATTAAGTTTTTCTTTAAAATTACACTGGTTTATAAAATAATGGAGAAGGGGCAAAGTAAAATATGTTTCAGGCTTTGCAAAGCCCCCAAAACATTGGAAAAATGAGTTAAGGTGCTGATGGACCCAGGGATGTAACCAGATTTTCCCTGTGTCAACTTTAACCATTCTTACTTGATTTACATTTATATCAAAGGCAAATTAACATTATGACTTTCTGCCATTATTAGTAATAGAGGAAAACACATATTCATGATACATGCCTCTCAACCACGGACTCATAAACCTCAGTGAAAATGTAGGCCTATGTGTTTATTTCCCAATGACACAAACTTAATTATTCATTTGACCTAAAAGGTTTCATCCTGTTTGAATAGGAGGCAGTGCTTCCACAGTTAAAGCTGAAGACTCCTTGGGAAGTTTCTCTCAAATAATTAATTGCTGGAATTATATTCTTCTCTTACAGCTCTTGAAGTCAAATATACCTGATATAAAAGACCTACAATGACCATCAATCATGAGGAGAAATTCTCACTGCAAATGGGGTAAAACATAACTTTACTACCAATTACCAGACCAAGAGTGAATGGGCCTTAAACAAATTGTGTTTCAAAGGAATCTAAGGTGAACAGCAAAGGAAGCACGGATAATGAGGGACCAGTGGCAGAAATCACTAGAAACTGACTAGTCGTACTGAATTTCCCCCCTTTTCCAAGGAATCATTTAGAAGGGTAGCACAATAAAAATAAAACGAAATGAAAGTTGGTATGCAACTAATAGACTTTTTAAGTCATGAAATATTAAGTTTTTCCCTCCTGAACATAAATCAAGGGATAATATAAGAAGTTTCCTTTATTTTGGAGAAAAACATATATGTATGTTTTTTACCCCTTTAAGTACTTAATAATCAACGTGTAGCAGGATTAAACAAATTGAGGAAGTCCTATCTTCAGAACTATTTCTAGTAAATGTTATCCTTTCACACCACCAAACAAAAATGGCTTCCCCAGGGAGTGTGGTGATGAACGGTTGGTCTATAATCAAAAGGTTCCTGCTAGAAAGCATGTGCAGCTTTCTTTTAAAACGTGTACCTGGAAAATAATACCAACTTCTATCCAGCTTTGGATTTAATCCATTATCACGTGCAAATGTACCTGCCTATTAACTTACAGATTGGGTAGGTATTTTTACTAAGGTGCGGTGTGTCTGTCCCAGGTCATAGCTAGAGTTATTCTCCCTTTCAAGGTCTCCAAAGCTTCATCTGTCACTCTTATTGTCAAATGTTCTATTTTTCCTGTCCCTGCCAGCAGTGATTTCAGTTTGGGCTTGACTTCAAGACAGGCCACATTGTATCTGTGATGTCAATGGAAAGGGGATAAAAGTCATTAAAGATATTTGTTATTTTGAAAGGTTAAAAGAGTTTTTCTTGGTGGGTAACACTTTCTCTGGAAAGAACCTCAACTAATTGTCTGACCAGGGAGTGGGCACCTAAGTGAGAAAAAATATACTTAATAAAGCATTGGCGTCTATTATTTTCCCCCTTTCATTGTCCAGTGCTGCTGGGCCTGGTGGGCTTTCTGGAGGTATCTGAGCTCAGTATTCCTTCAAACAGCAGAGCAACGATTACACCGCTGGGCTGACTCTCTTTCTGTCTGCCCTGGGTAAGGGATTCTTGCTTCAAACACCATTTATTGTAGAAATTGTTGCTAGGGTTCTAGAAATTGTGTGTATATATCCTTAAAAGAGTCCCAAAAAGGCAGAATCAGAGGTTCACTTAAAATACTGGTTTGTTGTTCTTAATAACCACCTCACTTAGTATCCATTGCTCCATAACAATAAATAAGAAATTAATAATGGAGCACTTTTTAAAGGACCAGGGGCCCCCAAATGAGTTGAGGTCTCTAAGAAAGCTATCAATTATAAAAAGCAATGAACTCAAGAACAATAGACCAAACTCATACCAACACACACATCCATCTGCATAATTTTTTGAAAAGAAGAAAAGAACTGATTTGTGTCCTTTACTTTTGTCAGGTTATGGAGAAAAACAAAACACAAAAACAAAAAGACAACACTTTAAGTTATATTAGATTTTGAATGGTTTTAAAGGACACTAGTGGATTAAGAACAATCGAAATGAAATAGTCTCATAGTTGAGTGGGAAAGACGAGATCTTTTCTCTTGATATCGCTCACACGTGGATGGCGATGGTTCTCTGACAGTCACCATTTTCTAAGATGTGGTTACCAGAACACATCTGAATAACACAAAAGAGAAAGGAACATTTTGATGTGTTGAGGAAAGTTGTTTTGACAAATGTCAATGCCTGGGTCTTGCTAGCTGAGTCCTGTTGTTAACTTCCCAAGACTGCATGCCTACCAGAGCTTATGCCACTCTGTCAGGGGAAATTGGACATACCCAACACAATTTCATTTCCATTTCTCTGCAACATTACAAGCTTCCTTGGCAGCAAAATCACATATTCTTATCACAAAAATAAATGAGAGAAAAGAAGACATACATTCCTGTCAAGTTATGTCAAGACATATTTGGTGTGTATTTCACTTCACTATCATTGACAGGAAAGATGTCACGTATTCTTAATACAAAATAAAGAAGTATTTTTCTTTTTTTTTCCCTGCTAGGCATCAATTTCATTTTATTCACTTACAAGCACCAGTGACAGGAATGTGTCTTTGTAAAACAAAGCTTTAAAAAAGAAAAAAAGATAGTTTTTGTATTTTGCTGGATTTCTGAATGGACATAGTGTGCATGAATTTAATTTGACAATATCATAACAACCACAATAATAGCCATCTATCACCACTTTATTATCCATTTTCACAACACACATTAATTGTTCTGATTTGCTTCTTTTCATGCATGTGATGGGATCTGGGTTAAAATAAGTCATGGAGAGGTTCATTTTTGTTGTTGTCGTTGTTAATGGTGCCAATGGAAGAAGAAAGGATGTCTGGAAGGAAGGAAGGAAGGAAGGAAGGAAGGAAGGAAGGAAGGAAGGAAGAGAGGAAAGAGAAATTAATTAGTTCATGAAAAAGTGAAACAGATTCTTAATACTATATAAAACAAAAATCTAAAAGACATAAATGTGATATACTAGTGAAGTTAACATTGAATTGTCATCTGGCCAGTTCATATTAAATGATTAATTTTTACCTTTGCTTCATTATGTTCTATTTAATTATGATATTTTGATAGACACGCATTAGAGTTGAATTCAGTGGAAGAATGCCTTATTCAGCTACTTGCTAGAAATGAGTGGAGCTCTTGCTTCTGAGAGTTGACACCTAAACCATAGTCACTGCACCAATACCACTCAGAGAAGGTGGGGGTTCCCCCAGCCAGCCTTGCTCTGTCCTCAAGAAGAACTTTCCCCAAGAAAGCTTTGATTATTGTTTTTTAAATGCCATAGAATGTATATCTGTGATATTTATAAATCCATAGAATTTAAAGACTGAGAATTATTTCAGAGACTATCCAATACTTCATTTTGCAGCTTAAAAATGAAAACCTATAGCAGTTGAGATCAGACAGTTTGTAATCAAGTTAGACTTAGGAATTAGTACTTGATCTGACAGTAATGAAGGGCCATCAGAGATCTCTATGTAGGGAAGTAGATGGCAAATGGGTGTACATCACTGTTTTGTAGACTTTTGAATTTCACTACCCAAAGAAGTTCTGAGAAATCTGTAGACCTCCAGATATGCACACACACAAATAAAAGTGAGGGGGACCCAAAATAGGGTGGCAACTTCTTTTGGCAACTAGAGAAATAAAAGCATATTATGTGCAATAAAATGGGCACATAATAGTCACTGAATATTTATTATAATTTCACAAGAGAGGTTTTTAACCAAAAAGTTATGGAATTCTGAGTGTTTTTCATAACTGAAATTTAAATCACTCCCTGGAGACTCTGATTCCCCAGCACCGGGTGGAGGCCCAGTTTGGGGGGACCACTGATTTATTCCACCCTGTCCTCCAGAGCAGGAAGCTTTCCCCTAATCTCTGAGGGACAATGGCACCGACTCTGCTGGATGCCTGTTCCGTTTGGGGCCCTTCTTCCTTGAAAGAGATTTTTTAAAAAATCTGCGTCTAAAAAGAGCTGGAGGTTTGGGGTTCAAAAATGGGCATCACAGGCTCATTTTTCTCAAATAGAAAAAGAGGATTATAATAAGAAATTCCCACAACACAAGGCTGTCATGAGGATTAAATTGGAATATAAATACGAAAATGTCTGTGTAAACTATAAAACACTCTACAAATATCTGTTACTGTTAACAGTATCCAGGAGCTGGCATTGGACTCACTGATTTTCTCAAGGGTTAAATTAAAAGCCAAAAATGACCCCCTTCTCTCTTCTCCCACCCCCCCACACACCATACCTGAGCACAAAAAGTCTTAAAGTAGAGCATACTAAATCAGAGATACTTTTCCGAAAAGGGACCTGAGGTGATTCTTTGAATTTTCCTCATCTTAACATTAATGCAACTGATTACCAGATGGACATGCTGGAATCACACAGTTCTTTCCCGAAATCCTCATCAGAGAAAACAATTGCCCTCTTTCTCCTGGCTCATGTTTATATTGTAGAATTATGGGGCATTTATTTTCGATGGACACCAAAAGCCTAAAAAAACATCCCAAACCATGCTTATTGGCACTCACACTTACCAGTGCCTATCACATTAGAAGAAGTGAATTCTACCCGTGTTAGAGCTGAATGGAATTTTAGACTTCACAATTCGGCTCCCTTATGTTACAGATGACAAAGACCCTTTCGGTGAGGAGTAGCTTACTCAACATAACAGACATCTTCCAGGCCAGAATTCTTTCTGAAACACCACAGCTGAACATCCTAATGTTCCCGGCCCACCTATAAATGCTCCTCCATACATATAAACAACACATAGACAATAACACATTCACATGTCAATCATACAAGAGCAGTGAGGTGGCACACGGTGATTCTGCCTCCCTTCCTCCCACCTCTCTAGGGACTGTGTACATTCATTCATTTGTTTCTCCTTTTGTTAATTCTGCCATCAATTCATTTTTTCAACGATCAAGTGGCCTCAAATATTTAGTGAATATCTACTATGTGCAAAGTACTGGGGGTCAGCAAAGCAGAAACCAGGAAAAGCTAATGCAGTAAGGAAGAGAAGACTTAAATGTGGAAAACAAACCACCACCAGTTGAGATCCAGTGAGAAATACAAGCGTTAGAGAGACAGCCCATTTCAGTAACCCAGTGGATGAATGATACAGGTAAGTAGAGTCAATTTACAGCAGTTTGGAAAGAAAAGCTTGGTGAGAAATAAACTTCTGTCAAAAGTGAATAAATAAGCAGGGTAAACCAGTTAATTAAGGGCATCATAAAATGTGAGTTCCATGACATCAGTGTAGCATCAATGCCTAGAAAGTGAGTTGCATGTACTGGGTGTATAACAAAGGTCTATGTAGGATGTCCACTCCTAGAACCTAAGCCCTCCGTGCCTATCCTGGATTGGAACTTCAACCCACAATTTAGAGGACCCAAGACACCCATTCTGTTCAATGTTGGACCCAGAACTTTGGGCCTTTTCATTACATTTGATTTTGAGGAGATGACAGAATTTGAGGAGTAATTCTTATGTGATTTCGTTCCTTCAGGAATCATATACCGTCTTTCTGATGTTTCAGTATTTTTGCACAATGTTAATGTTCTGGATAAAATGAATTATTGAAACATACATAAGGACATATAGGGACACACATTTTTTTCCTTTACCTCAGGCTCCCATGTGGCTTGGCATGGTACCAGTCTTTGCAAATATTTGACATTTTCTTTATCATGGGTTTTTTGCATTAATTTTGATTTTTAAAATATTGTTTTAAAATAGTATCATTCTGATTATGCGGGGGGGGTTTCGTCTCCCCTTTTAAATTGTGTGCTTGAAGCTAGTGCCTTGCTCGCCTTAGACTAATCCTAACCTAAAGAACAACTTTGCTGCTTCCCCACAGCCTTGCCTGGGCCTCTCTACACCACAGGGTCCGTGGAATATGCATCAGGAGAACGTGGAGACCAAAGGGACAGGGAGAGGCCAACCGATGGGTCCTGAGAAGGGGAAAACTCACACCTTTACCAGTCATGTTGTATTTCAAATACATTAGAGGAGATTCTAAAGGTGAATTTATCATATCACTTTGTTTTTGTAGTCATATATTCGGTTTTATATACTGTTTTTTTTTAACTCAAAACAAGGCACACATATACCTGCTTGCTCAGTGTGACTATTACCTTCATTTTTTTCTCTCATTAATATAAGAAAGACTAAGGTGGGTTTGAGGTAGAAACTCACCAGTATATGAAAAGGAGAGACAATCTGGGGGGAGGGGTGCAATACTGTGAATAGCCTCAGAAATCAGACAATCTGGCTTAAAAAAGGCTTGGGACTGGAAGATCTGGAGGTGGAAGTGGAAAGTGTTTAAAACTCATGATTCAGAATTAGTTTTAAGTCTTCCCATGGTAGAGTTAAGTGGTATTTGTTATGAACAGAAATAATTAGTTCCTTTTATAAGGTCTAAGACAACTAGAACTACACAGGATAATTTTATTGTGTTTTTAAAAACAATTATAAAAGAATTACATGCACATAGCTTATAAAATTAGAACATATTATAACAGAGAAAAAAATTAAAATCAACCATAATTTCACACTCAAAGAGAACCACTGTGAACATTTTAGCACATTTCATTTTTGTCTTATTACTATATATACTTGATACTACACTTCATTTGTAGTTTTGTACCTTTTTTATTTAATATTATATCCTCAGCATTTTCCCGATATCTTTAAAATGTTAACACATTATTTATTATAATGGCATAATATTCCATTGTGTGGATTTAACAGGTGTCCTGTTATTGGACATGCAGTTTATTTTCAATTATTGCCATTATAATAATTATGTAATAAATATCTTTGTACATAATTCATTGGCTTAATTTTTGTCCATTGGCTTACACTAGATTCCCAAGTGAAAATATTTTGTTTATTTTTGAAGAACATGAATTTTCAGTAGTTTTAATTTTTTAAGGTTACCATTTCACACCTTATAGATGCTCTCTACCGGTCTCTCTGCTATTGTAGCGTCTACGAGAAATACCAAGGTTATTATAAGAATTTGGGAAATGTATCAGTAAAAATGCTTATAGAAAATATTTCAATCAGAAATGTTCCTGGTGAAATCAAATGCTATATAGTTTTTTCTCTTGAATAAAGATTCTTTGGGTTATTGAGTTATGAAAATTTGCTTGTTTTCCCTAATGCTTTTCTAACTATTTATTTCTGTACGTATGCCCATGAAAAATAAATACAATGATGAAAAGCAATACAGCCTCTTTTGTGTTTCAACTCCTCCAACATTCCTGGGTCAGAGTTAGGGTTGGTGCTCTTGATAAGCTGTCTTTGAAGAAATTACCATATTTCTTTTTCTTCCCAATTTTAGCTGGTCTGGTATTTCAAAAATGATTATGCAGACATATTGCTAAGAACCCCTTTAAGCTGCTGGTTCTCACTTTCGTGGGTGACGGCCCTGGGGCTCCCCAAACAGCTCCATGTTGGCCCTACACACTCCCTCTTCACCAGGATCTTCCCTCACACACCGCCCCAGGTGTCCATACAGGTCAAAAAGGGGCCGGATCCCCTAGACCTGTGAGGGGCAGAGGTGGCTAGAAAGGAAGTTTCTCAGGAGCCATCCAGTGACCCATTAGTTTGATGTAGTTGAGGAGAGTTAGATGCATCTTTGGGACAACTAATGAATGATTCGTTCCACAACCTTCCCACTTCCATAGCTCCTGACAATAAACAAAGCTAATATTTTTTATTTCTGTACTTACCTTGTGTCAGACAGTATGCCAAACTCTTTACAAGCATCATCTATTAAATCCTTAAAGCAACCTTATGAAATTTCCATTTTACAGATGAGGACACTGTGGCCAAAAGATCCTGGGAGGTCAGGCCAGAGAGCCCATGCAGCCACTGTGCTGTGCAGCACACCCGACATTCTCATCTCACTTTTACTTTCTTTGTGGGCAAAACTGACCTGACAAATGACAAGATGTCAAAAATATCCTCACTTAGTCTTCAGGTAGAAGAGAGCAGAAGAGGGAGAATAGCAACTAGTGTCAAAGTGGGGTTCCTTCATCTTCTTCTTGAGTCTCCCCCACCCTCTTAGAAACTTCTCTACCTTCCTTCCCTCTGCCCACTCCAGGAGCTTAGTGACCTCTTTCTGACTGGGATTGCCTGAAGTTCCCCTCTGCACTAATCTAAGGGCAGCAGCTCCTGTCAGAGTGTGTCACACTCCAACAACCTCCTGGAGATGGAAGAGGATGTTTGCTCTTTCACCTCCCTAGAGTTCCTTCTGCCCAGACTAGCCTGCTTGGCTCAGTATTCACAAAGTGCCTAAAAGTGCCCTGGTGTATAGTAGTCCCCCTCACCCCCATCTGTTTTTGCTTTCTCCGGTTTCACCCACCATCAACCCATTATCATAAGAAGAAGGGTAAGTACAATCCAATACTATTTTGAGAGAGAGAGAGAGAAACCACATTCATATAACTTTTTAAATAGTATATGGTGTAGTTGTTCTAGTTTATTATTAGTTGTTAATCTGTTTAATTTATAAGTTAAACTTTATCATAGGTATTGTATGTATAGGAATAACACGTAATATATGTAGGGTTTGGTCCTATCTGTGGTTTCTGGCATCCACAGTGGGCCTTAGAATGAATCCCCAGGCGGGGGACCACTGTACTACACATAATGCCACCCAGCCTTTACTTATGTTCAAAATTAAACTGTCTCAGGGAACCAGTGCATGGTTGTCGGAAAAGCTCAGATTCAGAACACTGAAAATCCACTACCTTGAACTAAGTTTGCCACGGACTCAGCCAACATTTTGAGAGGGCTTGTGATGGAGCTGGCATTTGTCTAGTCTAAGGAAAGCACACCAAAATTAGAAACATGGGTCCCTGTCCCTTGAAAATTTGATCAAATAAACTAACTGGAATCTCAATCATCTCTAGAAGGGTAACTAATAATATTTTCACTGTCCACCACAGAGGTTAGTAGTACCTTCTTGCCCCATCCCCAGTGCTGAAGGTGTTCTACTGCTCAACTGCCAGAAAACTGCTGTAAAACACAATACTGATTGTGCCAGTTCCTTACTTAAGACCTTCAACAATGCTCTGTCTAACCTTTATGGTAAAACCCTGACTTGTTAGCCTGCTGCTCAAACCCTCCATGGCCTGACACCTGCCTACTCATCCTGCTTCAGCTCTCTCTGTCCCTACATACAACTAAGTCAATTGTGCCATATTGTCTTCTGTCTCCTCTCCTCAAAGCCTTTCCAATACCCAAACCCACTCCTGTGGGTCCCCTCAGTGTTCTGTGCTTACATCTGTGAGCACTTATCAGTCTTTTAGCCTCCTCCACTTGACTGTGGGCTTTTGAGGATGGAAACAGTGCCTGCCTTGTAATAGGTGCTTAATAAATGTTTGTTGAAGGAAAGGAGGAAAAATCCCAAATGATTCCTAGGCTGTATGATACCATTGTATTTCAACAGTTTGATCTTCCCAGTGCTCCTTAAGTAATAATACAGCAGGACTACTGATTGGTTATGTCCAGTCTCTATAATGGGAGCAGGTAAATATCTCTAGGCCTCTTGCTGCTAAGGGAAGAAGCCTACGGCTACTCATACTTCTCCTCAAAGGAACATTCATTCTAGCACTGGAGACCTTCTGGGCTATCACGGCTCAGAGATTATCATCAATAAATATAGATAATCCCATGAGATAGGACCTTGGATGACTCAGCTAAGAATGACCCAGACCCTTGATATTTTTCCTTTCTTGACCCCAGTGTACAGGGGAGATTGCCAAGCCAGGAGGGATCAGCCAAGGTCATTAGTGACTCAGGGCAAAGAAGCAGGGAGGACTTACAGGGAACTGGATTGAGATATAGGGGTCTTCGGAGAGTCTCAAAGTTGTGTCTAGTTCTAGTTACTTTCTCTCAACCAACTCTAGAAATACTGCCTGTGTCCCAATTCCCATAACCCCTTTACTCTTACCTCAGCCTCAGAGCCTGGTCAGCTGATTCTCCTGAAGGACCTTGTGTGCACATCTCTGCTTTCCTGGCTAATTTCCAAAAGAAGGTCTTGATCAGAAAACCAACTCACAAAGTCACCATTGCTTCCAGTCCCACTGTAGTTGATCCCACCAGCCTGTGAAGTTTACCTATGGGAAATAGGAGTGGAATCAAATGTGAATAGACTTATAGCTGATGTCTATCCTGTAAGCTTACTCCCTAAATCCATATTCAAGAATTCTTGGCTTTTATAACCTGCTAGTTATGGACCATGCTAGCATCTTAGAGTGATCATATGCAGCATCTATAAAAAGAAATAAAGATAATTTAAAATAGGTTTTTCTTTAAATCTTGTATCTATTTTTAGAAGTTCTATTCTCCTATTTATATGTCCTATTCACTGCCCCCCACACAAATACATATGCACACACATACAAAAACACACACACATACCAGTACCTTGACTGTTCCCCACTGTTATATCTTTGTTTATATGACCCACCTGCCTAGGATTTACCTAAACCCAGTTTCTCCTTCAAAGCTAATGTAAGCCATTTCTCATTCATGCTATTACAGCAGTCTCTGCTCCAAAACCCATCCTTACCACTTGCTGTAGCAATGTGAATGGTATGTTAATGTGTCTTTCACCACTTTAGGTTCTAAACTCCTTAGAGCCAAGGCTAGACCTTATTTGGCTTTGCTGCTATCTGGCTTATAGTAGACACTCAGTCAATAATGACCAAGGCCAACAATTTTGTGGATTTTTTTTCTTGACCGTAGCACCCCTGCTGATGCCTCCCTCCTTTCAACTGCCATGGAACACACTACTCAGGACTGTGCAGTTTGATGCCTAAACTGTTCTTAAATTGATTCATGCTCTGTCAGTGCTGTTCTTGCAGTCAGATCCTCAAGGCTGGAGATTATGTCTTATATTCCTTCTGTCCATCTCACAGTACCTAGAAGTGTTGGGTGGGCAGTGACACAAAAAAGTAGTGGATTGGTTGCTTTCTTAGAAATAAAAGAGTAGTCACACACTGGTTGCAAATGACAGCAAAACAGAGATTTAAAGAATTTTGTGGCCCCTGATTTTCTCAGAAGTGGTATTGTCCCGGTCAAATATGATGAGTTTCCATTTTCACAATTAACTCCTGTTTACTGCAGACTGTTAACGAGCCAGGTATTTTATTGGACAGGGTACATGCATTAAGCCATTGGGTTTTCATGAAAACACTGTAGAACTGATATCATTGTCTCCATTTTACATGAGAAAAAAAACTGAAGTTCAGTAGGGTTTGGTGACTTGCCCAAGGTCACCCAATGAGGTAGCGAAGAACCAAGAGCCAAACCTAGTGCACTCTTTCTGTGCACTGCCGAGTTTCACCTGGCTGAGCACTCTCTGAGCCTCCTCTCCTGTTCTTCCTCAGTCACTGAAAAGACCCCAGCCTATGCAGGGGAAAAGACCTCTTCCCTGGTTCAGAGGACCTGCACGGGGTCGTGCTGGTTTGGGCTTTCTAGGATGACTACATTTTTGTTGGTGAGCCTGGCTGTTCAGTTCATCTTGGAGCTGTGGAAAGTTTAGAGATTCCTAAAGCAATCTGTTTTACCCAGAATCCAAGAGGTTGAGAGTGACCTAGGGCCAGCAAGGAGGCCCCCAAGGGTCAGTGCTAATTGGGGCAGATGCCCCAGGGGTACATAGCCCAGACTGTTCCCAAGGAGTTCAGCTGGAACCAGATTGCCTCAGGAATGTGAGTGAGGCAAACAACTGCTTGATTGTTTTTGCCCCTACACTTGGTACCGGGTGCTGCTTCTCAGCTAAATGTAGGCCAACAGGATTTCTGAAAACTGTTTGCAAAGCTGAATGCAACACTTTCTTCATTTGCATTTAAAAAATAAACCCAGCCTTGAAATGGGCATTAGCCAAACCCTTCCTGAAAATTGAGAAAGAGTGTAATGGGATAGATTTGTGCTCCCCAAATCCTCCTCTCCCCAATTCACATGCAAGCAGAGGTTGCTCTGCTTTGTAAGCCACTCTTCCCATTAAATTCTAGCTCAAGAACTTGAACAACGAGCTGCAGTCTTCCTTCTCTAAGGTGAAACTGTCTTTATGGAGGGACTTGCAGGTAGTATTAGAACTTTTCCCTAGTGTTACTGTTTTAGACGCTTCATCTTGAATGTCCCACATTTTAAGTGCATGTTCATAATCACCCCCAATCCATAATGTCCTCCATTCATAAATTAATCTTAGGACAGCACCTTGATTTTCCTCTTGCTGTCACAGTGCACAGGCTCAGTGCCGATCAGAAATGGCTAGCACTTTCTCCTGGCTAGCCGTCTGTCACTGCCCTTTCACTCCCTGACCACCTTTACTACATGGTCAAGTGAGAGTTTTGTGCAACATTTACTGGCTTTTGAGAAAGTGGTTGTGTCTCTAAATACTAGTCTTCTGTAACTTTTGCATTAGATCTAGTCTAGAAATAATGATGATATGAGAATAAAAACATATCAATGAAAATTTATTCCCATCAGAATATTCCCACTTTTCCAAAATCAGCTCATTATAAAATTACCAGGACATAACATTCTGAATCTCAATGATTTTGTATCAGTGAAAAATATATCTACATCAGAGTGAGTTAATACATGACTTGAGGTTTCTAGAGGAGTTCTGAAGATGACTTCCATGTTTTCTTTTCTCCTTTTAGATGTTATCCACACAGTCATTTCCTTAGTCATCAAAGAAGACATCACTGACTTGATTGCTCACTGTGGGCAGATGTGGCTGAAGCGAACAACCCATGATCAACATGTGGCTGATACACTGATGAATTAAATGACTGGAACAATTTCAGAAACACACTGTTTCCCTGCAAACTTAAAAAAATTTCCTTCCTTATTAAGCTTACATTTATTATCCCATAAGAATGGAGTCTTTAAAGAAAGCAGCGGTTAGAGTCCTCTCTTAGATATTCCTGCCTTAGATAACTAAACAAAATTATTATAGTTTACTGATTTGAATGCAGTTTGGGGCTGTGTTTGCATGTTTGTTTGGTGGTGTTATTTATAAACACTAGGATTCTGTTGGAATAACTGGGGCAGGGGGAGATACCTATCTGGTTTGATTGGTTTTCTGTGTCTGTAATGAAATTACTTATGAATGATATGCCATGTTGCATGATGTTTGAAATTTTGCTGTCAGAAACACATGTATATGCTTTGTAGTTGAATTCACCGAGGCTTCATTTTAAATCATGTAGGTCTCTGAGCCATTTCCACCAAAATGTGGTAAAATGCAGAAGTTGGCAATTCAATTTTTATTCAGCCTTTCAAGAAGGAAGGCCCCGATAAGCTTTGCTTGTTCACGACAGTGATAATATTCATCAGTGAGGCCTAAATCTAATTCTGTAGGCTTGCTACTGCTTTGTTGTACTGTCATTTCTGAACCTCAATCTCCTCTCTCCCTCTCCCTCTCTTTTTAATGGCAGCAAAAAGTTTCTTAAGAGCTTAACTTACAGCCAAGTGCCAGCTCTCCCATTTAATTTGTCCTGCTTCCCCACAGCACTTGTACTTTATGTTCAAGCAGAGGTGAGGTCAGTTCTCAGGGCCCAGCTCTCTGGACACCCTCAATGATGACCTCATTAGAGTCACAGATGTTTGCTGCACTTTGGGAGATCTGGAAAAAACAGAGCAGTAAACTAGGCCAGCTTGCAGTAAGGCTGTTACCCACAATTCAAGATAAAATGCTGGATAGTTCCCACTAGGTTCTGGTCGGCTAGGAAACGGCAACTTATTAATCTTGTGTCAGAGAGCCAGCTGCAGCCGTGGCAGTTACCATATTTCACCACCAACTCCATGTCTGGACAGCCATTGTCTTTTTTTTATGAAAAAACTCTACAAATCAGCTGCGTTCTCCCTCTCCCTCTCCCTCCCTGTCCCCCCTTTAACTTCTCGAAGCCCCCACTTGTCCTCCTTGGAGAAATCGCACTCCGGCACTGATGGCGTTCGGGGGCATCGGCGATCCTGCGGTTGGTTTACTAATTCAGAGAGACTGCTTACTTTCCAACTTTAATGATATTCCCTCAGCATATCACTTTGGTTGCCTGGCGACAGGATTTGAGCTAGGCCTCTCATTTGATTCCCACACATCAGACCCTGAAAAGCACTTTTTTTCCCGTCCTCAGCTTTTGATTCTTTCTCCTCTGAAACCCTTCCCCCTGCGGTGTCAGTATGGGTGGGCAGCGCGGTGGTGGAAGGAGGGCAAGGGTGAAGGGCGGCCCGTAGCGCACCGGTCACACATCAAGGCCTCCCAACAAAGCCTCCAGGAACCCTTCCTGACAAACACAAATTCCCCTCAGAAAAAGCAAATTTGGCTTTCCCTTCGTAGTGTGGGTGTCATTTCAAGACTGTCCTTAGATACTTTATTAAATCTGATGCTTTTCGTTGTTTTTCATGCCGTTTCTCACAAAAGGTGTCCTATTATCAACAAGTTGCTATAGGCATAAGCAAACCAATTGTGAAGAAATGAAATAATCTGATAAACACCAACCTTTTCACTCTGGTCCTTATAGATTTTAATATAAGAATTGTCTATCATAATTTTATGATAGCACACTGCTTTTCTCACAGTGAAGAAAAATGTTTATGCTAAAATCTGCATGCTAAAACTCAAAGTGTCACTGCAAAATGAAAAATGTACGTCTTTTTAAAGAAAAATAGAGATGCTTATATCTATTGTCTGAAAAGGCTCAACTGAGGAGAATCGCAGTGAGCAGATACATGTGAATTTTAAGGCTGAAGCGACTCAAAGAAAGGAAAAGGAGGAAGTAAAAGAAAGATTTATGTGAAATGCATTGGAGTTTTCCCATAATAGTATTTCAGTTGTTTAAATGAAATTTGATGTGCTGTGCTCATGTCCCTAGAAGAGCACAGCAGCATGAAGCAGTTGGAGCACTCATGAGCTAGTTCGTTTTACTGACTAGAGTTAGTGCACAATCACACTGGCACATACGGATTTCAGATACATGTATATATGGGGTATATATATATATATATAAATATGTATATATAAAGGGATATCTATACACTTAGATGTGTATTTGTAGATTGCTCTTGAAATATTCAAGTTTCCACATGCATTTTTTTAAGATCACTCTATTGTAAAATGTAGTTCAAATATTCTTGTGAGAGGTTATTTTCTCACAGATCCCTGAAGAATTTGTTCAAGTAACTCCCATTCTCATGTGCAAAACCTCTGTGTATTGATGGGAGAATGGACTTCTAATTCTACACTAGACCCAAAAGTAGGATTCTTAACCTTTGTTGTCTTGTTGTTGAACTTATATAGGAATAACAAAAATTCTTTACCCTTTTTTCAGCATGATTAAAAATGTGAGTCCTGCCCTGGCTGGCGTAGCTCAGTGGGTTGAGTGTGGGCTGTGAACCAAAGCACTGCAGGTTCGATTCCCAGTCAGGGCACATGCCTGGGTTGCAGGCTATGGCCCCCAGCAATCACACATTGATGTTTCTCTCTCTCTCTCTTTCTCCCTCCTTTTCCTCTCTAAAAATAAATAAATAAAATCTTTTGAAAATCTAAAAAAAAAATGTGAGTCCTTGCTCTGGTCAGGTAGCCCCGGTGGTTAGAGTGTTGTCCTGATATGCCAAGGTTGTGGGTTTGATCCCCAGTCAGGGAACATAAGAATCAACCAACGAATGCATAAGTAAGTAGAACAACAAATTGATGTCTCTCTCTCTGTCAATACAATAAATAAATTAATTTTTTTAAATGTATACAGAGTTCCTGTTTTTCCACTAGCACTTTTTGGACCCTCCCTATGTATTCACCCCCATACTTCCTTCCATTTCTATACTTATGCGATCTGCTACCTGCTGCGTTACTATTCAGCTATTAGGTAGTTGAGAGAGGCAGTTTCATACTGTACATTTTTACATATGAAAAAAGAATGTTTTCAGATCAGTGTTTAAGCTTCATTTTTATTCTGTTCAAAGTTGTAATTAATACATTATTTGCATTTTAGCTGTGCAGATGGGCAAAGCAGATATCTATTTATAAATTCTATTGATTCACTTATGCTAATATTTAGTAGTTTTGTACTTCATGTATGCCAAGAACATTATGGTTTTTGAAAATTGCTATATATATTTTTTATTTTTCCTTCTGAATTTAATGATTGATAGATCAGACAAAAAACACAAAATTCAACATAAAATATATTCAATATAAAAATTCACTATAATTACACTAGCACCAGCATGTCATATTTGTACTGCATTTAAGGAGGCAGAGGGTCAAGTGGAAAAGAAAATCTAATTGTTTCAGGGGGCAGGGGAGGGGCATCTGGACACTCAAGGCAGAGCAAATGGAATGACTTCCATAACTGTGAAGAATATCTCAAATATCCTTATTTTTAAAAGTTTGAAACCCTTAATAAGGAGTTGACTCTAGTTGCTGTGACTTTTCATTATTGATAACATATTAAAAATTAATACCAGAAAATCAATGTTATGGTCTTTTCTTAATACAAAGTATAATTGTTATTCTGTTTGCTCTTCCCTCTACTTTCTCACTGTTATTGGATCTAAACTAGAAATTTAAAAAAATAACAAAAATGGGCACTTTAAGAAGGGATATCCTTAAATATATGTGTGTGTGTGTGTGTGTGTGTGTGTGTATTTATATATAGTTTTGCAAATATCCAGTTTAGAAAAATCCTGTGATGGAAACCTGATCACTTCTAGTTCCTTTTCAGAGTGTAGACCCCTGGGTAGACATGACCTTCTGGATGCTTGCCTAAATTGTTTTATATGCAATTCCTATCACTAACAGCAACTGGCCCCACCTGTGGAACTGATTCTAGAGGCCCTTGCACATGTGGGAGGAACAGAGAACATCAGTAGGGAATAGGTGGTGTTTTGCCTTTTTCTCTGTAGAGGACAAAATGGAATCAAGTCTGAGTTTCAAAAAGTAAAGGCTTATTGATCTTGTTAATACATGCATGACCATGAGAAATTTAGAATTATTTTGCTGTTAGTTATTTTCACGGTGATAGCTATGCATTTACATAAGATAAAAAAAGAAGGAGAAGGAAAATATCAGTTCATGATTGTTGACCCAAATGAGTGCTTCATTTGTTAAGAACTAATCGCGATTTATGTTATTAATATCCTCGATGTGTATTAATAGCATAGTTGCATTAAAACAGTAAATATCACACTTGCAAGTGTGCTAATCTTATGAACAATATCTATAAATGATGAGCTTTGTAATAAAGAAAGGAACAGGGAAATGGAGAAATCTGGGTATGTGTCCTTAAGCGTGTCATGGCAGCCTCACCTCAGTTTCCTTATCTGTGAAGCCAGAGAACTGTGTTACATAGAAACTTCAAATAGTCCTTACAATTTGGTTCTTACTATATGGTTCTGTATGGTTCTGTGGTCTCTGTTAAGAAGGGCTTTAATGATAGTTCCCATTTATATGTCACGAAGAGAAAAAGATTTGTGTGTGTGCTTAAGCACCACATGAACCTCCCAGCCTGTCTATCACAATACCACTCCAGTGGGTCTACATGGTGAGTATCTGCATGAGCACAGTTTTAAAAACAAAGGCTGATGAAGGGGGGCAAAGAAATAGGAAAAAAAGAAACCATGCTCAATGTAGAGTCCCAAAAGAAATCGGAAACCCTCAATTTACTTCTCTTTGTGCATCTAAAAAGCTTTTAAAAACCAAAACAGACTTCTTTTTGAACATTTCTAGCAGATCTCACTGTTCTTGTTGTTGCATGAACTGAGTTTAAATTCTCAGCACAGATGAACACAGCCCAGCGGAAGTTCTAATCCTCGAAAAGTAGACAAATAACAGGGAAACTCCAACGGCCCCTTAATACAGCTGAGCTCTCAGGCCTCCCCAGGACGCGGGATTCTGAGTGGTGCTGGAGTTGGGGTTGCTATTTTGTTTGTCCCCATGAGCCCCACCTCGGCGTGCCGATGCACTGATGTAAGAATTCCAAATGAGCTTGCTCAGAAGGGCCCAGATTAGCCGGGTTGCTAGGATCTCGCCATTCCAACCCCCTTTTCCACATCAGTGGACTGAGCTTTTGACACTATGAAAAGCACCATTTAAAATTAATTAAAGCTTCTTATTTGGTACCAAATCTCATCACTGCTGACTACATTTAATATGTGTTATGTGTGGCTTTAAGTCCCTGTCGCATCATGTGTTGTATGATCCTGCGATGAAGCCACTGCAATTCAGAAAACACAGAAGCAACCCGAATTTAGCCCTTTTCTATTTTATGTGGTGGGTTAAACTGGAAAACTAGTCTCCTAGTCTCCTGGGTCGTGTACATTTTGTTAAATGATAAAATAGTGTTCTGTCTGGAATTGAAAGCAGGAGATCTGAGTTCTAATCCTTCCTAGTCACTAATTTGTTGTTAAGAGGATAGGCAAGACAGTTACTTTTTAAAACTTGAGTTTCCTCATCTGTAAAAGGAAGGGGCTGGTCTACAGTCTCAGACACTGCATTGAGCTACAATGTTTTGGGATGCTGACTGCTGGAGAAGAGGTTACACTTTAGGTTAGACCCACAAGTTTTGGGATCAAATGGATCTGGGTTTAAATCTCAGTTTAACAACTTTCTGTGTAGTCCTTGGCAAGTCACCTGATCTCTAGAACCCTCAGTTTCATCATCTGTAAAATGGGGTCAATAATTGTGTCTTTCTCATAGGGATTGTTGTGAAGATTAAATGAGGTAATGTGCGCAAGCACTTAGGAGAGGAGCTCTTGAATACTAAGCCCTCAATAAATGTGAGCTAGCATCATTATTGGAACTGTAGAAGGAGGAATTTGTTATTACATTGGGATTCAATATCACTGGTAACCAAAGCACGTGAGTTCTCAGCTCCCAGACCTCTGCCTGTAAACAATGTTTTCAAATTTGATGTGACATTTTGTTGCTTATATGGGCCACCAATTATTTTCTAGTTTATTAGTTTCAGATGACATTAATAACTTTTTCCAAAAGTCAGAAACCAGTTTACACAACTCATTAATGGTTTTTCAAAAATTAACTAGTGTCAATTAGATTATATGATAAGGGCAATGATAATAAGGCTTTTTAAAGTGCAGGAAAGTATTGTGGCAGACAAAGAGGAAATAAAATCTTTTTTTAAGCTGTGACAAAAACGATACAAATAATTTGCTTGACTAAACCCAATCTGAGTATTATCTACCTCCCTGAGCCTTTTTTTATTATATGATTTTTAAATATAGTTTATCTGTACTGCTAAGTTATATTATGAATTTGTTTGGACTCTGGTAATCCCCCCTCAACATTTTGTGTACTTTGGTTTAATGGGAGGGAAAAAGATGTGAGAAGAATAGAGTAATGATTATCCTGAATTGCATTCCAGAAGACTTCTGTATGTAGGAGACAAGGGTTTTTCTTAGTTGATTGATGAATAAAATAAAAAAAATATATATATATGTTTATAGAGAATGAATCCTAATGTCCAAATAATCCAGTACTTGAATGTTTCTTGAAGACTTAGCAAAATATGCCACATTTACTATCCATGAAAAAATTTTTGATATTTCAAAAAATAGGGTTTTTCTTTTTTCCCCAAAGATTGTGTTTATTTTATTTTTAGAGAAAGGGAGGGAAGAAGAGAGAGAGGAACAGAAACATTGATGTGAGAGAGAAATATCTATCCATTACCTCTCTTATACTCCTTTACTGGGGACTGTGCTACAACCCAGTCACGTGCCCTGACCAGGAATCAAACCAGTGACCTTTTGCTTTGCAGGCTGATGCACAACCAACTGAGCCACACTGGTCAGGGCAAAATAGGGTGTGTCTTAAAACACCATTGTATCTTTATATTTCTATTCTGCTTTCGCTTGGAGATACAATTTTAGAGAAACATCAAAATAAAAACTTCCCAGGAAGAAAATTAGACTGAGGCACATGCTAATTGGTGAGTAGCCTTCCATTTACCTGACATGGCGGCTGAAATCAAAGGGCGACCACTCTACTCATGCTCCAATCAAGGTCAAGAAACATCCTATTTTTTAAACAAGTGACTAAATCAAACTAGATAATTCTCTGGTTATAGTAGCTTATTGAAGTGTCCTGAATGAAAATGTGCATGAAAATTCTCCTCCAAGCTGTTGTACCTAATTGGGGCTTTCATTCTGAGTTATGAATTGGAAAGTTTGTAAGATCTGTGTAATATCTTAATTCTGAAATTGTTGGCAAGTTACTACCTCTGAGTCTCAGTTTCCTCACCTGTAGAATGGAAATAATGATAATCATATCTATCTCGAGAGGTTGTGGTGGTGGGATAATTGACACGATGTGCTTGCAGTTTTTGCTGTACGTGCAGTGCCTGCTGTACATACAGGTCTTCAGTAAACAGTATATTGTATCCTTGTTATTGCTGCAGGGCATTAAAAGGGGTTTAGATGTTATTGTGTATCACCACAAGGTTGATTCCATCTGGGCCATCCCCACCAACATTACAGGTGGTTTGGCTTAATAGGAAATCATAAGAAAACCCTGAGCAGCATGTGACGATTTTAAAAAGCACCAGAATGGTTTTTGTTTTTTTTTTTTTTCAGTGTAAGAGTGCTACAAACACAAGGGGATTTCCTGGAGGAGCAAATAAAACTATTCCCTTGCATAAAACCAGCCTGAACATTTAATAGACAGCATACAGCTCCTTTCAAAAGGAAGCCCTACTGTTCTGGACCTTTTGTTTCCTGGGTATGACTGAGAATCTCTGTGTATGACTGAGATCAACAGCTAGATATCCAGGAACTGGCAGATTTCTCTCTCATGTTGCTATTCTCTCATATTACTATTTCTCTCTCTCATATTACTATTTCTCTCATATTACTATTTCTCTCTCATGTTGCTGTTTGCAACTTAGTAAAATATTAGTACGTTTGTGTGGTCCTCTGCCTAGGTAAGACTATTAAGTGATTGATTGATAAAAGAATCAAGTAGAAGTGAGGAGGGAAGACTTATGCAGTTACTAGGTATACTAAAAAAAAGACAAAATAATATGAAAGTGTTTACAGCTCTTGGCAGGCAAGAACAGAATATTTATTCAACTTAATTTTTATTTGTGTGTTTCTTTGGGCTTTTCCTCCCCAACTTTTATCATTAAAATATTTTATAAAGTTCAACTTGATTGTTAAATGTTTTCAGTAGCAAAAAGATATGCTGTGTTTCTTATTACTCTAACAATACAATTTATTTGGTCGCAGTGGGGGACAGCTGTGGACATAAGATTTGAAAAAAATTAATGTCTCCAAACAGAACATTTTGATGTTAAATATTCCTTTAATTACAATGATTACAAATGAGTGTGCTTCTAAACTCATGTGTGTGTGTTTGTGTGTGCATGTGTGTGTGAAAAAATCTTGACATATCACTCATCCAGTGCAAAAAATAATATAAATACTAATTGCTTTTTTCTCCTGTGTGGTGGTTAAAAGTTTTTAGGAAACAGAAATAAATAATCAAATTATTTAGCTCTGATATCAAGCAAATTGTGAATAAACATTTCTGTTTTCACCCTGAAAATCAGTAATAACATAAAGAAGATAATTGATGACTATGGATTAATCTTTTTGGTCTATGACTGTAGAAGAAAGTATGATATGAATAAAGTAAACTCACTAATACCTGCACAAGGTTGCAAAAAGTGATCTTTCAAATAATCTCAAAGCAGAGACAAGATATTACTAACAAAAGGGATCCCAACCATAAAAGCTTCATTGAGTAAAATTCAAATAAATAGCTATTTTATAAGTCAAAATACAATGAAGCAGTCCATTTGCACATCACTTTCCAAATTAATGTTGCAGCTAGAGTCTATGTGAGTCTATGTGAGTGGTAAAGCTATTCTATCACTATTACACATATTCAAACACTAATATTCAACTTAAGGATCTTCTGTTATAATTACAGCTAAGTAGTTGCTTGCAGAGAGTCCAAAATTAAATGCTAGGTTAATTTGATATACAATCAATCAATGTATTATTCCTCAGATGATGTTTCTGTGTTTGCCGCTCACATGAGCAACAACACATTCCCCTTTGTTAAGCTCTGTTGTGAGTAAAGATTTATCTCAAATAAATGTTTAAAGAGAAAAACAATGTAAGAACTCATTCTCCTTTCCCATCAGAATAGAGTCAACAAGAGAACAATCCCTTGTTTCAGCTTTTAAATAAAATTCTCTCTACTTTTCCCTTCTACCCCAAAGAGTAGAAAACTTCTGCTTCCCCTGTTTTCCTAAACAACTCTTTGGAAAACATCAATCCTTCTTTAGGCTTTGAGACGTTTGCTGATCCTATCAGTTTAGAAGCTGCTACATCCCCAGGAAGGCGGAGCACCCAGGATCGTTGTGTCCTTTCTGGGGGTGGAAACCCCAGACACTCTGCTTGTCCTCTGGTGCATCACTGAGATTAAAGAACTGGCTACTGAGAGCTGATAGGGCCATTAGTATTTCACCCTCAGGTTGCTAAAATATAATTTCTACCATGTGTCAACTGCCGCTCTTTAAATGCTGGCTCAAATACTAGAGTCACTGTGGACTGAGGTAAAGTTTACTGGTCTCTGAGAAGAGACCAATCCCTAATTTTGAATTCAACATCCTAACTTTGAATTCAAATCCTCAGCTCAAAGCATGCGGCTGCAAAAGCTCCATTGGACATAAAGAATATCAGCGATTCCACATTTAGAGGTTGTTGAAGTACTTCAGATTTGACAAGAGACTGGTTTCCTGTGTAACTGGGTGAAATCTTCATTAGCCATCAAGAAAACGAGGTTGTCAGGCTTTATCAGTTCGCAAGAGAGGAAGCGGGTGGGGGAGTACCACTGCGATGACAATATCAGCTGTGAGGCTATGGGAACTTTGCACCTGCACCAGGTGAGGACCAGAGAAGGAATTTCCCTTATTTGGCCAGAAGAATGCATCTAAGTGTCTACTAGTTAATTAGGCAATTAGTATAAAGAGCTGGTATAGACCAAACAGCTCCGGGGGGGAAATCCCTTAGAGCCAGGATAAGCAGGGTGTGCTTTCTTCAAGAAGCTACGAGAGGAGGACTAAAAACGAAAAATCGAGTCTTCATAGTGTTGTGTACTTAGTCTGAAGCAGTATGAAAAATAATTTTGTTTTCTGATAAATAAATGAGCTAGTCACGTCTAATCCATTCAGACAATGTAATAAAGGGCAAAGAGGAACACATCCATTTTTTAAAAACTACACAGCAGACGATCTTTCTTCTGAAGTGAACCATGCACTAAGCTTAAAGCTCCTCTGCCCCATTCATCCTCTTGACCTAACCCCCCTGACCTCTTAGAAACCTAATACATTTCCTATTTCACTCATGCTCATGCCCCGGAAGACTCTTTTTTAAATCTTAATATAGTACGTAGTATTTCCTTACTTTTCTACCAATCAGAAAGTCACTATATTATAATGCCCACAGAAAGAGTTCTGTCTCTTCTTTTGGTATGGGTGAAACTTAATGTCAAAATCAAAAACACAAAAGAGAGCTTAATTTTCACCAGGTAAATATCAAGTGAATATGGGAAAAAACAGTCTGCAAAATGTAAAGTGTGATACCAATTAAGGGATTATTGCAATTTAATTGTTTTCTTTAAGTGTTTATTTTCAATAGAAAATAAAATATGGCCTTCAAGAAGAAACTCTTATTTTAGGTTCATTCATAGATTATGTTTTATTTTAGATGTGGAAAAATATAAGAACTAAATACTTAAATAAAAACAATAAACTCCTGTTTTTTTAAATCCATCTTATTTGGATTTTACTTTTTTGCAGGAATTCTAAATTATGTGGCAGACTTGTCTTCTTTGTGTGACTTCTGCTTGACATCTAAGTCACAATAAATGGTTTTGGGTATCAATTTCTTAGAGGTACTTGATTTCCTAAGAGATAAATCATTAAACCAAATATTAACCAACTTACCATCATATATGGAGGCTAGACAGTCTGTTACATTGTTTCAAAATTACAATTTCAACCCCTTCCTCCCTCACACAATTCAGTCCTTAGTGAGGGGAAGAAAACAAAGAGGGTCTACTTAAGTCAAGTTAATTCTGCTTAATACCACATATTTTATCAAAATGTTTAATTTGGAGGGAATAATTTAGTTTAAAGATAGCTGTTGAGACAAACCACATGTGTTTAAAAAGTTGATACCAAAAATGTTGAGCATTAGTGAGACTTAGATGAAAGCCAATAGGATTGGCCATCTTATGGAGATTGAGTATGCTATAAATTTAAATCTTTGAAATACTTGTTGAGATTTATTCAGGCAGACAAACAAAGATAACAAAAGTCTTTTGTGTGTTTGTCAGTCATTTCCACTTCTCTGTTGTTGTAGTGTCAAATAATGTCAGTTATTTAAGGGCAATTACTGTAATTTTAAATTTTCAACAAATTAAACTATAAAGACTAGAAGTCCAAGAAGGACCCTACTCATTTTTCCACTACATTTTCCCTCTTTCATTTTTAAAGATAAGTTTTAATTGCTTGAATGTTTAGAGAGGAAAAAAGAACAATATTTTTGTCTATTGGCGCTTTAAAAAAAAAAAAAACTACCCTTGTTTGGCTATTTCTTTTTCATTGAGCTGTGTTTTATAAAATGTTTCCAATGGCACTATGCTGTTATAGATTAGCAAGTGAAATAATTTTTAATTAAACTTCATTCATTTTTTAATATTGAAATAGCTGTATTTTTAGCCCGCTGTTATATTCTGTATATACAATTTAATGAACTTAGGTTAGGGTCTAGAAAAAAATGGTCAGGGAAGCAAAATAGATATTGAGATGAGTGAGAAAAATATGCATTTAAATTGTATCTGATAATAGAATGTTCTGCCAATAAAAATCTTTAAAATGAAATGTAAGCATAATTAATTTGAGTGGGATCATTAAGGTAGTTTCATAAAATAATTTAAGGTGAAGCAGGAAAATAATTACTTCCCATCATCTTTAAGCTATGTTGACAAAGTTTAAATGTTACATAATTTAAGAGGAAGGATTCAATACATTTTATATTTCATGAGATCTTTTTTTAAGATTTAGAGCAGCATCTAGGATTTCTTTGCAGTAATAAAGACAATGATCCATTATGTTCTTCTATTACTAATTATTCTGTAAAGATTGTCTGTTCCAAAAGATAATTAGAAAGGGTGAAATTTAATTCCATTAAACAGAACTCAGCTGGGACATAATGAAATTTTGCTGTGAAGTTGAAGACTTTGAAGCCAAATAAAAAGCTTTTACTTAGATAGAGAAAATGAGATTATAAAACTCACACCTTATTCATTCAGGGCACATTTAAGACAAACTAGGATAGGATTATGTTTACTCCTAATGAGGTTTAAGTGTTTAGTTAGCACAAATGTTCATGAAGTATGTTTCTTCTCTGTCCTTTAAATGAGAATTTTCCCAATTAAGGTACTTCTGGATTCTAGGTTTGTTCACTCATTTATTTAACAATGATATGTACTCTGCACCCAACTCTAGACAAAGTACTGAAGGTACCAATATTAATAGGAAGGCAGTGCTGCTCTGAGGACCCCACCATCTAGTCTTCTGCAATGATCAACTGAGTCTGTTTCATGTTCACCATGAAGACTTGAGCTTAACAGTGTTTTAAGCACTTGCTTTGTATGGCTGAAGAGTTTGCACAGCTGGAGAGGACTCAGTCCCTGCTCTCACAGAGCTTATCATCCAGCAGAGGCAAACATGTGCACTTACAACTGCAACAAAATTCTAATAGAGTTACAAAGGTCTATGATTCCCTTCCTGAACCCTTGTCTATCACCTTTACTCACCCTTGTACCATGTTCCCTATAGCGTCCTTAGCTCTTAACGTGTTTTTCCTGTGTACTGGAGGCAACATGTGGGAAAGGTTGATCGTGTTCACCTCCGCATTCTTTATATTGAGTATAAAATGCCTTTGAGCAAGTGCCTTGTACATATTAGGTGCTCAATGAGTAAATAAGAGAATGATGACAGGCTGCTGGTGAGAACTAGCTCTCCCAGCGAAGACAATGACCACTCTAACCCATGACTATGTGAAAACACAGAGCTCTAAGGATTTAATTTTTCAAAAAGCACACAGTTGTTAAAAGCAGAAATGGGCTTTGAAATCTGGTCTAGAGGGCTTTAAAGACTTGTTCTTTCCAGAACTGGAGTTTTGCCAATGAAGGTGGCTCTAGGCAATTGAGAACATGAGGCCAGTTTTGTGTATGTGTGTGTGTTTGAATGATAGAACATTTCCTTTTGTGCTTCATGGAGCAAAGTGGAGGAGGAGCCCCTAACAGGAATGTATTTACAGAAGTATGAAGATGGACCTAAGAGAAGTGAGCCTTCACAGAAAATGTAGATACACAATTAAAAACAAACAAAAAATCCCCACTGTTACTTCAAGGCTCACTAAGCCTAGCAGTGAAGGAGGAATCCCTAATCCAAAGGAGAGTAAGAGTTCGTAACTCCTAACAAGATCAAAACAACTAATGTGAGAGGAAGCCAGTTTCTTGAGCCCTGCCTTTAGGTTTAAGAGATCTTTGGCATGGTTTATATTCAATCAAGTGTGGGTGTGTGAATTAGCGAGGTCTCCTCTCAAAAACATGTTTTTCTTTTTAATCCTGACTTGAGGATATATAAACACACACACATATTTTAGAGAGAGATGCAAAAAGAGAGATAGTGAGAGAGAGACATTGATGTGAGAGAGAAACATTGATTGGTTGCCTCAGGTATGTGCCCCAGTCAGGGATCAAACCTACAATCTAAGTGTGTACCCTGACTGGGATTCAAACCTGCAAACTTTTGGTGTAGGGGATTGAACTATGTGGCCAGGGCAAAAAATATACTTTAGATGGTCAATTTGGAATGCCAATTTATTTCTTTGTTCACTAAATTAATTGAAGTTTGGAGGCCTTAAATGTAAGGATGGATGATATTGTAGAAGCTTAAATTTTGTCTCAGGGTTACCTGTACCTTAAGAGCCCAGTATAATACCCAAAGACCCTGAGTTATTGAGAATATCTCTTCATTCATAATGTCTCATTTGGACACCAGTTATTCGAAGACTATACTCATTTGGCTCCCAAAATAAAGAGTGCCCAATGCTATGTATTTGAGACCCATGTAAAGAAACAATTCTGTTGTGTTGCACCTATTGAGGCTGATGGAATAGTGTTCTCTCTTTCTCTCTCTGCCTGTATAGTAGGAAGACAATGACCTTCAAAGACATCTACATCCTAATCCTCAAAATTGTATATTTGTTACATACATGGCAAAGGTGAATTAAGGTTGCAGATGTAATTAAGGTTGCTATTCAGCTGACCTTGAGATAGAGAGATTATCCTGGATTATCCACATGGGCCCCATGTAATTACAAGCGTCCTCCTTCTAAGTGAAAGACAAAAGTAGAAGAGAGAGAACCAGATAAATTGCAGGAAGAGAAGGTCTTGACCTAACATTGCTACTTTGAAGAGGAAGAAGGAGGCCCTGAACTAAGGAATGTGGGTGGTCTCCAGAAGCTAGAAAAGGCAAGGAGATTCTTTCCTAGAGCCTCCAGAAAAAAAATACAGCCTTGCCAACAACGGTTGGATTTTATTTTAGTTCAACAAAACCTAGTTCAGACATTTAACCTCCCAAAGATAAATTTATATTCTTTTAATCCACCAGGATGCAGTAATTTGTTATAGCAGCAAGAGAAAACTAATACACCCTGGGAGCAATGGACAGTTTTCTTGCCATTACAGTAAAACCAATGGCACAGAGAGCAGAGAAGAAATAAAGAAGTTAGGCCCTTGGTGACATTATCTGGCCACGGAAATCTACCATATCCCCAGGGGAGGATGAACAATGTTTGTTACAGAACATTGTTCAGAAGTATGCCAAATAATAAATGTAGAAACAATGAGAAAAATAGAAAACCACCTTAAAAACATCTTAGTAATAATTGCTACAAATAAGATACAGTGACAAATGCTAAAATTAGTGGTTTCATGAAAAATAAAATATTTGCATAGCTTTAAAGTATCTCTACCTCAAAATATTTATTAATTAGACAGTTTCAACATATGTCTGTGAATTCGTTGATATTCCTCCCTTTAAAAGGGGGAGATCAGCCTGCCTTCCCTAGAAGTATGGGCTGGGCTTCATGACTTCTTTTTTAAAACTGAGTATGGAAAGAGAAACCTGCAACTTTAGCATAGAAAGACACAAATTGAGCAATATTCTACAAATACCTGACCAGTACTCTTCAAAAATGTCAAGGTCATGAAAATCCTGGAAAGACTGAGACTGTCACAGATTGGAGGAGACTAAGGAGACATGCCAACTAAATGCACTGTGAGATTCTAGACTAGATCATGGAACAGAAAAACAATAGTGGAAAAACACATAAAATCTGAATAAAGTCGGTAATTTAGTTAATATATTGAACCAATGTTAATTTTTTCTTTTTGGCAATTGTACAGTGATTAGGTAAGTTAATAATGGATGCTGGATGAAGAGTATACAGGAATTCTCTGTACTACTTTTGCAACTCTTCTATAAATCTCATTATTTAAAAATAAAAAGTTAAAATCAAACAAATAATTTGAAAGCAAAGAGCAAATTGAGGAATATATTTAATATAGTTGGCAGAAAAATGATTGACAGTTTTACTACAAACAGGAATTTTAAACCCATTGAAAAGGGGGAAAATGATAAATAAACAATTTATATGAGAAATTTCTATTATATAGGAATAATCAACCTTACCAAGCATCAAAGATGTAAAAAAATAAAACCATGTGCCTCTTTTTTCCTGCCTATCTAATTAATAAAGATTAAAAATATAATACTCAAAGGTACTTCTTTGAGGTTATAAACAGAATAGATACTCTCATATTCTCATTAGTGTTTAAGTTGACATAAATTTTTGTGGGTAATTTACCAACACATAAATGAAACTTTAACAGTACACGAATCCCTGCTGCAGAAATCCCACCCTGTGTTATAGGATTGGCTATAGACTTAAACAATTTTTTTCTCCTTCATGTATGTCTGTCTGATTTCTTATTTAAACAGTGAGCACGTGTTATCTTTAATATTAGGTTTTTAAAACCTATTTATTTGAAAATAGATAACGACACACAATGGAAATTATGAAGATAGAAAAATGATGTTGGAAAAGAAGGCTTAATGGCATAGAAAGTCTTATTTCCTTTTTTGGTAAAAAACTAGTTTAAAAACATCACATATATTTACCCGGCAAGGGAGATACCACGATCACGAAGGTGGTTTTCCCAGGGTGGGCTTTACCCGTCGCCCTCCGGCTGCGCTGACTCCTGCGATCTCCCCGGATGTGGGAAACCTGATCTCACAATTGGTGGTAGTGGGCGGCCGTGTTCACTCTCTCCCCTGGAGAAAAAATATCACGTATAACATGGTCTATTTTTATACAAGACATGCTATACATTTTTAAAAGGGAGTTTATGTGGCAAAATTTTAACCGTGGTTACTTTTTGTATAGTAGGATTTCGTGGTTTTCTTCATCTGCACTTTCTAAATTTTCTACAGGGTACATGGGCGTACATTGCTTTTTGTATTAAGGTTTTCCTGTAAATACACGGAAAGTGGTCTAAGAAAATGACAGTCAGTATATCCCAATCAGTCTTAGTTATTTACCGTCAAAACCGTTCATGGAGAGCATATCTGTACGTGCTGCCCTGCTTGTCTTCAAGTTTACAGCGCCGTCAGCCTAGGCATATTTCAGGCTCTGGAGAGCTGTTCTTAAAACGAGCATCTTTGATCCAGGCCACAGTCGTAGGGACCGGACTTTGAACTGATGTTGCTTATGGCTAGGAACGAAAATAAATCTTTTGTTGGAAACAGCACTGTTTTTATTGACATAAAGAGGACTTTAAATTGATAATGTGCAAAAGATCCATAGCAGGCTTCATGGAAGAGGGGAACCCTTCTGTCATTTATTAGGAACAGTTTGAGAACCATTACTCAGTCACTGATTGCACAAGAACTCAGCCTTGCGCTGATGAATTCAAAGCCAGGTCATTTCATTTGGACATGGAGAAGCGTTCCACACACATTTCCTGTTTCAGAATCTTGCTGGCATCTCTGACTTTTACCCTGGCCTCAGGATCCCTCAAGATAGAAGTCAGAGAAGCAGGTATTCGTGGGAGGATATTTTAAGACTGTCTGGCCCATAGATGGCTGATTAATGCCTGTTTGGATTTATTAAATCCCCATTTCCTTCTGAATTATATCCAGCCTTTTCCTCTAACCCCTAAAAATTTTAAATTACTGTATAAAAGACAAAAATTGAAGCTGAGAGCCTTAATTACATCTTACTTCTGCAGTGGTGTTTGAAAATAGTGTTTACCTTTTTTCTTACACAGTCACTTAAGTCGTTCATGCATTGTCAGCCGGGTAAAACGTGTACAAACCCAGGCCCAAACCCACAACCTCAAACAAGAAAAAGATTCCCATGGGGGAAGATGATATTCACATTACATAAGTGACACTAAAGCAAAGTCTGTTCACTTAGGTGGAAAACATAAGTCAAATCCTGAGAACAGATTGATAGCAAAGGTGTGTTTGGAAAGTGAGGACAGACGCTATGTGCTGAGTACCCACGTCTGCATTAGGGCCAATGGGCCTGAGTTTTCTCCCACCAGCAGCCGAGGGACCCCAGACCCTTCGTCCCTTTCCTCACTTCCTCCCTATTGCAGGCTGAAGGGAAACAGGAGGGTTTTGACATCAGTCACAACTGCGTTTGAAACCTCTCACCATTAACCATGTGATCTCAGGCAAGTTAGTAAATCCTTTACTAACTTGACCTTTTTGGTCCTGTTTCCTTGTCTGTAGTATTAGAAAAAGTAATAAATTCCTCACAGGTTATTGGGAGGATTCGTTGTGGTTATATGTAAAATGCCAGGCACCTTTGAAATTGTAATGCTTATCATCAAAACCTTTCTACCCATGGACTGACTCTCCATCTGAAAATATGGTTCCTGACATCGTGTCCTGAAATATTTAAAAGGAACAAGTGCAGAGCTGAGGGTAAGAGACCTCTTTCTCTATTACGGAAGCAAATGAAACACCTGACTATATAAATAGTGTCAGCAGCACTAACACAACATTCTAATGATCAAGTATTGTCTGACTAGAGATATGGAAAATTCTTAGAGTGATGAATTATTAACACTGAAATTTGACTTGCCTCTGTGTTCCATTGCCTTAAAACCATTTTGGAAATAGGCAGCACTTAAATAAATAAACAGTCAACTCTTCCCTGGATGTTTGGGTGAAAGCAGGTGGCTACTGAGAAGACATGGGTCCATGTGTGTGTGAGTTAAAAACAAATGTCTTATGATAAATAACCTGAGCAATGAGTACGGATCTTTCTTGAATGGATACCTACATCATCTGGGTGTCTGCTTTGGAGGTGTCTTTGTTCTGTTACCAACATTAGGATAAGTTGTAAAGCGCAGTCTTCCTGGGTCGGCTACTCTCTCTGTCTTTCCCTTACCCATTTTCCTTTCCATCCCTTGACTGTGCAGGGGGATTTTCTTTCACTTGACTATTCTTCCTGCCAGAGTCTTGGCTCTCCCTCCCTTTTACTCCCCAGCTCCATACTGGCTGTCACATTACCTTACCCCCAATCTTCACCATTAGTACATGTTCGATGGCATTTTCTGTGGGAAAAGGCCAGAGTATCTGATGTTACCCAAATGCCTTCCCTGTCTGCTCTCCACACCAGCCTCACATATGCCCTTCCCAACTGGTTCTTTGGAGGGACTGCTGAGGGCACTGCCTTTAACTGAGAGTCACTTTCTCTCCCTAGCATCACTAATGGAACATTCAAGTTGAGCTCAAAACTTATGTTTGGATGACTATGTTGAGGTGCAACTTCCTTCCTTGTGCAGTCTGCTCTGTACGCCCACATCATTATAGAGCTCAAGGCATCCTGTATTGCAGTAAGCTGTGCCTTCCTCCAGAGTAATACTGGATTATCCGCAGGCAAATTAAGTATACACTTAGGGCTCTGCAAAGCAGAGGCGTCAAACAAAACAAACTACTAAAAACACCAACACCAAAAACAAACAAACAACTACAAAACAGAAACAGCAATTAGAAGTTCTGGAAAGAAGCAATTTTAATTTAGAGCACTTCACTTTCATGTCTTCAAAACATTTAAATTGTACTTTGAATTACATGTGTGAAGGGAACACCGCAACCTACCAGGATTTAGAACCTACTCGAGTCTACACTTGTGTAGGTTCTACACTTGATCTGTAGAACTGTGTCTACACTTGATGCAGGATTGCTAAGTGAGGTCTCTGCCATTCCTCTCCAACCTTACTCAGAATCAGGTGCTTGTGCATGGGGACATTTTTTCAGGGGTGAGAGCCCAAGGACTCTGGGAGCCTGGATGGTTTGAGAAACCCTGCTCTACTGAGTTGCTTCCTCTTTGCGCATCTGGGGCTGGGGAGGTGTTCTTCAGAGCTGGCACACAGTTCTGGTAGATACACAATGGGTCTTTCTCAGTACTAAGGTTTATTAACTTTTGACACTTTTTATGTATCATAGAAAAGTTATTTAACATTTGGTCTCTAACACACACACACACACACACACACACTTCTTTTTAAGTTATTAAACGCTTCCTAATACTTAGAAAGCTTAGAAAAACCTAGCATCAGACTTGGTCAAAAGGTCATTTGTTGTGTTTTAATATTGGGGTTTGCTACCTCTCAGGTTAGAACTGTTTTTAGGTGCTCCATCTTCCCATTTGTCCATTTAAAATCAATCTGTTATTGTTGTGTGTATTTTTAAATGTGGCAGGTGTTTCTTCAAGGTAAAATAAAACCAGATAATTTTATCCCCATTTATCATATATTCTTCAATGTCCACATGTGCTAGAGTCCTCTGGGAGGCCTGTTAAATATGTGGAGTCCAGACCCCCACCCATAGAGGGCAAGATATTCTGGAGTCTGAATTTTTAACAAGGACCTCAGCTGACTCTGAGAATACTTGACTTTGAAAAACACCACTTTACATTGGTTTACTCTCTCCACTAATATTTATTGAGATGTAAATGTAAATCTAGGTGGGAAATGAGCATGTATAATTCTGAAAACTTTCCTTTGAGTCTGCATTTCCACGAGGTGGAGCAAATGTGGAAAACTGCTTTAGGGGAAAAGCAACCAGACCTATTTCAGACTGGTGCTGTTTCCTTTGGTTTGGTTTTGAACATGTGGGTAATTCTCTAAACTAGTCAGTGGAAACCTAAGTGGCACTGTGGAAAAATTTTTGGCTTTATTATCTGCTTTATCTGTCGTGCCAGCACACATTCAATTTTAATGCCGAAATTTGGAAGACACACAACCAGTGGATTCCTGAAGGTGATGACAGAGGTTATGGCACTCAACCACTCTGTGTGTAACTTTGTTTGTTTGTTTGTTTTTAATTTGGGCAGCTCCATTCTAAGTGTGTTATAGCTCTGGCCTGTTGCTGAAGATCAGTGTGTTGATAGTACACAGCCTTTCTTCTCATACACACTCCCAACAAGGGGGACCTTGCTTGGTCTTGTTTTGTTTGTTTTAAGATCACTCATCAGGTACTTGTATGTGATAACTACGGCTAGTTGATTTTGCATATACTTCATGTGGTTCTCACAACACCTGCAAACTAGGGCTGTTGTTACATCCTATGACATATTATTATGATGATAACAATAATGGTACCCTATTCCTCCCAAGAACTGCAGCCTGATGCTTTGCACAGCTCTCTCCCCTTGTCTCCTCCTTGAGCAGCTCAAAGGTGAGCACCATTTTTTTGATGCAATGAGAATAATAATCACATTAATATCTTAAAGGGAAAACTAAATAAATGAGTGTTTTTCTTATTCCACAGAGAAGAAAGCTGAACTAGGCTAAGTCACTTGCCCAAAGTCATAGCCAGTAACAACAACAGCCGGTATTTGAACACCCGTCGAGTAACTTTGCACCCCAAGGCTTGCACAGTTGTGCAACAGACTGCTCCAGGCCTATTATGGATGTGTCCCCATAGCTGGTCACCTCCTCTGCCAAACAGAGGGCTTGGCTCAAGGAGGACAGGAGGTCTCCTGGAGAAGTTTCTTTGAAAGGAGACCAGGAACTCCTTGAGGGAAGCAATCTTGCCTTTCTCTTAATCGTGTCCTTTGTGCGCGTGTAGCCCAGTATCTACCCCAGTAAGTGCTTCTCCCTCTATATTCATCCAAATGGTTATACAGGTACATTTGAATATAACATCATTTGTTTCCTTAATTTTAGTACCAGATCAACCATAGTGATGAGTGACATTTATGAGGTGCTTGCCAATTGCTCGCAGACAGTACCTGTTATGGACTGAATGTTTGTGTTCCATCACCCCCTACCCTTCCATTCATAATTGAATTCTATCCCCACTGTAATGGTATTTGGAGGTAGAACTCTTGGGAGGTAATTAGGTTTGGATGACGTCATGAAGGTGGGGTCCTCATGATGAGATAGTGCTCTTTCTCCATCACTTGGGGATTCAGCAAGAAAAGCCAGGAAGAGGGCTCTCACGAGGAACCTGAGTTGCCAAAACCTTGCTCTTGTACTTACCAGGCACCAAAACTGTGAGAAATCAGTTTCTGACGTTTTAAGCCACCCAGTCCACGGAATTTTATTATGGCAGTTTAAATGGTTAAGATAGTCCCTATGAGCTGATACTATTTATCAATGAGGAAACTAAGACACACAGAGCATAACAACTTTCTCAAAGTTATGCAGCCTGGACTTGGCCCAAGCCAGTCTGACTCCCTGAGGTAATGGCGTTTGTGAACCTGTTTCCCTGCCCCTGGCTGTCTGAGTGGGAACTGAAACACAGAGCAATACCCTGTTGCAGCAATATTTGAGTAAACAAAAGTCAAAAAGAATATTAGTTGTAAGTGGAATATAAATTAAAGTGTAAAAATATTGTCAGCAACACTGTGAAACGTAGCTCATAGGCAGAACTGCAGACTAAAACTTGTCTTGATTCACTGGCAGGCATTGATGCTACCAGTCTTCCACCCCCTCCCTGATTCTGACCACCAGTTTCTTGGGATTGTTGTGCAATAAATGCTGCTTTCAAGGAACAGCTGATTCTGACACACAAGCAAGAGCTCACCAAGATCTCTGGCTACCAAGATCTCTTGCCTGGTTACCCTCTGGCTACAGAGGACTAGTGACCAAATCACAGACTTCAAACTCAGCAGCTCTGAGTGCCTTTCTACCCACCCATCTGCCTTGTGCTATGTGGTTTCAGGAAAGCCAGGATCTCTACCTCTGATTGCATACTTTCAGAATATGAGATAATGCTAGATCCTGCCTCAAGGAAACGGCCAAGATCAGCTCGTAGACATGACCGAAATCTAGGTGCGCTTGCAGAGTCCTGTAGTTGACAAGGAATGACTGTCAATGGGAAGGGCTCTCAGTTAGGAAGAGTCCAGCAGTAGCCTTGGCCTTGCACTCCACTCTGCCACCTCCCAGCACTGTGATGTGGGGCAAGTCACCTAATCCGCATGTGTGTCCGAATTTTCTCCCATATAAACCAGGAGTATGGAAATCTGCCTTCGAGCATTGTCATTAGGATTAAATGAGATAACACGTGCCTGGCACGTAGCGATGCACAAATAAGCTTTGCAAAGGCTTTTCTTTCTGTTGTCTTAACTAGACAAAGATGAATCTCCCCCCTGCCTCCGACATACATTTCTATGGAAAGATAACAGCACATACTTTCAAAATAAACCTGAACCTGACTTCTATAGAATAATAGACAAAGACTGGGCACTAGAAAATCTTTTAGAATTTTTTTAGGTGAGCTCTATTAGCCTGTGAAAAGCAAAAACCTTTTACTCCTGAGAAGGAAGAGAAAAGGGGAAACGGGCCTCTTTAAACAATGAGGGATATATATTTTTTGTCAGTTTCTTAAAGAGGCTTTTCTTATACAAACAAGAGTATTTGCTGGTCAGTCCCCAGATCTTTTTTTTCCTTTTGATGTATATTTAAAAAATTAAAAGGAATATTCTTAGAAAGACATCTGTGCCTGGGTGACTCACATTTGATCAATCCCTGTGAACTGAGCTTTTCAGGGGATGTGCAATTATTTGCTCAGTTAGGCTTAAACTTTTTATTTATCTAATCACCCCCCTGTAATGCTTTGATCTGAACCTCCAAGGCCTATTTTTCAAGCACTTTAGCTACATCTTTTAAATCTTATGGTCTAATCAACCCCAGCCCATAAAACATGCAATGTCCTGTTTAATGCATCCTATTAGGAAATCAGCTGCCACATGGATTTTGAAATCTGCCACTTTGTGACTGGGTGAGCTGTTTGGAAGTGTCATTAATGTCATTATTCTGGGAAGGCAGGAGAGAACCAGCAGCTAAGTGTACCCTCTGCATCCCGGCTGGCTTCTCCCTAATGCCTGCCGAGTGAGTCAGAGGTGAATCACCGATCTCTGCAGGTGTACGCTCTGGCGGGCATCCTGGAAGCCTTCCACATCCCAGCGGGGGCAAATATTTACTTCATTAGTTCATGGGGTTACTCAGTAGATCCAGCCAACTTAATCTGACTGCATAATAGTTTAAAATATATGTATGTGCATGTGTATATATGTATGTGTATGTATGTGTACATATTTATGTGTGTGCATATGTAGGTATTTATATGCTAGGAATGCACTACAACTTAGAAATTAAAAAAATAAAACCTATTATTGAGAAATTAAAACATGTACCAATATGAAGTCTTTGGAAAGAAAAATAATTCCTATGTATGTAATTTTTTGTTGCAAACAGACTTTGAGAAAGGACACTCCAGGTCTTTTTTTCTGTGGAAACAAGTAAATATAAATATAAATATAAATATAAATACAAATATAATATAAATATAAATACAGATGTATGTCTTTTCTTTGTTAATCTGTGAACAAGCCTTACTTGTATAGGGCAGTGGTGACTAATGAAGATAAGAGCTGTCAGTTAAAGAAAGAAATAAGATGGAAGACTATGGCAAAGCAGCCACAGTGTGTAAATGTGCTGAATACTGCTGGTCAGGACAGTAATCAAGAGCCATGACACAACATAGTACATAATAGTAATAGCTAACGTTTGGGTCCTTCCTGTTCCGGCACCATTTAAAATGCTTTATGTATATTAGTTCTTTCAATTATCAAAACCACCCTGTAACATCAGTACTGTTATTGTCTCTATTTTACAGATGAGAAAATCTAGGCAGAGATAATTAAACAAACTGCCTAATGTCACACACGTATAATAAATGATGAAGCTAGAATTTAAACCCAGCTCGTCAGACCCCAGAGCCTGCAATGTAAAACACTGTGCTACTTTGGTCAAATGACAGATTTTTCAAACAACACGGCATAATCTATACATCCGAATCATACAGCACACTTCAAAGTAATCACCCATGTATACTCTCTACTTACTCTAAATGTTGCTAAAATTCAACCAATCCAGAAGTCTCATTTTAAATTTTCTTTTTTGATTTTTTCCTTAGAGGCCATGGCTTGTCCTAAATATCACCAGTAAAAGTGTCCCTCTTTGAGGTCAGATTTAATTCTTTTGAAACAGTCAAAAGTAATTCAGAATCCAGGTTGGCAAAGAGAGAAGGAATCAGGTTTCTAAGATGGCTCTAAATTAAACTGTTTCTAAAGGTAAATTTTGAACAGGGATTCTAAAATTCCAAAAACATTTTGTGTAATGTCAGCATCATCAACAGAGATATTGAAAGCTTGCAGAGGTCATTCTGAAGAGCATTAGATCAACAGCAAGCAGTTGCATAGATGTGCCTGATACAGTGATTCATTTTCTAAACATATGAAACCACACCATTAGGTCATGATTCAAGGGATGCTACTTGGCTACCTGATATGTCAGAAACCCTTTTGACTCCTTTCTGTATCCAAATTTATATAGAGACTATACATATTCCAAATGTGTATAGTCAGTGTCATGGAGAGAAAGAGACTCAGCATGGACACACTAAAGGACAATTTACAAGGTTCCTCTTCCTGCACACAGTACTCCCGTGGGTGCTCCACCAACCAAACCCCACAAGAATCTAGACAGCAAGGAGACTGACTGTTAGGCCATGAAGATCCCCTTTCTGGGGCACAGGGCAGGGTGAGGAAAGTCCAAGAAGGGCAAATGTCCAGCACAGAGAACAGCTACAGTCAGGGGACCACTTGAATATGATTACCCAAATCTGAATTTTCACTTTCTTCTCAGCTTGTTTTCTATCTGGTCACACCATTTCTAGAAGAGACGAATTGGCACATAGTAAAGATGTTTCATATACAGATTGTTTTCTGGTTACTAAACTGGCCTTGCAGTGGGAGAAGAGGAAGAATTTGTTCTTTGTTGAGTGTCTGCTATGTGCCAGGTGTTTAACTTATGTCTTTTTTTTGTAAGTCTCATTATATGAAGAGAGAGTCACTTTATATTTTGGACTTTCTCCCCAAATCTCATCTCTACAGTCTAATGATGAGAAAAACATCAGACTAATTTCTATTGAGGGACATTTAAGAGAGTGTTTAAGCAGTAATCCCCAAAACTATCAAGGTCTTCAAACACAAGGAAGTCTGAGCAATTGTCACAGCAAAGAGGAGCCTTGGAGACATGACCAACAAATGTAACGTGGTGTCCCAGATGCAATCCTGAAGCAGAAAAAGGACATCAGATAAAAACAACGGAAATCTGAATAAACAATGAACCATATTTCATAATCTGTTGATAGTGGTTCATTAATTGTGACAACTATACAAATGTAAGATGTCAATAATAGTGGAAACTGGATGCAGGCTATATGAGAACTCTGTAATATCTTCAAGATTTTTCGGTAAATCTGAAATTTTTCTAAATAAAAGTTTTATTTAAAAAATAAGAGCCTACTGCTTTGCTTTGTTTGGAGAATAAGAATGAGGTGGAGGGTGAGGAGGAAGAGGAAAGTACTTTATTTCTTAGTGTTTTCCACCTGATTATTGTTTTGCCATAATCCCCAGCCAGCCTGGTGGCAGCCAGGAGGTCCTGCCACTAGTTGACTGGGCACCTTAAGCAAATTGCTTTAATGTTCTCACCTTAAGGTATGAAGTGTTATATTAGATTACTGAGGTTTAAATTTTCTGAGGCCACAGGATGTCAAACAATAATCATTTAATCTGAAAGACACCAATAATAATTCTCTTAAAAAATTATTCCCCCATCTTTTAAAAAGAAAAAAAGGTGATATTTGCATAACAAAAATAAAATAAAAGCACTTAAACAAGTATTGTAGCAGTCAAAAATTAACATTATATTTGGTTTTACTAACAGAAAAAAATAAACTCTACAACTAAAGCCAGTTTTTAACACCAAAAATTTACCAGAAGATTATTGTCTTGCTAATAAATGTTCTTCTAGTCATGCCAACCACTTGTATATCTATATAGGACATTTGTGTGTCCATTAATACACACTACTCCACTGTCTTTGAAATGTGTGCATATGGGGAATAGGAGAGGCACCTTTTTGTAGATAGGCTTCTGGTCTACCATCATAGCTCCAGAAGTCCTGTGAAGGGGCCTTACATTTTAATTTACTTTGTATTGAGCCCAAGCCTCTCTTTGGATCTGAGGAACATGTATTTGGAATATCCAAGGCAGATGGAGTGCTGGGACCTGCCAGACTTGCCTATATGGGGCCAAATCCCTGACATAGCCTACCAGTCCCTCCTAAGTCAGCCTATTCCCAGGCTGAAATTTTTGTCTACATTGAAGAAGATACAAATAAATGGAAACACATATTGTGTTCATAGATAGGAAGAATTAACATCATTAAAATGTTCATACTACCCAAAGCTATCTATAGATTCAATGCAATTCCTATCAAGATTTCAATGACATATTTCACAGAACTAGAACAGATATTTCAAAAACTTATATGGAACCACAAAAGGCAAAGCAACACACATAGCAACAGCAATCCTGACAAAGAAGAACAAATTTGGAGGAATCATGCTACCTAATATCAAACTGTACTACATGGCAATAGTAATCAGGACAGACTGACACTGGCATAAAAACAGACACATAGATCAATGGAACAGAATAGAGAGCCCAGAAATAAACCTACACCTTTAAAGTCAATTAATATCCAACACAGGAAGCAAGAATATACAATGGGATAAAGATAGTTTATTCAATAAATGGTGTTATGAAAATTAGATGATGCATACAGAAAAATGAAGATAGACCACCTCCTTACACCATATACAAGAATAAATTCAAAATGTATCAAAGACTTTAATGTTGGACCCCAAACCATAAATATCCTAGAAGAAAACATAGGCAGCAAAATCTCAGATATTACTTATAGAAATTTTTATCATGTATATTTTCTCAGACAAGGGAATCAAAAGAAAAAATTAACAAATGAGACTACAGCAAACAGCAAAGCAAATCATCAACAAAATAAAAATACAACCCACAGAATGGGAGAACATATTCACTGATATATTTGATACGGGGTTAATATCAAAAATTTATAAAGTACCTACAAAACTCAACACCAAAAAAACAAACAACCCAATTAAAAAACAGGCAAAGGACTGGAAAGATACTTCTCCAAAGAGGACATACAGATGGCCAATGGGCATATGAAAAGATGCTCAACATCACTAATCATCAGAGAAATGCAAATTAAAACCACCATGAGATACCATCTCACACCTGTCAGAATGGCCATCATAAATAAATCAACAAACAGCAAGTGCTGGTAAGGATGTGGAGAGAGGGGAACCATTGTGCACTGTTGGGAATGAAGACTGATGCAGCCACTGTGGAAAGCAGTGTGGAGATACCTCAAAAAATTAAAAATGGATCTGCCTTTTGACCAGAGATCCTACTTCTGGGAATATATCCAAAGGAACCCAGAACACTAATTCAAAAGAACACAAGCACACCTATGTTCATTGCAGCTTTATTTACAATCTCCAAGATATAGAAGCAGCCCAAGTGCCCATTAATAGATGAATGGATAAAACAACTATGGGACATTTACACAATGGGATACTTCTTGGCTATAAAAAAAGAAGAAAATTTTACCCTTTGCAACAGTATGGAGGGACCTGGAGAATATTATGCTAAGTGACATAAGCCAGACAGAGAAAGACAAATACCATATCAGTCATATGTGGAATCTAATGAACAAACTGAACTAACAAGCAAAACAGAGACAGGTTACAGATAGAGAACAGGTTGACAGCAATTGGGGGTGGTTAGGGGGTGAGCAAAAAGGAAAACAAAACCTCATGAACATGGACAACAGTGTGGCGATTGCTGGGGAAGGGAATGCAAGGGGACTAAATGGTAATGGGGAAAAAGCAATAAAATTAAATTAAAAATTAAAAAAAAGAAATTAAAAAAAATGAAGTAGATTTAGCTTTTGAAGTAAAAAAAAAAAGAAAGAAATGTCTGTGTTAGTGTTAACACCCTCCCAAACTGCCCACCTTACTCCATCTTTGGGCACTGGGTAGGGTGCCTGGGCCCTGTCTCACTGTGGGTGATGTGTGCCCTGTGAACAGCACAGCAAGGGAGGCGCAGCACTGGCAATGAGCCTCAGGTTGTTCCATTACAGGAAAATCTTGTTTTTTCCTAAGGAGCACAGCTGAGTGAAGAAGAGAAGCAGATGGATGGAGTGAGTGAGAAGTATGAGGACTTTGCATCCTACAGAACAGGATTTGGATTTGCCTTGGCTGCTGTATATCCTTGGGTCAGTCCCTGACTGTCTGTTTTCTCATTTCAGAAATACGGATGTGAAACAGAGATAATGTCTAGATTTGCCTGACACATGATAAGAGTTCAGCAGATGACAGTTATTATTGGCAGCTATAAACATGGCTTCTTGTATGAGGCCATGAGTACTATCCTTTTTCTTTCTATAACCCTGACCACATATTTGGCCTTACAGTAATTAATAGCACATTTTACTTAGGTATTTAGCACTTTATTTTTCTTTGACTTCTATCCCCTTAATAGACTGATTCTGAGGATTGTTGAATTTCATGCAGTTATCTAGAAAAGAAGCACATGAGATATGCTATATCTCATGTAATATTTGTTCCATAAATGAATCAATGGACCTTTTAAAGGCAATTCCACAGCATGTATACACATGAATGCAAAAGTGCATGTGTCCAGCCCTGGCTGGTGTGGCTCAGTGGATTGAACGGTGGACTGCAAAGCAAGAGGTTGCTGGTATGATTCCCAGTCAGGGCACATGCCTGGGTTATGGGCCAGGTCCCCAGTAGGGGGACGCGCGAGAGGCAACAACACATTGATGTTTCTCTCACTTTCTTTCTTCCTCCCTCCACTTCTCTCTAAAATTAAATAAATAAAATCTTTTTTTAAAAAGTGCATGTATCCATGTACATCCATGCACATACAGACTTGTATCTGCAGCAGGCTTCTGTACACACACGTGGGAAGCTCAATGAACGCATTCTTATGAAAACAATACTGGCATATTCATGACTTGGTGAGCAAAGATGCAAGTCCTATGAATTTCAAATGCTTCTTTGCACTAACTTAAATACATTTTTAAAATGTGTTAGTGAATGGATGCTCTGAAATTGGATATTAAAGCATCCTACAAAATGAGTGCCAAAAATAGCTACACAGATCTGTGAACAAATTTCCAACAGTAAGTGGGCTTTTGAAGTTCCTAGAACATTGTTTCCAATGCCTCCTTCAAACATGAAAGCAAAGATGTGCCAAATTCTAAAGTACTCTTCCCTACTTCCATTAATAAGAATTCAGTTCTGTCAAGATAATGCTATTCTAATTGCTCACCAAAAATAATGGCCCCGTCTTATTTATTATTAGTTATTTTGAATTCTAATGAATCTGCTCTGAAACATTAGGTTCTAAAACTGCCTGCCATAGGTGCTGTGTCCCAGGTTAATAGCTTCAGTGACCATTAACCTCCATAATCTCCCCATGTCCTTTAGGTCACTGAGAGATAAAAGGTTCAGCAGTGGCACATGTGACCCTCTATCAGTATTGCAGGCACATGATCTTCTTGGGAAAATCCCCCCTATAAATGGCATTTGCCTGGCTTTGATAGGCCAGGATTTCTGTATCAGTGATGTCCTTAATATGGATTAGAGACACATCCATATCCTCCCACCTCCATAATTCTCATGGTGCACTGTCACACTCCATCATCCGTGTTTTTCTAGTGCCTAGCACTGTGCCTGACACAGGGCAGGTCTTCATTACGGCTTTGCTGATGGAAGGAGGAACTAGAGGAATGAATGGGTAAACTGTCACTGCTGGTCCCTCTGTGTTTCTTCATGTTTAGTGCTCTACCTATCCCCCCTGCTTCATTCAGGCTACCGATCCTGGCATTTACTTAACTCTTTGCAGCATTCATTTTCTCCAGGAAGTCTCCCCTAAACTATTTGCCCGCCTCCCTAACCCACAGAGTTCACAACTTAATCTTTCTACAGAGTTCACGTAGTGTGTGGGTAATGCCATTTGCCCTTGAGCTGTCCCGTGTTTTTATTAATTACTTCCCCATCAACCCTTTCTAGAGCAGAAATTGTCTTCAATGTCTTGAAAAGAAAATTTAAGGAGTATTTAGTATTTAGATATAGGCCTGTAATCAAAAAAAAGTTTCATTTGTACAAAGTAAAATTGGTAAAATTAAACAATTGTCCTACCCTCAGAACACTGCTTTGGCAGGAAGGATGTGACCCAAAAGCTATAGAATAAAGAGGAAAGCGAAGCATGCTGGAAGAGTAATATAGATGAAGGCATGATAGGAGAAAAGAAAGGTTCCATTATTTCTTTCAGATGGTGTAGTCAGGGTGGCTTGCTGGAGGAGGTGTCATGGGAATCAGGCCTTGAAATATGGTAGAAAAAGCACTCTTGGCAAAAGAGAAGATGTGCAAGGGCATAAATGGATGGGGTGTATGTCTGGTGAATATTTATTTATACCACACTTTATGATTTTCAAAGGACCTTCACACTCTTTCTCTCATTTGTTCTTCACAACAGCTGGGTGAGAAGGACAATGCAGAGATTACCTGCCTGCTTCCATGGGGTGCAGAAAAACTAAGGGATCGCCATAATGGTGATTGAACTAGGACATGGCATGAATGTCAATAGATCTAAGACCCGATGCCAAGCACACAAGTAAAACACCTCTTTCGATAGAGCAACAGCCCCTGTGGAAATCAGTCTGTCCTTTCTAACTGATAACCAATGGCTTGGATTGGGCAAATGATGTACCCCTTGCTTCTGGGAGGGCAACAGCTCAAGGGGTCCTGTGGGCACTTGACATCACTGGGTACTAGAAGTGAATGTGTTTCACAAGCACATTCTCTCGGGCAACTCCGAACAGTGCAGAACCCTGTGAGACCACAGGAGAGGGAATGTGACACCACAGGAGAGGGAATGTCTTCTAATAATATCGAGCATTAAAATTGCTGAGCCCTTGCTCTGAGCTGGTGGCCACTGGGTTCTGCGTATTGCACAGATTATCTCATTTTATCCTCATAGAAAACCTATGCAGTAGGTTCGAGACCCAACTTTAGTTGTTGGAGAGACTGAGGCTTAGAAAAGTAAAGAAATGTTTCTCAGGCTCTCAGCTGGCAAGGGGTGGAATCAGGATTCAGATCCAACTCTCATTGATGCCCTCTTACCCACTGGGGCAGGGGTTCTTCACAATTTGTGTGCCATTCACCCTTTTGGTCAACTGGTAAAGCCCATGGGCCACTTCCAAGAAAAATGCTTTTAAATGTATAAAGTAATATGTGTAGGTTCACAAAGAAAATCAATTACATTAAAATTTAATTACCAAAATACAAAAAAGCAAAATTTTTACATAGTAATATGTGTGCTTCTTTGTTAATAGATATGAGCTGGTAGCAAGTTATGATTTGGAAGTCATTATGAAAGTAAACAATACTTTGAGATATCAGCAACAACTATGATGGAATATGAAAATACCTGTGATTTCTGCTGATGGCAAAATCAAAGTTACCATTAATACCACTGTTTTTGTTCTACTCAACAAGGAAGAAAATGTTAAATTTAGTTAGAAGTTAGTGAAAATTAAAATGTAGTTTTCGCCCTGGCTGGTGTGGCTCAGTGGACTGAGCGCCAGCCTGAGGACCAAAGGGTCACTAGTGGATTCCCAGTCAGGGCTCGTGGCTGGGTTGCGGGCCAGGTCCCCAGCTGGGGGCAGGTGAGAGGCAACTGATCGATGTTTCTCTACCTCTCATATCCTCTCTCTAAAAATAAATAAATAAATATTTTTTAAAAATGTAGTTTTCCTTCAAGTGTATAAGCACCTGGATTTTCTTCAATAAGTCTAGGTTAGCACCTCCTGGGCCCACTGTACTGTCCTGCTGTAACCAGGTTCTTGACAGGCTGGGTCCTTGCTGCCTCACCCTTCCTGTAGCCCCAGCACTGCCCTGATGGTGGGGGTGGGAGCTTTTAAACGCCTCCAGGAAGTGTGATGCCTAAAGGTTGGCGGGTCAGCCTCTAGGAGAGGGCAGGGAACTGCTCAGAAGGGGACAGATAGGGCCAGAAGTGGGTCAGAGGGCTGAAAAAGTGAACACGGGACAGTGACAGGGACAGAGGGAGGAGGGGCTGCCAATGATGATGTAATAAGTGACACAGGGTTAGGGAGAGAAAGGTCGTGGGCCCCGTGCCAAAATCCTGCACACCAAGAGTACAAGGGGAGTAAGGTGGAGGGCAGGGGAGAAGTGAGTGGCAGAATACTTTCCTTTTCCCCCTACTGAAGAAAACATGAAAGAGTGGGAATATGAATGAAGTACACTCAAGTTGGCTACATTCCTCACTTTCGAGACCTGTGACCTTAGGGGAATCACATCCCCTTTCAGAGCCCCTATTGCCTTATCTGCATGAGGGGAACTAAAATATTAAACTTACAGGCTGTTTGAAGGGTTGACCCACTACATCGCATGTGGCAGTGTTCCTGACACCTGGCTGCTGCTCAGTAACATTAAGTTGTAGTATATGAGATTGACTGCTGTTTTTGAAGGTCAAAAATGGTTGAATATGGGTAGTTTCAATGGTTCCAATTATGGTTCCAGGCAAACAGGAGAAGCTGTTGTGAGCAAACCTAGCTCCGTTCGGTGGAGTTGGTTGTATGCGGGGTTAAAGAAATCCAATCACTGATACACCCATCTCCTTTGGTGGTGGTGGGGGGGGCGTTATCCAGCACTTTCTTCCCTACTTTCAGGGCATCATCCAAAGGAAATTTTATAGAAGAAGGCTTATGGCTGCATTCTCTTTGCTTTTCCAAGGAGTAATAAATCATAAATTACCTCCTGGCACAGCATGGACTCCTGTGACCTGCCAGTGCATGCAGAGGCAGACAGAAGGGGAGAAAGGACTTAGGTTCCTTGGACTAGCACCCCTATCCTCCTTGTATGAGCAAAAACAGACTACAGCGGGGGACTGGAAAATGCTATGGGCTAGACTGGAGCTCTAACGCAAGCTCTATACTTAATAATTGCTTGTACAGCTTGGACCCATCACAGCCCCTCGGAGCCTCAATCTCTTCATCTTTCAGAATGGGATATCAGACCTTCAAGATCTCATCCCTGGGTAACCTTGACAGTGGAGGCTTTGGTTTGCTCTTCGGCTCTGTGGGTCTCAGTTATGCCGTTAGCTCAGCAGAGTAACAATAAATTGCTTAGCAGAAGAGGGCCTAAGGAACCCAAGTTTGGAGGGGCATCTGCAGAACTGTTCAGATATCTGGAGAGCCACGGGGAGGAGCCCTGCAATGCAGCAGAGAGCCAGAGAAGCATTCGGGGTCAGTGGGGTGACACAGAGGAGTAACTGTTTAGGTTTGTTTTATAGTTTTTCTAAAAGCTCATTTCATATTAAATTACAAGAACCACACAGAAAAGTGATTACAAGCTCTTTTTTTTTTTTTTTGCAGTAATAAAACAGCCCTTGGGGCAAAGAAGCACTTTAATATGTCTAAAAATATCTTATTTTTCTACAGCTTGATTGGAACTGATGTAGGTGTGCTTGGCATTTGACTTGGGGAGGTCGTGCCTTTTTTTCTTCTTCTAATAATACTGTTTGGCAGCTTTTCACTCTATCTTACCACAGATCTTTGCCAAAACTTGAATTTACTTCCGTCAGATTAACTGTCTCCAAAAACAAACTGGCATTTCTTCTAAGGGCTCCGATTAAAAGGATAAGCTTGAGTGACACTCCCTTAAATGGCTGGATGTTCTCACAGGGCTAGGAAATCAGAACTGGAAAAGTAGCAAGGCTGAATTTAGTCACAAGGCTGCACAGGCATTTGGACGTTGAGAGGGGCTGCCGGTTCACTGTGCTGTGTTTAGAAAGGACGGGTGAGTTATGATTTTGAATACACACCTCTCGAGGTGAACTTCGAGAAGAAATCCTTTCACATCTCTCAACCACTGCTTTGTTCTGGGTCCCAACCCGACAGTTCTTTGTTTGTTTTAAATATCACCTTCAATAATTTTACTGATCAAGTTATGTTGGCGTCCCCCAAGCACCAATAAAATAGAGGCCTTTTCTAGTTGCACAGCTGAATGCATATGGAATTTGAATGAGTCAACCTATGTATGGGCCAAAGAACTTTCTTTAACATTCCAGCAGACGGAGAGGAGAGCCCAGGAAAGACAGGAAGCAAGAGAAGATGAAGGAAACGTCTGCCAGTTTCCCCGGCTCCTGTGACTTGATCCCTGCAGAATAAGAATAAGGGTCAAAATAATTTTCCAAGAAGGTATTTTTCTATTGTTTTTTTGTTTACTAATTTTATCTTAAAAGTACATTTGTTGAGGAAAAACACAGAGGGGATAGGAAGGAAAGATAAAGGTTTCTGATTTTTCTTAACAGGTTACAAATTTGAATACCTAATAAACATAAAACTTCAAATGACATATTTCAAGAATTAAGTGGAAATGTGGCTCCTGAACATTCTAATATTCTTCTACTCTTCTCTCTGTCTCCTCCTGTCTCTTTCCCACACACACAGTCTCCCTCAAAGTAACAGCAACTGTACCTTGAATGAAAGGGCCCTGTGAGAAAACTGTGGTAAACCTTCTGTAAAATGTAAATACTACGCTAAATCCTCTAATCTTTTATTGGTATGAACAATCCAACAATAGATGATAAAATGACTCTTTTTGCTTTTTTTTATTATTCAGACTAAGAAGATGTAGGATCAGTAAATAATATTTTTAACTCATCCTGAGGAAAAATAAAACATTTTTCTCAGATTGCTATATATACTTAAATTTTTCCATTGCCCACACCCAAATTTCTCTGAGTTAGAATCCATTTCGCTTTATCTAAGTTGGGTGGTGTTACATTTTTATTTTGTGGTACCCATCTCTTCAGATCCCAAAACTAAGGTTGCCATCACTGCTCTGGACAAAGAGCTGAGCAGAAGTCCGAAATGCACAGTCACCAGCTTCAAGCCCATTAGGTTCCTGAGGCTTCTCCCGTTCTCCCTCTGTAAGGACAAAAAGCGGATTAGCCCATGGGTCCCCATGGGACCCTTAGCTGCCCCCAATTGCTGTATAAATATGCCAGTAAGAATGAGTTTGCTCATAAACACCTGGTATAAACTAAAATGAATTAAACAATGTATCTTAGTTCTCACTGACAGTCATCTCAGCAGAATCCCCCTAGTGTGTTCAATTGACAACCACTGGTATATCCCCAAAATACATATAATACATATATTTACTTATCATATACCTGACTGTACCACTACTACATTACACACATTATGAAATGTGTACGAAACAGAAAATTTAAAATAATCAGAAGAATATTAAACAAACATTATTTTAAATAATTATTTTAGTTTTTATAGGCATAATAATATTTTGTTCTCAACAAAAGTATAACTAATAATATTTTAAAGGGAACAATATAATTGAATATGTTTCACGTTCTATGAAGATTCTGACTTAGCAGTTTATGATTTAAAGTTCTGGCTCTGAGTTCACCTTATTTTTATGCTTGTTATTAATGATGCCACAGCTTAAACAGATTGTCATCGCTTTCAGCTCAGTGAGGCCATCAATGAGCTCATACAAGAGGGAGGAAAAATGTCAGCATTGTCATTTCTTATTCATTGTACTCATGTAATTAATATTAATTTCAATATGTGATTTCATTTTAGAAATTGCCGAAAGCCATGAGTGCATTTTCTGAGTGATACTGTGGTAAAAACTATATAGTGGGATCCTCAGTTCCTTTCTGTAATAGTATGACCAAAGCAGCTTCTCAAGTGATGATGCCCGGGGATGTGATCCCTCCCTTAGGATCTCTCCTGAGCTATGTGAGACCTATGGCCACCTGACAAATGGGACAAATGATGGCCTCAGGACCCATCCATGCATCAAGCACTAAAGTCAGCAGAGTTGTATGTAAATAGATTTATTTGTATATTAAATCATAATGCATGAAAGTATGCATATATATATGATAAAAGCGCTCCATAGTTTTCTTTTTTTGCCTTGCAGGATGAACATACCTGATCTGGGAGGTCACTTCATAAGGTAGTTTATCTTGTAAAATATACATTATTATCTTCATTTTACTGATGAGGAAAATTAAACTAGTTTTTGAGGGCAAAATCAGAAACTCTTTTCCCACAGCCTATGTTTTCCCATGAAATAGTCCAGTAGTTTAGTCATTACTGTTTTTGTTTTACTTTTTAATCCTGTTCTTTAAGACTTGTTTTAGGCAGAACATATTTTCACTTAGTAAGATATGGGAAAAAGGCTTGTAAACCAATGACTAACAATTAGTAAAACTCAGTGAGGCCAACACTAGAATCAGTCGATATTACACTCATATGAAAATAATCAATGTGCCATTATTCCTACTATCTGGTTATTCTAACCGTTTCCCCCCTTTCTTCCTTCCTGTCCATCAGTTGTTTGTACTCAGATCACCCTTCCCACCAGCACGCCCACCAGCTAGTGGTCAGCCTTCTTTACTGACACAGACTCAGAATGTTCACATCCACATGTAAATTAACTCCAGTGGAATGGAAGAATAATTTTAAACATCACCTGAAAATATGACTCAAACTCACACTATTCATTTTACATGACACTTTTTATATTATGAAAATAATGTGTACAAATTTGGAAAATAAACAAAAGGAAAAGTTATTCACAACATTGTCATATAAGATAATCATTATTAACATTTTGGTATGTTCCCCTCTAATATGTTTCCTACTTTTCTTTTACATGATTGTGATCATATTGCATAAGCAATTTTGTACCCAACTTTTTATTTTTGCCTAAACATAAATATAATAAACGTTGTCCATGTTCATTATTTTTATTATAAATATTTCCTAAGAGTAGTTTCCTAAGAGTAAGTTAGGTGAATGGCAGCATACATTCACATATATGGATGTCTTCGAACTAGGAGAGAGAAATACAAGATAATACATGGCATGTTTGTTGCTATTAATCATTATAGAAAAACTTCATAGAACTAGGAAACTCAACTCTTCATTCCAACCATAGTGGGCAACATGAATAGCCTGAGTAATTAAAAATCAATTCTATTTTCTTTTCTTTCAGTGACTAACTTACCTTCTGAATTTTGCTAAAACTGGATGAAAGATATTTCATATAAAAAAGGAAAAGTAACTCAAGAATACAGTAACTGGCAGAGGAAAACAAAAATACATATAATATATAAATATTTTCTGTACTGTATATTGTCTTAAGTATTGCATTAAAATATTAATAAATGTTTTGTGTGTACAAAATTTTAACAAATCATTTTAAGGTGCAGTTTCTTATTGCTTCTAATAATATGTGTTGATTACCAATATGCGAGGTCAGTTACTATTTCATAAATATATTTCTGCAGCAGTGAAGATGATCATAAAAAAAGAAGACTAACTTTTACATGACAATTTCCATTCCAAATTTCCAAAATAAAAAACAATTTCTAAAATAATAAGTACTGTATATAATGAAAGAAAAAACATAGAAAAATTCATGGAATCATTCTTGAATACAAGCTGTTACAGAGAGAATGACCATGAAAGAAAGTGGGATGAAAATTGGCTACAAAAAGAGTATTGCCAACATCTCATATGTATCATTTTCAGTAAAAGTGCTTGCTTTATGGTAAGGTTATAATTATTTCAAAATCAAATAAAAGGACAGAGTTTAAGAGATGTTTTTCTAAGTATATATATATGTTTGTGTGTGTATACACATGTATGTATATGTATCTATTTTCTATATTTAATGATATGAATCAAGTTTGATTATCTATATATTAAAATAAAAATAGCAGAAACTCTTTTACAAATTAGCTAACTGGAATATAGTTCTGTTTAGACAAAAATGTTTGAATAATTCCACTGTATTTGTTTTAACTTTCCAGAAAAAAGAAGTTTTAAATGGTTCTCGATTTTAATAAAACCGAGCCTCTGTCTTTCAACAACAGAATATATGAGGATCTGGCCCTGGCTGGCATAGTTCAGTGGATTGAGCGCGGGCTGCGAACCAAAGTGTTGAGGTTCGATTCCCAGTCAGGGTACATGCCTGGGTTGCAGGCCATGACCCCCAGCAACTGCACATTGATGTTTTTCTCTCTCTCTCTCTCTCTCTTTATCTCCCTCCCTTCCCTCTCTAAAAATAAATACATAAAATCTTTTTTAAAAAGAATATATGAAGATCTAAGATTTTGTGTGGCTGCTAAGTGCTTAAGCCATTTCAGGCTATCTGTACAAGTGCCACTTTAAACAGTTGAAAAAGTGAAAAAATTTGATCAACCAGGTGTTCATTTGATGGATTTCTTTCTTTGCCTTTCTTGTTTCTTTCCTTCCTTCTTTTCTTTTTCTCTCCCCACTTCCTCCCTCTCTTTCTTCTTTCTCTTTGTTTTTAACAAAGTTCATGGAATTTCTTGAATGTTCCAGGGTCCTGTGATCAAACTATGGGCAACCTGAATTGTTCATCCTTTTGTCCTGTGGCAATTTCTGTAAGCATACTTAACAAAGATTCCAAGACAGGCCCTTTAAACATTTATTACTGATTTGGTAAAAAAAACAGTTGCTTCTTAGTCAAAATAACTTTTGAATCCCAGAGAGCATTGTGCCCTTGTTCCAGAATTAAAGAGAGAGCTATCATTTCTCAGGTTCTTGGGTAACTGACAAACAATTGTAACTTTGGATTAACCTCACTGAGCCTCAGCTTCCTCATCTGTAAAATAAGAAAGTTAATAATGCCTCCCTGAGAGCACCGGTGTACAAATAAAGTGAGTTTATAGCCCTTGTATAGCTCTGTACAGCCCTTGGCAGAGTGCCTGCCATATAGCAAGTGCTCAATAAACAGTAGCTCTCAGTTATTTTATATATCACTTCCTTGTATGTGTGGTACAAATAGTACTGAACTCATGGTACATAGAGTGATTGCCTAAATTCCCATTTATGTTGCTCTAGGTAACCAACAGACTATTATAGAACTCAGGGTAAAGACATTTAATTCTCAGATGGCATGTTTGTTGCTATTGGCCATTATAGAAAAACTTTATAGAATTAAAACAATAAGGAGTTATGCCTAGAAATACTGGACTTACAACAAAGACTTATTTTAGGAAACATTTTATGTGTTAAGTCTGATCAGAAACTAAAAGAATCAAAGGCCTGATAATATATTATAAAAGCTAAAATGAGCTGTGAGAAAGAAACACACACAATCACAAAATACTTTACAAAATATTCTGAACTCTGGCATAGTAGCATCTGAGATTTTCAAAGATGCTTTGAGGGCATTGTATTGGCCTAACAGAATTTCACTTACAAGTATACACTTCAAAAAAAAAAAGCATAACACCTGCTGCATTTAACCACTTTTAGAAATCAGTAAAATGGCCTCATGCAAAATGACTAGATACTAGAACAATCTTACATTATGACTTACAGTAGTTAGAAAAGCTACTCCAGCTTAATAGAACAAACAAGTTAAAAACTGAAAAATAAAGGCATTTACCTGGGCCCATTTATCTTCCCACCTGACTTAAAATAGGATAAAAACAACAATTCTTCTGTTGTAGAACTCCAATTTTTTAAACAATAATCATTATAATTTACTTGGAGACTACTAAGTGGCATGGAATCTGTTAACAGAATTCACCAAAATATGAGCTAAGGAAGATTGAAAAATGATTGAAAGTCTAAATTAGAGTGATTTTTGTTTCTTTAAAGCCATTCAAAAACATACATTTCATCTTATTAAAAGAGAAGCTCTATTAGTCTGCTTTTCATAAGGGGAAACTATTCTCTCAACCTACATGATTTTCTCACCTTTTGTTTTACAGCAGAGCTTCAAGTTTTAATGGAGTAAATAAAGATGTGATTGGCAGTGAGGGAAGGTCAAGGCACACAGCTCCCTCTTCCTTCCCCAAAAGATCTTTGGGGGTTTCCAATCAATTCAGTCAAGGGCAAAATGAATTAGTCAAAAGTGATATTTCAGATAAAACAATGAACACTTCAATCCAATTTTCTAGGGGGTGAGGACTTCACTAAGTCTGCTGTTTTTTTTTTTTGTTGAAATGAATTTAAAGTTAATTTTAAAAATTAAAAACACAACCCTGAATTCAACAGAAATATTTAACTATTTCCAGTGTACTTCTTTTTAACCCAACCCTGATGAGTGAATGAGAAAGTTTAAACAGATTGTCTCTGCTACTTTATTTACAAAAAGAAAGAAATAAAAACAAAAACAAAACAAAAATGAGGAGTGAGGTTCTCAAGGGCATTCTGAAAATGCCCTTCCTGGCATTTTAAGAAACACAAATTACAGATTAGAGTACACATGATCAAAGTAAGATAAGATGGTAAATGATTCATCTAAGGAAATCAGCACAGTCTTCCTATAATGCTGAGCATAAACATTATAATTTTATGTTAAAATTTTTTGAAGGGGTAGATCCAAGATGGTGGAGGAGTAAGTGGAAACTACACTAACCTCCTGCCAGGACCAATCTGGAATTACAACTGAATTATAGAGAAATCATCCAGAATAACCAACTGAACACTAGCTGGAGAGAAGACTTGCAACCACAGATAGACAGACGAAACCACTTCACCACAACGTGACTGGTAGGGAGTTTAGAGGAGACATGAGAGGGCTGGCTTGGCTACCACATGACCACAAGTGTCAGAGGGATATTTCAGTGGCCAGAGAGTTACCCCTGAGAAGCATGTGATCTAAACCCCAAGCTGGGTTCTCCAGCCTACAGTAGCAGAACCAGTAAGGAACCCAGATAACATCCAACTGTGAAAAGTAGCAGGATTTCTGTCTGCCAGGGAGAGATAACTGGAGACTCAGAGAGCCTGTTAAAGGGCCAATATACAAATTTTGGTTTGCAGCCATTTACCCTGGGGTCCAGCAAAGGGAAGGCAGAGTGGAGTAGAGACACTTGAAGAGAGTCTGTGGATGGTGGCCCTGGCATGAAAACTGAGGAAACAGCTGCCAGGATCCCTATGCTGTGTCATTCCCCATACTACAGGAGTCATCTTTCTCAGGCAGAGCATGCCTCTCTGAATGACATCAGCCTGAGGGGAAGCAGTAGCCCCAATTGCAGGAATTATTCTGCTTCACCCTGTGGTGCTTAAGCCTTACTGATGACTACAGATTAATTAGATCAACAACTGAAGGAGATAGCCACAGATTGTGGATCACTGGGAGTCTCCAACAGGCTGCCTAAGGCCAGACCTGGACACCATCACCAGGGGCAGATATAGATAGAGAAGACAGTGGTAAACACTGGATTCTACTGAGATAAACTCCACTGAGGTCTTCTTCATGATTTGCATTAGTTTCTCTCCTGCATAGCTTTTTAACTTTCATTTCTTGTCCTTCAAGTTTGTGCTAATTATGTCACTGGGTTTTACATTATAGTTTATTTCAAATCTCATATTTTGCTCCTCCCTTCTCTTACTCTATTTTACCTTCTTTCTTCTTATTATTTTTGCTTTAAATTTTATTTTCTCTCTCCCTATGACTTGTTTCTGTTCCACACTATTACTATTTCTCTCTACTCCATCCTCTCAACAACATTTTTCTTGCCATTAATCAGCTCACATTTCCTGTTCTTAAAATACCCTTATTTCCTCTCTACTTTTATTAGTCTTTGCTTGTTGGTTGTGGATATGGTGGTAGTTGTTGCATTTCTTCAATTTTATTTCTAGGTCTCCACTATTTTTATACTTCAAATCTCAAATTTTACCATTTCCCTCTCCTGCTCCATTTTGCTTCTTCTTCCCCTTTTTATTTCATTTTGAATTTTATTTTTTCCCTTTCTTAGCCTGGTTTTCATTCCTCACTCCTAGTATTTCTCTCTCTATCCTCTCAAAATCACTTCTCTTTCTTCTAGACATCTCCTAAGCTTTTCTTTCTTCTTTTTTCCATATTACTCCCACTTACATTAATCTTTGCTCATTTGTTATTAGTGCTGTGGTAAATCTTTTTCTCCAATTTGGTTCATATTTTTTTTCTCTCTCACTATATATTTTTTCAAATTTCTGTTCAAACCTAATGCCATATGTTTTCCTTCTCTTACTCCATTCAATTTTCTTCCATTCTTTTTTATTTATGATGTAAATTTCTCTTTCTCTTTTTGCTTTGTCTATATTCCCTACTCTTATTATTGCTGCTCTGTCTAACCTCTCAAAATAATTTTTCTTTCAGCTAGTCATCTCATATTTGTTTTTTTCTTACTTATAATAGTCTTAATCTCTTTACACCTTTACTAATATTGGCTCGTTTGCTGTTGATAGTGTGGTTGTGGGTGGGGGGTTATTTTTGTGGATGTGCGCTTGTTTCCTGGGCTGCTTGGTTTTGTTCTAGCAGTACCTGTACAACAGCATATAAGATTTGGTGAGTGAGTGACTCTGAGTCAATCAGCCAGAGGGAAGGACACACCAAAGAATAACCCAACAAAAACCAAAGCCCAATTACAATCATAGAGTTCACATAAGTGGCATAAAAAACATTCCAAGAGCATTGAGTTCAGAAGATCAAGGAAACTGTGCTACTGAGTCCCACAGGTTTCTGACAACAAAAGTTCATATCATGAAGACAGGGATTCAAGGCAGATCAATCTAAGGCACAGAAACAAATAAGAATAGTCTCCTAAATGGGGAGTCAAAGAAACAACTTCTAATCTAAATGAAAGGAGAAATCCCCAGAATGAGTGCTAAATGAAATTAAGGCAAGCAAACTATCAGACACTCAGTTCAAAATAATGGTTATAAGGATGCTGAAGGAGCTCAGTGAGAACCACAAAGAACTCCAGGGAAGGTACAAGGAACTTATGGTGAACTATACCAGCATGAAAAAAGACATATAAACTACCAATTACAGCCAAGACAAAATAAAGAATATAGTAGAAGGAATTAAAAAGAGGCTATATGAAGCAAATGATTGAATCAGTGAGCTGGAGGAGAAGGTAGAAAAAAATTCTAAGACAGAGCAACGAAATGAAAAAAACTAGATAAGAACAAAGAAGGTTTAAGGGAGTTGCAGAAAAACATGACACACAATACACCTGTATCATAGGTGTATCAGGAGGAGAAGAAAAGGAGAAAAATATAGAAAACTTGTTTAAAAAAGTAATGACAGAAAATTTCCCTAACTTGGTGAGAGAAAAAATTGGACAAGTCCAGAAAGCACAGAGGGTCCCAATCAAGATGAACCAAAAGAAGCCCACTCCAAGACATATCATAATCAAAAGACCTGGACTGGATTCACAGGTGAATTTTATCAAGCATTTAGGAGAGAGCTAACTACTATCATTCTCAAACTATTCCAAAAATTCAAGAAGAGGGGAGATTCCTGTACTATTTTTATGAGGCAAGTATTATCCTAATTCCAAAATCAAGTAAAGATACAACAAAGAAAGAAAACTACTGGCCAAAGAGCTGATGAATGTAGATGCTAAAATACTCAACAAAATATTGGCAAACCAGATCCAATAATACATTAAAAATATCATACACCATGATCAAGTGGGATTCATTCCAGGGATGCAAGGATGGTATAATATTCATGAGTCAATGAATGTAATACATCACATAAGCAAAATGAAGGACAAAAATCACATGATCATATCAATAGATGCAGAAAAAGCATTTGATAAAGTATAGCACACATTTATGATAAAAACACTTAGCAAAGTAGGAATAGAAGAAGCATACCTCAATGTAATAAAGGCCATAACACAAGAACCCTATAGCCAACATCATACTCAAAGGGCAAAAACTAAAAGCCTTCCCCCTAAGGTCAGGAACAAGACAAGAGTGTCTGCTTTCACCACTTTTATTCAACATAGTATTGGAAGTTCTAGCTACAGCAATCAGATAGGGAAAAGAAATAAAAGGCACCCAAATTGGAAAGGAAAAAGTAAAACTGTCATTATTTGCAGATTACATGATAGTACACACAGAAAACCCTATAGCCTCCACCAAAAAACCATTTGACCTAATAAGTGATTTTGGCAAAATAGCAGGATAAAAAGGCAATATTCAGAAACTGAATGCATTTTTCTACACCAACAATGAAATATCAAAAATAGAAACTAGGAAAAAATATCCCATTTGTTATGGCAACAAGGAAAATAAACTACCTATGAATAAACTTAACCAAGGAGGTAAAAGTCCTGTACTTGGAAAACTAGAGAACACTAAAGAAATAAAGGAAGATGCAAGTATATGGAAGCATATATACTGTGTTTATGGACTGGAAGAATTAATGTCATTAAAATGTCCATATTACCCAAAGCAATCTATAGATTCTATGCAATCCCTATTAAAATATCAATGACATATTTCACAGATTTAGAACAAATATTTCAAAAATTTGTATAGAACCAAAAATGACCCTCAATAACCTCAACAATCTTGAGAAAGAAGAACAAAGTAGGAGGGATCACGATACCTAATATCAAACTATACTACAAGGCCACTGGAATGAAATCAGACTGCTACTGGCATAAGAACCAATGCACAGATCAATGGAAGAGAATAAAGAGCACAGAAATAAGCCCATGTCTCAATGGTCAATAAATATTTGACAAAGGGGGCAGGGGCATAAAATGGCATAAATACAGCCTCTTCAATAAATGGTGTTGGGAGAACTGTACTGGTGCATGCAAAAAGTGAAACTCAACCACTAATTTATACCATACACCAGAATAAACTCAAAATGGGTAAAAGACTTAAACATCAACCATGACACTGTAAAAGTCCTAGAGGAAAACATAGGCAGTAATATTTAAGATATCCCACACAGCAATATTTTCACTGATATATCCTCTAGGGCAAGGGAAATAAAGGAAAGAATAAACAAATGGGACTACATCAAATTAAAAAGCTTCTGCACAGCTAAAGAAAACATCATTAATATGAAAAGGGAACCAGCCATGTGGGAAAGCATATTTGCCAATCATACCTCAGACAAGGGTTGATCTCCAAAATATACAGAGTCCAGCAGAAGTAATGCCTGCTCCAGTGTGGTTGGTAGGGTATAATAATTTATAGTTTTAATTTGAAAATTTCACCTAAAATGTCATATGGTGTGCTTGAGTGTTATATTGTTATAATACAGAATTACATGCTTATGATTTTGTAATAAAAGATTTTGTAATAAGATAGGCACATTATTTGTGCCAGACCCCTGTGTATAGAACTCATATGACCCAACATGTGGAAGACAAACAATCCAATTAAAAAATGGGCAAAGGGCTTGAACAGACATTTCTCCAAGGAAGACATACAGAGGGCCCAGAAACATATGAAAGGGTGCTCAGCATCAGTAGCCACCAGAAAGATGCAGATTAAAACCACCGTGAGGTATCACCTCACACTGATCAGAATGGCTGTCATTAGTTAATATCAACAAACAGCAAGTATTGGTGAGGATGTGGAGAAAAGAGAACACTAGTGCACTGTTGGTGGGAATGCAAACTAGTGTAGACACTATGGAAAACAGTATGGAATTTCCTCAAAAATCTAAATATGGAACTACCTTTTGATACAGAGATTCCACTGCTAGGGTTATACACTAAGAATCCAGAAACATCAATTCAAAAGAACCAATGCACCTTTATGTTTATAACAGCATTATTTACAATAACTAAGTGCTGGAAACAGCCTAAGTGCCCATTAATAAATGAATGGAACAAAAAAACTATGGTACATTCACATGATGGAACACTACACAGCAAAAAGAAAGAAGGAGCTCCTGTCCTTCATGAAAGCATGGTTGGAACTGGAGAGTATTATACTGAATGAAATAAGCCAGGCAGCAAAAGATGAATACCATATGATCTCACCTGTAAGAGGAATCTAATGAACAAAGCAAACAAATGAACAAAGTAGAACCAGAAGCATGGAAACAAGGAACAGATTGACAGCGATCAGTGGGGAGGGTGGAGGGGGAAATGGAAATAGAAGGGAGAGGGTCTAGTCAAGAAACATGTATAAATGACCCATGGACATTGACAACAGGGTTGGGATTGACTGTGGGAGCAGGGGTGGTGGGTCGGACCAGGGAGAACCATAGGGGAATAATTGGGACATGTGTAATAGAACAACAATAATTTTTTTAAAAAAATTTAAATTATATATGCAACATACAATTCTGTAAGTTGAATTTAAAACCATAAGTAATAATATAATTTCTTATGTAGTGATTTGGAAGTAGTAGAGTTTTTTCCTATCTATTAAAAAGTAAATACAAACTTAGATATTTGTTTATTTTTTAAGAGGAGAAATAGAATCAATTTTTAAATAATATTTCTTAGGACAAAAATCACTTTGTATGGAGTGTACTTTAGTACAACCCTTAAAAAGTGCTAAGGGAATTTTAATGGAGAAGTACTATTGGGTATTATTGATCAGTCAAAGAAAATGAACACTGTGAACATAAACCAAATTGCACAGCGAGTACCAACTACAGCTTTAAAACCAAGCTGCCCAACGTTAAACCAAATGAGCACATGGTGAGAGAGAACTGCGGGAAGACTGATGCATTTAGAAAGGAGGGGTAGATGGGTTCTGGGTTCAATACAACTGCTGCCCATATCTTATGTAGCCATCCTTAACCATGCTTCCAATTAGAAATATCAAAACTCTGTTGCACTCAAACCTAAGTAGCAACCATTTCCCACTCACAATAGCACACACACATACACTAAGAAATGAGTAAAGGGCAGTATAACTTTAGTGAATGGTAACTTTCTTCAGAGCCATTTCTAACATAGCCGGTCCTAGGCATTCTCTGATAAACAACTTTGATAAGAGTGTTTTCAGCCACATCACTAATTGGTCTACTCTTACTTTTGGCTTTAATTTAAAACCAAAGAGGGGGAAAAGTGATTTCAAAGGCACCTGCAATCTGACACATTGAGCAGAAATGAAAGTATTTTTTTCAAAATTGGATTAATTAGCATTATCAGAAAAACAAAGGGAACAAAGCCACCAGTAAGTAGTGCATTAATCATATTGCTAGTAATTAGTGCCACAATAGAAATAGAAGGCTAAACAAAGAAGTTGGAAATAGTTCTGAAATTAGGCATATTTTGTAGGTATCACTAGGTTAGAAATAGACATACTTGGATGTGCAGAGAAGACAAGAGTAAAATAGAATCTCAAAAATCACATAAAGTTGAAAAACTTAATGAATAAGTCTTGAACCCCAGAGAAGTAGAGAAATTGATATACTTACAGTGTCTAATACCATGAGTTAAAAAAAAAAAAAAAAAACAGACAGGAAAGGAAGGGATGGGAGGATGGGAAAGAATTGGAGGAACAGACTGTATTTCCATTTTTTAAAGAGAGTGAGATTATGCTGTTATAACAAAGCTAATGCTAGGTCTAGCCAAACCTCAAATATGCAGGATCATCTTAAAACACAAAAATAGTGAGGTTCCTTTTTGCTTTAAATATATGATTGGATGACACTGGGGAATGTAAAACCTTCCTCAGAGTGACAAAATATTAAAGTAATTGTAACTTTTAATAACTGGGACAAATCATAAGGTTTATTTCTTGGTCTTTGATTTTTCTGTACCAGAGTCTACTCTAAGATAACAGGATGAGCTCTACTATTGCCCCCATTGTACTGCCTTCACAGAGTGTCCAGGCTATGATACAGGGAGTGAGAAGCCAGGTGAAGTCTAGCAGGCTCCCTGAGTTGAAGAAATAGCTCTGAGAATCTGGGAAGATCACAGGATGCAGTACCAGAGAGGAGAAAGCTGCTTGGAGAGAAAACTCTGGATATCTGCCGAAGATCTTCCTCAAAATTCAGCAAAACTCTCATTAAAATGCATGCATGTGAGGAAGCTACCTGAGGTCTGGGAAAGAACCACCAGAAAGAATTGTCCAGTACCAACACAAGTTTATAATGGTTTCTGTTCCCATCAGCCAAACTGAGAAACCTCATGATTTATATAGGTCATTGGTCAGAATATATGAAAGTTTTTACTCAGTAGTGGACAGTAATTAGCCTTAGATTAAATACTGCTTTGGGCCTCTTTTACAAATCTTGACTATAAGAGCCCCAAAAGATAAAATTGTGTCCAAGTAACTTAACCACATAGAAAAATAAGATTCAAGATTATATTTAAGAATATAAAAGTATTTAGCATCCAACAAATTAAAACCACAATGTCTAGAACCAATACAAAATTACCAGGCATGCAAAGAAGCAGGAGAGGATGAAGAAAAAATCAACCTATTAAATCCAACTCAGAACTCACAAAATAATAGAATTATTCAACAAAGACATCAAAACAGCTACTTAAACTTGTGGTATAATAAGAAATATATTTGGTCTTTGTCCTGCTTCCTGGCACAGACCTTCTAAAACCCTTGGAATTTCCTGAGTGAAAGGAATGTTTTTTATTATTCAGAGGAACCCCGTTTTAGGCACATCTAAGTTTATGCTAAATGAAGTGACTTATAAGGGACCCCTACAATGATGGGGCTGGTCACCAGAAAGACCAAATGATTAAAGAGTTTGAACTTTTAGCAACACCACCCCCCCAACCAGGCAGAGGAGGGCAAAGAATGAAAAATTGGGACACCTATAATAGCATAATCAATAAAATTATACTTAAAAAAAAGAAAAATTTCTGCCTGAGCCCGTGTGACTCAGTGTATTGAGTGCCAGCCTATGAGCCAAAGGGTTGCTGGTTTGATCCCCAGTCAGGGCGCATGCCTGGGTTGCAGGCCAGGTGCCCAGTAGGGGGCGTTCAAGAGGCAACCACACATTGATGTTCCTCTCCCTCCCTTTCTCCCTCTCTTCCCCTCTCCAAAAATAAGTAAATAAAATTTTTTAAGAAAAATTTCCTTTGCCATTATGCAGTTAAATCAGTCACAATTCACATCTTTTGTGCTTGTACTATCAGTGAATATGCATTCTTATGTTTTCATTCATTCAACAAGTGTTTATTAAAGCACCACTGTGTGAGACAAGTAGTGTGCTAAACACACACTCTGCCTTCTTAACAATCCTGTAAGGTTTCACAGGCTGTTAATACTATCTGCACTTAACTATGAATATACTGGTCCAGAGAGCCTAAAGAATGTGCCCAAGGACATGGGCAGTATAAGGTGAAGTGATAGATCTGAACTCCAGTTCTTTGAGTTGTGTGAACTTTTTTTGTTGACCTAAGCCCACTGTGGATTCTCTGCATGTATTAGATCACCTATTACTGTAACTGATCTTTTTGAAAATCATAGCCTTTGAACCCTTATGTTCTTGGAATGTCAGCCTCCTAATTCTCTGGAGCCCAGAAGCTCTAATCCCTGTTCCCTGATATAGCTACAGGATGTTGTTGAGTGACTTCTGGATGGCAAATCAATTTGACTGTCATACTTCTCTAGCTGTCAGCATGACTAGGAGAAAGTCAGGTGTGCAATGTCAGCTTTTTGAAAAGACCATGTTTTATTTAATAACAATGAGAATGATGCTAATAATAGTAAATAATTTCATGGTGAATTATAGTTTATAAAGAGTTTTACATATATGATTAAAATTTTAATCTTTGCAACAAACCTGTTTGCAAAATGTTATCATCAGCATCCTCCTCTCCACTTTCAAGATGAAAAATCAGAGAGCTACAGGAATCTTTTCAAGATCAGCAGCTTTTAAGGGGAGCCAGGAGTAGGATCCATGCCTATTTGATACCAAACCTCATGCCCTTTATTGATATTTGTTTCCCCATGTCCCGATTCACAGATAGTTTTACATGTAGTTGAGAATAAGATTCATGCTTGCTACCAACTCTCCAAATTAAAAATGTATGCTCCCTATGATCTTTAACTTTCCTTTTGACCATGCACAACTGTATAAAGTTTTTTTTTCCACATTTATCTGTGCCTAAGCTCTTAATAAGTTAATCAGCTATTGATGAGTAAATACTATGTCTTCATGTTTTCCATGGTTAAATGCAGATTTGGAAGTTGGGTTGGTTTTGGGTTTTTGGAAAGGATTTATAAAACCACAATTGTATTTTATGAAGCCAACTAATCTGTAAAACTAAAGAGGACGAGCAGAAGCAAGACTTGGAAACTGTAACTGTTACCAACTTTCAATCCAAAACATTCTTCATTGAAAAAAGAACAGAAATTCCTCTTTCTTTAAAAGTGCTGTTTTGCTTGCTTTGGACTTCTTTTCCCTCTAGTTTTGGGCAAGAAAACAGAACCGTGAAAGAAAGGACACAAAATAGAAGAAAATTGGCATTAAGATAAACTTCTTTATGCAAAAGGAAGGAAGGAAGGGAGGGAAGAAAGAAGGAAAAGAGGGAAGGAGGGAAAAAAGAAATAATTTGAGGAGGCTTTCTTTGCTTTTTGCTGATCTCCTACCCTACCTTTCCTCCCACCCTCTCTGAAAACTTGGTAGATTTTTTTAAATTACCTTATTGTTGTTCAATTACAGTTGGCTGTATCCCTCCCCCCCCCATTTACAATAGCTAAGGCTGGAAGCAACCTAAGTGTGCATCAGTAAATGGGTAGGGTTTTTTTTTAAAGTATAGCTAGGTTCTTACCCACTGAATGTTAGACATGGTTAGAAGATTGGAAGCAGAAAGAAGTGCAAATCTGAATTTAGAATCAAGTTCACAGGACTCCCAGACTGTTGCTCTAACCACAGAGGAATTTGGCTAATAATTGCTACAATTGGCTTCTCTCTTTAATCTCAGTCAAATCCAAGTTCTTTCACATTTAAAATGTGTTTTATATAGAATGAGATTTTTTCCCAAATTTTCTGGGCAGCACTTTGGAATATAACATATTCAAAAGACAAAACTCGTCATCAACAATAATAATCCAAAGACATGCTAGTGTAGTATAGTGACCGGCAGTACAGTGTGTTCAAGGAATATTTGCTAGCCTGGGAGCTGGGTACCAGACTAGATTAACCCAGTTCTATGCTATTGCATCTAAGATGAACATTATAATAAATAAAATGGAAGTGATGATACCAATATGCTTCAAAAAGACATTTTATCCTATCATTTGTACTCTTTCACTAGGAAGGAAAAAGAAAACACTAATGTGGTCTGATTTTACTTTTCCAATATGTCACTGATCTTTTAAACACAGCTACAAGAAGACGTTTACTAAGAGGACACAGCATTTGGAAGAACTGATATACCACCTCAAGGTGGAATTGGTGCATTTCTTACCAATAGGAGCAGTCCCATGATAAGAGTGTCTGCAGGACTGGTGATTCCACACCCGTGCTTCCTTAAGCAGCATTCTGAAAAACAAGTCTTTCTGGAGATTATAGAGTCAGTTATTGAATTTCTATAACATAGATTAGAACAACATTGAGCCTGCTTAGAACCTGGGTTAAATGTACAGTTTCTCTTCAGATTCAAAGATTTTTAGTGTGTTCACCTTTTATACTCTTAAGCCTGCATTACTTATTGATGTGGCCACCTGCTCTTATCTTATCTCACTCCATCTTACCTTTCCTTCCCTTATCTCACCCTCTGAAGTCATTGCACTAATTTTAAGACACCTTCATAACAAAAGACTTTTGTTCTAAATGGAACCTTTCTAAGTCCTCTTTCCCCTCTACCCTGACATATTCAATAAAATATGCACCTTGGTTATCTTTTCATTCTGAGTTAAGCATTTAGATGGAAGCAAAAAGAAAAAAAAAGAACCAAACAAATATTGTGTTGAACATGCGCAGATACACACGTGCACACGTACCCATCTCTAAACCAATTAGAAAAGCATGCCACAGTGAATAGTATGGAAGGCCAGAGAAGCTCACGCCTTTTGTTTAGGCAGGTGCTGGGGTACAAGCAGACATCAGCCAAATTCAGGGCATCACGTGAAGATCTGGCTTCACTCATCGCCCGTTGTTGAGCACCAGGAGAAAAAATGTAGCAAATAATGCAAACAAAATCCTTCTAAGAAATCTGGGCCCAGCAACTAATCCAGGCAAGTATGACTTGTGTCTCTGTAGTTTTGTAAGGGCAGATGGCTTTGGTATTTAATTAGTGAATAGGCGGAATTTGCACACTGAATTTAAGAAGAAAGCATTTCACTTTTGTGTCCCTGAGAACACATGAGTGAGTAGTCCAGAAAAGATGTTGAATTGCTCACAGCAATTACAGGAGGGTCCATGGCATTTCTCAAACACTAGCAGGCATCACAATACACCAAAATGGAGCATGGCATTTGGGTGAGAGTCTTCTATTTGCAAATATGAGTGAGAATTTAAAATAGACTGGGAATAAATGGTTATTCCTTGGTGAAGATTATCCATTTGAACAGAGGTGTGGTGGGAAGAAAAAGGGGGGTGTTATTTACCTTGAAGCTTTCCATGTACTGGCAGAGGGTGACCATCTACTGCCACTAGTGGTCATATTAAATATCTAGATGAGTCCACCTGTGAATGTTCAGTCCTTGTGTCCACAGGGGGGAAGGAAGGAAGGAAGGAAGGAAGGAAGGAAGGAAGGAAGGAAGGAAGGAAGGAAGGAAGGAAGGAAGGAAGGAAGGAAGGAGGGAAGGAAGGGCATGTAATATATATTAACCCCCTGCTATGTGCCAGGCATGGTACTGAGTGCCGGCAGACCTCTGGCTGGGAAGAGGTGAGGGAGAGGAAGGAAGTAGACATGATGGAGGTTTTTGACAAAACTGAGTCATTGTTCCTACTTTCTTGGTCTGCAGCTGCTCCTGTCCCCTTGTGCTTTTTCTTTCTTTCTCTTCATCATCTGGAGTCACCTTGTCACATGTGTCTGAGGCTCTGCCTTGACCTTACCCTGAATGGAAGTTGAGGTGGGTATGATATCTTGTCAACTTCATCTCACTTGTCCACTGAGGGTGGGAGGAAAAACCCAAGCCACCAGGGGAGTGGATACTGAGGCAGGAATGCTGGTAACCTAAGGGCCCTGCTTGAGGAAGACCTACTTTTGGCAGCTAGGCCTGCTACTTACAGGTCATGGAATCTTAGGCAAATTACTGTATTTTATTATATTTGTTCTCTGCACCTCAAGGTCGTGTTTAAAAGCTCAGATCCAGAACCAGCCCACCTGGGTTTAAATCCAGATTCTGCAATTCATTATCTCTGTGACTTTGGGCAACCTACTCAACCTCTTTGACTCATTTGCCCTTCTATAAAATACGGAAGCTAACCTAATATCTCTGTCATAGGGTTTCCGGGGATTAGAGGAGATACTGTGTGTAAACTGACAATATAATACCTGGCATATAGAAGCGGTCACAGTTTTTTGTTTGTTTGTTTTTTGTTTTTTGATTTCTGGGCATAGTAACCCTACCTAACAGGTTCTCTATTGTCAATCTTGGAAAAATAATTTTGAGCACCTACTTATTCTTAAAAGCTACTTCTTGTTAACTAGTTAAGGGATATTTATATCCTTTCCTTTTTTTTTTTTTTTACCACAATGGGTTCTTTCTTATGTGATAAAGAAATCATCCTGTAGAATAATAATAGTTCCTTGAATTTATACACAACTATTTTTTGAGTCCCTGTGGCTTTTTAGATCAAGCAAACCACATAGCCAGCAGTGCATGGTGGCTGGGTTATCATTATCAACAGTTCATGTGTGAGGAATATAACTCACAGAGAGCATGTGGAATGCAATGCCCAGGTTTGCACGGGGCATCGAGGGTGTCCTGATCACAGGCCCCGGCTCACCACCAGGCACACACCAACCTCATTAGCTGTCCACACTTGCTATTTTCTGAACTGTCACAGTCTAAAACAATAAAAATGGCTGATTTCTACCTTATTTTACAAAGCACTTGGGTACTGTGGTGATAATGCTACATACATATCAAGTGAAATAAGGGGAAAAAATTCAAGACAGAAGGCAATTTCTAGCGTGCAAAATAGGGTTACTGACATGGGAATATAGTGATATCTAATCCCATTGTGCCAGCACTATGTAAATATATAAGTAAGGGAAGCTCTGTCAAAACATTTCTTAATTATTATAAATTACCATTGCATTTTTAAGATCAAAATTTGTATGCTTTATTTCTCTATTTCCTCTAAGCATTTTTTCAGGAAAGTCTATTTCCATTCATCCACCATCTCCTCATTTTTTCAGGTGATTTCTTTAATAAATTTTTTTTCCATCACAAAAAAAAGATTTATTTTGGAAAAAAAGAAGGTTGTAATCCAACACACACAGACATGGTGAGCCACGCACACACACACCACCACCACACACACACACTGGAACCACGCACACACTGCTGCCATGCACACACTGCCAGGACAGAGCAGTAGCTACGGCACATGGGTCTGTGGAAGAAGCTAGGGCTTCTGGGAGGGGCGCTGACACTCCGTTACTGTAGGAATCATACAGGAAGAGGTCTAGGCTTACAGTAAAGCTCTATGGCTGTAACTGTCTCTCCCCTTACCTTCCTTTTCCCTTTCTATAAATAAATATTTTTCTTAAGTCATGTGCCTTTCCTCTGAGGAAACTAACTTTTTGATTTAACTTTTTAAATGATCAGTGTTAGCAAATGAGAAACCATCAAAGGGAAATGGCGGCTACATGTTCCGCACTTGTGCAGCCACATTCATGAAGGCTGCTCTGACTCTGCTCATACAAATTACACTGGAGCGTTAATGTGGATCATGTTTTAGCATTCATGCGTGTATCTGTGTGTGTGTGCTTTGTGCCATTTTCACTTTGTCCACACAGATGAAAAGAAGTAATTATATGTTTACTTTTTTTCCAATTTGAACATTGCTTTAACTATTTTTTGAACCTCATTTTTCATTTGAGTGCCATGTTCACTTTGATAAGAGATCATTCTCCCGTTTTCATATCTCACTGCCAAAAGGGACTCCTGGTTATCTCTGATTGCAGGCAATTCGAACTTTAAGTAAGCCTGTCTTTATCAACTACTGTTTTAACAGCTGATTAATTAGTGCTGCGGAGATCCAGGGGAGGCCTTTATCTGAAGAGCAGTTCAACCATTAGCAAAGGAAACTTCCTTGTGCACCAGCAGCTCAGATAACAAGGTAAGATAATAGCTCACAATCCTTCTCTGCCTAATGCAAACAGGAGCACTCCCTCTTATCCCAACACAGGGGCCAGAGTAAATGCTCAGCCAAATTCTCAAAATACCGTGACCGTCACTGGCAAAAACTGGTCATTTCTGTGAATGCTTTTTAGAATAAAACCTTGCAATATAACAGAACAGCCAATGGCTGACAGCACAACTAGTATTGGATAGTATTCACAGGAGGAAATCAAGCCCCAGTAGGATTTAGCAGTGAGCATAGTGGGACATTTCTTATCACTAGAGAGTTGGTCTGTGAGCCTGGAACCAGTCCTCTTATTAGCTCTGGACAAGCCTGTAACTCAGTTGCCCTCTCTGTAAAATGGAGATGATAACAGTACTTGGCATCATTGTGAGAACTGAGTAACCCAATGCTTCCAATGCTCTTAGAATTTTTCTATCACATGAAAAGTAATGTTGATGGTCATTACTAAGTTAGGAAAGATGCAAGTATTTGGGTTCTTTAAATCCTAGTAGAGTTAACCAGAGGACATTAAATATAACCAGGCAGAGTCTAGGTCTGTGACTAGGCATAGATTCTTAAAATTCTCGCCACCACCATCACCCGCCACTATTATGACTTCTACTGGCAGCAATCATCAGGTAACTAATAAGAGTTAACATTTGTCTATATGTTCTGTAAGTATAAACCACTTTAAGTGGATTAATATACTTAACCTTCACAATCCTATGAGATAGGTACTATTTTTATTCCTATTTTACAATTGCTGAGATTGAAATCCAGAGAACTGGAATGCCCTGCCCAGGGTCACACAACTTATAAAGCTGAAAGAGATTTGGGCCCAAATAGTTGGGCCGCAGACTACCCATGGTTACTATTGCAACCACATATTAGTACCACTCTGTCCCTCTCTGCGGATGCTCAGAAAGGGCAAGTGACTTACACAAGACCTAAGCTTAATAAAGAATTGTGCCAAAATTCAAAGCTAGATTTTCTCCCAACTGTTGTTTGTGTACTATGATGCCTCTTAGTGTGGAAGTTTGGGGGAAGGGGGTGTTTAGGGTTAATAAGGGCAGATATCTGACCGAGAACCCAGGATCGTGGGTCTGACTCACTTGACTTTCTACCCCTTGGGATGCCCTCCAAGGCTCCTGCCAGAGACCTTGCCTTATTCATGTTTGCACCACCATGCCTAACCTATGCTTAGCACATATGAAGAAGCACATAGTGCAACACCTGTTAGGGGGCCAATCCAGGGGAAGGAGATCTTAATCTCCTTCAGTACAGAACAATCAGCAAAGAACAATCATGAGAGCTGATTAAAAGAAATTATTACTCCTAAGAGACAGAATGTGATTTAACATTTTTTAACAGATGAGAACCATCAAGAATATTTTAAGGCTAATGCATGAAAAAGCACAAAGAAACTTTTTGAGGGGAGTAAGCCAAGCAAATGTTGAGACCTGGGGGTCATCACATTTCAGGGGAGGCAGCATGCCATTTGTGCTTAAGACTGTCTTTTTCCTTTATATAATATTGAATGGTCTATACAAATAAGCTCAGCAGTGCTTTTCTGAATAGAAAAACTATAATTAATTTTTAGCTTAAAACACCAAGTCATTTTTGGAGAGCATAGACGTTAGTATAAATCTCAGCTTCTTAATTCTGTACCTACCTGGGAAACCCTAAACCACTTTTCCTGCTGACTTTCTCAAAAGATCAACCTCTGGTCATCTGGTGGTAGATGCATCAAAGGAACTAATTGACCCCCTTAGGACATATCCCCAAACTTCAGTCCCTCAGTGGAGAAGGAAATGTCACATCAATTATGGAGGCTAGTTGGCAGGGGGCTGAAATTAAGACTGGGCTAGAGGACTTGAGAAACTTGTTCAGCTCTTGCATAAACATTTATAGAGCAGCTAATGTGGACAAGGCCCTGGGGGATACAGAGATGAGTCTCGCGTGCCCTTTCCCTGGAGGAGTATCCAGTTACAGCATAAATAACAAGAAGGCAGAGGGTGTTAAGTGCCATAAACGATGAGCAGGTGAAGTGCTGGGGGAGCATTCGGAGCTCAGAGAAGGCATCTGCCCAGGTTCTGTTGCACTGTCATTAGCAGTTCCTTTCTGTGGCTTTCCCTAAGAGTAGAAACAGAAAAATGTCACACCAGGTGAAAACGTTTTCTGAGCAACGCCAAGAATAAATAATGTATCTGTGAAGTGTGTGTATGTGTGTGCAAAAGATGTTTATATTAGCATCATTTATAAATACAGAAAAAAAGAGAAACCTGGCACAGAGGATTTACTTGATGAGCTACTATGCAGCTATTTAAAAATCACATAGCTTAATATTTAACCAGGGGAAAATATCATATGTTACTAAAGTTTTCATGTTTGAAAACAATAATTTATATATGCCTGTGTGTTAGTATATAATAGAAGTTTGAAAGCACACACACACAAAGGTCAAATTAGCTATGGTTATCACTGAGTGGGAGAATTATGTGTGATTTCTGTTCACTGTGATTTTCTGTTTTGCAAGTTTTCTGAACTACCGTGTATGATTTTAGTGTTATTAAAAATAAATACATTCTGATAAGAATGTGCTGTCGCCATCCTCCCCTACAAACTACATTCTCAGAGCCCACACGCTTCAGTCACTCATACTCACATTCCGCTAGATCGATGTCATTTGTTCTTGAGACGACGTCTTGCCTTTGGGTTGCCCCGCTCTCTCGGCTATGGCAGTGTTTGAGACCAGACAGGAAAGCCCTGTTGTTGGTTCTGTGTCCAGGTTGCCTGAGTTTTTACCAGTAAATGTTTTTATTTGCTTCCCCATGGGAATTTTTTCTCTTCATTCTATTTGAATATTTGTATGTCTGTGCCATAGTTGCTTATCTGGTTTTCCAGGGGACCTATCTGGGGATAACTAGGGTGTGGATGGTGATGGCCATGGTGCCTGACTGTGGCCTCTCCCTGGGGCTGCTCTTGGAACATTGAGCTCCCAGGCTCCTCCCATTGGTGCCAGTCCCAGGTGGCTTGGGTCCCTGGAAGGCAACAGTGGTAACTTGTTCACTTCTGTGGCCCTTCCCCCTGCCTCTCCCTGTCACCATCCTTTACCCTGCCTCACCACCATGTCACTATTACTCTGGGTAAGCTCACCCACAGAGAGGTGAGGATTTTTGTTGTTGTTGTTGTCTGACTTTTTCTTAGCCATTCTTAAATAGTTTGCAGGACTGGCTTCATGGACCTAATGAAGGTCCCACGTAGCACAAGGCCCTATGCTCTCAAGGTCCTCGTACTTGGCTTATTGCTCTGCTTTTGCTGCCTTAAGATTCTTAATAACTTTTGAATGAGAAACTATGTTTTTATTTTACATTGGGCCCTGCAAATTATGTAGCTGGCCCTGATGGTTTGGCCACCAGGTAAAGTTTTGCTTGGAGAGGCAGAGTGAAAAGAGCAAGACATTTGAAGCCAGGCAGTCCCATGTTTGAATCTCAGCTCTGCCGCCTAGCTGTGTGAGCAAGTCTTAGTTTCCCCATCTGTAAAACAGGCATATGTAGAGACACCTACTTTAGAGCTGATGTTAAAAATGAATATATTCATGTATAAAGCTTTTAACACATATTAGAAATAAATAATACTATTTTAAAATGGATTATTATTGAATAACTATAGCTTTAAGACACTCCTCCCCTCAAATGTAATCTTGCTCTTTGAGTTTACCTTTTACTTGATTAAGGACACATAAATTAGTTTTCCTGATGCCCACACTAAATAGTGTCCAGGACATCATCAAGTACAATCTCATGCCACCCTGAACTAAAGGACCAGGACTGGGATGTCTGGACTCGGCCTGTCTGTCGGATGTCCCTGACATCCTCCCCATGAAGGCCTGGGTGGTCTTTGTCTTCCCAATTGTTCAGGAGCTGTAGCTTAGGGGTTACCGCATCTTCCGTGTTTCCTCCCCTTCCTCCCCTAGGTGACAGAGGTGGTTCCTCTGAAAATAGGACTTCTATTGGGTGAATCTAATAACTCAAAATTTCTGAAGTTGGTATTTAGGTTCAGTGCCTTCCCTGTCCTAGCTCCACACTGGCTTTTAGGTCACTCTTGGTCTCAGATCTGCTTTTGCTCCATTGCCTCTATCTAAGCTCCAGTAGCAAGAGTACTTCCTTTAGAACATTTATATTATTTTTATTCCATTTGATCCTTGAAAGTATACTAAGAAGGGGTCAGAATGATCTCACCATTTCTCAAATGAGAGAATGAACACTAGCAAGATAAAGTGACTTATTCAAGGAGGCCCAGCAAGCTAGGGAAAAGCCAGGTGTAGGGAAACTATAAGTCTTATTCATTCATTCATACATGCATTCACTCATTCATTAAATGCTACTGGGCTTGGTGCAATGGTAACAAAAACAGACAGTGCACCTACCCACGGGCAGTTTATGATCTACTTAGGAGAAACAGATATTAAACAACTAATCACAATAATAAATGTAAACTTTCCATTGTGTTAAGTGCTGGGAAGAAGAGGTAGTTAGGGCCAGGTTCTGACTGGTCAAGGGCTAATGAATCTGCTTCTTTGAAAAAAGCAAGGGGCAACTCTAGGCTTACACATTTTTATTTATTTAACCGTTTATGTGATACTTTCATAAATAAAGTATTTCTCTGAAAGCAAAACAACTCATTTCACTGGGTAGCTATCAGCAACTTAGAATCTCTTTCCCTTTCAGCCTTTCTCATCACTGCTGTTTTTCCAGGGGAGTATGCTACGGCAGAGTGATCTGAGTCTTGTGGGCCTACTTGGGCTCAGCACATTGAGAAATATCGGAATGTTTAGATCCTTGGGAATCAGAAAAGTTTGTGATCTTAACCCTGTACTCTTGATCTACAACATCATGCCGCCAAACACCCAACTGCTGGGGCACCAAAGGGAAGGTTGGCACACATTAGCATTTACACTTGGTGCTGAGGACCCTCCTTGTTTGTTACCATTCGGATCTTGTTCTGACACCTGTTTATTTATTGAAAAACATTCCTTCTGGCACCATGCAAGACACTACAGATGGACTAGAAAGTGTAAAGGATGAGGTCCCCAGTCCCAGGAACTTACTGAAGTCAGACACTAAGCAAAAAATTATATGAATGAAAATATAATTGCAAAATACAGTAAACTCTAAGAAGAAAAGAGACCATTACACAGGGAAAGAATAAAAGGAGCATCAAGTAAGGCCTCTCTGAAGAGAAGATGACATTTGAGCTGAGAGGTGAAGAATGAAATGGAGTCCGAGAAGGTACATAGGAAGAGGATGAGTTTTCTGAGCAGAGGGAAGAGGGCGTGTGAAGAGGTTTGACAAGGAGAGGAGCAGAGGGACAGAGAAAGACAGACAGGTGTACAGGGCACCTGAAATGGCAGTTATTCGTGGTATTTCCCAAAAGCCTAAATCAAATGCCAACTCAATACCTAAATTCAAGAACAAAGGTGTGTTTTCTGTATTTTAAATTTTTCTTTGGGTGTAATTTTGGATGCAATTTGATAGATAGCATCTTTACAATGGCCCGCGGTACTGAAATAATCAGAAAGTTCCCTTTTTTGTTTGGTTTTGCTCCCATTTATAAGTAGCTTAAATGTTGAAGAATGCTTTCCCCACCTTTGGCCTATCTCTTCCCTTCCCCATACCAGTTTTGAGCTTCATATTTGCATTTCTGGCCTCTGAAACAGAACTTGTCCTTTCTGTCACCATCTAGAAAAGGGACAGACATCTTAACAGTGCCCTGCTCCCGATTGCCTGAAAGCTCCTGTTCTGTCTGTATCGACTGATGGCTTCTTTCTCCGGGCCAAGTGCATGTTAGGTTAATGTGGCCCTGAAAGCAGTTTTATAATCTGAAGAATAAACAGATTGCTTGTCAAATTCACTTTGTCTGTTCTGTTGTGACCTACTGACATTTACACTGCAGTGCGGAAGCATGGCAAAAGCGTTGGTTGCCTACATCGACTATTTCCATTACGGAAAGTGTGACTATGCTGGAAAGGGGTGACACCCTTACCTCAAGGTCATAACCAACAAAGACAGTGGGATGGACTGCTCAGTAGTTATTCAAACTTTGAATCATTTTAGAAAATACCCTTGAAAAAATAGATACATAGGTGAGATTTTTTTAAAAATAAAAACCTCCCTTACTAAAGCCATTGTTTTGAGACAATTCATGATTTTTAAATTACAAAAGCCATGGGCATGATGAAAGTGTTTTTTAGTGATAAAGGAAAGGGTTTCAAAAATCCTACAACAGCATTGAGAGGTCATGTAGTTGCCTTGCTCCATCTCAGTTTCCTTCCCTCCTTTTTATAAGAATCTCCAGCCACAAGGCCCTTTCAGTGTGGACCATGACATATTTGGATAGCTTGAATCATTTGGAAATTCTTCCTAGCATGGAACCAGAATTTACCTTTATTTTCTACCCATTGGCTCTACTTCTCTTTGCACTGGGCACCACAGATACTTACTCTGCCGAGTCATCATTGAGGAAAGAACAGTGAACTCAATTTCTCTAGGCATCTGGTTTGAATTAACTATTTCACAAATCTTTTTTTTCTAACTGGCACCAAATTTCTTTATAATGAAAAAAAACCCATTTTCACCTTATAAACAAAAACTTCCAAACATCATCATGTAAAAAATGTTCCAATGGTTTCTTATTCTGAGGAGGCAGGTTTTCTTCTAAGCGCTTTAAATAGAAAATTAACATTTTTCTGAACATAGTGATTTGATGCTTTTTTTCCTTTTCACGACAGCATGTTGAAATTTTAGGAAAACATTGTGACTTAATGGAAGGTACTTATCAGTGAGAACCAATCATCTCTGCTACCTAGAGAGTAAATGCCACCATGGCTTCAGTCCTTCTAAAGCCTGGTGGTACAGTCCATCCCCAAAGAACCGGTGATTGCTGGTCCAAATAATTGCTGGGCTTAGCTGCCAGATTCATTCAGAAATTGCTGGTATTGTCCTCTGTAAAATGATATGTCCCTATGATCTCTCTCTCTTTTCAGCAAACCAGAATCCTGGATATAATTTGATCTTCATTGTGGAGAGGGACGCTGAATCAGATAATAGAAGACTTGAAGAGTTTAAGTAACACAGGATCAATCTTATGTTCTCCATCCGGCTCTGCTCCCCAGCTGAGGTGGTTGCTCGGGGCTCAAGTCCATTTGATGGAAACTGAGGAAAGAATATTTTGAGTCTACAACCCAACTTAAGGGTTTTCTCTTTCCAGACCCCCATCCCCAAAATCTACCCAAATCTTAGAGTTACATCTCACAAAGGAGGTGCCAAGACTGCTTCTTTGCTCAAGTATTGCACTCACCTGGAGCCCACAGGTAGCAATTTACCACATCCTCTGCATTTGACAGAGGGCTAAGAATTAGAGGAGGTGTTTTGCTCTCCTGTCACTTTTCTCTTCACGGTATAATTATCTGAGTTCCTAGGTGCTGCACTGATATATGAAGAAATCCAAAGAAGAAATACAATATGTCTGCATTGTCTTTCATCATTAGCCCTTGATTAAATATTTCTTACCCTGGGCTAAGGTAGCATAGGGTGGATAAGCCGTGGGCTGCGAGCCAGAACAGGTGAGCCTTAATCTCTTTTCCACAAGTATTACTGTGTGTCGTTAGTCAAATCATTTACCATCTCTGAGGCTTGGTGTTTTCTTCTATAAAACCAGAGAATATGTTGGATTATTTCTGAAATGCCTCCTGGCACTAAGTTTTGTTTTATTCTATGATTATGATTTGTACTCAAAATCATAATGAAAAAATTACTCTAAATACCAAGTAAAGGTGATTAAAATCAGTAAATCATTTAATCTAATGATGATCTATTGAGGTTTCCTCCATAAGGTAATTTCTAATTCTGCCTGTCGATTTGAAACAGCTGTTAATATCAGGGAGGTGGCAGGAATTAAAGCTATTATTTTTATGTAAGCGTAGTACTTTTTCTTAAGTTGGAAGTACCTCTTAAGGGATATTTTGAAGCAACCTATGCATTTCACAGCCTTTATAATTAAATTCTGAGACATTTACTAGCTTTATGTACTTATTATTATATCTAGGTATGCCTAAAAGTAGCAAGACTAGTTTCTGAAAGCTACACACCCAGAGAAGTCTCATGGTGTGTCATCCATCATCTACTAAACTCCATAGAAATGTCATATTTTAAGGATGGATAGAATATACTGGGTCATTTATTTCTCGTGCCCCTGACCTTTTTGTTGTCTACAAAGAAAGCGAGTAAAAATGAACAAACAGAACAACAAAAAAGCCTACAATTAAATCCAGGTCTTAAGTAATAATATCATTTTATATTTGAATGGTGCTTTAAAATAAATTCATTCTAGTATTCCCACAGAAATTATTTTATTAGCTTTTCCCATTACCCTTGTGAAGTACAGAGGAGGGTGATGTTATCCCCGCTTTATAAGTGAAGAAATGAAAGCTGGGCAGTTAAACTCGGAAACAGAAAGGAGACAGGGTCCCTGGGTTCCAGTGTTGAAGCCAGAATGCCATCAAATGGGGTCTCCCTTTCAACAGATGTTAGCATTAGGGAACATTGTATTAGCCTTGCTTTTCCTGAAATGACAACTCATCAAGCACATGATAAAAGCAAGTTTCTTGAGTCTCAAATGGCTTGTCTCCTGCATGGTGTCAGGCATCCATAATCCATGGTTTCGAAGAGGATTTCTTATCATTCTGACTGTGACTAACGACTACAGCCTGTGGTGTACACATAAGAAAACAGCACCCAAAGCTCTGAATGAGCTAGAAGTTCCATGAAGCCAGCTTGGGTTTTCTAGGCAACTGACACTGACTGACATCACAATGTACTAAGAGAAGAATCTGTTGTATAAAATGTGGTTTTGATGTATTCAGATGTCTAAAAACATTTTTGGGAAGGGATAGTGTTTTCTGCTTGAATTTTGGATGGACAAATGACAGACATTGTGCCATAGAAGGGTGGGTTGGTTTGGATTTTTTTCTTATCTTCTAACATACCTGGACTTGAGCAGCAAGAAGGTCAGAGTGGCAGTCACATTTTAAGAGCTCCTAAGTGTAATGCTACAGCCTGAAGAGACATCTCATACAATTCAAGTGACCCCTGCACACTTCCTGCAGGTCACCTTACATTTCTTAGCTTGAGGCCTTTGCAGAATTCATACCAGCTGTGAAATTATTCATTTCCATGAAGCCCTGCAACAAAGAAGCTCGCTCTCTGCTTTCTGGTAAGCCTTGCTGAGCTATCTAGAATTGTGGTTTAGCTCCACAGCCTTGGACCTTTCGCAAACAATATCATTTCTTTCAAATGAAGATAATAGCAAGCAAAGCTACTATCATTATTACTTTCTCTCCCACTCTTTTTTTTCTCCCTCTGTGAATGTTTCAAGGTTTTGGAAGCAGGGGGAAAAATTCAGGTTTGCAGGTCAGTAGTAACAACTTTGGACAAAACTTCTTCAATAAAGCTTCACAGTATTTTATTGAGCCTATTTGAAAGCAATAACTTGCAGAGACAAGTAACATCTTGCAAACTTGTTGGCTATTCAGCTTTGTCATCTTATTTCTTAAGGAAAATATCAAGTAGCTTTGTATTTTAACACCCTCTGTTTCATGCTGCCTTAGTAAAGTAAAATATTTTTCAAAGTTAGGTCCTAGGAGAATGCAATCTCAAAGATTTATTTAGTGAAAGGAGATATAATTTATAGGGCAGAAGTAGAAGTACATAAGTGAAGTTGAGTTTACATGAAATCACTGTTTCAGAATTCTCTAAGTATCTTTGGGTGGGGAAAATTTGGGTTGATCCATTTTCTGGGAATGCATCAAAATTGTAGAAACTTGTAGTGGGAATATGAATCATAGTCGCTGAAGTTTCAGGAGGTCCTTAAGTGCCTTGCAGTCCAATCTCTATGATATAGGAGTCTCCTCTATAATAACACAAACTCTGTTTGGATGTCTCCAGTGATGGAGAGCTCACACCCTCACGAGGCAGCTCAGCCCATATTGAATAGTTCTTATCTTCCCAAACTTCTTCCTTGAACTAGAATTTTCTTTCCTTTTTAACTCCCATCCAGTTCTAGTCTTTGGAATATGGTGTCATCACATTTGGAGACAAATGTGACAACCTTGAGTATTTGCTTCTCTGAGATAAATATCCTCCTAAAATAAAAAGTTTCTCCTAAAATAGGGTTACTATAACTTTGATTAAAAAAATAAACATTTGGGTAATTGGAAAGACATTCAATATTCCCAGCATTGAATATGTTAAGGATATTATGTCTCCCTGCAGTAATCTATAAATTCGATGTGATCCCAATCAATAAATACATAAATTCTAAATGACACATTTTTCAAAACTCATTCAATTTGCTGAGGGCTTCCTATGTATCAGGCACTATTCTAGCTACTGTGTATACATATACATCTGTAGAATAGACAAAATTGGTTACTCATGGGGTTTACATTCTAGAGGAGAAAGACAAAAAATGCTTATTATTTAAGAAAGTTTTTAAGTGAGATGAAGACAACATAATATAGCAGTTGGGTAGAGAATAACTATTGTAGGTATGTGAGTGGGTGTGTTTAGCTAGGGCAGGTGGGGAAGCCTCTTACAGAGATAGCTTTTGAGCTGAAACCTTAAGGATGAGCAAGAGTCAGTCCTACAACTCACAGAGAGGTGAATCTTCCCAACAGAGAGAGGGACCAGCAAAAGCAAAGGCCCTGAGATAATTCTTTTGTTCAAGGGAATGCAAGGAGGCCAGACTTGCTAGAGTGGAGTGGATGATGGGGAGGATGATGAGTGTAGTGGTCAGTTAACCAATTGTCAACTCCTATATATTTCATGATAAGCAGCTGGGTTTCATCAGAAAATTTTAGTCTGACTTAAGAAGATCACTCTGTCTACTGTGTAGAGAATCAACTGAAAGACAGTCATGAGACAGAAGTAGAAACAGACCAGTTGGGAGCCCAGGGATGAGGGAGAGAGGATGAAGCTTAAACTATAGTAGTAGCAGAGAAGATTGGGAGGAGGAGATAGGGCTTTGTGATGTATTTTGGAAATAGCATTGATAGATCTTGCTGATGGATTGTGAAGGGAAGAGAGAGAAGCCAAGGACATTGCCAAAGTTCATGGCCTTAGCAAGGGGAGAGGGCAGTGCTGCCATTTGCATGTCTAGTTAAGGCTCAGGGAGGCAATGGGAATTGGGTCAGGAAGCATGAGTTCTGTCCTGCACACATTAAGTGTACAGCCTCTCAGACCTCCAGGCAGGGATTGTGTGTAGACTATTGGAGAGAAAAATCTAGAGCTTGTTGGAGAGATCAAGTTTGGAGAAATAAAGTTTTGATGGGTGTAGGACAGCATAAAATTGAGTAGATAGAGGAAAGGAGGAAAGAGAAGAGCCTGGGAAGGGCAGATGAGAAGAAGAAAAAGGAAAAGAGGTGAAGGGAAGAAGAGAGGAGAGGCATGAGATGCTCTGATACTTAGAGATTGGATTTAAGAGATTGGACAGCAGAGATGTAGGAGTGACCAATGAGGTTAGAGGAAAAGCAGGAGAATATGGTAACCCCAAAGCCTCAGAAGGTAATGTCAGGAAAGAAAGAGTAATCATTTGTGTGAAATGATATTGAGAGTCAAATAGAATAAGAACAGAGGACTGACCATACATAGATTTGCCAATGAAGGACATCAATGGCCTTGATGAAACCTGCTTCAAGGGAGTGGTGGAGAGAAAGCCTAACAACCTGTTTGAAAAGAGAATGGGATGTAAGAGCAAATACAGACAACTCAGAAGGATTTCTAAAGAAAGGGTAAGCAAAGAAATGGGGCAAAAGAACTAAGAAATAGAACCAACGGATATTTTTTGAGGAGGTAAATGATATAAACGGATATGTAGTTGTGTAGTTAGCAAGCTTTATTTTTGACACAATTGCTAATAATGCAAACTAGGCTTCTATCTATCTATTATCTATCTATCTATCTAAACCATGACACACTGTTAACTTATTAAATGGAAAGTCAACCAAAATCTCCAGTTTTTTGGATGACCTCTATCAGTGTTCTTTTTCTAACTCAAGCAGCTTTCACATTTATTACTGATCAATGATGTTAAATTATTTCTTCCCAATAATGTACTCTGTTGGGATGGTCTTTGAATCCGATTTTTTGCATCTGTGATACTGAGACTTACTTCATTGCCATGCACATTGCATTAATGTGAATATTTTGGATATGTTTTTTTACCTTGCTATGAAACCACTTTTTGAAGTTCTACAATGTTCAAAGAACATTTGCCAAATAATTAGTATTATAAGTCTTTCCATCAGTGCAAATGAAGCCAGATATGTTTCTGTATGTGCTGAGAAACCATGATCAAACTATTGGCATTTGCAGAAGCCTTGAACTAACCGTGATCATGTTGTATCCTTATTCATTCTGAGTAGTAATTCTAGATTGACCTTTGACTTATTCCATGTATTCAGGCCTCTTACAAATGGGTTTCTTTTTGCCATTAACATTAGAATCACAAAGTTTTAGAGATTGAAAAAACTTGATTTTTTATGTCCATACTACTCAAAGCAATTTACACATTCAATGCAATACCTATTAAAGTACCAATGGCTTATTTCACAGACATAGAACAAACACTTCAAAAATTTATATGGAACCATAAACATCCCTGAATGGCTGCTGTAATTTTGAGAAAGAAGAGTAAAGTAGGAAGGATCACAATACGCAACACTAAACTATACTACCAGGCCACTGTAATCAAAACAGCCTGGTACTGGCATAAAAACAGGCACATGGACCAATGGGACAGAACAGAGAGCCCAGAAATAAACCCAAGCCTCTACAGTCAATTAATGTTTGACAAAGGAGGCAGCAACATAAAATGGAGTAAAGATAGCCTCTTCAACAAATGGTGTTGGGAGAACTGGACAACTACATGCAAAAAAATGAAACTCAAGCACCAACTTACACCTTATACGAAAATAAATTCAAAGTGGATAAAAGATTTAAATATAAACTGTGACACCATTAACATCCTAGAGGAGACCATAGGTAGGAAAATCTCAGATATTTCACGCAGAAACTTTTTTACTAACATGTCCCCTAGAGCAAGGGACATAAAGGAAAGAATAAACAAATGAGATCTCATCAAAATTAAAAGCTTCTGCACAGCTAAAGAAAACAGTATCAAAATAAAAAGAGAACCAACTGTATGGGAAAACATATTTGCTAATGATACCTCAGACAAGGGTTTAATCTCCAAAATATATACAGAACTTACACGACTCCACTCTAAGAAGATAAGCAACCTAATTAAAAAATGGGCAAAGGACTTGAACAGACACTTCTCCAAGGAGAACATACAGAAGATTCAAAGACATATGAAACGATGTTCAATATCACTAGCTATCAGAGAGATGCAAATTAAAACCACAATGAGATACCACTTCACACCAGTCAGAATGGCCATCACAAACAAAGCAACAAACAACAAGTGTTAGAGAGGTTGTGGAGAAAAGGGGACCCTAGTGCACTGTTGGTGGGACTGCAGACTGGTACAACCACTATGGAAGGCAGTATAGAACTTCCTCAGAAAACTAAAAATGGATCTGCCTTTTGACCCTGCAATTCCACTGCTGGGACTATATCCTAAGAACACTAAAACACCAATACAAAAGAACCTTTGCACCCCGATGTTCATAGCAGCACAATTTACAATAGCTAGGTGCTGGAAGCAACCTAGATGCCCATCAGTAAATGAATGGATCAAAAAGCTATGGTACATTTACACAATGGAATTCTATGCAGCAGAAAGAAAGAAGGAGCTCCTACCCTTTGCAACAGCTTGGATGGAGCTGGAAAGCATTATGCTAAGCGAAACAAGCCAGGCAGTGAAAGACAAATACCATATGATCTCACCTTTAACAGGAACCTAATCAACAAAACAAAGAAACAAGCAAAATATAACCAAAGACCCTGAAATGGAGAACAGTCTGACAGTGACCGGAGGGGAGAGAAGAGGGAATTTCAGGGGAGAATGGGAAGGGTTTACAGGAACAAATTTAAAGGACACATGGACAAAAACTAGGGGGAGGGGGGTAAAGGGAGGGAAGGGGGGAGGGTTGGGTGGGTGGGCTGGAATAGGAGTAAAAGGGAGAAAACTACTTGAAAAATGATTAAAATTTAAAAAACAAGAAAAAAAGAAAAAACTTGATTTTTTGCCCTCAAAATCAGTTCTTTACATAAGACCACTTATACATAATAGAGAAAATTATTTTAGAAATACTTGACTGGATAAAATTGAAATCTAGAAATTTGCTAGATGCAGTTAAAATTCTTATGTGCTCAATAAGAACATAGCACTGTTCTATTAGGAACTATTCAGTTAGCAACTTAATCATCAACAGCTGCTGCAAGAAAAGTTTTAGGTTATGCCTTCAAAGGTGTATTTTTTAAAAGCAGAATTGTAACTCAAAGTAGTATTAGTTTATTTACTGAGGGTTTCATAAAAAAAAAAAACAACAGGAAAGGAGAGGAAAAACTAAAACACAAGTGATTACCAAAACAAACAAACAAACAAACAAACAAACAAACAAACAAACAAACAGAGTCCCCAGTTTCCTAAAGAATTCTGCCTCCCATTCATAGAACTCTCCTTTTAGGAAGCCTGTACAAAGGGCAGACCCCAGTGGGTCACATTTATTTTTTGTTTTATATCTAGGCCACCTTTCCCCCCGTTTTCCTTATTCAGGTACCTTGAGTTTTCTACTGCCTCCTCCTCTGTCGTCTTCCCTCTCTCTATCCCAATGAAAACCTACTCAAGTGAAGAACTATATATTAGCCATTCACATTTTAGTATAAATTTTTAAATATTTTTCTTCTCCAAGATACCTATATTTAAGCTGTTAATAGTTATTATGGAAAGATGTTTATTAGTTCTATTAATAGAATTTTAGACAGAATTATTCTAGAATTAGAATCTCCTCCAAAAGCTTATTCTTTTGCTAGAGCAAATGGTATTTGGTTAATCTCTCTAAAGGTGTTTTGCTTAGGCTTCTGGAGTCATGATAACAATTAGTATACTTGCTGTAAATTCACTTATCAAGAGAGAGTTAAAAAGAAACTCAGATTTAAGGAACTTCCCCAGGAAATGTTGCCAAGAGAGAATGTAAAGAAAGATACAAAGATCCTTAGGAAGCATATCCTTTCAAGCAGGATTTAAAAGTAAGAAAAGCAAAGAAGCTAAGAGCTGAAAGGAGCCTTGCAAATCACCATGCTCAATAGCCTCACTTTATTAACAACAAAAATAAGGCTAGAGAGGGTGAACACTTGCTCACTGACATTTGGCTGTTAGTGGTAGAAATTAGACCAGCACTCAGATCTCCATATTGGTTTGAAGTTCGTTCGTTCATTCATTCATTCATTCATTCATTCATCAAACACTCATGGAAAGTCTCCTGGATCCCAGGCTCTCTCTGCAGTTTTAGGATACAGTCATGAATAAAGCAGACCTAGTTCCTATGTGAGTAGAAATGTTGATCACTTTGTCACTGCTGTGGGTCAAGAGCTGTTCCCCAGATGATTGCACAAGAACCTGACTGACCTGCAGGACACGTCAGGGAGCAAACTTCCCTGATTAATTACAATCAGCAAAGTGCTTAATGGGAGCATAGCAGGAGCTGACATAAGTACTTTCTCACCACAGATTTCAGGGGAATTTCAACTCACACATTTCTGACTCACTGGTCATTTAAATATTTATTGGCTATTAAGAAGATTGGATATCCAAGATTCTTCTGTCATAGCTATGATTTGAAAAGTAAAGACCCTTACATTCTACCAATAAGTTAATAGAATCACAATAGACTCTTTTTTTCTTTATTTTTAATTCAAACATGCCGCATCATAGCCAGAACCAATTTGGCCCTCCAGTTTTGCAAAGATTAATTGGAGTGCTATTATACAATAGCATATCTGGTAATAAATATGAAGGAAAAACTTTTCTCCTGTTGTAAGTGCCTAATTTCCGATACACAAACATTTCAAAATCTGTATTTTGAGGCAAAGAGACTACATTTTCCTGAGCAACTCATAAATTGTTGAATCAGTTTTGCATGTGTTGTTTTACTTAATCAAACAACCAACCTCCCCTATCTCCTCCTCCCCTCCCCACCCCCAGCCCCAGCCTTACCTCAAAAGGAGCGGGGGTTTGGATTTAGAGAGGCTTAGATTCCAGCCCTGATGCTTTTTGGTATGTGATAAGCTACTAGCCAGTTTAAGTCCCAGTTTATTTGTAAATTGGGGACAATAGCACCTCCTCAAAGAATTGCAATGAGATTTACATGTGGGGTAGTATGAGGGCAGGGTGGGCTCACCCCCATACCTATGTGATGGTATTTAGGAAACATTAGTCCTTCTTTTCCCTTCTTCCTTTCTTTCAAACTGCTTATTTCTCTTATTACTTGCTGTGTGGTTCCAGGGGTCTGCTCTGCAATCTCACTTTCATTTGCTTTCCCTGCCTTGACCTCACACAGCTCAAGGCCTTCGGCTCCCAGGAAGCCTGGCTTGGTCAGCCCAACCTACTCTTCAGCCTGCCAGCTTTGCACTCACTCCTCCCCCTCCTTAGATGGATGTTCATCTCTAAGAGTTTACGCCATATGTTATCATGAAAGCTGCATTCCAGTGGGGCCCTCTTCTAGGCACTTCTAGTAACTTACCCATAGTCTGTTAAGGGAGGGTAATACATGCAAATGGCTATTGTATATTTATTACATAAAGGAAAATAAATATCAAGATGATACGTTCAATATAATTACATTTTGTGTTGTAAAATGCCTATCTAATCTATGTGTACATGCATAGAAAATTTTTTGGATTGATGAACACACAAAACAATGTTTACTTTTAACGAGTAAGATTAGAAGATAGTAAATAAATACAGGACTTTTATTTTTTTACTTAAGTGAACTGGTGTCCTATTTTAATTTTTAATAAAAATTATAGAACAAAAATTACTTAAAATATAATGAAGAAAAAATGTATATTGAATTTTAAAGGACCTGGGATTAGATATTTGAGATATTTTCAAAACAGGTAACAGAATGATGTACTCTCTCATTTTAATGATAAGATAATCTTGCTAATTATATACAAGAAGAGATATGTTCTTTTAGATTATTTGATATAGCACAATCTAAACTCCTACTTCAATTAAATTTGGAGGTGACCATTATCCTTACAGAACTAAGTCTTCCTGCCCAGTGGAACCTGTACTTGAGTTTGATTACAGATTATTCACAAACCAGAAAGCACACAAAGGTTGGGCAATTGGAAGTATTTATTAGAAGACCACAAGTTCAAAATGAAAATAAGGCCTATTTATTGTAGATTCAGGTTCAACAAATTTATAGAGAGCATGAACTATGCATTGCGTATTGTTCTATGCATTTTTCCATATATTTTTCTTATATGGGTGTCAAAACAATCTGGTGGAAGAGGCTATGCTAGCCTCATTTACAGGTGAGAAAACTGAGGTTTGGTAGAGAGACTGTGACTTGGCCAGTAACTTGTTCAGCTAATGTTGATGAAACCAGGACAAAAACTGCTCCTTTGACTAACATTTGTGCTCTCTTCTTGGCATCACACTGCTGGCGAGGATACTCTGAGTCATCAGAATATCCAATAGCCATGAGTCATCATGGCTTCCCAGGAACACTCAGAGGAACCAAAAGGGCTCCTGAAATCAACTTAGCATGCTGTCCCCCTGGGCTGTGGCAAATACCCCTTGTCTACAATCATTGTAACCATACTTACCAAATGCCTATACTGGCATTTATCTGCAGCAACCCCATGGCATTCCATCCTCCCCCTGCCCCCACGACAGAAAACAAAATCATCCAATTATTACTGAAAGCTTTTTCCTGTGACACGATTGCCAGTATAAAACTGGTTACTGACAACTTGGAGACAATGACACTTGCTGTGTCCTTTCTAGTAAGCTATTTGACTGAAATTCGAATTTCACTGTGCTTCTATTGCAGCTAAACAAAGTCTATATCTTGTTGTAAGTAACAGAACTTATTTATACTTGATATCCTTTGAAAAGTGGTGGCACTTCAGCAACTCAAACATAAAGTCTTGCCTAATTCTTCCAGACGAAGTGACACATCATCAGAATGCAGCATTGTTCATATTTAAACATTGGCCTACACCTATCCGTTCATTTCCGAAATTGTTTTGAGATCCACCAGGGGGAGATGAATCTATGTATGTGTCTTGACCAGGCCTCTCAGTACTTGGAGGGCACCCACAGTAACTGAAGGCTCACCCAGGTACCGGATCCTGCATGACCTGTTTGTTTTCCACAGCTCCGTGATGAGTTTACAGTGAGTTATGCATGACTTTTCTCATTGCCGAGATTTTGGCCAGCATTTCTTGCCCATCATTCTTCATTCTTGTATTTGCGTTTTGGGTGAGTCATTGCCTTACTTGTCATCGAGGCTTCCTGGGATGAAACTCTGGATCTTTTTTTCTGTCATCTTAGACAATCCTATTGGGTGAGTCTACCTTTAATTATGTTGTTGTCAGCCAGGAGTCAAGATGTAAACTGTGTTTTCCTTTTCATAAAGCCTGGTCTATAGGAAAGTCCTAACTCTGGAGAAATGGTTGACCAAATTTAGATGTGATCTTTAACTCCATCTCCATCTACCACCTCCAGCACATACACACTCCACGACTGATCCTAGGTTTATACCCTTGACCTAGGCCGTATGTAATGTTGAATAAGTCATTCCCTTTGTCCAGGTATGTGTTTCCTTCTCCATATGATGAGGGAGCAGGTCTGTCAGAGGTGTACTTCCTGCCAGTGTCCCTTCTGTGCCCATGGAAGACATCACTGGTTGAACATCACACTCTTTCCTGATGAGCCTGGAAATGGCCACAAAATTCTAAGTGCAACATCCTTGATACAGACATGTAGATGAAACATTATTAAAGTAAGTTTTGGGGATACTTTTTCCTCAAAAAATTTATCCAAGTTAGACCCTTAGAGGATATTTAGGTTTCATATTTCAGACCACTAGAGAGGAATAGAGGGAGAACAAATGATTGGTACTCTTAGAAAGTTTCCCCAGTGGTCTGGACTTGTGCCATTTATTCTGGTGGGATTTGCAAAGAGGGTCAAATACTTGGAAGGTTTGGGGGGGTTGACAATATTTTTAGAAAATTGACATGGAAGTCTTATATTTGAATGTTGGTTGGACTGAGGGTTTTTGCCTTGCTATTCTAATGAAAAGATGAGCATTAATGTTTGTGGAACCTTTTATTAATTTCATTAACAAATATTGTATTATTTACCAAGTACCATGTTTTCTTCTAAGCACATTTCAAATATTAATTCACTTAAACATCACAGTAACCTTATGATGTGGGTACTATAAATACCTTCATCTTCCAGATGATGAAACCAAGGCTCAGGCTGGTTAAACAACTTACCCACAATCACACAGCTGGTCAAGCGTAGAGCTGGGATTTAAACCCATCATTCTACCCTTGATGAAGTTCTTAACAACTACTAACTTCTCCCTCTTTAAGTTGTAGAAACACTATGACGCCTAATCCATCTTAGGCACATTTTTGAAAACACAACATGTTCTCAACCAGTACTATCCATATCAGTGTATTAATCCTGCATGGATCAAATTATATAACACACGCAAAGGATCTTGCACACTGAATAAGTGTTTAATCCAAGTGCCTGCCTTCTGCTCTGCCTTTCCCTATTAAAAAATTGTAAATATGTGAATCCAGGAGAAATGTGAGAGTACATGTTCTTGGTACATAAAAAAAACTTAACATTTCATTCTGAAATAAATTTTGATTAAACATGCCATTGTAGAAATCAAATAAATGAAAAAAAAATAAATACAACCAATGATGTAAAGAAGATGGAACATGAAGAAAAATAATTACTGATTAGGAAAATTTAGTGGGATGCTTTACATGTTCATTTATTCTGTGCTAATATTCTAAAGCCACTGGTTCACTGCCTTTATAAGAGATGGGAGTTCTTACTCCTACCCACCCTCTCATAGTTCTCTCGTCAAGAGACACTGTGATTTTTTAAAAATTTGACCTGACAAGATATTTATCAAGGGTCTCCTTACTTCAAAACACTGTTCCATTCATCTCTTTCTTGAAAGGCAGCACTGAGGTTCTAAGAGTTCAGAGGGTCCTCCTGACAACTCGGGAAGAATTCCTCCTGAATTCATTCACTCAAATGCTGTGGAAGGTATTTAGTGGTTCACTCCGTGGATGGTAGTATCCATTCATTGAGATTCTTTTGTAAGTGATTCCACTGAACACCATACAACCTAATAAAGCTTATTCCATCCAGAAAGAGTCAAGAGGGACTTACGGAGGAGGCTTGAAGAAGAGTGGAATTTTAAATGAGAAATGAACTGTAAAGGCATGAGATTATGCTGAACTGGGGAACTGGAATAGAGAGTGAAATGAGGGGACAAGATTGAACATTTAAGGAGAGAAAGTTTGATTTTTATTCTGTATACACCATGATGTGTCTGACAAGTCTATTTTGGTTGCAAGTGACACACAAAAAAATTCAAACTGGCTTAAATGGGGAACGCAGTGAAGGCCAGGGCACCATCGACTCACACAACTGACAATTTCACACCAGAACTTGCTTTGGGGCTTGTGGGATGCCCTAGGACTCCCTCTCTAAACAATGGGGTTGTGCCCTTTCTGTTGATCAAGTTTACTTTAGAGAAATTATGTTTTAGAGAAATCATCTTGGAGGCAGACTTGAGACTCGATTGGAGATAGAAAATTGTAAGCTTAACTATCAAAAAGGCAACTACTGTTCCAGTTCAGGAAAGAAACAATGAGAGGCAGGATTCTGGCAGATGTCGGAGGTCTGGGGAGGACATTTAGGAGGCCCACTCATTAAACATCAGGGCACTGAAGAGGAAAAACTCTAAAATAACTTTTAAGTTCTTGCCTCAGGTAACTGGATAAAATTTGGGCCTTTTATCCAAGCAAGAACATAAGAGGTTTAGTGAGGAAAGGGGTAAACTTGATTTTTAATGACCTCTGGGACATTCAGGTGCAGATTTCTAGTAGGCATGTGGATATATTTATCTCAGAAAACCACTCTGAGCTGTAAATATAGATTTAGGGCTCATCAGAGCACGGGGAATGCTGCATAACAGCAGCATTTAAAGGTTTGGGAAGACGAGGGAAAAGGCCTATAAAGAAAACCAAAAGGAAGGCAGGCAGAAGTACAAGAAGAACCAAGAGACAGTTTTCACAAAAAAAAAAAAGGAAGGAAAAGGAGGAAAAGTGTGAAATTCGCAGTGAAATTAATTAAAATAAGAGATGAAAATGTTCATAAGATGTAACAAACAAACCAAAAAAAACCACTATTAGGCCAATGGTGGAATCTCTGCTGTCAACAATAGGATGTTGAAAAGAATCACAGACACCAATTAAACCAAACACATCAACATATTTATTGATCTCCTGCTAAATTAAATGAAAGACTCCTTACCAAGTCAATGGAGAAACAACAATAAAAATCATAAATAAGTTTAAATAAACATTAATTTAAATTTAATTCCAGTATTATAATAATTTGAAATGTGAACTCAATTTATTCAGAGAGGTTAAGTTCTCCAAATAGGAAAGGTGGTTTATATACCAAAGTGTGTAACCAAGATCAGAGGATTTTGCTTAAAAAAATCAATCATGTATGATTGTGCTCATCAAAATTATTCTTCATTATCTCCACTTAATCCCTACTAAGTATTGCAACTTTATCCTATTTCTGAAGTACTCTTACCACTAGAACAACTTCCTACTCTTCCTGCCCAGTGGCCTAATATAGAGGAGGCTTCCCCTCAATAGCAGTTGCTGCTTAATGACTCTGACCCCAGCGCTGTTGAAAGCACTTCTTCAGTTTCTCTCTCTATTCTTGTTTCCTTTGAATTAAGCATTCTAATGGCATCTATCTGAAAGATGGTCACTCCACCCGCTTGTCTGTCTTTTAGCTCCTGGACTCCCAGTGTTTCATCTTAATCTCTCTCGTAATGCAATATGAGTTTTGAATTTTACTGCAGACCTTCCCAGGTCTCTGGGAGGAAGTGAACAGTCTACTGTTGACAATGGCATTGGAGCCCATAATTCCCATGACCTTCTAGGTAGGGGCTTACATTGTACAATTGCACTATAAATATTTGAGCACACCTGTGATCCAACCCTGATTTAAGGGACTCCGCATCCATATCCATGGACATACTTTCACCAGGACTTTGTGGATAACAGACCTTCCCTAGACTCACAAACCTTTAATTATTCCCAATAGGAACATCTAGGCTAAAGCAAAAGTTTTTGTGGATTGCATGAACTTAAGTGGGATTCACCTCTTTTCATTTCACAATTTCGGCTGTGTAATCTCTCTTGCTGTAGTTTCCTTGCCTCCTGTCACCATTTTTCTTTCTTGTTTTTCTCCTAGAGAAGGAACATATAGAGTACAGTTGAAAGGCAAACAAATGAATTCTGAAATATCTGCTCTTTTCCATCCTCCCTGCCACCGTGCCCCTCCATTTGTGTGGACCATCAATGGCCAGTTGTTTCTGTGTAGCGTGTATGTGTGATTGGCACTCCCTGCAATTACCCTTTCCACAGTGTCTGCCCCCGAGCAGTGCGGCTTCTTGGGTTACTGATGGCCTCACAACAAACCTGACTTTGTTCTTTTAACCATCTTCTCTCAATGCCATCTCATTAAAGTATATTGCCAGTGAAAGCAGCCCTGACAAATGTCTTGCTACTTGTAACCTGGCCTGAAATGGCCTAACTTTTCTTGTTGAGTAGGCGAAATATTCCAAAAATAATTTAGGAGAGAAACATGAAAAACACCAGTTCATGTTGTCACGTCTACAATACTTTTAAGAACATGTTAAGCACAGACCACCAACCTTTTAAATTATTGTCTTGCTCCAGTAACAAAATGAGCATGATTTCATTTTGCGTCCTCCAGTCTTAAGTATAAATTATGAGAGAAGACAAGGCCCAGGCACTGAGGGAAACTCTGGGTGACTGGAAAGTAGAGACAGGCAATAAGGACCCCAAATGTTGAGTTTCCCTTGTGGGAATCTTTGGGAATTAAAGCCTTTTCTGGAAATTCTTATTTAAACATGGCAAAATGTTCTCTGTGTAGATAGAAAGTTATCGATCAAAGGTTGATTAACATAAAAATAATTACACTACTTATACCTTCAAATAGACTAAATTGTATCACTGGAGACAAGATGTAGCCCCATCTCTTGCCATGTGGTCCCTTCCCCAGCCCTGGATTTATTCTCCTTAAAATCAATAATGTTGCAGGAGCAGAGCGGAGGAGTGGAACTGGATTTTTCCAATTTGGAGCAGAATCCTGCCCCTAGTTATTGGTAGACAAAGAGCGTGTCTGCCAGATCCTTGAACTTCACATCTGGTTGTCCTATTGTATTCCTGCCTTCCGGAAGGGAAATAACTCCTCAAAAGGAGAAAATAAAAATATAATAAAATTTTTTCATTTTAAAAAGGAGAAATTTAAGAAACAGCCTTCTTGTCCTAGATATCACCTACTGTACCCATGAACTCATTCATTTATAAATATTTACTGAATACTTTCCAAGGAGATTATACAGTGAAGTGCCTAAAATTGTCCATTTAGGTTCAAACCTCTTGGGCTCAAACTTTAGCTCTACCGTTTTGTTGTTTTTTGACTTTAGGTAGCCAGGCTAAAAAACCACATTACTTAGCTTCCTTAGCTTCCGTGTGCCTCAGCTGCCCCATCTGTAAAACAGGATCAAGCGGTCAAGACAAAGTTTGGGACACAGCAAGCACTCACTAACTGTTAGGATTATTACTCCCATGCATGACATAAAATTCTAAAAATTACAATAACACATTTCTGCCCTAAAGAAACCTTACGTGTGCACCTATAATATATGGAAAAAATTCACATGCTTTAAATCTCCTGAAAAGGGCTGATGTGAAATGTGAAAAGGCTTAAAATTTAAAGGAAAGAATTAGCTAATATGAGTGTTTTATAAATAGATACATAAACTCTTTGAGCTTATGACTGACTAGACAGCCTATTTCATGGTTGTGCTATTATTTACATAGATCCTGTCTCATTCTTTTCAAAGGATTACAATCTGGCATCAGTTACTTCTACCCACCTGAATGTCTATGGATGTACATATGAGTTCCTACAATTTGAACAATGAACGATAACGAAGCAATTTTGTAGACTTATGTCTCTTAACCCTGCATCCCTATAATGTATATGTTTCTTATGTTACATATATATAGAAACTGACACAGAAAAAGGGAGGTGTTGGCTCAGACCAACATGACCTCATTTGCTAAAGCCCTAAGTGTCCACATCTTGATTGTGTAAAACATGTTTTTGTGCCAGTGTATGGAGACACCCGGATGAACCCTCCACCGATACACAAATAAAATAAATGAAAGTGCAGGTAAAAGGTGTCATTGTATTTTCACATGAATGTGCCTGAATGAAGCTCAGAGAGAAAAGTAACTGGTTATACACTCAGCAGCAGGGGCACTAGGATTCAAACCAAGAGCTCGCTAGTGTGAGGTCTCTGCTCTTTCCGGGATATTATGGGCCCTTTTCTTTTTGGTAACTTGTATTCTCACGGTTTTTTTGGGATTATGCATGTGATGGAAGTGGCTATGATAAAAAAGTCAATATTAACCAACCAAGTCTCTACATTAACAAATAGAAGTTTGACTCTTCTAGTAGAAGATTAATCCAGACTGAAAGGATTTATCCGAGCAATGCTTTTGTTATACTTTTTTTCATAAATAGAGACATGTGTGTCCCCAATTAAATCACTTATTGCATAAATTCAAACATGGATTACAAGGACTGTTTCATAAACTCAAAGGATTCAATTGCACCTATAAATATTAAGTGTTTACATTCTAGGTACTTAAAAAAGTTCACCTACATTTAAAATTAACAGTTAATCACAAATTCAGTGAAGAAAGGAAGGGTATACAAGATCTTTGAAGAGGTGGGAAAAACGTCTTTGAGCTTATCACAGTAAGTACCTGCAAGGTCCCACCAGAAGGCAGTCTGCATAGCAGCAAAGAGCAGGCATTCTGGACCAGACAGGCCCAGTTTGAACATAGGATGTAGAAGCTACTTAATCTTTCTTAACCTAAGTTCTCTCATCAATGAAATGGGATGATAATACCTAGACGACTGAAAGAATCAGATGATATTGCTTGTCTGGAACGTGGCAGTCACTTTTAAATGTTGTTTGCCTATGGTTCCTGCCATTCCACTGGTCTCAATTTTTTCAACAGACTGCCTTCAGAATGCAGTATTTTCTCAAACATTAGGCCTGATTTCTCACAGAGAAAGAGACAAGTAAGGTCATTTTTATTTTATCTCTCCTAATTCATCTCTGTCTCAGCTTTGCCTGTGTGGCCTGGCACACTTGCCTCTCCTCTCCGTGCCCAAAGGAAGTCGCAACATGGCTTTCTGCTGCTCACTCAAATTGTCAACATCCAGATGCGAAACACTCATCTATTTATAATCAGGACCCCTGGCTCCATGAGAGAAAGCATGTCTGTGGGCCTCCTCCGCTCTTCCAGATCATTCCAGGTGGCTTGAATTTGGGAAAGCAGGGGGAGGGGTGCTGTGAGATGTGAGGATAGTTATTGCTCCCACTTTGAAATGGCTACAGAGCAGAATGGTAACAAAAATCAAAATCACAAACACTAATGAGGCTCCCTGGTTGGTGCCAGTTCTATTCCAGTCGCCACCCTCCACAGCCCCAGAAGAGAGTGAAGGATGATAGGTTTGGTGGAATCCTTGGGGCACATTCAAAGAGTTTGAAGTTTTGTTTGAAAGTCTGTTTGCAGACAGTAAAAATGGATTAAATTGCCTCTCCAACACAAAGAAATGCCGGGTCTCAGTAGAGGTAAGACACCAGAGACTTAAAGTGCTACTAGAAGCAAAATAATGAAAAGCATCCAAAATGATGGACCATCTTTGCAGCCAACACTATGTACCTTAAGCTTAGGAGTATCTACACTATTTGTGATGAACAGAACCAAAGATTTAATGCATTTAATATGTTTTTTCTCCTAGAAAGGAAATGGGTTTATTTAAGGACCATGGTATATATTATACATTCCTTTTTTTAAAAGCACAACAGAAAGTTATCCTCTTTGTCGTATTGCCCATTGCTACTCCCTCCTCTACAACATGGATTATTACATTTTTAACTAATAGAAGTGATGTGTGTGTCAAACTATATTTACAAAATGCCATTGGAATCCAAGAACTAAATGAATAAAGATGTGACTTTTTCATCTCTTAAATTGCAACATTTCAAGTCATTTTAAGAGGTTAAGTGATTTTTTATTACTTTTATGCATGTTGAAAGCACCAGACTGTATACTTAAGGGAAACTGGGGGGATGGGGGGAACTGCACAGTGGCTATACCAAGATAATGCTCATAATAAAATAACAAAGTATATTTGGTAAGTTATCCAAGCTTTAAAGCACTAACATTTTCAACTAATAGCACCTGCTAAAAACACTGAGAAAGATCAATTATGTGAGTACTTTATTTTTCCCTCAAATGACCTAACTCATCATTAATTTGACACATGTAGATTAGTAGCTCTTTCCAAGAAATGAAATTAATATTTAATTTTAGTAGCTCTTTGAAATTAATATTTTCAAAACTTAGTAAGTCAACATATGTAACATGCATTTGAATATAGCTTTTGTTATATATTTTTTAAATTTTTTGCTTCTCTTTGTGTGTTCCTATGTGTGTGTGCACCTGTGTGAACGAGTTTTTGGGTAGTCTTCTCCATGATGGACATTGTGCTGGGCATGAGAGGAGAGGACATGGCAGAGTCCCCGTCTCTGGGCACTAGCTTAGTGCTGTTCCTAACACCGCTGTGGCCCGTGCACGTGTGGGAGGAGCATCATGAGCCATCAGCTTTGGTGAGAGCACATGCTGGAAAGATAAGAGAAAACTTTATGGAGAATAAGCACTTAAATTGAACTCTGAAGGAATGTTAGGAATGTTTCAATTAAAAGAATACTTTGAGAATATTTTTTATAATAAAATATATCACATTTTTTCAGTTAATATGCTTTATTTTTAGGGCAGTTTTACATTTATGGAAAATTAAGAAGATGGTACAGAGTTTCCAATATAGCTCTGCCCTCCCCCCATATGGTTTTCCTTATTATTAGCATCTTGAATTAATATGGATCATTTGTTATAATTTATTAACCAATATTGATGCATTATTATTATTATTAGTCCATGGTTTACATTAGGGTTCTCTGTGTTGTAAGAGTTCTATGGATTTTGACACATGTATAGTGTGATGTGTTCATCATTGTAATATCATACAAAATAGCTTCAATGTCCTAAAATTCTCCTGTGTTTCACCTATTCATACCTCTCTCCCTTTCCCTAAACCCCTGGCAACCACTGATCTGTTTATTGACTCAATAGTTTTGACTTTTCGAGAATGTCATATGGCTGGAATCATACAGTGTGTGGTGTCTTTGTGTTGGCTTCTTTCACTTAACAACAGGCATTTGAGCTTCCTCCATGTCTTTTCATGGCTTGTCAGCATGTTCTTTTTTTTTTTACCCTATAGGATAAAGTACTTTTCATAATCCCAGAGATGGACACTATGAACAATTTGGTTTATTTCTTTCTAAGTGTTTTAATATATAGATATAGGTAGACAGACATATGTATCTCAAATGATCATACAGTCTATGCTATTAAGAAGCCCCATCTATTAATAATTTATCAAGAATATTATATTATTAAATTCCATTTTGTAAATTACTTCTAAAGGCTAAAATTTATTCCATTTCTGAATGTATCACCATTTTACTAAGTCCCCATTTGGTGATATTCAGATTGCTGAAAATTTTCTGCTATTGTATATAATACTATCCTTTACATCAAATATTTATTCTCACACATATGTCTTTAAAGACATATATGTGAGGAAAAAATTCTAGAATTATAACTATGGTATCACATAGTATATAAAATGTTCACACTTTTGATAGTGATGACCTATCTTTACTCCAGAAAGTCTATAACAATCTCTACTGCCCTAGGTGACTAGAAACTGCCCATGTCCCTGTACCTCCTGAAAACTGGGTGACATCCTTTCAAACAATGTTTCAATTAAAAGAATATTTGACATGGGCTTATTGGGTGGTTAGGAGGTTAGGGGAAGGGAGATGGCATCTGGCGATGAAGCTAGCATAAACAAAAGCATGAAGGTGGATAAGCATAATCATGTTCAGACAATCAAATATTCCAGTGAGTAGGCTTCATAAGGGAAGCCTTATGAAGAAGCAGTAGAAGCTGAGGCAGGAGAGGCAGTTAATAGCCAGATTATGGAGGTCCTTGAATGCTCAACCAGCGGGTTAAATATCTTGAGTAGACCAAAGGGAAGCCCCAAGGCTTCTGAGTAGGGTGATGAACGAAGCCATGCTCTTGTAAGGTTGTCTTGGTGGCAGTATAAGAGTAAATTGAAGTAGGATGATAAGGAATTCTGAGAACTTGTTTAGAGATATTAAAGTAGTTGAGGATAAAGATGAAAATTGATTTTTAAGGGGAGAACAATGAAGATGAAGAGGGAAGGATGAACTGAGGACTAGGTGGCAAGTGATGTTCTGGAATTTCATGGGCCCCTTTGCACTTTCTGCTCCCAACAACTTTCTCTGAAGCACTTCTGCATCCCTAGCTAACAGAAGGTTCCAGCACAGGGGGTGCTGCTGTAATGCAGGGGCTCTGAAGACCCAAAACAAAAACAAATTTACTTTCCATTGTGGGATTTCAGGCAATGTGACAAATCAGGGAGGACACCTTTAGGCAAAAACCTTTAGTAGGCATTTGAGATGTGTAGTAATTTTTTTTGAGCCAATTGAGAATCCTTCCACACTCATAATCTCACCAACAAATTGCTCTCAGTTTGAATTTAATTTTATGAGAAGCCATATGTAGTTGTAAAGTCAAAATCATATTTAGTAATACAGTCAATAAAAGTGACTATTTAAAAGGACACAATTTGCCTGACATTGAGACTGTGGTCAAATTCCGGGATGGTAAATTACCATGATCATACCAGGTCCCTCCTACAGACGCTTATAGCCAGTCACAGATTTGCGAACAGAGGATGAGAGAAGCTAGTTCAAGGGGAAGGAGCAGAGGAAAGTGACAGGTTTTGAAGGAGCTCATGAGTCATCCACTTTGAATGTCCAGCCTCAGCTGTAATGGTGACTGGAACCCAGGGGATATGTTCAAGTTGCCTACCTGTTTGGGAATTCCTCTGTACCTTCATAATGGTTAAAATTGTGAGAATTCCTAAAATTTTCTTGAAACCAAATTGTGGTTTATGTCAGATGGTTTTACTAAGAAAAAAACACACTGTGAGCACTATGTTTGCACTATATTTTTTGAACTGACACATAAATTTAGTTTTGAGCTTAGAATAAATGACTTGCCTTTTAACAAGGTTGTTTTTGTGTTCCCTCACCAGTATGTGTGTGCATCTCCATGTGATTCCTTCTTCCCCCTTTTCTGTCTTCTCTTATATAAGATCTTACTGCTGTCTTCAGCATGATCACACTTCGACAGTCAAAAAAAATGATATATTTCAGGTGTTTGAGATGAAGGAGGTTGCGTGAGTTTAACCTTCCTTGGTATCCTTGTGAGCTTTCTGTATTTAATACTTGTTTTATCTGAAGCCTGTGGAGGTTCTAAACTATTAGAAGACACACTTTCTGAGAACTACCTTTCTAGTAGCGTGAAGATATATCATTGATGTTGGGCAACAAAGTTATTCTCTGTAATCCTCTTGATGTTGTAAATGAAAAAGAAGACGAAGCCAGCACCATCTGAACTTTGGGCAAACCATTTGCTCAAAAGGATCATCAAAGGACCAAACCCTGCCAAAATAATGTGTTTTTTTTTAAATCCAGCAGAAAAGAAAACATTGAGAGCACGCACAAAAATGAAATTGGTGCAAATTAACTCCATTGTGATTGGAGAGCAATACAAAACAAACTCCCACCACAGCCTCGAAAGGGAAGCCGTACAAGACAGACATTGAAGTGTAGCCTCACAGTAGCCATCTTTTAACAGCTTTTTTTCTTCCATGCTTTAGCCTAAAAAAAAAAGAAAGAAAGAAAGAAAAAGGGGGGAAAGAAGAAAAGAAAGGAAGAGGAAAAAGAGGAAAGAAAGAAAAACCTACCCATTGTTATGCCCTCCATTCATCTCGCACTCAAAGACATTCACTATGCATTAATTACCACCTTCTTCAATGCTCTGGGAGCTCCCAAACACAGCCTGTTTTCAAAGAGGCACACTTCCATGCCTCTGGTATTTATATGCAGAGCCTGCTGAAATTTTCATCCCAAGACTTTGAGATCCCTCCTTAATTTTTGCATACTGTAATTGTTCACAAGAAAAAAAGACAAAAGAATGATTTCATGCTTCCAGGACAGTTGTTTGCATCTCTTTCATTTTTCTTTCCAGCTGTGACTGGCAGCAGTAGGTTCTTTAGCAGGTGTCCTGCCTGCTCTATGATAATTTTTAACTTTCCTTTCCTTTTTTTCTGTCTGTCACATCTATAGAGATCTTTTTTTTTTCTCTTACCCCTGTTGCCTGGTACTATTTTTTCTCACCTTTTTTATATCAATCTGATATCTGGATATTTCCTTAATAGGTCACTCTCCTTAAGAGCCATTCAGGAAGAAGGAAAAAGACTGACTCAAGAGTTCAATATCTCATGTAGACACATTTTGCCTTTATAGTAATTGGATCTCTGATACCCACTTCCTTTCATTCCTATGGGTCTGATCACCACCCTGTTCATAGGGAATTAATGCATAGTGGGCAAAAAGAAAATCTGCTCGTGTCAATCTTTAGTAGAACACTTGTTTTTTTAAAGCACTATTTAAACAACAGAAAATTGATCAACTTGATTTGCAAGTAAACTTTAATAATTAAACCTTAATTAGGAAGCATATTTGTAAGTCAATTCAAACATTCAAGCAAATGTGTGATGTTCCAGCTTATTCAGGCTAAACAACAGATCTTAATATTTTAAGGAGACAAAAAGAAAAAAAGAATTAATAAATTGTACATACCTATAAGAATCCAAAGGGGTCAGGAAAATTGTAAACAATAATAATAGTAATAACAACAACAACCACAACAGCAATACAGAGTGCTAGACTTAGAAGAAGATTATTTCAGCTTTTGTTTTTAATTGTTGAGGAAAGTGAAGGCTAGAAAGATTGTGACTTGTGCAAAGTCACCCGGGACTAATGAAAGATAGATTCTTGTCCTATGATGCCAATCACAACATATTTTTCCTTGACATACCTGCTGATGCACCCAGAAAAGTTTTGCAGTCTTTTTGGGGCATCTTCAGCTGCACAGACACAGTGCATAGCATGTCTTACCCCTTCCTGGCACCATCAGGGGACCATGATTCCCAGTGTCCTGAGGATACCATCAAGTTTCCCTATCATGCCTTACATTGTCTGAAGTACAGTAGATGCTTTAGAAATGACTGCTGCGATTACTGCTATTATTACTATTGTTATCAGTGCAGGTCACCTTCTGGTACTGTTTTTACTGAAAACAGCATTTTCCTTTGTGCATGTAGGCAGGTTCTATTTTGAAAGTCATCTGCCATATATATATGTGTGTGTGTATGTGTATGTGTATGTGTGTGTGTGTGTGCATGTGTGTGTGCAGAGGTAAGGCTTGCTTGAGTATGGTTGGTAGGGCAAATGAATGTCTTGCATGAGATAGACAGCAATTTGAACATTTCAGCTAAAATGTCATATGATGTGCTTGAGTGTGATGTTGTTATGTTACAGAATCACATGTTTATGATTTGTAATAATAAGGGGTATTATTTGTGCCACACCCTGTGCATGTGTGTATTTATATATATATAATACATAAATATATAAAACAGATCACATGTATTGACAATAGTATCTATTTCATTACCATAACCAAGATCTCTAATAGGTAGAGCACATTGGAAAATACAAATTATAACAATAGGAGCTCAGAGTTGCAAGGATCTCATTAGATATCTAGTTCAACTACCCTCCCATTAATAGAACTCCCCTTATCCTTACATTAATTTTTCTTGCACTAAATGGTACAATGTGTCACAAAACAGACCCAACAACAGTTTTTTGTAAGAAAATAAATCCTATTAATAATAGCCACTGATTGTGAAGTGCTTATTTGGTCAAGCACTGCATAACAGGTGCTTTATAGAATTATTTCTAATGCGTACAAAAACCTTGCAAGTTTAACAATCATGTTAACATCATTTTAGTATATGACTAAACAGAACCTCTGATGGATGTATCACCAAATGTGTAAGAGTGAAGGTTTCAGCTAAGGCCTGTCCAACTCCAAAGTCCAAGTTCATTTCCCCTCACATTTAATATCTAAGTTCTTCAACCAGAAGACAATGACTCCAAAATTCTATTTATCCTTTTCCTTTTTTCCCTCTGTGACTTATTTTTGTGGGTTCTGTACTATTCATCAAAGGCCATTTGCAACCTTTGAATTGATATACTAATCTTTCAACTTGAAGGATGATCAGTTCTTGAACCATTTTATAGACTCAAGAAACCTAAGCTTCAAACTAGAAATGAAATAAACTTCTTGACTTGGTTCAGGTGAAATGGCACTTGACATATATAGTAGCCTGGAAATAAATAATTTTAGTTTCATTATGTTAACACTCACACGAGACCCAATGCTAAGAGATACCTGCACTCAGGTCCTGGCTCTGCGGATCTCCGTGAAGCCTTGACCAAATCTTCTCTGTGCCTCACAGCCTCTCTGTGCCTCATTTCCGCGCCAGTCAGAGGGAGTGATTAGTCCCTCCCTTGCCTTCCTAATAGAGTGGGTTGGGTGCTGGGTAAGGCAGTGTGATCCTGCACATAAACATGGCTTGTAAACTTAAATGCATAATATAAAATTTCATAATTCATAATGTTTCATGTACAAAACCTCTATGGCTTAGGAGGATTTTTAATTAAATATTTGAAAAATGTATTATCTTAGAGTAATAAGAAAGTAAGAATTCCTTTGCTCTGAAGGGGCACTAAAACACTACCATCATCGTTTGGCTTCTTGAAAGGAGAAATCTAAAGGCAATGTGTGTCTTATTTTTTTTGTTCATTTGTTTTTAAAAGTAACTGTTAATTATTAAAAATAAGGAGGGAAAAAAATCACCCAAAGCAATAATGACTGTTTGAAATGTGATTACCTTCTTTGGTTTCTAGACACTTAAGACTTTTTTTTTAATTATGGGAAAGTAACTAATAAACTATAAAAGGCAGAGCAAACATTAGAATCATAGACTCCCAGCACTAAATAAAGACTTTTAGAGGTAATTTGGTCTGGCTCCCCCATTTGACTCCTGATGAAACCTAGAGTCTGAGAGAGAAAGTGATTGCCCAAGTTCACCCAGTTCATGAACTTGGAGCGGGAATTCAAACACAACTCCTTCTAATTCAAAACCCAGCTCCCTTTTTGCTGCACCACAGGCCTTTGTTCCTACCGTCAAGGACACCTGGAGGGTTCACAGTTTACTTTGTTAAGACTGTAAACTCCTAGTAAAAATGTTTGTCTTCAATTTCACACACTCTTCAGGGTATCACGCTGTCCCAGAAGCCCCAAGGCAGTGGAGGCCAGACTACAGACAAGCGCGCGTGCCTGTGTGTGTGTGTGTGTGTGTGTGTGTGTGTGTGTGTTGGGGTGGGGTGTAGGGGGATAGCCCTGAGGAGCAGTACATGAAGGAGTTTTAAGGAAAACTAAAAACAATAAGATTTCTCTATCTGCTGTTAAGATCTTTAACAACATCTCCATCTCCTAATCAAAACAATAAAATGACTAGTGCTTAAGATGAAAAAACACAAATAGTGCCCCCATAGGTGTGCAGCTCCTTACCCCTTCAGGAGCACTGATTTCCATAAGGAACCCCTTTTGATGATAATATTCCCAACTGCATGATTAGACCATCTGATGATCACTGCTGCTCAGGCATTGACATGACTGCACAGAACATATCGCTTTTATTGTCCCTGAGCTTATGCTTTAAGAAAGAATATATTATCCATATCTGTGAGTATGTTAGAATTGTAAAAAACAAAGCAAAGCAAAACCAAAACAAAAAAAATTTTCAGGGAAGTTTTCAAGGAAGACAGAAGGACATATTAAATATAGAATTTTTAATTAGCAGCCACTATTGGTAGCCAAAAAGCAAACACATACTTTACATTACACTCAAAACTGTTTCTCTGCATATCTTAACATTAAAATCAAATAGACTATAAGCCTCTTTTCCAATGTTCCTATCTTCATCGTTTTTTACTTCTTTTTTTTTTCACTTCAGCATTTGTTGACCCTATATTAAAAGCTTATTTTGTGTACAATTGACAGGAAATGTTTTTTTCTTGAACATAGTAAGTCTGTTATTACCTGTAGCTGTCTTCTGTGACAGATACTTGTGTAGATATTAATTGGTGATTATGATGGTCATTTTGGGCTACTAGACAGGGAAAGAGTCCTCTGTCAGCTGTTGTTTACTCTCTAAAATGTGTTCTTACTCCCTCTTCAGAAGAGAATTTTATTCATCAAAGATCATTGGGATCTCGAGGTAAGCATAACCAATCATTAATGTCAGTCTTCTATAACAATATTAGTTTGTAACATTGTGCCTTTCAGGTAACTGAGAATGCTAAATAAGGCAATTTTCCCTGGTGTACTTAAATTTACAAAGTGCTAATAAATTGCAATCTTATTATAGTTTATAAAGCCATTAAACAAAATGATTCTCACAGAGACAATGGGAGTTCAGCCTAAACACCCAATAAAATGATATTCAGGGTATATTTAAATATTAATATTAAATAAAGAAATACTCTATCCTTATAGTTCCTCTACCTCATGCCAAAGTATCCCATCCTTCTTGCTGCTTTTACTGTTCTCACAAAACAATTATCTGTGATTCTGGGAAATATGAATTTTAGTAATAAAATAAAAACATTATACTAACTCTTGATACTTAAGAACTGTCAGAAAAAAAATCATACTATTGGAGATGCTTTAATCTTCTAAATTGGATGGTTGGTTCACATGTTTTACAGGTTTCATAACATTAGTATGTTGTCTATGTCCTTCTGTATGTTTCCATAATTAAAAAATATAAAGTGGTAACATAAAAGACATTAGAAAATTATCTATGGACAGATTTTTATGACCAAAAGTTATTTAAAATATTTCCTAAATGTTTTTTTACTTTAGATTGGACGTTTCGGAACTCTAAGTAAGCTCTGATAGTCACCATTTATCAAACACCTACTCTGTGTGACACAATGCTAGGCGCTGCACGCGCGGCAGAGCCCTGCAAGTTCCCAAGGTCAATGTTTCCAACTCCATATTACAGAATCAGAGATGTCAAAGAGCCTGTTCGGAATCACAGGAAGTAAACAGTAAAGCCACATTTTAAATCCAAGTCTACTTTCTTGCTTAAATATGAATCAAAGCAGTTAATATAATACATTCTGTTTGTGTCCAAAGAAATATGGCAAGTACACTTAAAATCTACTTACAAGTTTACGATTTTTAACATGAAAAAAAGGAGAGAAGTAATTTTATTTTTAGCTCTTCTTCATTTCTACCTTTTTCACAGTCTTTGAGAGCAGAGACCATTTTAACTTATATGCAGCACCAGGCACATAATTAGGATTCTCATAATTGGACTTTGTTGTGAATTGTAAATTATGAACCCCAAAACACTGCAACACTACTCCTTAAGGTCTTACTAAAATTCAAACATGATTTAGAATGTTGAAGGGTAAATGAACTAACAAAAATATAATTTCCCAGTGTTCAAGGGGTTCATAGTAGAAACATGAGTACTCCCTTTGGTTATGAATCCTTAATATCTCCCTTACCCACCCAGTGCAGGACAATCAAGCTGCTAAATCTTCAGGAGGCTCTTCAGTGACACCCAAGAGTAACGTTTTTGGGTCACAGTTATGACCATGGCATAGTAAAATGATGAATTTAATCAAATATTTAATTTGAGCAATTTGGACTCCTCAGCTTTCTCTTGATCAGCACAGACTGTACAATCAGCCCTGTGACAGCTTTTTCCTTGAAATGTGAATTCACTCCAACCCCTGTCACAATTACCCTTTTGAGGGGAGTGGACAAAAGTGGCTGACATGACCTTTTAACCTCTCAGGCACTTCCATACCTGAGGCGTTTTACCCAGAAATGTGCAGCCAACTCTGTTTGTTTGCATTCTCCTCTGTTTTGTCATGTGTTTTGCCCACACTGCTGTGTTTGTGCCGAACACAGCTAAAACTCCACCACGAGCATGGCCTCTAGTCTGACATGTAAACAGCATTTGGGAGGGGACATCTTCAAGGCTGATGCCTGGTGTGGAGACTTCCAGTGGGAGGGTTATTTTTGTGACCTAGTGGACCCTGATGTGGCAAGGTGCATGTGCATGCCTTCTGTTTCCGAGCCTTTTTTCTGTGCATTCTTTTCTATTAGACATGGTGATATGTTCAGGCATTACCTTTACTGAGTGTGGCTGAGCAGAGGATGGCTGGCTGGAATGCTGGAGTAGGGGTTTTTGCTTTGGGTCACAGGTTGAACTAAATGACCTTTTAGAATCCTGAGATTCTATGACACTATGGGGAGGGGTAGAGAAGTCAATATTTATGGCACTTAAATAATTCTAAAACAGATTGCTTTGGCAAAAGTTTATAAAATAACACAAAGTATAACTATACTAATTTTTCTAAGCAAATAGTTTACTAGTCGTGCAAAATAGCACCTTAGATTTTCTCAGTTTCTGTCGTTACTTCAGTTTCTATATACTGATAAAGGGTTACTCAAGGGAGTCAGATTTCAAATAAAGGCTGAAAAAAACCTGTCTATCATAGTGAAAATCAAAGCAGGGACATCTGCTCAGGCTGGTACAATTCAATTCTTTCCCTAATTCTGAGTTTTGCACATAGCGCAAGGCAGAGGACAGTAGTATGGCTGAATGGGAAACCATGGTTCCTAACTTGCCTGTGGTTGCAGATAAGCCACCTCCTGTTTCCTGGGCTCAGATTCCTTGTTTTTTAAGGGAGGGAGATGAGTAAGATTGTTCCTTATTCCTTAAGAGATGGAGTTGAATAAAACTGGCCTTCCAATACTCTCATGTTCTAAGAATCTCCTGTCCAAGAGAAAAAGCACTTCTCTCTCTCTCCCTCCCTCTCTCTCTCTCTCTCTCTCTCTCTCTCTCTCTGTTCCTGCCTCAGCCTCTGCATATACTTGGAGATTGCTGGCTTCTCCACTTTTTTAAAAGTGCGGTAGAAATATCTCTGAGGTGTGAGGAGGCTGCTCTCCCAGATGCACTAGTGGGAAATGGGCAGAAAACAGTTCAGCCAGGCTTGTACTTTTCCACATTACTGTATGCTTTACAATCAGGGGTGTCAAACTCATTTTCACCAGGGGCCACATCAGCCTCATGGTTGTCTTCGAAGGGACTGAATGTAATTTTAGGGCTGTATAAATGTAACAACTCCGTAACAGTTAAGTGAGAGCTCAGCACTGCCGTCAGGTAGAAACAAGGTGCTGGGCTGGATAAAACAAGGTGGAGGGCTGGATTCAAGCCCCGGGCCTTGCATTTGCCACCTATGCATACATTATTTCATTTCTTGTTCCAATACCTCTAAGAAGTTGGTACTTACTGTTTTCTCCATTATGCAGAAGAAGCTGAGATCTTTCCATAGTTAAGTGGCCAACCCAGAGTCCTTCCAAGGCAGGACCCGTATTTCCCACTTCACCTCTCACCCACCCTTCCCACAACCCCCACTATGGTAAATTTGTAAAGTAAATCTCAACAATGATATTCTTCTTCTATTCTTTAAAATCAAGGGTTTGAGGGATAAAAATGTCTAGATAAATATCAAATTTTTCCATTCCAAAATGTCTGTGAAGCCTTCATCAACCCTAACCTAGTGCTTGGGAACCTTCTGAGCTGGTGGTGGCCAATTGCTCATTTGTTTCCCGTACTCTTGAAAGAGCCACCGGCCATCTATTTTTAAATGAAATAAAACTAATTTCATTTTGAGAATTCTTTGGGACATTTCATGACATTCATTCGTTGAGATAATTGGGGACGTCCTGGAGTGCCACAAAGCCAAGGTTGGGAATCTGTTCTAAGGACTGAAGAAGCAAATTAATTTTTCTTTCTGGTTTTCTTCAGATAGTTTTATGTGTAAAAACTCACCTTCCTGAGGCTTTCATTATGTATTTTGGCTTTCTTTTCCTTATTATCTTTTCTCTTCTTCTTTATTTACTGTGTAGATACCACTGCAGAGCTCATTAATGTATCTCTTAACCTAATTAGCTTTTTTCCAATGAAACAATGCCCCTTGTTGCTGTAATGTACAGGGTTTTGAGCCAGGAAGAAGGCTGTGACCTTCTGAACTGTTCCGCTGTCAGGCTGAGCAAAGGTGACTCATGAAATACTTGTCGAGGTACAGGAAAAAACAGCTCAGCAAGACAGAGCCCTGTCTTAATAATAGAAAAAATACATTTTCAAACAGTTTTGCTAGGTTTCTTTTGAAGACTCTGCTCATGATTTCCAAGGTATCTGACCGAACCTGACTGAATTCTGGAATAAGCAGAGCTGCAGCACGGGCAGTCTATTTGCTGTCATCATAATGTGTTTATAGGCAAAGCCAAAACAGTTCCCAAGGAAAATTAAGTGTAAATATCTAGTTCAGGGTGGCCCATTTAAAGCTTAAATTTCATGAAATTTACATATGACTGTCACATGACCTCTTAGATCTGCCATCTATCTGTTCACCTGTCAATAACAATTTCTTTGTTTCCTTCCAATCTTCTCAGTGGCTTCTTACTCTCCCTTTCATTTTTAATATTCAGTCAAACATTCATTCATTCATTCTTTTAGTCTGTTAGCACTGAGTAGACACCACTGAAAATCAACATTTTCATAAATACTTTTCCATTAGTCAGCTTCTCAAATTAGAAATCATTTCATGACTTCAGTTTCCTCATCTATTAAAATACAAAATTGCACAGGAGCTCTTCCATATATTTATTTATTCTATAATTTTTTAGCCAACCCCCAATTCATGACATAAACATTTACATCAATATATTATTTATCTAAGTGGGGAAAAATATGTTTGGCACGGCTCTTTATAAACAACTCTCCCTAATAACTATTCTTTCATTAACTGGCAACTGATGCAAGCCTGACCAGGAAATTTTGCCAGTGAAGGGCCCACAAACTTGATCCTCAGATGGTTTTAGTTTTATTTGCTTATTGTTTTATAATTCCAGGCATTGAGCTCACTGTTTAGAAGTCAAGGATTTAAGGCTTGGCTCTTAATACTTCCATCACTCAGTCAGAACTGGACTGGTGACCAGACTAGAAACAGGTGGTAGCAGAGTCAGCTACTTGTCCCCAGTGTTCATTCTCTTGCTTTTTCCCTTTAGTAATAGAGGACTTGAGTTTGAGCTAAGAACTTGACTGCCCAACTGGGAGTTTGCATTCCCAGACTCCCTTGCAACTAAGTATGTCCCTCAGGCTCCATTTGAGCCAATGGGATGACAATTGAAGTGATGCGTGCCTCTCTGAGTCATCTCCTCAAAAATGAACCCACTTGCCATGCATTTCCCTCTCATCCTTTCTCCTGGCTGGAAAGTGGCAAACAACCTTGGAAATTGGTATTGAAAAATAAACCTCAAGGATGCCAGAGTTGCCCGCCAAGCATGAACCATTGTCTTACCTTATTTACGTCATTGTTTATCATTAATACTTTGTTATAATGGCTTAGCCTATACCCTACCTTACTTAGTTCTGGACTTAACTAAAGAAAGTAGCTCTAAGAAAGAGATTAGATATTTTAAAAATAGCACTTACAGAGGAAGGTGAAGGGATGGTAGATTATACTGCCTTTCAAGTATATTCCAAAGAGAGGAGGGTATCAAAAAAAATTGGTGAAAAAACAATGAGACCCATTTAAGTATCTCTTTAAAGTCAGAGGCATCTTTTAGGCCAGTTGAGCCTTAAAATGCAAGGAAGACTCTTGATGTCAGAGGCAAAAACCTCTGATCAGGCATTTTATTTTGTTTTTCTCTTGCTATTATATTCTTACACCCATAGACTAAGAGACTCTGTAGCCAAGCAAAATTTAGTTCAAATTGGATCTTCACCACTGACTAGCTGTGATTTTGGGTGAGTCACTAAACCACTGAACCTCAGTTTCCTTATCTATAAAAGGGAAATAGTTCTAGATGTATGCTTACAGAGTTATTGCAAAAATAAAAATAATAATATACTCAAGTGGTGCTTGGTTCAGAATGGACTCTCCTGAATAATAATTATTGTCCAAATATTGTCTTTCTTTGACTTACGGCTCTGCAGTGTTGCTACTACTGATTCAGCTTCAATCTTGCTGGTGTTTTAGTTTCTGAGTGAACAGAGTGAGTCCGTAGGTCTTTCTGCAGAAGGCCCCGTTACAGCAATGCCTGCAGTTAGCTCCTAACTCTCCATTTGCAGCCCAGGCAGGCAGAAACCAGGTTCATGGCTCTTTGGTGTTTGCATTGTGTGGAGGTAAGCATGCTTTTACAGACATTTAGTAAGAGAATTGGGTAACTGGGAACACCACGTGGAGTTTAGGATTTGGTAAAATTACCTGAACAGGTCAAGTTCCTATTGCAGTCTCATTTGCAAATGCAGAGCCTCAGCCTCTGCGCCCCACACTTACATGCTTTCTTCTCCTGATCCTTCTTTGAGGTTTATTTTTCAAATAATACTTACATAGCTCTCCAAACGCCTGCCTCAAAGGACCTTCAGCTTTTTGATGCACTTTGCTTCTGCATATTATGGTGCTCTCATTTGGAAATGGAAGAATTTTAAATGTATGTCGTGGAACGTCTGAATCCTCTTAATGTACTTTCTAGTTACCCTTGAAATGTTTCTGTGCGGGTTAAAGGGACTGCACGGTTTCTTCAGAATCAGAACCTGCTTTGTGCTGCAGTCAGAGGTTTTGACTGGGGTGACCTCCTCAGGAATCCAAAGTGGGGAGCTGAAACAAAGGACTATGCTTCTCATAATGCCGAATTTGCCCAAATATATCCCTCTTGTCATTCAAGCACAAATAAACCCCAGTTAAAGCAAATAAAAGAGCTAAACAGGTTGTAAAGACATTATGCATGACCTGTGCGTTCAAAGCTCTTCTAAGTCAGTGGTTGCATGGGATTTCCATATTTTAAAAAAATGCATGCATTGTATTTGAGATTTTTATGATGGTGATATATTTATTCCAACTGAATTTATGCCAGTTTCACTCTTCAAACAACAAGTATTATTTATTAAATGTCTCTTCTCATCCAGATAAGACCCAGGGTTTGGGACTTTACATTTGCTAATCCTTAAAATTAATACTACAATACTACAATACTACAATATTACAAAGTGGGGCCTGGAGCACAAGGTTACACAGACAGTGAGGGGCTGAGTGAAGATTCAGACCCGGGTCTGACAGTCCCTGCTGTCCCCAGTATTTCTCACTCCCTCTCAGATTGGGGACTTTACTGGGATTGGGCAGTTCCACTTTTAAAAAAACAAAACAAAACAAAACTGAAATTCATGTCTCAGAATTAACTCAGGTGACCAACCACATTTTTCCTTTGTCACGCTGGAAACTCACAGCTTTGACAGATACTGTGATTTTGAAACAAAAATAGGAGATATTTTGTAAAGAAGCTTAAGGGAATTTAGTACAAATTCAGATTATTTAAAAACCGTATCTTTCAGTGATAGCCTGAATACCCCAGATATGTAAAAGGTGTCAGTTTCCCTTAATTCTTGGAGGGTAGAGAAAACAAGTTTGTCAAACTAGTTCCTCTCCTCTACACCCAAAGATCAATCTACAGCCCCTCAAACAATACACCTTCACAGAAAGAAGCCCTGGGGACCCTAGGGGAGCATTTCTGTCCAGCAGTAGCAGAGACAGTGGGCCCCTCCCTGCCCCCTGGTCCAGGGAGCCAGGAAGCTTGCCGGCACCCGAGCTCAGTTTTCACTGAAGTTCCTCCTCATGGCCGTTTAGCAGACAGTGTGTAATTTGGGACAATTACTTTGCTGATGTCTCTTATCTTCCCTCCTCACCCTCCCCCAGACTCCCCCTGTACCCACCCTCCTTCCCATTTACATTTTTCAGATAAAGCAATAGACAAAACCTGAGAGTGAGCCAAGCACACTTGGCTTGGAGGCCAAACCAGGTTGCCATAACCAGGAGAGCAAGGCCCACCTGACAGGACCAAAGGAAACACTCAGCCCCGAGAGAATGGGTGCTGACAGGTAAATGGGGCTGAAGAGGTTCACGGCTGGGGGCTTCAAGTCTCCGATCTGCTAGCACAGACATTGTCTCCTGCAACTGAGCAGTACGTGAAAGAGCAATAAAGAGAACACCTTGTCATTTGTGGTTTAAAAAGAACCTATTATAATTTTAGGGGAGAAAATTCTTATGCAGAAGATACGTTTAAAAACAATTATGTGTGAATTTTATAATATTTTAAAATAGTTAACATATATGACATCCCTTGTAGAGAAAGAGAAACTAAAGATTTTAGAGGACTATCAATATTGTAAAGATATTAAAAAAACATTATTATAATCATACACAGATTATAACCATTTTATCTCAAGCTTCCTTATCCAAATATAAGTTTCTATTCACTGAAGAGACATCACATTTAATAATGGTAATGGTTTGACACATGAAGCTTTGTACTATTTTCAAAGAACTTTTCTATAATTTATATCGTTCTATTGGATCCCTCACAACTTTGTGAGTGAGATATCATTATGTTCGTTTCTTAAATAGGAAAACTGAGGTTCAGGTGGCTTTCTGAAGATCACAAAATCAGTAATTAGCACACCTAGGGCACCCTTCTTCTGGTCTGTTTCTGCGAATTCAGTAATAATAACCATTGTTAGTCATGCTGAATGGGACTGGAACATTTTAAAATAATATTTATCAACGTCTACAGCCTTCTCTGTCATAAAAAATATAACAAAGTGTGCAGTGTCTTTTCATATATACTGCATACTTACAAGCCCCCGCCATGGGTTGCCAAGCCTTGATGCTGGGTGGACTGCCTGACTTTCTCGATGACTGTGCTATCTTACATATGATATTATTGAGTATAGTTCATCCACCCAAGGCATTGTTGGAACAGTAAACTAATTGTAAACTAATGTGTCTTCTCCTCTCTGCACAAGAGCAAATGTGGCCCAAGGTCAGGTTAAAGCCTAGAGTTTTGGTGTGGAAACCCAGAGGACAGGGAGGTTGGTGCTGCCTTTGAGCAATGGGCAAGCTTCCTAGAGCAAGTAAGATTTGAGCTGGGGGTGGAAGTGTAGAAGATAGACAGTTGTAAGTAAGGAAACACACTTCTGACCATTAGACTTGAAGGCCTATAGTTGAACAAATCAATTATCAGATATTTGATTTAAATATTTCAATTATGTCAAGCCAGCTCTTTTAGGTATTTATTTTCATTCATAAGACAGAAATGCTTACCAAAAAGTAAGGCAAAAACAATTAAAAGAATATGTGGTTAATTGGTATTACCCAAATAATTATTTCTCTAAACTACTATTTTAAATGTATGTTATAGAAATACAGTTTACTGATATGTTTATGATAAGGCTATCTCTAATATGCATGATAGTGTAGAAAGTTAAAAATAAGTAGATTTTACTCACATTAAGTATCAGTTGTGGGTGATTTAGGCGAAAATGTTCTCTAGAGTCCTATCTACTGAGTCCTGTTCTTTTACCATTGGCATCTTCACAATGCCTGTTCCTAGTGAAGAACATTGGCTACACACACACAAATGCATTTATATGTCAGTTGCTTTCCCACTTCCTCAAAATAGTTTCCTTGATCTTTGTATTGTTTACACTTTAACGTTTCTCTTCTAAAGTCAGCATATTTAAGAAAAGACTATTTCAATGGTTTATGTTTTCTATGCCTCTATATAAAGCACCATATCTGATTTGAAATTGAGGCAGAGGAAGCAAGTACTGATATGATGACCACCCTATGGGCATATGATGGTCCACCAACTAGATCCATTAATCTGAGAACCACAAACTACCTCCTCATTCTGGCCTTGATGATTTCTATTCATCTTCCTCATCTCCCATAATTACATACAATGGGCATTTTGCCTTGCCCCTTAGATCCAGTCTTTAAATTGCTACCAGGGTTTCTTTCCCTGAATGATGTCACAGTTCTTCCTCCAAACTCCTTTAGGCCCCATCATTCATGGAATAAAATTTATCTCTCTTTTTGCACAGAGGGAACACTCCATAAATGAGCCTCGGAGTGTCTCACACACAGTACTTCTCACCACTCCCCTAAAGTGCCCCAACCCTTCTGCCAAACTCATCCTTCAAGCCAGCCAAGTGAAATCTCACTCTTAGCCAGGACTGTTCTCCTTCACCTTGTTCTGAGTAGGTGTTTTTCCTCACTCTGTTCTGAACACAGTAATTCTATTCTGTCTTTCTTTTTAAAAATACTTTATTTATTTATTTTTAGAGAAAGGGGAAGAGAGGAAGAAAGAGAAGGAGAGAAACCCTGATGTGAGAGAGAAACATTGATTGGTTGCCTCTTGTATGAGCCCAACCAGGGACTGAACCTGCAATCCAGAATCAAACCTGCCACCTTTCACTTTGTGAAATGACCCCCTACCAACTGAGCCACCCTGGTCACAGCACACTAATCCTATTCTTTCTTGAAAATAAGATAAAAAATCTCGAATGAAGAAGAGTTTATTAAAATGGGAATTTTTTTCCTTTGAAAACACAAGAATTTTTATCATGAATTTGTTTTCTTATTTTTTTGTTGAGATACAATTGACATGTAACATTATATTAGTCTCCTGTCTTGTCTAAGAATTATTGTTCTTCAGCATCTCCTTACCATCCTTCCCTACCTCCTGAGCAGTCTAGTCCCAATAACTTACTTGAAGGTCTCATAGTGTTGCTTTTGGAGGTTTACTTTTTAAATTTTATTCTGGCTTGTATTATCATGAATTATTTACTTCATGATAATACTAAATTTACCCAACTAAATTTTAAGTATCTCAAAGACAGGGATCATGTCTTATTTACTTTTCCAAATTCAAAGTTGTAAGGGAAACAAAGGGAAGGGAAAAAATGGGACAACTGTAATAGCATAATCAATAAAGTATACTTTAAAAATTTTTTAAAAACAAAGTCATATTTAACTCTATATTTTTGCTTTAGAGACTGAGATTTTGATGCTTTTGAATGTATATATGTATACATATAAAATTCTTAATTTAATAACTAGAAAACTACACCTAGATAAATAGCAGAGTACCTACAAAGCAAACATCCAATAAATGCTTGTTGATTGGAATGTTGGCTGAATTACACATTTACAGAATGAATTATTGTGAGAGAACATTCTTTATTCTTTTTTAGTTCAGCTACAGCAAGCTGGGAAAGATCAAATAAAATGGTTGATTAAGGTGTCTCCCATTATTTCTTTAATATTTCTGCATTGCCAACTACAAACTCATGAAAAAGAGTTTCTTACCTTCAAGAAACTGACATTGCTTTTGTATAGGCAGTTCCATCAGTATTTAAAGAAATACACACCAGTAAGTCCCCATTGAGAGATTAGGAAATTTCAGCTTTGGTTGTCCAAGTCTTTGAGGTTCTAGAAGACTGTGTAGCCTAGTGTATCCACATAAATCTTATAAACATCCTTGCCAATGATAATGAAAAACTTACATTTATGAGTGCTGTAGCATTTATAGAGTGTTTTCCCATGTAGTATTTTCAAATCCTCCCAGAAAACTTTATGAGAAGTTTTAACCTCATTTTCAGATAAAGAAACAAATGTGTTTACATGTGTTGCCAAAGGTCATGCAGCAAGGATGAAGCAGAACTGAAACTGGAACCTGGGTACTTTGACTCCAAACCCAGTGCTCTCCATGGCATCATGCAGAAATAAAGCAAGGACTGGGTCCCTGGAGACTTAGAAAGAGAAAACCAGAGGCTACACAGCCAAGCTGGTTAAAAATACAATGAGACACCTGAGAAAATGCTGTCTGCCCTTGCCAGGCTTTTGGGGATAAAGAGTAACATTCCCAAGCAACAGGAGAAGTGTCAGAGCAAGAAAGCAATACAGAAGCATTCAAGAGGCCAAGACAAATCCAGAATCTCCAAGATGGTGATTAGGGAAAAAAAACAAAAAACAAAAAACAAGGAAACTATGACCTTATCCTAAACTGCTTTGCACCTGGAGGGAAGCTTGGGTCACCACCTAATTCCAAAGAAGATTTAATAAGATCAGAACATAGCTTCCATATTCCCTGCACTTTCCTCAGTGCCTAGCATTAGAGGACAGGTATCCTTAAGTGCACTCTGTAAGTGTAGGATTGAACTCATATCATTGAAGTTAGTGTAGGGAAGCTATGCATGGGCAAGCCTAAACGTTTTAGCCATTTCAGCCCAGAGAGGCCAAAGCCGAGAGAGAGGCACAGCAACAAAATCTATAAATTACAACTAGTGTGGTTAATGTAAACATGTTCACAAAATCCTGAAAAATAAAAACGAGAGGGAATCTTTTGGAAGATGAGTAAGATGAATATGAACGCCATAAGAAGTAATCTGTTTATCTCTTCAGGTATGACTAGTGAAAACATAAGCAAAATGTTTCAAGATTTGACCAAACTGGTAAATTACAGGATAAGGGGTTCTTAACAGAAATCTGGCTGATTCAAACCTTTCAGATGTGTTTATTACTTCATTCAACCCATATTTTTGGGTGTGTACTATGTCAGACCTACACAGTATGCTAGTAATGCCACAGTGAATGAAAACCACAATTCTGTCTCTTGGAGCTTGCATAAGGATGATGGGCTCATTGATATGTCCTTAGGGCCCTGGTTAGACCTTGGGTTTGATCTTCAATTGCAGCTTCATTAGGTCTTAACCTTCCCTTTTCTGCAAATTTAGAGCAAAAAAGCAGAGAGCTGTTGATACTGAGTGGAGGGATTTAGTACTAAATAAGCAATTATGAATTTTTCTCAGTAGTACAGAAACAGACAACAAATGACCTGAGACCCCTGTAACATCCAGCAATGAAATTTCTTTTTAAATTTAATCAAATGCTCTGTTGTTTTTCAAGCTGTCTAATACAATCTGACTTGCAAATATACTTATTAAGTGGGTATTACGGTAGGAAATGTAGTACAATAATAGAATATCTCTTGCCTTTTTTTGCACATGTATTATATACCAAACATGTCTTAAGTATTTTATTTGCAGTTAATCCTCAAAAAAAATTAACAAGATAGTTTTTATTATTACCACAGTCTTGATGAGGAGAAAACTGAAGCTCTAGGTGGTTCTTTAATTCAAGGTCTATCTTACCTAAAGTTAGGTAGGTAAGTAAATGCTGAAGTTGGGGTTTAAAACTAGTTGTTGTCTGATTCCAGAGTCCATGTTAACTAGTTGCAATGTTGTCTCTAAGTGCCTGTTTCCAGTGATCTTAGTCTTCTATGAGAGAAAGACGTGAAATGCCATTTCCGTATTAGTGATAACTCAGCAAGAAGAACAGGCATTAGGTTGCTCTGAGGACATATGGGAAATCACTTCATCCAGCTGTGAGGGCCAGAGGAGGCAAACGCTCAGCCAAGTCCTGAAAGATGTACCGGCATTAACTTAGCAGAGAGTAGAAGGAAGGACAATCCAGGAAGAGGAAACAGTACATGCAAAGATCTGGAGGCAGTTCTGGGGAACTGCAAGTATGGAAGCCATGATCTTCAGTAACCATCTACCCACCATGCGGCACACTCATAAGCTGCAAAATGTTGACAACTGACCTCACCCCTGCTGGGATACAGAACGAAGGTACATGAGGATTCTGGTCACGCTTGTGAAATCTGATTCAACGTTAGTGGAAAACACTGTGCTCTACGCAGAATCACTGCACAGAAGTCTGGTTCTGGTCACCACAGAGCAGTGCAGCCTGGGAGGGGAGCATGTTGACAAACAGCCAGCATGGGCTCAGCTGTGGTCATTCTTCTATCTGTGCCTGCCTGACAGGTGGTGATGGGCTGTTCCTTCTTTGCCACCAGATGCTGCTGGAATTCTCAGACTTTGGTTCTACATCAAAGCATACATTTGGATGAAGGAAAAGAGACTGAGTAACCCCAAAGAGCCAATTCTACGCTGGCAGGCCAAATGAGGCAAAATCCAGACTGGGGAAGGCAAAGCCATTGGATTTGAGACAAAACCATGAAGGAAAGGAAGTCAAGTTTTTACATTCTATCATAGTATCTATTTTGTAACATCTTCCCTGGAGCTATTATTTCAGAACCTCCATTAGTTTTAAAGTAATGGAGACACCATGTCATTGATTAGTATAGCTTCATGCATTCATTACTCCAGCTTAAGGGGGTGGGGGGGGTAGGGGGAATGAAAAGGCTTCAAAAACAGAGACCTGGATTCAAGCCTTGGCCCTAGGACTTACTAGCTGTGTGGCCTTGGGCAGTTGCTTATCCTTATCTTTAGAATAATGATAATAATGGAGACTTTGAATGACAGCCGTGAGGATTAAAGATATAATGTATGTAAAGCACCCATTCTGCCCCTCAGTAGGCATTCAACAAATGGTAATTATTATTATTATGATTGTATTGATATTTAAAGGAGAGCTTTTCAGTGACTTGAATTTTGACGAATGTGGTGAGTCTGGGGCTGTTGGAGATGGATTTTTTGTGTGTGATTATTGATTATTTTCTGAATCAAACAATAGTTTAAATTCACTAAGTATTCTCACCATTTAAAGGAATTCTATAGTTAAAACTATATTTCTGAGATAAGAAATGTGCAGCCATTATCTGATCTGTATCAGTAAATTTATAAAAACAGGAGGAAAACCTGTTGAAGTTGGGATTCCCAGGAAAAATCTAGCTCATAATGTTTTCAGGAAAGGAGACCCTAGTAATTAATGATTGTTTGTAATGCCCTGAAGCTTTATTGCTCCTGATTGACCAAGTGCTCTGGTACTCCAGTGTGAAAACACAAGCTCACCCATTGTCAGGAAAGAGGGCATGTGCTAGTAGTCTCTTTCTAAAATTGAATAGACTGGATATTCACGTTTGATCTGTGCAGTTCTCTATCAGTGCTGAAGCAGAGCATTCCGGAGAGGCATGCTTGTGGAAAGACCTCTGGGCTAACAATCAGAAGACTTGAGTTTTAATTCTGACTCTGTACCAGCTAGTTATAACAACTTGGGCACAAAAAAGTAAAACAGAAAGTTATCACCTCGTTGGACTGGAGCGGGGGGAGTCGGAGGGGGACAAGTGAAGTGTAATAAACCTTATTCTCCTAGTGTCTGCATTCATTTGTGGCTACAAGGTTAGACAGTACTGAAAGTTTAATTCAAGCTTTTAGGCTTATCCATAAAACTTAGTGATTATTTGGCAATCCCTTTACTTTATATCTCGAAAAAAATACAGAGTTTTAATTCTCAAGCATTAAGTGTGATACTCGTTAAACTGTTCCCTTTTGATAAATACATTTTAGGTTATAGCAAATATTATGGGGGGGAGCAGTGTGCTATCTTAGCATTCTAAATTTAGAACCCTAGTATATTACCAGAAGATTTAACAGCTACCAACAAGGGTCTTAAAGCAATCTTGTTCAATTATGAAATTATAAAAACAAAAGCATACTTTACATAAAAATAAATTTTCCAAGGTCATATAAGTATTTCATTAGTTAAATGAGCTTAAGAGCTTCATTTGCAGAAACATAAATCACTTACCTTATTTTAAACCATCTATATTTCCCCTAATGGTGTTTACTAAGTCAGAAAGGCATTTATTTAAAGTAAGTAGAGTAACTTGTACATTGATTAAACTGTCTATCTGCTTAGGTAGATCGTAGAACTGCAATTTAGCATGCAGAGCTGAAGAGAACATCAATTAAAGGTACAGCTAGGCTGAGTCAGCTGCTCATCAGAGGAGATGGGATTAAAGATCAGTTAAAAATGTAAACCCACTCCCAAGTATGCAAAACCTAAATGCAATAATATAATGAAAGCACAAAATCAAACCAATTGAGATAAAAATGAAGCACTTACCTAGTATGATCACCTGAAAAGTGTGGCAAACTCCTGCAGATTGTAGGAATTCATATTGCAATGTACTCAGCAATACTTCTGTGTAGTTCTGCACAAAGGCCACAGAATCCTGCAATATCTTGCAAAGCACTCCACAGGTATCCAATACTTTTGAACTGATATCATTCTACCTTCCTCAGTGGGTCCAATCACATAACCACTGGTCTTCAAGTGATGAAAAGGTAAGCCCTGGAGAAATGGAGGATTGATTTTCAGTTTTGAGGATGGACTAGAGATCAAAAATCTACTTACTACTCAGAGGTACCCTGGATACCAAAAAAAAAAAAAAAATACAAATAAAGAATGCCCCTTTGATTATTTTTAAAATGTATTTGCTTCTTATAAAGGACAGAATCCCCCAACCTCCCAACCCATATTTTAATAACCCAACAATGGAAGAGAAATATTTGACAGAGGGTGTATTAGATGTTGATGATCTCCAACTGCTTCCAAGTCTGCATAAATAAAACTCCAATAAATCCCTACACAATGAACGTACTGAATGGGGCTCTATTTATCTGCTGCTGAAGGATAAAGGGCCAAGCCAATCCTCCTGACAGTTAAGTCTGTAGTTTCCAACATATCACTGAGATCACTCACCAACTACCACAGGACAGGCTGATGTGCTCAACAAAAATTAGGTTTCAAATCAATTCATTGCTGAAACCCATTTTAAGGAGCGCTCAGTTTGCACAGTTTTGGTCGATCAAATTCAGAGATGGGATTCGATTCATATTTCAGTAATGAAGATCAGGGCTGGGAACTGATATATCGAAAGGTGTATTTTTCCATTTCTTCTCCACATAAAATATTCACGGATGCCATGTTCTACAGTGTACTCTGACACTGTAACAGCTGCCAAAAGCCTGGTACCTGAGGCCGTTTTTACATCAATAAATTATCGAAGGTTACATCTGTAGCAAGATAGCTTTATTTGGCTACGCAAGTAATACCAAAGTATGTAACACAGTTATCCCTGCTTTTGTTCCCTTGATAGTGGACTATTGTTACAGTCATGAGCAAAGCATGCTGGGAAGCCCCGACCAAGATGTAAGGAGAAAAAAATACTTGCCTCTGTGCTCTGTGGAGGCAGTATGATGCTGGGGAAAGGTCATAATTTGGAGTCAAACATAAGGAGCTGTGAGAAAATAACCAGATTATTTCACCTCTCTGAAACACAGTTTGTCCATTGTCAAAATAGGGATGCAGCCAGTTAATGTTATTCAGGGTATTACCTTCTAAGAATGTATCATATATTTCTGAACACCAAAGTGCTTCTCTACTTTTAGCAAAATTGACTGAGTGTAGAAATTCAATTTTCTGGAGTTCTCAAGATGTTTTCACAAATGAAAGATTCTTTCCTTTGCCATTCTGTCTCTTTTTCTTATTATCTCTCAGAACCCTGGATAGCTACTTCCTCGTCTGCCCAGAGGAATATCCTGAGTACTGAGGAATGTCCCCAATAAAACCACTAACCCAGAAGTGAAATTGCTGGGTCACGTGATAGATCTATTTTAACTTTTCGAGGAATCTTCATACTGTTTTCCATAGTGGCTGCACCAATTTGCTTATATGTAGAAACAAAAAACACAAAACAAACAAACAAACAAAACAAAAACAGACTCATAGAAACAGAGACCAAAGGGATGGTTGCAAGAGGGGAGGAGGAGTGGGGCAGGTGAGAAGGTGAGGGAGCATATAGTTGATAATATTGTGGTAAGTTTACACAGTGACAGATAATTGCTACAATTAGTGGAGTGTTCATATTGTAATGTACACAAATATTGAATCACTGTATTTAATAACTAAAACTAATATAACTAATATAATATTATATACCGACTATAAAAGTTTAAAAGAATAAAATTAATCATAGAAGGGAAAAAAACATTCCAATTGCTCCAAACTGAGGCAGAATGTGTTAGACTCTCCCAAAACACACTGAGACTCCTTATAAGATAAACAGCTTTGCAAATTGGATTCACTCATTTGAGTCTTTCAGATACTTATTTTTACCAAATTTTTAAAAAGCAATAACTAAATGTATTGGTTCTGTTGTTTGCCAGATATGATTCTAGCCTCTTTGCAGACATTATAGCTAATCTTTACAAATTGGGCACTCTTAAACTGAGTTTATAGATATTGACATTGAAGCTCAGAGAGGATATCTGGCTTGCCCATGTCTTAGAAGACTAAGAAATATGAATCTAGTTCAGTGCAGCCTAAAAGTTAGCTCTTTCCACTACACACTGCTTAAATCAATTAGTGAGTGGATACTGCAGCATAGTAAGTCAAGAAATCCTCAACCTTACTTGCTTACCCACTGATCCCCTTTGTTGAACACATTGCCCTGATCCCACCCAGTAGGGTAAAGAGGAGGAAGCAACTAAAGAGTTTGACCTGGTTGCCAAGAAAACTATCCTCTATCTAAGAGAGGAAGCACAATGAATGAACCTACCAGGCTCTTGTAGCCCAGCCTTGCATTAGCAACAGGAAGCACAGCTTTTTATCCCCCCACTGACATTTCAAGGAAGGCACCACTGCAGGAATATAGTTCCTGCATAATGTACAGTGATATCTGACATGCACAGGATGACCCCAAATTTGAGTTTGGATAACAGAGTACCCCTGGCTCTTTTCCCTGCCAGGCAGAGGTGGTACCATTTAGGGGCAAGGTCTATAGTGACTCAGAAACAACTTAAACCCTGGGGAATCAGAGGGAATAAAAGTACACAAAAGCCACCATTTTTCAGGAGCTGAGTGTTTTGTTTGTCTAGAAGATAGCATCTTGGAAAGCTCTCATCCTCATGCCCATGATCCCAGAGTATGCGCCCTGAGTTCCATCCTCCTAAATGAGGAGGCCAAGTTCTGACTCACTTGAGTACAGCGCCATGGTTTCCAGCATGCCTCCCACTCGGTTACCACCTCAGGGGTCTGGAAAACACATCTCAAGGCAGTGTGGCCTAGGGCTAACAAAGGCAGCCTCCACAGTAGCACATCTCCTTTTTCACTGCCAACTTGTCCAGTGTTCGACTTAAGTGGAAATGGCTGCTCATTGGCTAAGTCCATTAGTGAAAAATGTTTCGACGTTTCCATTTAACAACTTGGAATGTCCTTTGGAGAAGGCCAAATTAATGTGATTTTTACCTTAAGAAGCTTAGAAACATAGCTGCCGCTAACTCAATAATTACATTGTACTGGCAGCAACAATTCAATATTTTTTTCTCGCCTGAGGGTTACAACACATTTGCACCATGGGGAAGCTTTTTCTCTTTACATCTCAAAACTGTACCACAAACTCTTCCTTTATTCATAACAGCGAGATCTCCAGCTGAGATAGGCACTTTTGTATTGCTCTAGATGACAGTTTTCTGTGTTCTTTCCAAGCACAGGGGGTTTAATAAACATATCTGGCAGGCCTTCCATAGCTGGAGGGCCCAGGATGACACTGTGTGCAAACAATATGCTCGCACTGGAGGGAAACAAGTTTATTCAATTATTCAGTTAATAGATTACAGTCAAGATACTTGTTATCCTACAATGAAAAATGGGGCAAGAACTCCAAGAATTAGGGTAGGTCTCAGGATTAGTAACAGCAGGCAATATGGCATATACAGCTCTGGAAGGTCTGGCCAAATGCATGAAACATAACTACCAACCATCCGAACACACACACACAAACTGCTCAAACACAGGCACACACACAGACAGATACGCATGCACTTGTGACAGTACCTACCAAAGGGAGACTCAAACTCTCATAACCAAACAGTATAAAGGCCTTAAAAACTCATTAAGTACTTTAATACATTTTAGCTCTGAGTTTGGAATGTGGGTGTGAGGAGGAAGTTGATGTCTAAAGAACAGTTCTATGAGCAGCTGGCTCTATGCTCTGTCCTGGTACAATTCAATGAAAATTCAGGAAAAAGATGTTCATAGAATTTTCTCTGTGAAAACTGAAAAAATTTTTGCAGTGTTTTGAGTAGCTCTTCCTGCTCTGGGATGAGAACTTTTCTCAATGCAGGGCATCTTAGAATGTTCCCATGCCAGAACTTCTCATTCAGAAGCAATTCTTGGTTTCAGGGTGAAGTTTGTCTAGTTTGTTTGGTACATTAAAATATCCTTAACAAGAAATGAACCACTACACTTAAACATGTGGTTTAAGACACAGAGAGCACTTGCCTTTCTGTGGGGTGTTGGTATGTTATGTTGATAGAATCACTCAGGGGACAATGGAAGAAATAAGGCTGGAAAGTTACTTAGGGGGAAAAGTAGGAAGGATATTGGTATTTGGTAAGAAAATTCTGATTTTATGTAATGCAAAATGGAGAGCCATTGTTTTTGTGCTGAAGAGTCATTTTCCTTGTCCTATTCCAGCGGTACCATTTTAAAGTCCTGGCTTTAGTTTAGAGTTTGTAGAATTAAAGATTTGGGATGCAGTTCAAATGTGTTGGAAGTAGTCTCTACAAAATGGTAATGTGGTCAACATTCCAGGAAGTACAGAAGTAGCTATTTGCAGTACAGATCAGTAGTGGAGCAAATTCTTTAAGTGTTCCAGTGTGGAGCTATTATTCTGAAAGCCTTCTTACCTCTGAAGATATAGAAGGTGGGTCTCAAGAAAGTCCAACTATTGTTAATATAACAAGAATGGTTTATGTGGCATCAATGTAACCTGGCAACCAAGGAGAGTGGACTGGAATGCACATGCATGAACAATGATGACTTCACTGTACTAGTCAGTGGGAGCAGTAGACACTGTTGAGTGAGCATGTGTACTGTGTGGCTGTTGCATTCAAAATGAGCGAGTAGAGCAACAAATCTGCATCAAATTTTGCATTATGCTTGAACATTCCTCTGCAGAAACTATTAGGAAGATTCAGAAGGCTGCAACTATGGGCCACTAGTGATCGGCAGCTTCATTATGACTCCACACCCGCTCATGCATTACATTTCATGCACAGTGTTTTGGAGAAACATCAAATCGTGCAGATGACTCAGCCCCACTAAAGCCCAGATTTGATGTTCTGCTACTTCTAGCTTTTTCCAAAACTAAAATCACCTTTGAAAGGGAAGAGATTTCAGACCATTAATGAAATTAAGGAAAATTTGACAGGGCAGCTGATAGAGATTAGGAGAACTGTGTGAGGTTCCAAGGTGCCTATTTTGAAGGGGACTGAAACATCATTATCCTATGTACAATGTTTCTTGTATCTTGTATCTTCTCCTATAAATATCTCTATTTTTCATATTACATAGCTGGATACCTTCTGGACAGACCTCCTATACCCCTCAGTTATGCTATAAATTTGAGCTTGAAATAAGGGTATTTTGACTATACTGTGCAGCTGAAGAGGCCATCTCCATTTTACTGAATGGAAAATAAAACCAATAAAAATATTGGAAAGTTTTCCAAAAGTGACTAAGGATTGCTAAGACAGAAAATACATTTCCAGAGGGTAAAATCTGTAGATTCTTTTAGGATAGATTGGCACGTCTTTAGCTTTTTTCCTCTGTGAGTTTTAGCCAGGTGGGAGGGTAGACATATGATTCTTCCAGAAAGACAGTGGGCATAGGAAATTAAGCAGATGGCCTGTTTTAGTTGCTAAGGAAGCTAGCCAAGGCAAGAGCCTGAAGTTGAAAATCAACTCCCCTCCCCACCCTTTCTCAAGGATGGAATTGTTCCTAAGTTCATGGTTGTCTCCCAACAAATGAATCAAGATGGCTTTTCATATGCCTGTCAGTTGAGACCTTGCTCTGGCTCTTTCAGCTGGAGTTACTAACATTCTCTACAGCCAGCTCAGCCAGTCCTCCTCCCACCCCCTGACCATTCCCTGGACCAAACCAGAATAGGACGAGCCTTGGCCTGTCCAGGAGGCTGGCTCTAATTAGAGGGTGAGGGCAGCATGGCCGGGCTGGAAACAAATGCTGCAGATACCTTTTCCAAGAATGGCAGACAATGTTTTAAACTAAGTGCATATGTGCAAGGTCAAGGTTCATGTTTGGATGTGCATATGTGTGAGGGGCTAAGCCTGAATAGGCAGTTCAAATGAGTTACCCAAAGATGAAGTAGAAATAGGTATGCAGAGGTGGAGTTATCAGGCATGTAGAGAGAGGTAAAACAAAAGGGTAAGTGTGAGAGAAGTCTGGTACATTTCTGAGCCAAAGACTATTGCCTCTTACTTTCACTTGGACTTCAGGCCAAGGTTACCAGGTGGTCAGTGGCTTTCAAAGAGGCCGAAGGAAAAGAACAGAGCCCAGGTGACTAGCTGGTGGGACCTAATTTTAGTCTTGTTAGTATGGATCTGCTTTCTGGCTTGTCTACCAAGAGCCCTGGCACACATCTAGCCTTGGAGTTCCAGGCTTTTCTGGTCTTCATCACCTTGGCCATGCCTTCAGCTCCTATTCTCTTGGAAATGGGACTCTATCTTGGGTCTCAGAGCCTTTGGTTGGAGCCCAGGTGATTTCCTTCCTATACCTTCTAGGGGTTGGCCCCAGTGACTTGTTGCTTGGGTCTTCTCTTCATGCCATCTGTTTTAAGTAGGCTAATGTCCTGAAAGTGTGTTGTCATCCAAATGACTTTGAATGACAACTTTTCTTAAATTAAGACTCTAATTTTGATTTTTACCCATCGAATTATACCTGCTAGAGTACTGTCCCTTGATTAGATGGTGACTCGGTTCATACTATGTACTGGGGAAACTGAAGTCCCTCAAGGAGCCAGTCTTATTGCTCATTAGCTTCCCCAGCTTCCTCCTATTGCTGTTAGCATCCTCCTTCTCTCTTATGTGGAGGGTAATTGAAGTCTCATCCTCTCCTATGCTTGAAACTGCCCCAGTTATGACAGTGTTTCCTATATGCTTCTGGCTGTTTTAGTATGAAAAACATAGTTAACTTACTTCCCATCCACAGAGAGTCTTTAGTAATCCCACAGAGGGAAGAGCTCATAAATTATAGAATATATAAAAGTGCTTTGTAGATCAAAAATGTCTATATAACCATTAATATTATTAGCAGTGTGGGAAAGAAAACTAATATACATGAAAGAAGTACACCATATTCATGATCTCATTTAGCTTACATCTTACAAGAACACTAGAAAGTAGTTACTATTAGCCCTATTTACAGACAAAGCCATGAAGGCTTAGGAAAGCTAAGTAACTTATCCAAGGCACCAAATGGTATATCTGGGATTTCAACTCATTCTGTCTGTTTCTAAAACCTGTAATTTTTCTTCTATGCAGGACTGCCTCTACATAGCTGCCAGCATTTTATGGAGTTAAAAACAGACAATGTATGGATCAAAGAGTATAATAAGATACTAATTATGTGGTAATGACAAATTGCAAAAGCAGCCTGGAAAAAGCAAAGATCAAGATGATTAAGTATTTTCATGGGTGTCTTAGTGAAGGTGGGACTTAGGGTAAGCTTTGAAAACTGGCAGAATTTACATACCGGGGGTATTTCTGGGAAGAGAATCAGTAAGGGTGAGCCCAGTGGGTGAAATTGGTGCTGAGAGGGACTGTGCTATCACTCTGGATGAATTGGGTAGGACAGACAAGCAGAGAAACTCAAAGCTGCCAGGCAGCTCAGTTGGTTAGAGCATCATCCCAATACACCAAGGTTATGAGGTTGATCCCTGGTCAGGGCACATACAAGAAGAGATCAATGAATACTAAATAAGTGGAAAAATGAATTGATGTTTCTCTCTCTCCCTCTCCCTCTCTCTCTTTCTTCTTTACTCTCTCTCTCTAAAAATCAATAAATAAAAATTAAAAAAAAAAAAAACAGAAAACAGAGTTAGATATCATGGGGTAGGAAACAGGGAGCCAGAATCACATGGAGACTGTAACTCAAAGCAGCCTCAGTTACTATGATGTTTCTTTTTACTCATAGCCACGAGGGAAGGCTACAGCCAGCTCATCTCAAAACTTGCTCCCACCACATTCATTCTGGTAAATCAGTTATGAAATGAAGGTATGAGCTGTGTGCATGCTGATGAGGGTGTGAAAGGGATAATGTTACAAATCCAATATACCACATACTAAGGCACTGAAATTGATGGTTATTTTCCAAACCAGACTTACAGTTGAATTCTGTTCACTCATTTTTACCCACAACTACAATTTTTCCTTGACAAATGTAGACCTCTACTCCTTTATCTGTCTTCACCTCCTTTTCCTCTTAAACAAAATTATAATGGTAAAAACAACTGCAGTGTGGTGGAGACTGTAGGAAGAAGATGGGAAAATGGATTGGTCTCAAGAGGTGCACTACTGGGTGTGGCCTTTCCTACCATGGCACCCACAATTCACTTGCGGTGTGTGAGTCCAGCCAGATAGAATAGTACTTCTTGTTCAAAAACAGTGTTTGAAAATTTTAGTTATTTACCAAAAGAATAATCCTACTATGGAGAAAATGTGATATCTTTATTTCAAGTGTTTAGTGACAGCAACAAGGAAATAACTGGGCTCATTTTTAAAGTTTTCTCTAATATAACACTTGACCTTGAACCTGCCCTGCATTAATCTGCATTAGAGTTGCCATAACAAAAGTCTACAGTTGGGGTAGCTTGAACAACAGAAACTTGTTTTCTGACAGTTCTGGAAGCTGGAAGTCCAAGTTCAAGGTATTGACAGGTTTCACTTGTCCTGAGGCCTCTCTCCTTGACTTGCACTTAGCTGTCTTCTTGCTGCATCCTCTCATTCCCTTTCCTCTGTGTATATGAACTCGTAATGTATCTATTTTACCTTATAAGGACACCAGTCCTATTGGATTAGGGCCCTACTCTGATGACCTCATTTAACTCTAATAAACTCCTTATAGACTCTATCTCCAGATATAGTCACATGGGGGGTTCCATTTCAACATATAAATTTGGGGCTGGGTGACACAATTTAGTTCATAATAAGCCTTAGTACAACTTTTATGAAAATGTGAAATTATGGAAATGTTACATATATGTATACAATTATTAATTACTCACATTATTTAAAGTGTGTGCTAGTTTATGTCAAATGGGCTTCCTCTAAGTCACTTTGCAATTGATGGGATGTGGAACAAGGGGAGAAAACTGTGCCAAAAGCTAAGAGCACAAAGGGTATATGAACATGGTCCTAGTTCTGCCATTAACTTCCTGTGAGACCTTGGGAAAAATCACTTACCTATGTGTCTTATCTCTTAGACAAGAGGCTTTAAAAATAATAATAATAATAATATCTAGGGCTGTTTCTAACTATGACCCCTGGGTTTTGTGACTTTGCTTTACAACTTAGTCCATCAAAAGCTACTCACTCTGAGATGAAGAAAGCTATATGTCCTGACTACATGCTGAAATTGTTAGACCTGAGCATAAATATTTGCATTTTGCCCAGTGGCAATGTCTCTTCAGTATAAGACAGAAGTAAGGACTAAGAGGTATCAGGTTCATCCAGTCACCACAACAACTTGGGCCCCTGAAAGTGTGAGTGATATCTGGATAGTCAGTGCTGAAGTCATGGGGGTGAGTGCCTGATCTCCACTTCACCTGATGATATGTGTGCACAACCTACACGACACACTCTTTGGCAAAAGCCAATTTTGCTGTCACTTTGAGTATCTGTCTATATACATTTTTTGTTGTGAATTTATCTGGTTTCTCCTTTTTTTGGAAGGAATATTCCTTATAATTAGCATATACTGACTCTATTTAATCAGACTGCTCATTTTAAAAGATTTCTGTTCTGCGTGTGGTGTCTGCAGGTGTCACAGGTAATTGGTGATGAATGTATGTTAACAAGAGTGCCACAGTTATAATATAATGCAAGAAAAGGACAAAAACACTCCAGGGTTAGAAGGATAGGTATGTAGTCAATCTACAGTCAGGCCAAATACATAATCTTTGGTATTCTTTTGAGACAAGGGAAGAGAAAAAATGCAAAGTGAGAGAAAACTGTATTGTCCAAATAAAATTAAAACCTATCCTGTTTAGTTTAGAACATATTGAACTGAACATTTTCACTGAAATGTGCTTACTGCTACATACTATTTAGCAAATTAACTAGCTTACTTGCCCTACTTGTCATACTTACCCTCATATTATGTATAATATTCTACTTGTCCTCATATGAGCATTATAGAAATCCAGTGTTATATGTGAATAGACCACAACAGTTTACTTTTCAATTACTGTAGCTTAAAGCTTATAGTGTCCATTTTCTATAGTCTTTAATATCTATTTGGGAAAATATTGTGAATACAAGTAAAAACAAATCCTCCAAATTAGCTTCAAAACCAGATGTGTATTTTAGTAGAATCTATTTCCATATTTTGATCTCTTCACTATTTGTTCACTCATCTAATAAAAGCTCTATGCCAGGCATCTAGACACTGCTCTTAATACCTTGATATAGAATCCTTGATATTCATAGGACCTAAAGGCTAACAAATAAGTAAACAAATACATAGAAAATAAGCATAAGTACACTGAGAAAAATAAAATGACGATGTGTTAGACCAGTAGTTCTCACAATGTGGCCCCCTGAGAACTTGTTAGAAATGCAAATTCTTGCCTTGTGGCTCAGTTGGTTGGACATTCATGCACAAAGTGAAAAGTTGCTGGTTGTATTCCCAGTCAGGGCACATGCCTGGGTTACAGGCCAGGTCCCCTGTTGAGGACGTGTGAGAGGCAACCTATTGATGTTTCCCTCACACATCAATGTTTCTATCCCTCTCTTTCTCCCTCCCTTCTCCCCTCTTTAAAAATAAATAAATAAAATCTTTTTTAAAAAGAAATGCAAATTCTTGAGCCTTACTGAATCAGAAACTTTGATTTAACAATCTGTGTTTTAACAAGTTCTTCAGAGGATTTGATGCGTAGCAAAGCTTAAGAACTCCTCTGATAGATAGATTTGTGGTAAGATGAACAAGAGGGATCTTTACATTGAGAACTCAGGAAAGCCTCTCTGAGGATGGTTGGGCTGGAGTATGAATATTGAGAAGGGGTCAGTCATGTAAGCAACTTGGGAATGCATTTTCCATGCAGAAGAAACAGCATGACAAAGACCTCGAGGCAGAAAATCTTGGTGAATCTGAGACACAGAAAGAAGGTCAATGTAGCTGGAGCATCATGAAAAAGGGGGAGAGTGATGTGAGATCATGTTGAAGAGGCAGGCAGGGCAGGTCATGAAGCAGGTGGTTTTTAAGTGTCTGAAAGAAAAAGCAAGAATTGCAAGGAGTCAGCATACAACAATGAAGAACAGATCCTCAAGGACTCTATACCCATGAAGTTCTCTTTACTTAAAAGAGAGATGCGGATTCCTTCTAAATCAGAGCCTTTATTTCTCTCTTCATTTACCTACCTGCCTGTATATATAATAAATACCAAACTCATATAACTGAGTGAAGTTATTTTAATTTGGTTCACTTGTAAAGTAGCAACAGAACTATAAACTCCTAGGTGGGAGGAGGTATTTAGGATTTTCTCATTGTAAGTTTACATCATATATAATGTATGGTAGTGACAAATTTGTGGTTAATATTTCAACAATGTTAGTATCAACAGAAGGTTTGTTGCCATTGAAGACCTCATGATGGAACTAAGGCTAAGCAGTGTACTTTACCGTCTTTGATAAACACAGTTTCAATAAAATAATTGGATCAAGTTCTTAGTCCTTCCTAGAGAAGCAGCTGTGCTTCTCCCTTATCTGAAGTACATTCACTAGTGGATTGAGCAAATAGGGTAATAGGGCAGACAGACTCTATGGTGACCCTAGTGATCCTAAAATGTAGACATGTGTGCAGTTGTGTGCACTGCCCTATCCCCCCTCCCCACCACTACTTGAGTGTGGGCAGAACCTGTGACTTGCTTCTGGATAATAGAATATGGTAGAGGGGACAGGATATATGTGATTGCATGTGTGTGACTCTCTCTCCCTTGCTGGTTTTGAAGAAGCAAGCTGCCATGGTGTGAGCTTCTGTATAGAGAGATCCATGCAGCAAGTTGCTGAGAATGGCCTTGGGCAAACAGCCAGAAAGAAACTAAGATCTTCAGTTCAGCAACCTGCCAGAAACTGAATGCTGAGAATAGTCATATAAGCTAGAAGGTTGTCAAGCCTAGATAAGACTACAGCCCCAGTAGGCACCATGATTGCAGCCTGTGATATCCCAAAGCAAAGGACCTAAGCAAAGCCATTCCTGGACTCCTGACTCATAGAAGCCATGAGATAATAAATGTGTGGTTTTAAGCACTAAGTTTGTGGTAATATTGTTATAGTGATAAATAATAGCTTACGTTGAATGTTTTCCTTGGGCCAGGAACTGTTTTAAATGTTTTACATAAATTAAATCATGTATTATTATTATTATTATTGTTGTTGTTATTATACAGATGAGAAATCTGAGGCACAAACCGTTGTTACTTGCCCTAGCTTATGCACTTCATATGTGAGGAAGCTTGGATCCAAATGCAAGGTCTACACTCTTAGCCACTACACTATAGTACCTTTCACTTTGCTAGGTGTTCCATCAACACCAATCATTCAGAAGATTGAGGTTGGCAATATTAATGGACACACATTTAAGCATGAAATAATACCCGATATTCAGTGGGAATTTCCTTGGAATCATTTGTTGTTGTCCATTTTTCCCTTTGATTATTCAAATATTATTTGAGTTCATAAGTGTTATGAAATAGAAAGTGGTCCACTGAGAGGATTAGATAAAAATTCAAAATGATCGTGATTTAGAAAAAGTTAATAAGAAATTAATATACCTAATTATTAATAATAGCAACTAAAATTTGTGCAGCTCTAATCTTTGTAATCCACTCTAAGATATTCTATCACAGTCATCCCATAGTCACTTTTTGAGAAAGGAAGAGTAGCTATTACTCTCATCTGTGAGATTCTAAAACCCAATAGCAATGTGGTCCTGTGAATGGACTAATTCTGTAACCATACCATCCTAAAGATTGAAGAGGCTTAAGAAGTCATGTAGCCAAATGACCCTTAACTAAAATTAAATGTCAGAGGACTAAATTATCTATCCTATATCCTCCACCTCTCAAATTAGGGAGAGAGGAGTGAGCAGTATCACAGTAAGAGATATCAAGCCCTAGCAACAGTGCCCGCAGATCAAGAAGAGACCAGATTCAAAGCTATATGTATCATTTTCTTTCTTGTCTCAGCATTTAAGGCTGGGAACTAAAGATGTAGACTAGCCATACCTCATGGGTAATCACCTAGTCTCTTAAACATTATATATCTACTTCCTTTATTTTGTCTCCTATTATTTTCACCTTTGCTCATTTAATATTGGTCCCTCTGATCTTCTTTCTGTCTTCAGAACATGACAAACTCTCCTATCAGGGTCTTTGCACTGCCTGTTCTGCTCTTCTAGAAAGGTTCTTTCACGAAACCTTCTCATGGCTTTCAGTGGTCTGCTCAAATATCAACCCAAAGACTCATTTCCTGACTACTCTATCAAAAAAAAAGTCCATCTCTGCATTCCATTATTCCCTTAATCTGCTTGATTTTCCTTCAAAGCCCATATCACAACTGAAAACTATGAATTTTGTCTGTTTCATTGGAATGTAAACTTTGAGTGTGGGAACCTTCCTTTCTTGTCCCCTGTTGATATCACAGTTCTTACAGCAGTGTCTGCAACATAAAAGATGCTCAATAAATATTTGTTGAGCAAATAAATGAACCCAGGATGGAGTCTTGGGCATCTCAAGGACAGATGCCCTTGGGCAGAGCATCTTCTCAGAGTGACATGGGATGATCATGCAAGCAACTGGAAATCAATCTAAACAATAGTACTAATCAATTTTCCTATCAGGTTTACTGTATAAGAAAATCTCTCAAAGGACTTGTGGAGTCAAGATCTACCCCTTGCCTATGGTGTTAGTTTCCTGTTGCTGTTGTAAAAAAATGACTACAAATTTAATGCACTACAAGAACACATATTTATTATCTTACAGTTCTGGAGATCAGAAGGCCAAAACGAGTCTCACTGGATAAAATCAAGGTGTCTTCTGGGTTGTGATCCTTCTGGAGGTGCCAGAGGAGAATTGTCTTCTTGCCTTTTCCAGCTTTTAGAACCTACCATGGCACCCTTCTGTCTTCAAAAGCAGCAGTGCTGGTGGAGGTGTTCACACAGGGTATTACTCTGACATTGACTCTTCTGTCTCCCTCTTCCTCACTTACAGAGCCTCGTGATTACACTGGGCCCACCCAGATAATATGGGGTAATCCCCTCATTCAAATTCAATTGATTAGCAACTTTAATTTAATCTATAATCTTAATTCCACTTCACCATGTAACCTGACTTATTCATAAGTTTGAGAATAAGAATGAGGCCATCCTATATCCATCAATCTACCAGTCCAGTAGTGGGGGGGGGGGGGGGGTGTGCACACGCAAGTGTGTGTGTTTAATAACCAGAATTTGCTCTTACAGAATCCTGTTGACTCTCAGCATCTGCTGCTTTCATCACAATGTACACACAAACTCTCTGGTTTAAATATCTACTCTTTTTTTTGCTAGAAAACAACACTATGTTCATCAAACTAATGCTTTATCCTTCTATATCTTTAGAAAACTGGGATAGTGTTTGTCCTTCAGTCTTCTGTTCTCTTGTTCTTTGTGGTTTCTTAAGAGCAGCAAGACTGGGTCTTTGATCCTATCTTTAAGGTGTTTCAGTGTCCTGGGATGCAGTTCTTCTGAGCATAGATGTTTTCTCATTAAGAGCACTGGATACCTTCTCCCTTCATCCTTCTTGGCTCTGTTTCCTCTTTACATTGTTTGCTGGGCCTTCTCAGTTTGAAGATTATTCTTATTGTTAGATCAGTCCACCAGAAAATAGAAGTTATTCCTGGTAATAAGGCAATAGATTTGCCGAGCAAGGAGCCTAACATCAGTCAGAGCCAGGCCCCTCACACTGCATATCCCCTCCGCCGCCCCGTTTGCAGGCCATGTTTTCCCATGCCACCCAGTTTCATTTTCACAGCTCTTTCTTATTGTTCGTGCTTGAAAGCAACTTTATACTTCTTTAGCATTTGTTCCCACCTTCAACTCATTCTAAGCTGTTCTCATTTGAATACACTCTATTTAGAATCTCTCCTTTGCATATTTAGTATAAGTGAATCTTAAATCTTAAACCCAGGAGGGAGACTGTCTACTCCAAGTTCCTCAAGAGAAGGAGATGGCCCATTGAAAGTAACATGGCTGAGGAGTCTGTGGGTCTAGTCCTCTTGCTCTCAGGGCTTGTCCATGACACTGCCCAGATAGTCTCTTCCATCATTTTGTGCCTTCCTTCTTCCATCTCTCTTTTTAGTGCTTTTATATGTAAGCTCATCAGAGAGTCCCCTTGGCAGTCACAAAAGCATCTTTAGATGTGCCTACCTTTATTCACATGGTGATTATTCATGAATATATGATCAGAATTACATTTTCCAGACTCCCCTATCTCCTTTGAGCTGCATTCCCTTTTAAAGTTTGCCCATAGAATGATGCCATTTCTTGAGGATCATTTCTTTGATTTTGGAAAAATGCACTTTGAATGCCTAAAGAACATATTCGACTATGCTCAGTCTTCCCTCCAACTATTTTTAACTCTAAAAAAGGTACTCCTTTTCTCCCACAATCCCCGACATCTTCACAAGCATCCCCTTGTTAATAAAAATTAAGTTCAGAGTAGCAGTATACTCTACCTTCTGGAAGATCAAATTGGTGGTGAAAAATAGCAAAGTAGGTATTTATCTGATTTCCTGATTTTAGAACAATAAAACTTCCTGCCAGTGATTCAATGGTATGTGTCTCATTTGGTAGTTGGGTGACATCTCTTTACCTTACTTACTTTGCCCATCTATCAGATGGGGAAAGTCCGTACCTTATCTACTTTTCTTAGAGTTCTAGGGAGGATCAAATGAGAAAAATGTGAAAATGTCTTGGGAAGTGAAAATTAAATAAACAGAAGTTCTTAAATGTCTCTGCCAAGGTCCAACATACATGAAAAAAAAGAGAGAAAGAATGGCAGAAATAACAGAACAGAACTGCCTGGCTAAGGAAAGGCAACAAAACCAAATCAGGGGTCCAAAGATGCCTGACTGAATTCAGAAATGCAGGGCTTTTGCTTGTAGTTATTCATACCACGGTATGTTGTGAGGCCTACAATTCAGAAAGAATAAGGGGAACTTAGAGAAAGGGATGCAAGTGTTGGGAAGTGGAACCTATACAAAAAAATGAAATTAACTGACAGGCTTCAGCGGTGAAAAGAAATGATTAAGAGGTGATCCATTTATTCAACAAACAGTTGATGCTTACTATTTGCTGACTGTGTAGGGCTTGACGTTAGGTATGAAATTGTAAAAGACATGACCTCTTCTCTCAATGAGCTATTAATTGAGTACATAGTGATTTTAAATTCAAAATATTTATTCAGAAAAATGTTTTAAGTTTTTACTAAAGGTCAGCCAACCTGTTAGATGTGGAACAGTGGAGATGAAAACATTGTTTTTGCTCACCATATAACCTGATATCTAGAAATTAGAAATATATAAATAATTTGGTATAATGTAAAGATTTCTGTACCAGTCAGAATGGGCTAGATTATGCTGCCATAACAAACAACCCCACAATTTCTGTCACATAACACAATGAAGGCTTATTTCTGCTACATGCCTCCTATCTACATCATATGGGATATCACTATCAAACCAGGTTTCAGGAGGGTGAGTCTCATCTCCACGTTCGTGGACACAGTGTGATAGGACCAATATTAATATACTTACTATCCATGAATACAGGTGAAAAGAAATGTCCCTCAGCACTTCCAACTCAGACTTTCAAGCTGGCCTCCGGTAGCTGTAAGGGGTTCTTTCCTTAGAGGCTCCCTCTCAGTCTTCTCAGACCTTTCCTTTGATCCTGCCATGTATGGAACTGGGCTCTTAGAAACATCACACATATTTTCCCCTCGCCTGGAACATACCCCCTGGCCTTCAGGCCACCAACAACCTAAGTCTAGTTCTGGTTGGCAGGTATAAATTAGATACAAAGAAGCAGCTTTTTAAATAGTAAGTTGTGGTCTTAGAAATTCAGAAGAGTAGTATTTCTATTATCTTAAAATTCTAATATGAGCTCATCTGAACACCATGTACCAACATGTCCATATTGGGCCCCACCTGGGTACCAGGCACTGTGCTGGGCACCAGAGATTCAATGGTGAGCAGCACCACCCCATTCTATGCCCTCCTGGGGAGGCAAGTGTTAGTAAAATAATTACATAATGGATATACCAAATTTCAGTAAGTTTGAGAAAGGAAAAGAATAGTGTTGTGAGTGCATATATCAGAGGTCCTGGGCAGGTCTTCTTAGGCAAGTGGCATTAGAACTGAAACCTACAACTCATTAGGGATGAGTTGTAGTAACTGAAGGTAGGAGATGAACTGATCAAATAGGTCAGTGGTTTCCAGTCACATAGTGGTTAGTTAGGAATTATATTTAAAAATAAAACTAGTAAAGTTTAGAATGGTTTACATTTTTACATAGAATAAATTCCAGACTAGTCCTGTAATTCCATCATTCTCAATCACCTGCTATGTATTCTTCCTCATTCAATTGGAAAAAAATGGAGTTATAAGCCATATACTCCATATATTCTCTGACTGTACACACTGGAAATGATTATTAAGGTGGGTTTTTGTGCCTGTGAACATCATCTTTTGCAGGTGCCTCTATGATGAAAGGTTGGGAACTAGTGGAGAAGATGACATACCGTAGGGAATTCCAAGCCAATGATTCTAGCACATGTCAAAAAAAGGCCATTCACAGTACAGAATGTAAGATGTTATAAAATGTAATTTAACAATTCTTGCTGGGATGAGGTAAATAATAATAAAACAATGATTGGTTTATTTTTAAATTTTTTCAATAAAACGTATTTTTATAAGCTTAGTACCGAGGCAAAAACATCTTCAATGCTGACATGACACACTTAGTTTTTTAAAAAATGTTATTTCCTCCTTACACCCAAGCCCCTGGGTTCTTCATATATATACATATGATGCATTTTAAACATATTCACCCTCATAACTTGACAGATGGGAGGGATCTTGTAGTCCTTTCTAAAAGCAGACAAAAGGCCGTTGGTTCTGCTCCGCGTGGTGGTTTCTGAAGACAGAATATCACACGCTTCCGTTGATGATTATATAGCTCCATCCATCTGTCTGCCACGGGAGGTTGGGAGACGGAGACACAGCTCCCACCGTCCCCACAAACAAAAGTAGACCATGCTGTCACCAGTCAGACACGCCAGCTAATTGGAGCTGTCGACAGACACAATATTCTGTGTCAACAGCTCTAGTAACAGTTTGAAACAGCAATGATATGTTGGTTGATGGTGAGGATGACACATGTGTCTCTAATAGCATGCTAGAAATCTGACATAACTAGAAAAGAATGACTAAAATGTGATTCCTGGCCTCTGGTGTTCCTGCTCATACTCACCAACTTCTACAGAAGTTGGGGTAGGGGGTGGTTGTAACCCATCTCTCTCAGTATCACTTCACATGCTAACAGCTTTATTTGATACTCATAATGTCTAACTTTAAAATTAATCTTGCTAAAAAGGTTTGTTTCAACAAGCCACCAAATCTTAAATTGTTTTGGAAAATTAATAAGTCAAATAAGTAAGTCAACTTATTTGTATAGCTTTCTAAGTTGAAACCAAAATAAAAAGACATTTTCTCAGTTTACCATTTCTATAACTATAGATTTATTCTGATCTTCAGGAAAGTAAGTTTTTACAATTAAATGTACACAAATGTTCATAGATGTGGCTTATTGCTGAACTACATTTCTTGATAGATAAAATAGGCCCACAAATAGAAACATTTTTGGCAAGGCTTTAGAGCATAAATACATGTTGCACATTAATCTCTGTGTAAATTGTACCTGCTAGGAATACTTTATATCAAGCATCATATCAGTGAAAAGTCAGGAAAACCCTTCTTGCTTTTCAATGATGTACCGTCTAAATAAGTTAATCAACTGACTGCCTGAGTTTGAGTTTTAGCTACACTACTTACTACCTTGTACAAGTTAATTAAACACCAGGCTTCAACTTCCTCATCTATAACACAAAGATAATAATATAACCTATCTCATAGGGTTATAAGGGTTAAGTGGATTTTTACATGTCAAGTGCCTGGTACATCACATAGTAAGCAGTCAATAAATATTTTATTATTACTATTGCTTTATTTCCAAAGAGAGCCTTTAAGTAATTAATGAAAGCAAGAAGATAAATCAAAAACAGTTCAAATGCCAAGAAACACAGGCTTGGAAGTCAAAACAGGTCTGGGTATAAATCCTTGTTCGGACATTTATCAGGCTTTGTGATCTTGGACAAGGCACTTAACCTCTCTGAACCTTTTTCTTTGTCTATACAAGAGTTAATAATACCTACCTTAAAAACATATTTTCAAGGTTTAAAATAATTTACAGCACTAAGCACAATTCCCAATATATATTAGGCACTCCATTGGTAATAAGAATTATTATTACCACTTTGCATCATAGAGCACTTTTTTAGACTAATTATATTATCCTCTTATTAATTCTTTGAAGTACAATATGATCACCACTTTACCAAGGACAAAATGGCATTCAGGCGGTAAAACAGAAGTTCAGTGGGTATGGAGTCATTGAGGTTAGGTTTGGTTGCCGGCTTCCAGTTCTGGGGCCAGGGTACTATCCAGCTATTTTCATTCCCTTTTTGTCAGATGACCAAAAAGCTGAAAGCCTCCTTATTTATTTATATTTTTTCACTCAGACCTCAGAGAGGCCTCAGTGGCCTCCATCCTTCCCATTTAGGATCAGCCTTACTCATTACCTACTCGTACCTCATCAACCCTTCCATATTCCTTGACCCATTAGAGATGAAATAACTGAGGCAGCAACACTCACCACAGCACCACCACCACCAACAGCACAAATGCACGTGCACTTTGGACTTAAATCATCTTGTTCTTTGAGGATATGAGAAAACACAAGAATCTTCCTCTGATAGGCAAGTAAGATAATTTTAGGGTAAATGCACCAAAGAAAGATTCTGTGTAAAAAGCACTTTCGTGTCCTAGCCAGTTGCTTATATCAACAATATATTCTTTTTAAATCTTAATGTTACCACTTATATATGAATAATAAAATAACCCTATGCAACACAGCTTTGTCACATTCACCCTGTCATATAAAATGTTTAGCCTTCACTTCCAAAGACTAAGAAGGCACTGGATCTGAGGGATCAGATAAGCTGTGACCATAAGACCTGCTTTCTGAAATTAGCTGGGTCCCTTTCTGAGACCATGAGCAGAGCGACATTGACCTTTGCAGGGAGGAATGAATGCTTCAGCCTCCGCTTCTCTGTGACTGTGCTCAGATCACTTGAGGCTCAGCTCTGCCACTGAAGGCAGCAGTCCTTCACTCCCGTAAGTAGAACCATTGGTGTGTCCTCTGCCTTCCCCCACCCCTGGGCCTCTCTTCTTCATGGCCTCAGCCTGACATACTGGTGGTTCTTTCATGTCTCTAAATGACCAGAGTCATCAGACTCCACCCATTCTTCATGGACCCTCTTGCACTGGCTCTCCTTCAGAAACATTCTAATTCCCATTATACCTGCCCCAAGATGAGGATGAATTTCTCCCTCATTTGAATTTCCCCTAATACGAGGTTCATTATTTTCTTCCATGCATTTTAATTATTTATATACAAGTCTTATTTCCTCCCACCCCCATATTGTTAACTCCTTAGTAAAAAGATTCAGGCCAGATCCGTTTTTGTTTTCCATGCAGAGCTTAGTATTTGGTAGATATTCTCTATATATCTCTTGGTTACTTGAATGAATGAATAAATTCCTCTCATTCTTTCTTCACATTAACCTTTTATTTCCTTTTGGCCTATCTACATGCACATATGAAAATGTATTCTGCATACTTGATAATATATTCTCTGTACTATTAATATTTCTTAAAATATGATATAAAATAGCATTCTCAAACTTTCCTGTTGAATAAATATAATAAGTTGAGGTCCTTGTTTAAAATGTAGATCTTCCAGAATTCTCCACAGAGAACCAATTCACTAACATTGACATAGGTCCCAAGAATTTTTTGTTTAAATCCTTACCCAAGGATACATTTTATTTATTTTTTTTAGAGAGGGTGGGGGTTAGGGGAGAGGGAGAGAGACATCTATGTAAGAAACATTGATTGCTTGCCTCCTGTGCACTCCCTGGCTAGATACTGAACCTGAAACCTGAGTATATACTCTGACTGGGGATTGAACCCACAACTTTTTGATGTATGGGATAATGCTCCAACCAACTTTTCCCCCCAGCCAGGGCAAGAATTGGTATTTTTAACAGTTGCCTCTGTGACATGATTTTTATGCTCACACAAGTTTAAAAAGCACAGATTTAGTATGTCTTAAGGTATTCATGTGACTTCTGAACAGAGGAAAACAGTTTAATCTAATTCTCAGAACCCTCTCAGCTTTATGGACCAAATGCAACCATGTTATAAAACTAGAAAACTGAGTGTACTAAACAATAAGTAGGTGGTTTCAATGACCCAACTCTCCTTAATAACCTAGCCCTGGCTGCATGGAAGGATCTTCTAGTCATCCAGACATTCCTTTTGTGGTTGGAATGGCTAGAGATGATGTTAGTTATGTCCCTTGAAACCAGACTCTAGAAACTCTCCAGGGATTCTCTGTGTATAAAATCTGTCTCCTTAGGTCTGGAGGTTTAGTAAAACAAAATGAGGATAAATGAGACACAGGGTTCATGCAGGCAGTTGAAAGAAAGATCCACCTTTGAACAGCAGCAGTGGAGGTGAGAAGTGGATGGATGTTGGATCTGTTTCGAAGATGGAGTGAAGAGAAATTGCTCACAGATCAGATATGGGGTGAGAGAAAAAAGAGAGGAGTCAAGGGTGACACTGAGGTTTTATCTTGAATTACCAGAATGGGTTGCCACTAGTTGAGATGAAGACTACGACAGGAGGTAGCTGGAGAGTGATGAGCCAGAGCTCCGTCATGCACTTGCTTGGTGTGAGATGCCTGTTAATCCTTCAAGTGGGGATTTCAATCAGTTGAACACACAGGCCTGGAATTCAGGGGAGTGGTCCAGGCTGAAGAGATATGCAGGGGAGATGTTGGCATATGGGTGGTGTGGAAAGCCATTAGACTTGATGCTTGATCAGAATATCACAAGAATGAGCTTTGATGAAAAAGATGACCGAGGAGGACATGCCAACATTAGACTGAGGTCAGAAGCTAAGTTTTCTTATTAAAAGGGTAATTTTCTGCACATGTGTGTTTGTTGGTTGGCCTGTGTGCCATGTTAGTGTGTTTCTCAGAGGTGTTAACTAGGCTGTATGTGTGTAGGCGGCCAATCTGCAATCTGACTCACCTATCTGCTGGATAGCGCCTAGCACCAGAGACACTGTAAGCATTAAATAATGAATTGAATTGGCTGGAATAAATGCCATACAGGGTATGATTTAACTTCTTGCCACCTGCAATTCCTACATTTCAAGTCTTGGAATTCAAAACAGTTGTTGGTAAATCATTCTACTGCAACGACTCATAAAAACCAGAATGTTAAAGTGTGAAATAATTAAATATTTTCATTAGGCTTTCCAGGGATTTAGCAGCCTCTGTGATCTGACCATTGACTACTTTTTTTTTTATCATTTAGCTTCACCTATGCTAACCCTAAATCACTAATGATCAGATTTTTAGAAGCTTGTTAAATGAATTATTTTTTTAAAAGTACACGTGACCTGAAATAGTAGAGGAATATTCATGCATTCATATGTATGTGGAAGTTAAGAAACTGTAGACCTTAATTGGTGCCTGGAAAAATGGCAAAATATTATAAAAATAAGAGTCACAAAACAAGCATCCTTTAGGGAGTACTGATGAGAGGGTCATAAAAAACAAAATCTGTTTGAATAGCTCGGAGCCAGCGTTTCCATTGTAATGGACAAAGTGCAACTGTAAAAGGGAGTGTGTCCCCCGAGATAATCTGCAGCCTCATCTGGTCCAGGAAAAATAACTCTGATCTGGGTTTGGTGTGTACATTTTACTCGTAAGAAATAAGGAAAAAACATTTTAAAAATAATTCCAAGAATAAGAATTTTAAACATGAAGAAAAAAATAAAGCCATAGTGCTAGAATTCTGATAGTCTGTTTCACAGTAAGTTTACTGATCAGTTCTTTATTCATTGCCATTTCTCTCCTAAAATGTTAGAAAATCCATATAGATTTATAAAGAGTATAATTGATTATATTTGAAAATAATACATGTGGAAATATGTTAAATTCATGACTTTTTCATTGTTTTTAAAAGGTCAATATGTACTTAAAAAACATATTCAAAGTCTAAAGTCTAATAAAGGGGACTAGACAAGATAAAAATAATAGGTGCATTTCTCTCCATCTACAAACCTCCCTCAGCCATCTGACTCTAAAAGCACATATTTACCTGGAGAGGGTTACGTGTGCATTTTAGCTGAAGTGTTCACTGGTGATGTCAGAAGATGTAAGCAGAGATTCCGACTAAGCTGTGTTCTCCCTGGAGCTGTGCAGCAGGTTCCAGAAGGCCTCGGGAGGAATTGGCATAAACACTGTGACCGTTATTTACTTTAACCGGGACTCCAGCAGCTGGGCTGTTTGCATGATATGCAAATGGGCACACCATTCAAGGAAGAAAGGATGAATGCTCTGGCACTTGCAGGGCAAACATTAACTGCTATGGGAAAAGGGCCAGCAAAAGAGAAACCAGACCGAAGCGAGTGGGTGGTAAGGGGCAGGACAAGGAACATCTTCCAAAGAGGCAAATGCGGCAGGCAGACACTGCTTGCTGGGAACCGTTCAGCACCCTCCGCCTCAGTAAACAACAGATGGGGGTGTGCTGCAGCCCATCTCCTGCGGGAACAATGGATGTCCTCTCTACCCAATTCCTAACTCTGGACCGAATTCATGAAACATTTTATATGTGGGAAGTTACTGAGAGGTACAGAGGGAATTTATTAACTGAAAGAGCAAAGACTTGGGGCTGGGGTAGGGAGCAGAAGGGAGGAGCTAAGAGGGCAGCCTGATAGGGAAACCGCAGGTCTGGCGTCAGACAAACCTTGGCAGGAGTTTCAGTTCCACAACTTAACAGCTACAGATACTGGGCAAGTGTCTCAGTTTTCTTATCTGTCAAGTGGGCATAAGTGTACTGTCTCATTGTAGGATCATTGTAAGAGATCACCGATCTTTATGTGAAGTGCCTCCTACCAATATAGCACTAACTGGTTGGTGTTAAAGCTGGAACTTGAATTATTCAGGCTTTTTGATCCCAAAGTGCACCGGGTCCTGGGAAGTCTAGAGATCTAGAGATTATAGGCATCCCAAAGAAGTAACCCTATGGCCACTCCCTATCTTAAAGACTGCTTGATTCAACAAGGAATATTTGCATAGTACAGAAACAACTCCAGTTCCAAACAGGTTACACGACCTGTGGGTGAAATCCTTTTTTAAAAAACTCCAGCTTAACCAAGCCTGAGAAGCTTCAGGCTCTGAAGCACTTGTTGCCATAATTACACACGTGTAGAGTGTAAAGTAAAAGAGTATCAGGAGAAGGAGGGCATGTGCACCTGCAACACAATCTGAGCACACTTTCCTCCCCTCCCCACTCAGGTGCAGGTCCCACTGAAGTGCATTTGTAACTGCTTGCTCGTCTTTACATTTTTACATAGTGTTCTTTTTCTTATATAATTCCCTTTAGCATTTTATATAATAAGGAGTTGGTGATGATGAACTGCTTTAGTTTTATCTTGTCTTAGAAGCATTTTATCTGCCTTCAATTGTAAATGATAGCTTAGCTGGATAGAGTAATCTAGGTCCTTGGTTTTCATCACTTTGAATCCTTTTTGCCAGTCCCTTCTAGCCTGCAAAGTTTCTTTTGAGAAATCAGATGACAGTTTTATGGGAACTCCTTTGGAGGTAACTATCTGCTTTTCTCTTAAGGTGCAGGAATTAAGAAGCACAAACTGGTAGGTACAAAACAGGGGAAGTTGAGAACAGTATAGGAAAATGGAATAGCCAAAGAACTTACATGCATGACCCATGAACATGAACTAAGGGGTGGATTGCTGGAGGGAATGGGGTTACCAGGTGGAGGGGAGCAAAGGGGGGAAATTGGGACAGCTGTAATAGCATAACCAAAATATATTTTTTAAAAATGAACAAATTAAAAAAAAATTTTACATAGTATTTTGCAGCCCTAAATAATGTTATTTTATTTTGCAAGTTTTTACTTTAAACAGGTAAATTCATACTGTATGTATTTTTGACTTAGTATTAGGTTCTGAAATTCATGTTACAGATCATTTATTTTAACTGCTACATAATGTGAATATTTCACACTGTATTACGCAATATCTGTTGATGTACAGTTAAGAGTTTTTAATTTTTTATTTAAAATTTTATTGTTGTTGTATCATGTTGTGTTTTTTTCATTACAAACTATACTGCTATAAACATTCTTGTACATGTCCTGGTTTCAACAGTGTCTCTAAGGTGCACGCCTGCAGTGGGATTGCTGGATCATAGGATCTCTAATTCAACAAGCTTTTCTCCGTGTCAGGCACTCATTCAGACACTAAGCATACATCCATGCAAAAAACAATAGGTAAAAGTCTCTGCCTTCATGTGCTTACGTACTAGGAGAAGGAAACATAATAAAATAAATATGTAAATATCTTTTGGAAAGTGAAAGTATTGTGCAGAAAATGAAGCAAGGGGAGGAGCTAGGAAGTGTCTGGGGAGTGTCCAGTTTTAAATAGGGTGGTCAGGAAGAACAAAGTGGTAATCAGTTGACAAGGACAAAAATTTGAAGGAGATGAGGCAGAAGTCATATAGATAACAAAGGGAGAGTTTACTGGAGTGTGCACATCTTTAATTCTATTACATAAGGCAAGTTGTTTTCTAAAATGGTTCTACCATGTGTGTTCCCACCAACATGGAATAAGAGTTCCTAACTCTTCTGTTCCTTGCTAACACTTGATATTATCAAATGTTGCATATTGTGCAAATCTGGTAAATGGCACATGGAGTCTTGTGATTTTAATTTCAGTTTTCTAATTACTAAGAAATTTTAGTATCTTTTCAGATGTTTATAGAGCATTTCTATTTCCACTTCTGCGAGGTGCCCTTTCAACTCCTCTTTTTCTATTATGTTTTTTGCCTCCTTATTAATTCATAGGAGTTCTTATGCATTTTGTACTATTAATGCTTTGTCAATTATATGTTTACTTATATCCTGTCTCACTTTGTGATTTATCTTTTCACCTTGTTTACTATGTTTTTGATGAACAGAGTATCTTAATTTTCATATAGTTGAATCTCTGTTGTGGTCAGTGTTTGTTTTCTACTTTTACAAAAATATTTTGTTATCCTGAAGGATATATATTTTCCTATATTTTAAAAGTTTTTTTCACATTTAAGTATATTTGTAATTTGTTTTGATGTATGTATAAAGTATGGTACAATTTTATTTTGCTTTAGCTGAATTGTCAGAGCATCATATATTGAAAAGCCCATCATTTTTTCACTGGTTTTTATTACAGGTTTTATCACAAATCAAGTTTCAATATATGTGGGTTGTTTTTTTTTCTGGGCTCTCCATTCTATACTGTTGATCCATTTTTCTAACTGTGCCAATACCACATTCCCTTAATTTTTAAAAAAATTTTGAACTCTTCTATGGCAAATTTCCTCACCATTCCCTTTCTACAGAAGCACCTTGGTTATTCATGAGACTTGCTCTTTCACATAATTTAAAAATCAGTTTGATAAGTGCCACGGGAAAAATATTTGGGGTTTTTTTAAATAATGATTTCCACAAATCAGAATCTACAAGTCAATTCAGGGAGAAATAATATCTTTAAAACTTTTGAGTCTTCTTCCATATAAGCTCAATATATTTCTGCATGTCTTTTAGTCAAGTGGTCTTCTCTTTTAAAATGCCTGAAGGAGTAAAAGACAGAAAACTGTACTTGAACAACAATTAAAATAAAAAAAAAAGATATACACACAAAAAATGTCTGAAGCACCACATACTGTTCTTAGTTTATTCATATTTTCTGATGCTGGTGTTAATAATATTTAAGTTACATTTTAACTCTACTGCAGGTGTACATACAGTTTTTATATATTGATTTTTGTATCTATCAAAATTTATGACTAATCTAACTTTATTGACTTATTATAGATTCCTCTAGGATTTCTACTGGACAATCATATCACTTGCAAGTAAAGAATTTTGTTTCACTCCTTTCTTTTTATATGTTATTTACCTTATTACCCAGATTAGAACCATTGGAATAATACTAATAGAATCACTGATATTTATGCCCCCTTGTCGCATTCCTGATCTTACAGAGAAAACTTGTAGTTCAACATTATGTGTCATAGTTTCTGAGGTCTTTTGTAGTAGATATCCTTTCTTAGGTTAAAGAAGTTCCCTTCTGTTCCTAATTTGCTAAGAATTTTTATTACAAATTTTATATTTTTATGTGTTTACTGAGATAATATATGGGTTTTCTCTTTAATTTGTTAATGTAATGAATTACATTAGTTGGCATAATGTCAAATCAATCTTAAGTTTTCAGGATAAAGCCAACTTGATTGTAATATATCATTTTATTGCTGAATTTATTAATGTTTCATTTAAGATTTTTACCTCCATGTTTCTGAGTGAGTTTAGCCTACAATTTTGCTTTTTAGTGTGAATTTATGTTAGTTCATAAAAGGAGTTCATGACTATTTCTTCTTTTTCTTACTGTGGAATAATTTGCATAAGATTGAATTTATGTGTTTCTTATAATCTTCATAGAACTCTCCAGGACAGTGATCAGGGCCCATGTTTTCTTTGTGGAAAGATTTTAATTACTGATTTCATTTCTCAGTTGTTGTGCTGCTCAGGTCATCCCCTTCTCTTTTGAGGCATGAGAATGATATTTTCCCATTTCACATAAACTTTCTAGTTAATTAGTATAAAATTTTCTTTTTTTTTAAGATTTTTATTTATTTATTTTTAGAGAGGGGGAAGGAGGGAGAAAGAGGGAGAGAATCATCACTGTATGGTTGCCTTTCATGCACCTCCTACTGGGGACCTGGCTTGCAACCCAGGCATGTGCCCTCACTGGGAATTGGAACAGCAACCCTTTGGTTCACAGGCTGGCACTCAATCCACTGAGCCACACTAGCCAGTGCTAATTAGTATACAATTTTCATAATGGCTTATTATCATTGTTGAAATCTCTGAAGAAGCTGTGATTTTGTTTCTCTATTAATTTTTTTTTCATTTCTAACGTTGTGTGTCTTCCTTTTTTTTTTCTTGACTGGTTCTTCCTGAGTTAGCTCTTATATGTCTTCTGTAGTGCATCTTTATTTTCAATTTATGAAACTTATGCTCTTATTCCTGTTATTTATTTCCTTCTACTTTCTCTAATTTCACTCTATTATCCTGTTCATTTTTTTTCTAACTTTCTAAGTTGGCTGGTTGCCTATTTATATTTAGCCTTTCTCCTTTTTTCTAATATAAGCAGTTATTTTTATAGTGTTTTTATTGCTTTTTAGTTCTCAGTTTCTAATTTTTATTATTTTTTTCTTTCACCTAGGTAGCATACCTAGTTGAAAGTAGTTTTCCTCTTTTTTCATTGTTTATTAATTCCACTGTATCCAAATTGTGTAATCTGTATGATACCAGTCTTAGAATTTGATGAACTAGTTTTATGAACTACAAGGCATTCAGTTTCCTTAGATATTATGAGTGTATGTGAAAGAAAATATTATGTATTTTCATTATATATCATTCATTATTTGAGCTCATGTGAACAATAAGAAAATGGCAAAGATACTGTATCTCTGACTCTTAGTATAAGCTATTTGTTGAGCATAGTACAAAGAAAAAATTAATAATTTTATCAAATCTGACATTTTTCCTCTCCAGAATTTACACTCAGTCTCATGAATAAATAATCTTGCCTAAGCATAATTTTTTCTGAGACACTAGCTAATAATAGTTGTATATGTGTGGTATGTATAATAAATAAATAAGTACAAGTGTATTGGAATACATAGTTAAAATTTGCATTGCTTAGACTGGTTGAAAACCTGCTGCCTAGGCCCCTCCTCAAAAGTTTTCCCTCCACACATTCTTTTTCTCTGTAGTTATTGTGACTCATATAAGTACGTTGTTTTAAGTGATTCACTGTTTGTACTTGTTCACATGCAACCATCGCCACTTGCTGCCCACTTCCAATTGTTTGACTAGCTCTGCTTTATTTTGAAAACTTTCAGTTATCTCATCTTATGAGTACTTTCCACAATCCCATTGCTCTTACATTCATCTAGTTGAATATGATGGAGCAAATAATTCTAGTAAAACATCTCAAAGCTATGCACAAACATTGTGGATAATAGACTGAAAAAAAAAGTCCTGCTTTTACAGGGACCATTAATGCCGTCAAAGTTGAAATCTCCACATATGAAGCATGGCTTGGTTCATATTTGTGAATATTTTTAGCTTGAAAATTCTTAAGTAAAGCACTTTCCACATTGTCAAAGAGTTCCAAGGGTCTATGAAAAATTACATTTATAGATATAATCACCCACCTTAGCTGAACCTAATTGCAGGAGATTGTTTTTTCTCTTGTTAAGGGTAAGTACTCCCTACCATTCCAACCTCCGTGAAGAAAGCAGAAAAGAATGAACAAACAAAACAGAAACAGACTGATGGATACAGAGAACAGAGTAATGGTTGCCAGACGGGCGAGGAGTGGGGAACTGAGTGAAAAAGGTGAAGCACAGACTGGTAGTTACAAAACAGTCATGAGGATGTAAACTATGGAATAAGAAATATAGTCAGTACTATTGTAATAATTATGTATGGTGCCAGTTGGGTACTGGAAATGCCAGGTGAAACACTTTGCCAAATATATAATAATCTAACCACTATGCTATACACCTGAAACCAAGACAAAATAATATTGAATGTAAACTGTAATTTTAATTTTAAAGAAATAATTTTAAAAAGAAAAGCCAGTACAAAGCTAGCCAGAATCAAAACAAAAAAGATTGTCCCTGTCGGCTGCTTTCTTTTCCCTCTCTTCATGAGCATTAATACAATGTAAGTTACTCCTGGGTTTTAAGACAACAAGGATTGTTTATTTAGGATCTAACAAACTTACTTCATTATTTCCTGAATCTCATCAGTGTTATTACCTATTCCCTTTCCATCACATTGTGTTGTCTTGCCTGTGTAAGTCTCAAAATCTTTTTGTCTATTGATGGTTGCTTGATGAGAAATCAAATATGTATACTTCTCTACTGAATCAGTACATATAAAATAAAACAGATACAAAAGACAGATATAAAGAGAGTTAAAATAACCTAAATGTAGAAGGTCCACTACTGGACCATTCTGCACACCCTTGGGGTGCATAGCCACTTTCCCAGTCCCTGGTGGATAAAGCTTTAGAGTTTCAGAAAGCATTTTCTGGCTTCTTTCACTACCTGAGGGTAAATACCCATAATGAACAGACACAAAAAGAATGAATTAAGGGGAGTCTGTGAAAACGTTGGGAATGGTGAATGATAGCAGACTCCATGATATTAAACCAAAAATAATCCCAAACCCCACTAGAAGAAGGGGGCCTTAATCTATACGAATCACCCACCTGCTTCTTAATTCCTCCCACCTTCTCTTGCCAAATGCTTTTCTAGTGTTTTTCACTACTAAATGGGAATTCTCATTAAGTATTCAACATCAAGAAACCAAAAGAGTTGTTTAGAGACCTGCTATCCTTACAAATATGCTTTCCTATAGGGTCTCTATGATTCAGATCAGGCTCATGGGTTGTACGCCAACAAAAGGCACAACAGTCCATAACACGCAGCTCACCGCAATCACCAACTGATATTTTATTAAAGGCTCACTTAGTTCATAAAACTACTCTAGGCATAGTAATGAGTAGAATTCTGACTATGAGGGAATGCAGTGGCAAATAAGAGGTATGTGGGAACAGGTACTGAAAGAACATAAAGATAAAGAAGAAATCCCTTCTTTTGAATATGCTATGTCCTCTGTCACTGGGGCCTGCTCCCCCTTGTCACTTCACATGGACAAACAACAGTATGTGATTTATAAGCAACTGATAAACACAAATACGTGTTTTCATGTTGGTGTTTTCTCCTCCACTTCTATCACTTCTTTTCTTATTATTCCTCTTTTCTTTATTTATTTTTGGATGACTATTTTTTACATTCTGCCAAACATGCATAAAGCATCTTAATTTTTTTTTACCTTCATAATAGATATAAAGCTGAGATCAGGAATACATGAGTAGATACTTATTACATTGAAATTTAAAGATCACTCTAAAATTGTGCTCAACACTTCGCTATGCGAATATTTCAAAGTATTTTAAGACTCTTGCATTTGAGTAACCTGTAACATCCTAGTATATCATAATTACCACTCCTACCCACCAAGCTGCTTTTGCCCTATCTTATGTGGGCATTGTAGGCCATAAGGTTTCTTTAGGTACAAATTGCTGAATGATTATTGATGAGAGAAAGGTCATAATAATAGGTAGCAAAATCCTGGGGTGGCTTTGGGACTATTTAGATGGAACCATTTTGTCTTATTGTTATAAAGAGGAGAAGGAAGCAGTTTAAGGTAGTTAGAGACAACTGAACAAAAGACAGGCAGGCACAGCAGCATTACTTCTACTTTCCCTTTCTGCCCGCTCCGTTACTTCTGACACTGTGGGAGAAATAACATGATTGGAATGACCTAAAGGTTAGGGCGTGGGTGAAGTTTATCTGCTGGAGAGTAGATTGAATACTGTTGACTAAACCTTTTCGAAAGTGAAAAGTAGTAACATTTAACAAAATACCAAGCTACAGTAGGGGTAGAAAAGGACCCAAATCACATTTGGTCATTGTTTTTTTCTTCCTCTTCCTGAGTGTGTATCTTTTATCAAGAGAGAAAGATAGAATTGAGATGGGAGACTGGGGAGGGTGGGCCAGTGTTGATGGAATGGAAAAGAAACAGGAAATTGGGTGCTTGAAAATAAAATGTCTATTATGACACGTCTACAACTTTAGTTGCTCCAAATGTTATACAAGGAATCAATAAGGTTTTAAATTGTATTCAATCAATAAATATTCCTTGAGAATTCATCATGTGTCAAAACTGATTTTACAAAGCTCAAATGATTTTTTTTCGCACATAAAACGTCTTCATCTGAAGACTGGAGTTTTAAAGGGTTAGTATAAATGGTACCTGTTCTGCCACCAGTAACAGTTCCTTAAAATAAACAGATTGGTGAGATTAACAAAAAAAAATTTAAAGAAGAAAAGACACACACATACATACAAATTACACATAGAAACATCAGAAAGATACATTGTAGTTTGACAAACAGCAATAATAGCCTCTTTACTATTTGCTGGCTATTTATAGTAGCTATCTCTACAATTAACTATACTTTTACTTTTAAAAAATCATAGATAATAGGATACAATATTTAAAATTGAAGTTAAGGTTTAGAGTAATCTACCCATAATTTCCAAATTCAATGATACTGTTTCTGAGTAATGGGTATACAAAGAAAGAATCAACATCCAGAACAAGGAAGGTTCTCCAGTGGTCAAGTTGGTCAATTCCTGGTACAAAACTTGAAAACAAGAAGTTAGAGGGAATGAAGCAAGAACAATGGCCTCTTCACAAAAACAGTAAGTTGTCTCTATGGCACAATAAGAAATTAGAATGCCAATTCAAACAAACTTGTCTCAGAAATCTGCCAATAGTGAATTTTATTTAAATATTGGTAGCAAAGCCAAAAATTTTAAAAGATCTAAGTTGAAGTATTAGTTCCTTATTATATTTAAATTTTTCTGTCCAACATATTGATAACCATAAAATAGGCCAAATCAATTTAGAATTTCTTTCTTTCTGCCCTCATGTGGCTTCTAGTCTTTTTCTCTAGTCAAATGATTTTCATGCATTTTAAAGATTTTATTTATTTATTTTTAGAGAGAGGAGAAAGGAAGGAGAAAGAGAGGGAATGAAACATTAATGCATGGTTGCCTCTCTGGCTCCCCTACTGGGGAGACTGCCTGAAACCCAGGGCATGTGCCCTGACTGGGAATCGAACCAGTGACCCTTTGGTTTGTAGGCCCACACTGAATGCACTGACCTACACCAGCCAGGGCTGATTTTTGTGTATTTTAGATAAGCAATTTAATTTTGGGATATTTATTGCAGTCACAACCATTCTTCTTTTCATATCATCCAAAATTGGGCATGTTTTTCTAATAAAGAGGATTGGTAAATATCTTGGAAAATATCAGTAAGAAAGAAAACTTATATGACTAAATTTTTTTAGTTTAGTGTTTTAAATATATTTTATTGATTATGCTATCACAGTTGTCCCATTTCCCCCCCTTCACTCTCCTCCGCCTTGCACACCCCCTCCCACCCACATTCCCACCCTTTAGTTCATGTCCATGGGTCATACATGTAAGTTCTTTGGCTTCTACATTTCCTATACTATTCTTACCTTCCCCCTTTCTATTTTCTACCTACCATCTATGCTACTTATTCTCTGTACCTTTTCCCCCCTATCCCTCTCCCACTACCCTGTTGATAACCCTCATGTGATCTCCATTTCTGTGATTTTGTTCCTTTTCTAGTTGTTTGCTTTTGGTTTTGTTTTAGGTGTGGTTATTAATGATTGTGAGCTTGTTGTCATTTTACTGTTCATATTTTTTATCTTCTTTTTCTTAGATAAGTCCCTTTAATATTTCATATAATAAGGGCTTGGTGATGATGAACTCCTTGAACTTGACCTTATCTGAGAAGCACTTTATCCTACTGTACCATTCTAAATGGAAGCTTTGCTGGATAGAGCAACCTTGGATATAGGTTCTTGCCTTTCATGACTTGAAATACTTCTTTCCAGGCCCCTCTTGCCTGCAAGGTCTCTTTTGAGAAATCAGCTGACAGTCTGATGGGAACTTCTTTGTAGGTTACTGTCTCCTTATCTCTTGCTGCTTCTAGGATTCTCTCCTTAATTTTTCCTTGGCTAATGTGATTATGATGTGCCTTGGTGTGTTCCTCCTTGGGTCCAACTTCTTTGGAACTCTCTGAGCTTCTTGGACTTACTGGAAGCCTATTTTCTTTGCCAGATTGGGGAAGTTCTCCTTTATTATTTGTTCAAATAACTTTTCCACTTGTTGCTCTTCCTCTTCTCCTTCTGGTACCCCTATAATTTGGATGTTGGAATATTTAAAGATGTCCTGGAGGTTCCTAAGTCTCTCCCCATTTTTTGAATTCTTGTTTCTTCATTCTTTTCTGTTTGATTGTTTCTTTCTTCCTTCTGGTCCACTCCATTGATTTGAGTCCCAGTTTCCTTCCCATCACTATTGGTTCCCTGTACATTTTCCTTTATTTCACTTAGCATAGCTTTTATTTCTTTCATCTAATTTGCAACCAAAATCAACCAATTCTGTGAGCATCCTGATTACCAGTGTTTTGAACTTTGCATCTGATAGGTTGGCTATCTCTTCATCGCTTAGTTGTATTTTTTCTGGAGCTTCGATTTGTTCTTTCATTTGGGCAATTATTTTTTGTCTTGACGCACCTGTTACTTAGTGAGGGGTGGAGCCTTAGGTGCTCACCAGGGCAGGCAACCCACATTGCTGCATTGTGATGCTGTATGTGGGGAAGTAGTCAGAGAGAGAACAATGGCATTTGCTCCACTCTCTGCTGGATTTCAGTCACTCCCCCCGCTTCCCAAAAGCAAATTTGGCCTTTCTGGTGCTGATTCCTGGGTGGGTGGGTTTGTGTACATTCTAGGACCCTGTGGGTCTCTCTAGTGAATTCTCCTGTGGGTCTGGGAGTTTCTCTTGCTGCCTCTACCGCTACAGGTGTTTTCAGTCAATGGTTTGAGGTTTTATTTCCCTGTGCTGGAGCCCTGGGTTACACAGTCTGTCCCGCTCCCCAGTTGTTTCTCCCAGTTTATCTGCACACAAATGTGGGACTGCCCAGTTTGCAATCTACCACCTCACCCGTCTGCCCACTGCTGCCTTGCCCACCAGCTGCAGTCTTGTGTGCCCCAGTCCTTTAGCCACCACCTTGCCGCTAGTCCTCTCTGCCCAGCTTCCCATCTCTGTCCCTCCTACTGGTCTGGATGAACGTTTCTTCTTTAACTCCTTGGTTGTCAGACTTCCATACAGTTTGATTTTCTGGCAGTTCTTGTCATTTTTTGTTTTTAAGTTTGTTGTTGTCCTTCTTTTGGTTGTGCAAGGAGGCAAAATATATCTACCTACGCTTCCATCTTGGCTGGAAGTCTCCTATATGACTAAATTGTTTAAAGGATTCTTGGATCAAAACAAGTATACCTCTGCTCTGAATGAGTAAATGAAACAGTGTGTGGTTTATTCAGCACTGGGAAGAATAAAGCATTGGATTGAATCCTGCCTTTCCTAAATAACCTGTACCACTGAATAACCAAATAGGGACAAATATCCCTGTATAGAGATATTTCAGCTAATAAGTGAAAAGTGAATAAGATAAGCATAATATCCACTCTGCAATTCCTAATTAAATAGCAAATGAAATAATGTGCTTGAATTTATGTTAACATCAGAAGAGAGGCAACTAGACACTGTATGCCTTCTGGTAAAAACACATGCTATTCTTTGAAGTATACTTGCTGCAAAAATCTAAACTAAATCTCTTCAGGCTTCTAGGTACAACTACCAATTTAGAGCAAATACAGAGAAAAAAGAACTCCAGGGATACAATCAGTAAAAATTCTGACTGTGGGAAACTACAGGACAAACAATCTGGGTTCTTCAACAAAGAAATGCAAAGGAGGTTTTAAAAAAGAGAGAGACAGAGAAAGAACCTATAGATTAAAATGGACTTAAAATATATATTAACAAATTGCAATATGTGAACATTATTTTTAATTTCTGATTAAACATAAAACTGTTTTTTAAAATTATAAAATTTATGAGACATTTCAGACTTTGACACTAAAAGAATATTAAAATCTAGGTGGATCTGCTCATGCACTGATATGTCCTGATTTGGAGAAAGCAGCCCAGGAGTTTCAGCCATGATGGAGACATAGGTAGAAACACTTCACTTCCTCACCGAACCAAAAGAAAGACAACAAGTGTAAAAACAGAAAACAACCAGAACTGCCAGATATTCAAACTTCATGGAAGTCTGACAGCCAAGGAGTTAAAGAAACATTCATCCAGACTGGTAGGAGGGGCAGAGGTGGGCAGCCAAGGCAGAGAGGACTCACAACAAAGGATGTTGCTCGTGGACCAGTCAGTCCCACATTCATGGGCCAATAAGCTAAGAAAAACAATTGGGACGTGAAACGGAATGCAGAACCCATGGTTTCAGTGTGGGAAACTAAAGACTCACAACCTGTGGATGTAAAAATTTGCAGGAGTTGTAGCAGTGGGAGAAGCTCTGAGGGTCACAGGAGAGTCTGTGGGAGAGGCCCACAGGGTCCTAGAATGTACACAAACCCACCCATCTGCGCATCAGCATCTGAAAGAGCACCATCCACTTGTGGGAAGTGAGGGAAGTGACAGAAAGTGGGGCTAGAGCAGAGCCAGCAAGTGGCATTGTTCTCTATCTGACCCCTCCCCCACAGACAGTGCCACAACACAGCAAAAGGGTTGCCCCACCCTGGTGAATACCTAAGACTTGACCCCTTACAACATAACAGTTGTGCCAAGACAAAGAAATATGGCCTAAATAAAAGAACAGATCAAAACTCCAGTAAAAGAACTAAGCAACAAGGAGATAGCTAACTTATCTGATGCAGAGTTCAAAACACTGGTAATCAGGATGCTCACAGAAATTATTGAGTTTGATCGCAAAATGAAGGAAAAAATGAAAGTTACACAAAGTGAAATGAAGGAAAATATATAGGGAACCAAAAGTGAAGGAAAGGAAACTGGGACTCAAACCAAGGATTTGAAACAAAATGAAGAAATAAACATCCAAATGAAACAGAATGAAGAAGAAACAACAATTCAAAAAAATGAGGAGAGGCTGAGAATGCTCTGGGACAACTTTAAATGCACCCAAATCACGGGGTGCCGGAAGCAGAAAAGGAACAGCAAGAAATTGAAAACTTACTTGAACAAATAATAAAGGAGAACTTCCCCAATCTGGCAAAGGAAATAGACTTCCAGGAAGTCCAAGGAGCTCAGACAGTCCCAAAAAAGTTGGACCCAAGGAGGAACACACCAACACACATCATAATTAATTTACCTAAGATTAAAGATAAGGAGAGAATCTTAAAAGCAGCAAGAGAAAAGGAGACAGTTACCTACAAAGGAGTTCCCATAAGGCTATCAGCTGATTTCTCAAAAGAAACCTTACAGGCAAGAAGGGCCAGGAGGAAGTATTCGAAGTCATGAAAGGCAAGGCCCTACATCCAAGATTGCTCTATCCAGCAAAACTATCTATTAGGATGAAAGGGCACAGTACTTCCCAGATAAGGTCAAATTAAAAGAGTTTATCATCACCAAGCCCTTATTATATGAAATGTTAAAGGTACTTATCTAAGAAATAGAAGGTGATAAAAATATGAACAGTAAAATGACAAAAAACTCACAAAAAATAAAATAAAAGAATATTAAAAATTAATGTCATTTTTAAGAGTGATAATGTATATTTAGGGTTTTTAAAAAGTCCTTATCTGAGCAACACAGCTGAGTAAGATATCACTCATGTGTCACCCCTCCTCAAAACAGACAATTTGGCATTCATCCATGGGCAGAAGTACCTTTGTGTGGGCTGTGAAATCCAGCATCATACACCAAGGGACCCAGTAGGAATTTCACCCACTCATGTGTCAGGTAATAGACATATAGATTTCAGTCCCAGATGTGGAGGCTGCAGAGGTCCATGAACTGGTTTTATATTGTATCAGCCTTGGTTCAGAAGCCCTTGGAAAACAACATCTTAATTACCTATGAATGAGAGACCCACTATGGAAGACCAGCTATATGCAACAGAGAAATGCTGGCACACCAATGAAGGAAATATATAATTCTGGATGCATTGAGAGGGCAATAGTAAAGGTTGGAGGAGATAACTGCTACTTCAAATGTGAAGACAACACAGTACTTCAGGAAACATGAGAAATCAAGGAAACATAACTGAAAGATCCCAAAGATATTCCAATAACTGATCCCAAATACACAGACAGCTGCAATTTGCCCAATAAAGAAATCAAAGTAACTGTTTTAAGGAAGCTCAAAGAACTACAAGAAAACAGAAAGAAAATTAAACCAAAATTCACCAGAATACAGTACAAGAAAAAATAAAGTATAACAAAGAGAAATAATTTATTTAAAAAAAAATAGAAATTCTGGAGCTGAAGAATACAGTGAATGAAAGCAATAGAGAGCATTAACATTAGAATGGATCAAGCAGGAGACAGAATCTATGAGTTAAAAGATAGAAACTTTGAAATTATCTAGTCAGAAAACAAACAAAAAGAATTTCAAAAGAAAATGTGATCTATGGAATACCATTTACAAATTGCAAATTATTTGAGTTCCATAAAGAGAAAAAGAGGAAAATGAGGGCAAAAACCGCATTTAAAGAAATGACAGAACTTCCTAAATCTGGGGAGATTTGGATATCCAAGTTTATAAATCTCATATGTCACTAAACAACATCAACTTAAGGAGCTCCTCAGCAAAACATATAATAAAAATGTCAAAAATCAAAGATAAGGAGAGAATCTTCAAATTAGCAAGAGAAAGCAAGCTTGTAACTTACAAGGAAACCCACATTAAGTCTATCAGTGGATTTCTCATCAGAAACCTTACAGGTCAGAAAAGAGTGGGATGATATATTCAAAGTGTGGGGTCCAAGGAGATGCTAGAAAAAAATTATTAGAATACTCTAACCTGACAAAGTTGTCCTTCAGAAATGAAGGAAAGATAAAGACTTAGACTGACAAACAAAAGCTAAGATTGTTCATTACCCCTAAATCTGCCTTATAAGAAATGCTAAAAGGAGTTCTTCAAGCTGAAATGAAAGAATGTTAATAAGTAACATAAAAATATATGAAAATGTATAAGACACTGGTATAGGTAACTATATAGTGAAGTCTAGAATATGCTAATATTATAATATGGGAATGTTTTAAACACTTTACTATAAATGTTAAAGTACAAAAGTATTAAAAATAACTATAGCTGCAATAATTAATGAACACAAGTACAAAAAGAGAGAAATTGTGACATCAAAAACATAAGAGGAAGGGATAAAAAGGTATTTTTTACATAATTGAATTTAAACTGTTAGTGTAAAATAAACAGTTATGTCTGTGTAAGCCTCAGAGTAACAAAGCAAAAACCTGCAATAGATACACAAAAAATGAAGAGAAGCAAATAAAGCATACTACTGTGAAAAACAATTATTTACAAAGGATATAGCAATCATAAATATACATGCACCCAACATCAGAACGCCAAAATATATTAAGCAAATACTAACAGATCTGAAGGGAGAAATAGATAATACAACAGTAGTCGGTGACTGTAATACCCCACTTTCAACACTAAATAAGATTATCCAGATGGAAAATCAATATGAAAACATTGCACTTGAACTTTAGAACAAACGGTCCTAAGAAACAGCACCTCCCATTTAATAGCACCATAATACACACTCTTCCTAAGCACACGAGGATGGATCATAAAAAAAGTTCTAGCAAACTTAAAAAGACTGAAGTCATACCAAGTATCCTTCCTGGCCACAATGTTTGAGTGAGCCATCTGTTCTCTTTTGGGACACTCACTGATAAACCAGTCAAGAAAACCCTGGAGAGGTGAAGTGCTCCCCAGACCAGCTTGGACATGTTCTTATGACCCCTGAATATTTACTGTCATGATTTTGTAGCAGAATGTGAGGGGAAATATGACTGTGGTAGAAATAAAGCTTACACAATTCTAATTTTTTCAGTGCCATTAAAATTAGATTTTAAACAAAATTAGATATTTTGTTTCAAATTAGTGTAGTATTTTCATTAATGTAAATAAGAATGGTGTATTCCTCATCCAGATATTTAATTTTATTCCAAGTTTGTTAGATCACATTAAATGTATGAAGATCACCCCTTTAAGAAGAATAGCAGAAGCTGGGGTTAATTCCATGAAATTAATCTAATCTATGCTCTATGTCTGACATTCTGGATGATTTTACTATTCCTTATCTCTACATATCTTTTAAATGTGAATAACTTGATCTTATTCTGAACTAAATTAATTAAAAGTTTAAGTCTGTCTTTTTCTCTTCAGCAAAGATACAAGATAATTATGGCTGTAGGTTTAAATAAGTTCTAATAATTTTTTAAAATCTGCACTTTTAATACTGTCTCCTTATTGCTTGACTTTTGTCACGATGGGCTGAACCCTGCGTCCTGAGAAAAGAAGAGTTCCATTTGAAAATAGAGCACTGAATTTAAAATATCCCCAAAGCTATTCATGTCTACTTTCTTGTTATTGTTAAGGCAAGAGAGGAAGTTACCCCTACATACGTCTATTGTAAATCACTATTAGACAGTTGAATCAGCTTTTCCTTGCTCCTGCCTTTCTTCAGGCCAAAAAAAAAGTTCATTTCATTAGTTCGATTTAACATTTTCCAGTGTGGTCATCGTGATGAGGCAAGGCCTCCTTAGACAGTCACCCTTAAGCCATTTGGTAACTGCCACTCACTTTAGGTTATTTTCTGCTGCCACCAAGTATAGAAAAAGATGGATGGTACAAGAACTGGTTCCCTTCAAGAGCCACACCTTCTCTATTGGTAACATGCTGCTGTGATACAAGTCTCAGTATGGTCAACCATCCACTCAGCCGCAGCTGAGCACAGAGGAGGGAGCAATGGGTGTGGCTTTAGAAGACTTCATCTGCATGGAGGCCCATTCCACCATCAACTTCAGATTTTGACCAAGTCATTTAACTCCTCTGAGTCTCAGTCTTCTCAGCTGTGAATTGAAGAGAAAACTCTGCTCAGCAGATCTCAAAAACTGGTGAGATTCAAATCAGCTAATGTGTATTTTGCATGCTCAGATTTGCTAAACCCAGTGTTTTGTAATTGTGAATTCTTGTTTGTTTGTTTTTTTTTAGATATTCTAAATCAAAGTTTTAATCAATCTCCCAGTCACCTGCCATCCAGTCTCCTGGATTCTGCTCTTTGAAGGATGATTCTAAACACAGACAGCTCTCAATCTCTCTCTCTCTCTCTCTCCCCATCCGTGTGTGTGTGTGTGTGTGTGTGTGTGTGTATCTCTGAGCACACACACTTTATTTCTCTGGCTAGGGACTGGGGGTGCAGTGAGAAGGAAGTACATTTCTTCTGACCTAAAAAATTTTACCTTCAGCTTCAGGCCACACTTACTTGCCCTCCAATGTCCAGAACCGCCATCTTGACTGCTGGCCCGCTACTCCATCTGCAGAAATGTCCCGCTTAGTTATCTCACTCAGCGCTCTGAGCCAAACCTCTGGTTTCAATCCCTACCTCAAGATTTCCTACTCATCCTTGAAATACCACTATCTTTTAAATCTGGACCCCCTCCTACATGGAGAGGTTCTGCTTCCCTGGTGGTCTCCTCTGCCCCCTTGCTCACAGAAACCCATTTCTTCGCCTGGGTCTCTAACCCATTATTTCTTCTCAGAGGACATTAGCTAGAATGTCAGCACATCTGCACATAATTAAAATTCCAATTTTCTGCCTCAGGTTTTCTGAACACACCCAGACACCATAATGATTCTTGGAGAGTTTGCTGCAAACCAATACCCTTAGTAATATTACCCCAGTTTGCTCCCCACTTCTGCCTACTGAGGCAGCCCTTCAGATTGCTTGTTCACAGTATTGTAAGTCTGCCAAGCCTTAAAAGCAGGAAGAGTTGTGCTCTCCACAGGAATTGTTTGTTTTTGCTTCATGGACACATGAAATTGTGCAATTGATCAACTTTTCCTACTCATTTTAGTGGCAACAAAGCTTAAACCAAATTTTCTCCCAGTCCCCAAGTTATAGATTGAATTTTGGTACCCCAAAGTCATATGTTGAAGCCTAACCCCCAGTGCCTCAGAATGTGGCCATGTTGGGAAATAGGGCTGCCAGAGAAATAATTAAGTTAAAATAAGGCCCTTAGGGCTCTTATCTAATCTGATTGGTGTCCTTATAAGAAAAGGAGATAGGACATACAGAGAGACACCTGGGATGTGCGTGCACAGAGAAAAGCCATGTGAAGAGGCAGCAAGAGGCTACCATCTACAAGCCAAAGAGATCTCACTTGGCTAGCACCTTGGCCTTGGACTTCCATCCTCTACAACTGTAAAGAAAATATATTTCTATTGTTTAAATGACTCAGTCTATAGTATTTTGTTATGGTGGCTCTAGCAAATTAATACAAGTTTTGCTACTCCAAAGAAGAGGGGCACTGATGTAACAAATACCTAAAAATGTGGAAGTGAGTTTGTTTCTGTCTCATTTTGTTTGTTCTTTTTTTGTTTTTTAGATTACACATATACAGAGAACAAATTGATGGTTGCCAGAGGGAAGGGATTAGGGGAAAGGGCAGAAAAAGAGAAGGGGATTAAGAAGTAAAAACTTCCACTTGTAAGTCACAGGGATATAAAGTACAGCATAGGTAATGGAGTCAATAATATCCTATCACCTATGTATAGTGACAGATGGTTTACTAGGCTTATTGTGGTGAATACTTTGTAAGTGTTATGTTGTATACCTGAAACTAATATAATATTTTATGTCAACTATAATTAAAAATAATTTTTTAAAAGATTTAATAATAAAACAGTAAAAATTAAAATGTGAAAGTGGCTTTGGAACTGGATAATAAGTAGAAGCCAAAAGAGTTTTGAGGTGCATATAAGAAAAGGCCAAGATTCGGAGGAAGCGAGGTGGTGGCTGGTCCACCAGGCAGTCCCACGTTTGCGTGCAGATAAACCAGGAAGAACAACTGGGGAATGAGACAGACCACACAACCCAGGGTTCCAGCACAGGGAAATAAAGCCTCAAAACCTCAGCCTGGAAAAAACCTGTGAGGGTTGAGGAGGCAGGAGAAACTCCCAGCCTCATAAGAGAGTTGTTGGAGAGACAGACCCACAGGGTCCTAGGACATACACAAAACCAACTGCCCAGGAATAAGCACCAGAATCCCCCAATTTGATTGTGCGTAGCAGCTGGAGTGACTGAAAGCCCGCAGAAAGTGGACAAGTGGCATTGTTCCCTCTCTGACTACCCCCCGCCCCCGACATACAGCACCACTGTGCAATGATGTGAATTGCCCCACCCTGGTGAACACCTAAGGCTCTGCCCCTTACTACATAACTGGAGTTGTAAGACAAAAAAAAAAAAAGGCCCAAATGAAAGAACAGATCAAAGCTCCAGAAAAAATACAACTAAGTGATGAAGACATAGCCAATCTATCAGATGCACAGTTCAAAACACTGGTAATCAGGATGCTCACAGAATTGGTTGAGTATGGTCACAAAAGTGAAGACTATGAAAAGTAAAATAAAGGAAAATATACAGGAAACCAACAGTGAAAGGAGGAAACTGGAACTCAAATCAATGGTTTGGACCAGAAGGAAGAAATAAACAACCAACCAGAACACAACAAAGAAACAAGAATTCAAAAAAATGAAGAGAGGCTTAGGAATCTCCAGGAAAACTTTAAACTTTCCAACATCCAAATCATAGCGATGCCAGAAGGAGAAGAGGAACAGCAAGAAATTGAAAACTTATTTGCACAAATAATGAAGGAGAACTTCCCCAATCTAGCAAAGGAAATAGACTTCCAGTAAGTCCAAGAAGCTCAGAGAGTCCCAAAGAAGTTGGACCCAAGGAGGAACACACCAAGGCACATCATAATTACATTAGCCAAGATTAAAGATGAGAGAATCTCAAAAGCAGCAAGAGAAAAGAGGACAGTTACCTACAAAGGAGTTTCCATGAGACTATCAGCGGATTTCTCAAAAGAAACCCTGCAGGAAAGAAGGGACTAGAAAGAGGTATTCAAAGTCATGAAAAGCAAGGACCTATATCCAAGGTTACTCTACCCAGCAACGCTATCATTTAGAATAGAAGGACAGATAGAGTGCTTCCCAGATAAGGTCAAGTTAAAGAAGTTTGTCATCACCAAGCCCTTATTATAGGAAATGTTAAAGGGACTTATCTAAGAAAAAGAAGATTAAAAAGATGTACAGAAAAATGACAACAAGCTCACAACTATTAACAATCGAACCTAAAAAAATACAAAAATAAACAAAGCAAACAACTAGAACAGGATCAGATTCACAGAAATGGAGATCACATGGAGGGTTGTCAGCAGGGGAGTAGGAGGGGGAGAGACAGGGAAAAGGTACAGGGAATGAGAGGCATAAATGGTAGGTAGAAAATAGACTGGGGAAGGTTAATAGTAGTACAGGAAATAGAGAAGCCAAAGAACTTATGTGTATGACCCATGTACATGAACTAAAGGGGGGAAAGTAGGTGGAAGACAGTATGCAGAGTGGAGGGGAATAAAAGGGGGAAAATGGAACAACTGTAATAGCATAATCAATAAAATACATGAAAAAAAAGAATCCACAACGTGAGAACCAATGATGCACAGACTATTCCAATGTCTTCCTTATGCAAAGAGAACTGGCCAGGAGTGAGCGCCAAAGTGCATCAGTGATGGTGCCATAGTTCAAGTCATGGGTGTTTGACTACTACTGAGTTATTTCACTTGTTATGCCATTAATTAATTAAATATTTTAAGCCAAAAAAGAAAAAAGGAAAGAAAAGGCCAAGATTGCCTTCAAAAGTTGTTGGTAGAAAAATGCACATTAAAGGGGACTGTTGTGAGGTCTCGGACAGAAAGAAGAACATTTTATTGGGCACTGGAGAAAAGATGATCTTGGTTATAGAGTGGCAAAAAATTTAGCCGAATTGTGGCCTATTGTGTTTCTAAGGTAGAATTTGTGAGAGATGAACTTGGATATTTAGCTGAACTTAGATATCTAGGCAAAGTATTGAAGGTGGCCTGAGTTCCCCTAGCTGCTTATAGTAAAATGCAAAAGGAGAGAAACAGATTGAAGGAACTGTTAAGAAAAAGAATTCGCCCTGGCTGGCGTAGCTCAGTGGATTGAGCACGGGCTGCGAACCAAAATGTCGCAGGTTCAATTCCCAGTCAGGGCACATACCTGGGTTGCAGGCCACAGCCCCCAGCAACTGCACATTGATGTTTCTCCCTCTTTCTCTTTCTCCCTCCCTTCCCCCTCTAAAAATAAATAAATAAAATCTTTTAAAAAGAGAAAAAGAATCCATAACTCAAACAATTAAAAGATTAACCTATCTATATTGAAAAACAAACAAACAAAAACTGAGGAAGCATGTTTTTGGAGAGAACACCAAGAATATTATTGCTGGACAGTCACTCCATAAAGAGACTGAGGATGTGACTCATGAATCAAAACAGCCATCTCAGCAGGGGCCGGGAGCGGAGATGAGCTATACCAGCAGACTAAAGGGTTCAGAGACAGGATAGAATGAAGGATGACTGTTGGACTTGAACTGCAACATCAGCTCTTTTCTAAGCTTCCATCCTGCTTGCCCACCCTGCAGATTTTGGACTTGCCAGCCTCCATACTCATGTGAGCCAATTCTTTTAAAAACATAAATTTTATATATATATGTATATATATATATATATATATATATATATATATACATATATATATATATATATTCTGTTTCTCTCCTTCAGAAAAGCTTGACTAATACACCCCATCCTCAGCCAGTATAGAGATTTATATGGAGCACATTTTCATCCTGGCCAGATGATTCCTGTTTTGTGGTTTTGACATGGTCATGCCGTTGTTTTAGTTCACTCTTTTCCACCTCTATTTGATTTAACTTACTGCATTCTATGTAATTTTGTGAGCCAGTTTGTATCCTCTGGTGTAAGAAGGCTTTAACACACATGAACAAACTGTCCCTTAGACATTATCACTCTTTTTTCATGTTTCTAGTCTTTACTGCCATGACCAGATGATACCAGGAACTCTAGTGTATGCCAGGTAAGTACGTGGATCTTGCTAAGCTTTTTATAGGATGAATTTGGGCTTTCTGTATCAAATATCCTAATGTCATCCTTACATGACACTATTTCCCCTCCTATTATTAACCTTACTGCTTTATCGTTAGTAAAAGGTTAACACTTGGTGCCAGACTGATTAAGATTTTAAAGCATCATCTTAGGAACTAGCTTCTAATTGCCATTATTCATAAGACGATGGAAGTAAGACTTTTATTCTAATGAGTATCAGAAGTCAATATTTTGAAAGCCACAAATGTAATGAGAGTTATTTCAGTAGGAGCAACAAGCAAGAGAAAGTGTATAAGAAACAAAGGCTTTTAAGGGAGATTTGGAGGAAAGTGGATTCACAGGCCCCCTGTGTATGTTGAGAGACCTTAAGGGCTGCAGTCACAGGGGACAACTAAATGAGTTGTTCTCACAGGCACAGTGTAGCTGTCAAACTGTCTGATGCAGGCTACCTCATTTGTGAATGGCGTACTCATAATGGGTTGTTACACAAATTTTTCCCCAAGATATTTGCAGAGTAGCATAAAAGCAGCCTCTGAGCATCAGCTATCGTTGTTTGTTAATAACGATTCAGCCATTAGTGTATTCTGGAAAAAGTATCATCAAGGCATATTGTGAAAAAGATATCCCTCTTTTAAAAATTATATTGGCTTACAGAAATATGCTGATAATTTACTCTTGGCCAAAAGGGGAGGTTGCTGCCACTATAAACTTCAAAATAATTTTATCTTAAACTAGAGGTGATGTTAAATGGGACAAGGTAGCCACACCCAAGTATGTTTCTGAAGGTGCTGTGCTTCCTTTTTCCAATATTTCTCTGCAATTTTCAACCTCATTGTATGTGATAATTCCTACCTGACTATATTATACTAAACCATGTTCTTTTTTTGCCTCCAGCTGTGGTAATGGGAAATAAACAAGGCTGATATTTACAACTCCATTTTCTTACTTACTGAAATATTCTGTGATTTTGTTCCCTGATTGGATTCACACAATTATGGGTTTGCTATTTTCCAAGCTATTGAGCTTGGGTTGCAACTAGATCAGGATTTGACAGCCAGGGTTGCTCACTGGAACGATACATTCTTGTGGCATAATTCCCACATTATTGTCACTGATTTCCACTAGCAAAGGGAAACCTAATTTTTAGAATTCAGAGCTCACTCTTCCACATGTTTATTACACCCAACATGGAAGACTTATTTGAAAAATAACTACAAAGAAATAAGAATATTTGTTCATGCATGCGTCATACAAATTGCCCCTTGGATGTTTTTGCTTCTTGCCAGAAATGGGAAACTATATGAATCTCCATATATTTAATTCTGAGGCTTGGGTATAATAATTTTAGGGAAAGAGATGATTTGGCACTAATATGGAGTTTTAATATATAGCATCACGTCATCCTTATACCATTTATTGAAAACTTTTAAAATTTAATTTATTGAGGTTATATTAGGTAATAAAATTTATAGGCTTAAGGTATAAAATTCTATAATGCATCATCTGTATTTTATATTGTGTGTTCACCACCCCAAGTCATCCTCCCTTTATCCTCTCCTACCTCCCCAACCCTCCCTTTCCTCTGGTGACTACCATACTCTTGTCCGTCTATGAGGTTTGTTTTTTCCTTGATCCCTTCACCTTTTTCACCCAGCCACACTATCCCCTTGCCCCTGACAGCTGCCAGTCTGTTCACTTTATCTATGAGTCTTATACAGAAAACTTTTGTATTGAGTGCCATAAATGAGAGCCTGCTATATTTGTAAAGATGGGCTTTGTCACCTTTGTAGCAAAAGGGTGGTATTCTTTGAACTTTCCATTTACTTTGGTGTTAAGAGAGACACTTTGGGAGACTTCCAGGTGGCAGGAATTGTTGGGTATTAGTTCGTGTGTGTGTGTGTGTGTGTGTAACTTTTGAGGTCACTAAAAGAGTTAAAATATAGATGTATCTGTTCTCTGCCAGCAAATTCACACTAAAATCTAGAAAAAAATAAACAAAATTAGAGGGTACATTACAAATAGAAGTGAAGCTGAGTTGTGATCTCCCAATTCACACAAAATTGTCAAATCTTGTTGTTTGGTCCACTTGGAGAACACGGTTCACTTTTGTTGGTGTTACTAGGCTGGCTTTGTTCGAGGATTCTGAGAAACTGTCCAGTGTTCTTTGAAGTACTGAGTGGCATCAGTTCATCTCAAAGATCACTTGTGTCTAGTGGCAAAAGGTCCAGAAGTCAACGTCTGATATATGTAACTTTAAACTTGCAAAAGAAGTGAATTGTATTCATTCTGGGGCTCACCTTGGGGTATATAAATGCTCTGGGATGCTCTTGAATCAGTATGATCTTTACAATGTCTTCAGTGACTAGACTGAGAAAAGCAGCAAAAATGCTACTGAAAACATTTAGTGCCCACCTTTTTACTTTACTTAGTGTGCTATAGTATGATCTCTGAAGTACATTTAATATAAGACCAAGAACTACCTGATAAATTTAGTATCCTCACCCCTTTTTTAAAGTTTCCATGACATGGGTAATTCTTACCAGATTCTTCTTAGCCTCAGGTCTTCTTTCCACAAGTCCCACAATTAAAATTAAAATTGTTAGTCACTGCTTTCCACAAAGTTCAAGGTTTTAAAAATCTACTTTCCATTCTTCAGTAAAATATCATCATCTACAATGATTTTTGTCATTTACATACATTAAAGTCTCTTAGAAATCAGTATTTCCCCAAATGCAAGAAATCGAAAACCATAATTTCTGAGTTGGTGGCATTCCCTTCAGCTCTCATAGTTTGAATTTGTTGCTCACTCTGCATTTTCAAAGCTTTTGATTCAGTTGCCAAAAAAAAATGCATTGAAAAAAATCCTTTTTATAAGTCCCTTTAGGCTCCATCATGAGTCATTTGTAACAGAATCAAATTTCCCTGAGAGTGTATTTTTTCATTGTTATTGGGAGAAATAGATAAAATAAGAATTTGGGGAGAGGGAAATCAAAATAACTAAAATCAGTTTTATGAAACCATAAATGAATTTCCAAACATTTTTCCAGAAGCTTCAGTTTTTCACTTTCCAATTTTATGAGAAAAAAAATAGATCTAGCATATCCTCCTCATGCCTTCATAATTCAAAGTTATTATTAACAGTATTGTTTTCTCCATCAGACTATCTGACATCCAAATTCTTTATTTGGTGTTCATTGTAGGATGATAGGGTATTCTAAAATCTGCAGTTACCATTTATACTGAAAAATTAGGCCTACACTTGTGAGATATGACAAGTAACCATCTGAGTAAGCACCTCCATGGGGAAGGAACCGTGTTTTGTTCATAAACATATCCCTATCCCTAATTTTTAGCCCAGTCCAGAAACATAGCAAGCCCTGAATAGATATTTGTTGAATGAATAAATCAGTTTTGGATTTATTTATAATTGTGTATTAGACATCTGAATATAATCATTAGAGTTTTCCCCTTACTTGAGCTACATATATTTTTCCTCCAAAATGTTAAACAGAGTTCTTATTTTTTTTGTTTTGGGATTAAATTCAAAAGTCTAAAAATTTTTGGACAACATTATGATTTTAAAGGAAATCTTCTCCTCAGGCAACTTTCCTCTTTTTACAGTCAAATCCTCACCCACATTACCAGACCTTTTACACACCCTGACACAGCATTCTCCTGTGTCAATTTCCCTACTTCATCACGAGAACAAGATGGGTGATGCGATATTAAAGGACTTTCTGTGAATTCATAACCTTTGAAAGTCACTGGGCCCCAAATATAAGGATATTATCACTGAAATTCTGCTTTTTGATCTATACCACATTTTATAATGAATCTGCACAAAATGAAAAATATGCATAAGCATTAAGATCAGGCCATTTTATATGTAAGAACTAAATAAGAAATTAAAAATGCAAAGTATGGCAGTTCACAAGGTCAAACTATTAAAGAACAAGATACACTGACACCAAGAACAGTGAGATAGAATCATGGAAAACTCAAATAATTGTTTCAATAAGGAACAGCATTTTGATACTAACAAACAAAAACTCTGTTGGATAATAAAGACTTTAAGATTGATTTTTTTTTACTTCACATATTAGATTCCCTGAATAACAAAACTAATATCTTGTTAATATGAGACCGCTAATGCCATAATGAATGTTATGAAGTATTAAAATCATCATCCACTGAGCTAAAGCTAGATAATCACTAAGCTGAGTGAATGCTTCAGCCTGAATCAACAGTGTGCTCAGCATATCCATTTGAGAAGATTGGTCCCAAGTGGTTAAGGCCTATTTTTATAGCATGTTTCCATGACAAAGCCCCCAAATAAGCAGAAATGACCATCTTCATTTTATCTCTTAAGGAAATGATATGCAAAAAGCATCATCCATTCTCCAGTGCTTCACAGTACCAGAAGAAAACTAAAATTCAGTTAGGATGATTGTTTGGTTCAAGACACTTGGCAGATTATTTCTTTCTTTTTGTTTTAGTCTTGCAACTATGTAGACGGTTTAAGGCACACTGCTGCCTCTTGAATTCAGAAATTAGATAACACAAATGCAAGCCCACAGAAACTCTGAGTAATACATCACATAAAACATAATTAATGACTTCTTTATTACTAATACCATTGCTATCTCTCAACAGACCTTGAAGTTCCCTCTCAAATCACAAGAGTCATGTAAGAGCCACGTCAGCCCTGTCTTACTGGCACCTCCATCTCTCTAAGTCAAATGATCCTTTGCTCTACTTAGCCCTGAAATCCTGAACCCAGGATATCAGTAAGTAAGGGACAACTGTGGCCTTTGAAGTCAAAAAGTTTTGACTCTATACAAATTTCACAAGACATCAACTGCTCCCTGATACTGCCTTAAAAATAAAATATATACATATATATGTACATACATACACACATATACATGTGCTCCCTAATACTGCCTTAAAAATCATATATACCATGCACGCATACACATGTGTATATATAACATATATACACATATGTATATATAATATATATGTGTGTGCATATATATACACACACACACAATGTTAAAAGTGGCTTAATATAGTGACTTAATGTTCTTGCTTTTCTTATACTCAGAAGTAAGTAATACCATATTTTATATTTAAATACTTAAAAATTCTAATAGGTTTAAACTTTCAAAAATAGCACCATTAAAAAATTAAACATCAACTTCATTTTGAAATCATTTATTCTGCAATAAAAATGCGCATGTTTCTCCTCACTTCCATTCAAAGAGCCCCAATTTAAAACAGTATGAGATCACAGCAGAGGGAGAATGACAGAATTAAATGTTATCTAGAAAACTCCAGTTTTTTTCTCTCAGTCCTCAGAACTCTTCCCATTATTATTACATCTAGAAAACCCTTTTTTTAATTGTCTTCATGTACCATAGAGCCTCTCAAAAATGTATATAGATGAAATATATAAATTCATTAAGTATTGGGTACTTTCTGAATTCCCTTCAGAGAAACCTTAAGTCAGACAATATATTTTAATCAGAAATTAGTGTTGCATGCTGACCATGGATAAGCCACATAAAACACTACTGGTCATGAAACAAATTCCACATTTGTAAACATTTGAGAAGATTTTTTTTTTCCCAGAAGAAATGTGTTCTCTGCATTTGCTCGGAAATCAGAACTGAGGAGAAGGCTAAGCTCCTTGTTGAATACTTCCAAGTATTGGATTAACAGGTAAAATGAGAATCACACTTTCAATAACTGTTGAGCATGTGGGAACACGTGGATACATCCCCAGGGCTTTGAGTGATGTAGGTTTTACCACTTCCTTTTACAGTGTAATTCCATATTTTTGACATGAGAAAAATAAACCCCTGACAAAAACCATTTGCTTTTAAGCAAATCCAGTCTATTTTCAGAGATTTGTGCTGGTCCCTAACATTTAACTTAGTATAAATGACAATAACAACTTTGGTTAATTTCCTCCCTCCCCCCAAGATTCTGCTATGAAGCTTACAAATTCTGAAGGCATTTAAATGTATGGTAACACAACATCTTTAGCTGCCAGCCTAGATTCCACCCGGTGGGTATTTTGTACAAACCGGCTGGAAGTACATGGCTCAGAAACCCATCACATTGGCATTTTTCCTCCCTTTCTTCCTCCCTCCCCCTTCCCTCCCTTCTTTTCTTCCTTCTTTTCTTCCTTTTCTCACCCCGTCCCTTTCTGTCCCTCCCCCACTTTTTGCAACATTTACTAAAAGGTCATTATCACTGTCTAGACTTTTGTCATAATAATTTGAACTTTTCAAAACAAATGTTACATTAAAGTACTGTGTCCCATTGCATTCACATTGGTCCCTGATTTCTCTATTTCTGGCACTCAACCCTGATGTGAAACATTTTAAATAAAGGTGTGCTTTTGATAATTTCTTTTTTTGCATGGGGACTTTGGGTCCATTTAAACCTATTGAATTCCAAATATCCTTGGTAGGAATGTACCTATTTACTTTATGGATGGAGTCTAGTTAACGGGATGCGGGAAAGTGGGCCTGAGCCCTCTGGCCAGGAGATTTCATTCAGGAACGAGAACTCTGCCCAGAATGCAAAAGGCACATAGGTAATCATGAGGAACTAAGCCCAGGAAGCAGCACGCTGGAACATTTTCACGCATCTCAGTCTCTTGTGGTTGTAGCAGTTTTTCTGTTTTGCACATAACATTTATTTTGTTAGCTAGCATTGTCACATTGTCTGGTTTCCCTCACAAACTGCCACTGAAGCCAATCTCAACACTTATCAGGAAGCTGGAGGAGCGAGGAACCGTTTGATATTCACTATTGTCTGATAATTCTAATTTAAAATATTTTATTCTGGGTTTGCATAAGTACATTTATAATTAACATTTCAAAACACACAAAACAATTGGCACACTTTAGCTCTTTAAATTGAGTCAGACCATAACACGAAGTCTTCTCCTTGAGAAACAACTGAGGGCTTCTTCCCCATCCTTCTGTGGCAGTCCCCTACTTCACCATGAGACAAAAAAGACTGGATGGAATCAAGATGATCACATAGTAGTTAAAAGCATCATAAAATCATCTAAAATTAGATATACCCGAGTTCAAATCCACACTTTTCCATTTACTATTGTGTGAACTTGGTCTTGTTACTTAATCTCTGAGCCTTAGTTTGCCCATCTGTTTATCGGGAAGACCTACCCCTGCCTTGGGAGGGGGGTGGTTATTATGAACATTGAGTAAGAAAATGAACATAAAGAACAGTGTATCTCATGTAGTCAATGCAATACAAATTCTTTAGTAATAATGTATTTGTTGGAATGAAATAATTTCAAATTAATGAAGAACTTTAAAGGCTTATTTACTAAAGAATATGACAGAGGTTTTCAGACAGTTTTATGTAACCTCACTACAAAAATGGAACCCTTGCCCAACTCTATCCCTACCTGCTACTGCCTTATCCAGGTGAAATACCACCTGATTCAGATGAAATGAATTATTTTAACTCCATTTAGTCTTCTGCACTTTCTACATGAAAGCTAACAAAAGTGCCCACTTTTTCAAAATATGAAAGTTGAGCAACAGGAAAGTATTCAGTGGTGGCTGGCCATCTCAGAAGTAATATTCTATTTCATTAGGGGTTTAAATCATTAATATCCAAATAACCCCTCTTTTCCTACACATACAATCTTGTAAATAATCCCAAGCCTCAGTAGCTGTCAACATATCATATCTAAAACTCTTTATGAATTCAGACCTAGGTCGCCAGAATCACCCCCACATAGAAATCGGTCCTTGGATGTCTTCCATGCAGGAGCAAAGCCTTTAGAGAGTGTTTCAATAGCCAGAAGGCTCACTGTCATGCTGGTTAGTGTCTTGCTCCAGTACACAGAAAAATTGATTCTTTAGCAGGTCAAATTATTTTTGTATTTTCTTCTTTCATGCACAGTAACTCCATTCTTTTACCTGGTCAGTTTCTTTAAGAACGATCCGGTTAGAGGAACTGCATTTTATTATCTTCTGCCACCAATGCATGGTGCAAAGATAGTTTCATTCTTAAGGAGGGAATCATTTAAGTGTGACCTATTATGTTAGTCTAGATGCTTTTCATATTAAGCACTGGAGTTAAAGAGGCCTTTAATTTGTCTGAACCTCATTGATAATTTACATTGAACTTGAAGTGCCCATTGCCTTTTCCAATCAGCTCAACTATTCCCAAATCTTCTAAGGTGAATTTTAAATAATACAAAATCTTTAGCTAGTGTCTCTTCAAAAGATGCCTAGAATAATACAATGGCTCATAGGAAGATTGTCAAATAACTGAAATGACTTAAAAAATTGTACACTAGTTGCCTGAAAACCATCCCACCTAAACAGTACTCTTAAAACTTAACTTTAACACTGGTTCATGTTCAACAACTAACAGTATCGTTGAGGGTATCCACCTAGACAATAACAGTATAATCCCAGAACTGTGGTCTCTTGCATACAGGCTTGAGGAAATACTAGAATCTTGCTGGATGGTTTGTTATCACTAGATCCAAAAAGTAAACAATAAAACCCATATGGAAAAGGAGTGTCAGACATGCAGTTGATAGTACATGTAGAATCCGTCAGCATATAAGCCATAACTGACTCTTTGAAATGTAGGAAGTGAGCAGAAAGACATAATAAATATGTAATGTAAATAATACATAATAAATAATAAAAATAACTAATATTTATTGGGCACTTTCTAGGAGAATGTTTTATATAAATATTATCTTATTAAATTTTCAGCGTGCCTGAGAAGTATGCACTAATTTATTACCATTGGAAAGTGAATCTCAGAGAGATTTGAGTTGCCCAAAGTTCTAAAGGCAGAAAGCAGCAAAGCTGAGATTCAGGACCGTTGGACGTCAATGTCCACATTCATAAGCACAATGCCAGACTTCCAGTCTTCTAAAGAGTGTGAGCTCTGGCATCTGTGTGACAATATAACCTGGTCTTCTGTTTGCAAACACCGACGGCAGTGGGCTAGACCAAAAGTGGCACATGACCGCCCTGAGTCGTACATCTAATAACCACAATGAGGCTTCATCCAGTATGATCCTGAAGCAATTTGTCAGACATGTTTCTTGGCCAAGCAGCACCCTGTCCCATTCGTTGTGCTTTACAATGATTTTCCATAATGCATTCCTTTGATTTATATCATCCATTGTGACTGAGATTAACATGAAAAACATTATTTAAAACAAAATTGTTTGGGGGAGCTTGTGGGCTTTGGAGTTTCTTTTTAAAGCCTCTGTGGACCGAAAGCCTACCTTTGCCAGCTGCTCAGGTGTTGTATTATATTATCATTCAGCTTGTTCTGATACAGGTGGGGTGAATGGGAAGGAGTACACACACATTCATAAGAAACCCAGAAACGTCTTCTGCTTTCAGTGATCTGTTTCTAAAACCTTCTCATACAAAGGACACTTCTGCTAGACTTCAGACAAAAGGATTCTGAGCCAAGACTTGATAGAAGTACTTCATTTTATCTTTTAATATCCCCCCAAACTAAGGGTGGCCTATTTCTCTCCATTCAGGTCTATACTTACTTAGCTTCACTGAGAATTGAAAGAATTACCCTTGTTGCTCAGTTCCAAAAATAACAAAATAATTAAAGCAAGAGCATGGTTTTAAAAGCTAACTACAAAAAAAACTCAGAAAGCAACATTGCTAGGGTAAGCCTGCCTTGTGTATAAAGATTCCATCAACTCTGAAAGATTTTTTAAATATACTGAGAGATATAAAAATCTGGGTCAGAGGCTGGCCCTGAATAAATAGATGAGGAAGTCTGTCATGGAGTTTAATTTCTATTGTCTATCTTCTAATCTCCTTTACCCAGTCCTCAGCTGGCTTCATGAAGACCTAAAACAGAAGTGAGAAGAACAGAAAAGATCACATTGTTTTCTCCTTGGGCCCCTCCAGGACTGGATCTATGTTTTGGCAAACTCTTAGGTTGGCAGCATTATGGTAGGGCAAAGGTGGGGGGTAGGGGGTTGCAGATCCTCAGATGTTTCTTAAGCCATGTAAATACTACCTGTGGGTTGTTTCCTTTAGGTGCCATTGCTCCAACTGACAGGTCAATAGAGGGTTTTCCCTGAATGGGAAGCGCAATGGGCATACTTTATAGTTCTAGTGTTTGAAACAATGACCAATACCTGCATTCCAGGCAAGACATGCTCTTTGGGCTTTTACAATACACATTTTGGTGTTTGGTGGGATTTGGCCTAGGAGCTCTACACATCTGTTCAGCAGTGAGCCCTGGTCCAGTGAGGTCTGGGTTCTCATCATGAGGCTATGGCCATTTTAACCTACAGAACTCACCCAAAAAGTCAGATTCTGAGACTCATTGAGGACATTTTGTAGTCCTCAATGAGCTTCAGAATCCAATTTCTTACCATCAGAAGATGTTGTATTGTTTTTTTATATAGAAACTTAACAGAACTTCACAATTAGTGTTTGTTCTTTTACTTCTTCTTTTCTTTCTTTTGTTCTGTTAGATTGTAAGGTCTAAAGCAGAGCTATGTCCATCTTTCACTACCGTTTACTAGGGCCTGGGATATGGCAGGTGCTCATTCTCCTCAGTAAATTTAAAATGACACTTACAATGATGCATTATACATCTATGCTCTTTCATGTCTAGTTTTTAATACCCACTATGTCATGTGATTCTCACACTAGCAATGGTCTATGAGACAGACTATTATTTTAAGTTTATGAACACAGAAACTAAATGGGGTAATCAGGCTCCTGGTATTCCCACCCTGGTGCAGTCTCTTCCAACATGGAATTGTACTAACATGTATAACCAAAAGGATAATGCCAAAATGATGAGTGTAACTTCCAAGGATAGGCCATAAACGGCATTGCACCTTCTGCCTTGGATCACGACACTGGGGGAAACCAACTGCCATATTGTGAGGCCACTCAAGCAGCCCTGCGAAGCACATAGGAACAACTGTGGCTACCTGTTACCAGCCCAGATTAACACAGAAGCTATGTAAGTGAATGAATTTGAAACAGATTATGCAGCTCCAATTAAGGCTTCAGATGACTGCAAGCCTGGCCAACATCTTGCTTACAACCTCATAAAAGCCAGAACTACTCAGATATGCTGTTCCTGAATTTTTGAATTATAGACACTGAGGTAATAAATGTTTATTGTTTTAAGCTGCTAAATTTTAGGATAATTTGTTGTGTAGCAATAGATTACTAACATTCCAAGACTCAGAGAAAAATGACGATTAGATCATTTTTCTCATGTTGTCTCTTCTTTATCACCAAAGCCAGCCCTCCTGCCTTCAACCAAAGAAATTTGAGGTATGTGTGTAGTCAACATAGACCAAAATACAATGTGTATTCAACATTATCCGAGTTTGCTGTTTCTGCAGCCTCTTCTAGCAGGTAAATAGTTACCATGCACGCCATCTTGAAGAGAAAACTGAAGGAAGCTACTCAAGGAGCTTGGCAATTTAGCACTGTCAAAGTCAGCTACCCCATCTTTGTCAAGTAGCTCTGGGTCAAGCCTAGATTTCCCAGGGAATCCTCCAAAATGTTTTAACATTAAATAGTTATAAACCCATGTAAATGCATTGGTGGTGGGAAGATGAGGAGTGTTATCATTTGAGTATTTACATAATAAGAGACTGAGCAAAGTCATATTGATTTGTGCCTTAAAAAACTGAATCTAAATTTGCCTTACAACAGGCAAGATAATCAATATATCATACACATATTTGAAGAAGTACTGGTAGTCAAATCATCCCATCACTTACTCCCTGACCCTGCTCTCCAACACCAACATAACAGGTCACCTTAAAGTCAACTCCCCTCCTTTCCTTCTCTCTATGCCCTCTCTGTATTAATTTCTTTCATGGCAGCCCCCTAAAATGGTCATCTGGGCCTAGAAAAAATGGTCAAATTGTGTGGGCTTATAAAAAATAAAAAATAAACTACTTCTGGCCAAGATGGAGGCACAGGCAGATACACTGTACCTCCTCGCACAACCAAGATAGGGACAACAGCAATTTAGAAATAGAATAACAACCAGAACTGACAGATAATTGAACTTTATAGGAGTCCGGACAACTAAAGAGTTAAAATAGACACATTTTAACACAGTTCCAACCAGAATGGTTGGAAGGGTGGAGTCGGGCAGCCGGGTGGAGAAGGGTCGAGGCACAAAGAGCCGTGGGACCAAGCTGGGTGCATAAGTCAACCCGGGCATGCAAGACGACAGCGGGCAGACCCTGGGTGTACAGGTGGCAACTGGCAGACCCAGCAAGGCAGCGACTGTGAAGCAAGGCACTGCATGCAACCCAGGGTCCCGGCACCAGGAAATAGAGTCTTGGGGCACTGATTGAAAACACCTGTGGGGGTTGAGGTGCAAGGAGAGACTCCTAGCCTCACAGGAGAGTTTGTTGGAGAGACCCACGGGGTCCTAGAATGTGCACAAGCCCACCCACTTGGGAATTAGTACCAGAAAGGCCCAGTTTGCTTGGGGGAAGCAGCGGAAGTGACTGAAGTCCAACAGAGAGCGGAGCAAGCGCCATTGTTCCCTCTTGGACCCCACCTCCACATACAATGTCACAACCCAGCAACTGGGTTGCCCCGCTTTGGTGAACACCTAAGGCTCCACCCCTCAACATAACAGGTGCAACAAGACAAAAAAAATAGCCCAAATGGAAGGACAGATCAAAGCTATCTCTTAGTCTCTTAGTAAATACAACTAAGAGACTAAGAGATAGCCAACCTACCAGATACACAGTTCAGAGCACTGGTGATCAGGATACTCACAGAATTGGTTGAATTTGGTCACAAATGATGAAAAAATGAAGGCTACACTAAGTGAAATAAAGGAAAATGTACAGGGAACCAACAGTGATAAAAAGGAAACTCGGACTCCAATCAACAGTGTGGACCAGAAGGAAGAAAGAAACAATCAAACAGAAAAGAATGAAGAAACAAGAATTCAAAAAAATGGGGAGAGGATTAGGAACCTCCAGGACATCTTCAAATGTTCCAACATCTGAATTATAGGGGTACCAGAAGGAGAAGAGGAAGAGCAACAAGTGGAAAAGTTATTTGAACAAATAATAAAGGAGAACTTCCCCAATCTGGCAAAGGAAATAGACTTCCAGTAAGTCCAAGAAGCTCAGAGAGTCCCAAAGAAGTTGGACCCAAGGAGGAACACACCAAGGCACATCATAATCCCATTAGCCAAGGAAAATGAAGGAGAGAATCCTAGAAGCAGCAAGAGATAAGGAGACAGTTACCTACAAAGAAGTTCCCATCAGACTGTCAGCTGATTTCTCAAAAGAGACTTTACAAGCAAGATGGGGCTGGAAAGAAGTATTCCAAGTCATGGAAGGCAAGGACCTACATCCAAGATTGCTCTATCCGGCAAAGCTTTCATCTAGAATGGAAGGGCAGATAAAGTGCTTCTCAGATAAGGTCAAGTTAAAGGAGTTCATCGTCACCAAGTCCTTATTTTATGAAATATTAAAGGGACTTATCTAAGAAAAAGAAGATAAAAAATATGAACAGTAAAAGGGCAGCAAACTCACAATTATTAACAACCACACCTAAAACAAAAACAAACAAAGCAAACAACTAGAACAGGAACCGAACCACAGAAATGGAGATCACATGGAGAATTAGCAATAGGGGAGTGGGAGGGGGAGAGAGGGGGAAAAGGTACAGAGAATAAGTAACATACATGGTAGTTAGAAAATCGACAGGAGTAGGGCAAGAATAGTATGGGAAATGTAGAAGCTAAAGAACTTATGATACATGGACATGAACTAAATGGGGGGAATGTGGGTGGGAGAGGGAATGCAGGGTGGAGGGGAATGAAAAGGGGGAAATGGGACAACTGTAATAGCATAATCAATAAAATACATTTTTTTAAAAAGGGACCAATCCCAGTATGCAATGCAAACCATAAAAAAATAAATAAAAAATAAACTACTCTCCCAGTGGTAATAGGTAAGAGGCATGGAACATTTTATACCCATTTCTCTCTTTATCACAGCTATACTTGCCACTGATGAGAGGGGAATTATACTTAAGGCATGCATTTGTTCTTTACCAAGCCATGCTTATTCTATTCCAGTAACAGGAATTCCCCAAGGTTGGGAATGGGGGGTGGGGGGCAGAGGGAGAGAGAGAGAGAAGGAGGAGGTATTTCAGGGCCCTGGTTACCATATCTAACTTCACTCAATCAGTGCCACCTCGCCCATAACCCCATGAACTCCAGATACCTTTTGTCCAAGTTCAGGGAGATACAGTGGCTAAGAGAAAAATCCCAGTTTCATCACTGATAAACTGTGTGATCTGAGACACATCATTTAATATCTCTAAACCCTGATTTATCATCTACAGGCATTTTATCCTGTTCACTTTACAGAGTGTTGTGGGGGTTAAATAAGATTTTGTATGTGAAATCATTTTAAAATGAGAGATACATATATGAAATAGAAGGTGAGGCAAAAGTAGGTTTACAGTTTTCATAAGGAAAATAATATAATAAGTAATACAAGAATAAACTATGTTTCACACACTCACAACTGTAAACCTACTTTTGCCCACCCTGTATTTTGCAGCAGTTGAGTATCTCAGTGAACTTTTAGCAAGAATTATTAGTACACAAATGATAGATTCTATTGCAAGGGTCATGCCACAACTACGACCCTTTACTACTACCCATCTTCAGTTTGTGAAAGAGACTTGAAGATGGATAGATAGATCCAGTATCCAACATCTATAATATCTTAGATGCTGAGAAGTGCTATGGATAAAAGTAGACTAGAGAAGGCATGTAGGGAATGTGGGGTTAGGACTGCAATGTATCTTGGTTGCCAAGCAGTTTCACTAAGAGGTGACAATTGAAAAAATATGAAACAATTTATTAATTTGCATGTCATTCACTCATTTGTTGAGTAAGCATTTATTAAATGCTTTCTATATGGCAATCATTACTCTATGTTCTGGGGAAATAAAAGTGCATAAGTTGGTAAGGGAAAATGTTCTGATTTAAGTAACATTGAAAAATGATGTTTCAACTTGACTGGAAACTATAAGGCTAAAGACAAATGAAACTATACTATATTTACTGTACTCCAGTTGGTAAACTAATGGGGATATTGGTTAACAATTCTAAAATTGCTATATATGTAAACTAATATTGAATAAATAAATGGATGGTTGATGCGTGATGGAAACCAGATTCCTCACAGCTGGAGTAGGAGTTTAAACCTAAATGGAGAGAGAGGGATCGAGTAAACCTTGTGGTCCTGGATTAGATTGAGAGACATCAGTGTGAACTCATCTTTAGCTTATATAGATAGATATATAGAAAAGTAATGATAGATATGTATGTATATATAGGTTAGGCTGGACAAATATATTTCCTATCTCTGTCCACTGAGAGGACCTATTGTAGAAGTGATGACACCCCAAAAACAATGAACACATTACTGCTCAGATCTTGATTCTAATGACACTTTCTAATAAAAGGAACCAGGGGTCTTTGGAGAAATGCCCAAATCTAGTACTGGGGCAGGAAATATACAAGGTGAACATGGACAACAAATAAGGAAATCATTGAAAGACAAAGGATGGGGGTATGTCAATGATACATAGGAACTTACCAGAAAGACTCCCAATGGCCAAAGCTGTCACAATTTGAGAAATAAAATAAATAATATCATATTGGATTATAACCCAAATATAATCCCAAAGTAACCCAAAGTATAAGACTAATACTAAGGAGTCCACACTGATATAAATAAATGAATGAGGGAGAAGAGACAAATCCCATGCAGAAGCATCCAACATAATTTATGTAGATACTCTCTCTTTAAAGAGGTGGAGCTTATCTCCCTCTCACCTGCCATATACACCTTGAGTGTGAATTGTACTTAGTAATTTCCCTCTAAAGATTAAAATATGTAAGGGGGATAGGATAACCTTATAGTGGAGAACCCTGTCGAACACTACATTAGCCAGTTTAACATTGTCAGTGATAGTCATGTTAATAGTATATTCCCTTGATATGGTGGTGAGAAAGATATTTTACCTCTAAGGTCTTCCTCCCCAAAATACATGATCTTCAGTATAACCATGAGGAAATATCAGATAATCTGAAATTGAAGGACTTTCCATAAAATACTTGACCAATATTTCTCAAAACTGTCAAAGTCATCAAAAGTTATGGAAGTCTGAGAAATGATCACAGGCCAGAGGAATCTATGGAGACATATCTAAATGTATATATATATATATATGTGTGTGTGTGTGTGTAAGGTAATGTGTTCCTATAAGAGACCCTGAAACAGAAAAAGGACATTAAGTAAAAAACTAACAAAATCTGAAGAAAGCACAGAGTTTGGTTAATAATAATGTACTAATGTTGGTTCCTTAGTTGTACAAATGTATTATAGTCATTAATGTTCACAATAGGAAATGTTGGATGCAGAATATACTAGAACTGTCTCTACTATCATTGCAATGTTTCTGTAAATCTAAGAGTATTCTATAATAGAAAGTTTATTTAAATTTAGCCAAAAAATGAATGTGAGACATTGTATTTCTCCTTATGGAGTTGACACTGGTCAAATAGCCATAAAAATGTTTCCTTACAGGCAGTAGTAAGTGCCACTGAGGAAAAGTACAGGGGCCATGAGAAAGTAAAATGGTGTTGGGGACACTGACACCTTCTGTGAGAAAGGGAAGCACCCCTGAAGAGGGCCATACTTTCTCAAGGAGATGTAGGAGCTTAGAGAAGGGGATGGAGAGTGGAGAAGAAGAGCAACTTGAGCAAAGGGCACAACATGTGCAAAGTTCTCTTACCCTGGACTGTATTTAATATCTCTGGCCTCAGTTTTCTCACTGTGTTCTGGAGGTAAAATTCAAAGCATTTTAGTATCTGACTGGCCTGAGTTTAAATTCCAACAGTTACAAAGTATGTGGGGTTAGAGGCAATTACTGAAACTTGCTTTGCTCTGGTTTTCTAATATGCAAAATGGAGATAACTTCTACCTGTTTTAAGGGTCTTTTAAGAACTGAATACAAATACAGTAACCAGGAATGAATTTAACCAAGGAGGTAAAAGACCTGTATGTGGAAAACTATAGAACACTGAAGAAAGAAATTGAAGAAGATACAAATAAATGGAAGCATATGCCATGTTCATGGATAGGAAGAATTAACATCATTAAAATGTCTATACTACCCAAAGCAATCTATAGATTCAATACAATCCTTATTTAAATATCAATGATATATTTCACAGATATAGAACAAATATTCCCAAAACTTATATGGAACCAAAAAAAGATCCCAAATAGTTTCAGCAATCTTAAGAAAAAAGAACAAAGCTGGAGGGATCACAATACCTGATATCAAACTATACTACAAGGCCACTCTAATCAAAACAGTCTGCTACTGGCATAAGAATAGACACATAGATTGATGGAACAGAACAGAGAGCCCAGAAATAAACCCATGTTTCTATGGTCAGTTAATATTTGACAAAGAAGGCATGGGCATACAATGAGTAAAGATAGTCTCTTGAATAAATGGTGTTGGAAGAACTGCACCACCAACTTACACAACTTACACCATATAGCAGAATAAACTGAAAATCTATAAAAGACAAATATAAGTCATGATACCATAAAAGTCCTAGTGGAAAACACAGGCACTAAAATTTCAGACATCTCATCTACCAATATTTTTGCTGATATATTTCCTAGAGCAAGGAACTAAAGGAAAAAATAAACAAATGGGACTACATTAAATTAAAAAGCTTCTGCGCAGCTAAAGAAACCATCATCAAGATGAAAGGGCACTAACTGTATTGGAGAACATATTTGCCAATGATACATTGGACAAGGGTTTAATCTTCAAAATATGTAAAGAACGCATACGACTCAACACCAGGAAGACAAACAATCCAATTAAAAAATGGGCAAAGGACCTGAATGGACACTTCTCCAAGGAGGACATACAGAGGGCCCACAGACTTGGAAAAAAAAAAGGCTCAACATTACTAGCCATCAGAGTGATGCAAATTAAAACCACAATAAGATACCACTTCACACCAGTCAGAATGGCCACAATTAATAAATCAACAAAGAAGTGCTAACAAGGATGTGGAGAAAAGGGAAACCTCGTGCATTGTTGGTGGGAATGCAGATTGGTGCAGCCAGTGGGGAAAACAGTATGGAATTTCCTCAAAAAATTAAAAATGGAACTTCTTTTTGACCCAGCAATTCCACTGCTGGGAATATACCCTAAGAATCCTGAAAGACCAATTCAAAAGAATTTATGTAAACCCATGTTCATAGCAATACTATTTACAATAGCTGAGATTTGGAAATGGCCTAAGTGCCCATCAGTAGATGAGTGAATTAAACAACTGTGGCACATTTACACAACAGAATACCACACAGCAGAAAGTAAGAAGAAACTCCTACCTTTCATGACAGCATGGATAGAACTTGAGACTATTATGCTAAGTGAAATAAGTCAGTTGGTGAAAGACAAATACCATATGATCTCACTTATAGGAGGAATCTAATGAACAAAATAAACTAATGAGCAAAATAGAACCAGAGGCATAGAATCATGGAATAGACTGACAGCTGTAAGAGGGGAGAAGGGAGGTGGGAACTGTTTGAAAGAAGGTGAAGAGATTAATAAAAAACATATATGAAGGACCCACAGACATAGACAGTGGTGTGAAGATTGACTATGGAAGTGGGGGATGGGCTGAGCAGAGGAGGCTGAAGGGGGAAAAATTTGGGACAGCTCTAATAGCATAAACAATAAAACATTTAAAAAAGAAAAAAGAATAGAATGAATGATGAACATAATATGGACAACACATATACAACATCTGGCTTTATAGTAAGTACTCAAACAAGGAAAACTATTAATTATTATAATACTGTCATTATCATTTAAAAAGTGAAAGGTCAAATAATGTTATGCCTAAATTTTCTTACAACTAAAGGATTTGATGAACCACTAGCTACAGGTTTGCAAAGCTTCTGTTGAGAAGGGACTGTTTATGGTATAAGGGTAAAGTGAACTGGTAGATTCTATGAGGAATATAAATGTGGAGATAGGTGTCATCTCTCTCAAACACTAAATTTGATGGAGAACTAAACCCATTTGAAAAGAAAGCGTGAAGATATATTCAGGGGAAATAAGAATGCTAATATGATGTGAAATTCCAAAACACATAGTAAGATAATTAGTTTATTTTCAAGGAAAGGAAAGTAAGTAGAAGATTTAAAAAAAACAACTATGGTACAATTGAATAGAAAACAAGTGCATGTTATACTTCCTCATTACTTAAAATAAATAAAGCAACCTAAAAACCTGACTTTCTAAAATTCAGATGCTATAATTAATAACTTAGACATATTTTGTGAATATGATTGGAAAAAAACTGCTTCTTGATGTCATACTTATACAAAATAGAACAATGGAGCTAAAATGGCCTTCAAAGACTATGTAATGTCAACCCATGCATAGGATGAGAAAAATGAGAACTAAGTTGTAAAGAGCCCTGCAATTTTTAGGTCTTAGTGTTTCCTAAACCACAGCATCCCTGAACCAAAAAAAACCCAAGTGGTGTAAGATTATCAACTATGATGTATCACAAGATGAAGACCTATCCTTTCGTAAACCTAAGTTATAGAAAGAACAAGCTAAAGGCCACAGTTAAGACATATCATGGGTATACAATAGAAGGAATAAATTTAAAACAATTGCAGTTACAATAAAAACAATTTTCAAGTTTGGTCTAACCTGGCTCTAGTGTGATTTCCTCTAAGAAATTGTCGGGGTCGGAAGAGGAGGAGAAAAGGGTTAAGTCTGTCAAGACCTTCATTTTTCAGCCACTAGCTGTGGTATCTTGGGTAATTACTGCGGCTTACTTGAGACCACACCTTAGATAAACCTGTAATGCTGGAGTTTTCTGCAAACATTTTTTTTCCTGCAAGCTGTGGCTTGTCTCTTTCATATATTTGTCCTACGTTTTCAACTTGATTTTCCAGTGGCTAGTTTATACTTGGTTGAACCAACAAATCAGGCGTGTTGATTTAGCTTCAAATCTTCTTGGTGCTTATATGAGACAACCATGCCAGCTATGTGGTATGGAACACAGTCAAGCCAGATGAATTATTTTCCTATGAGTGGAATAAAGTTAAAAAAAAAAAGAGGAACAAGTTCAGGTAAAAGTTATGATTTAATTTCCCTTGTTTTTTAAAAATAACAGAGGCTTTGCTTGCAACTGAAATTTCATTCTGATTGAAATGAGCAGTGAAATGTTCTCATTTTAAGAAGCTCTATTTTGTAAAATGGAGCCCGACACAAGAACACAATCTAAGGACAAGGTAGGTACTTGGTGTGACAAAGGAAAGAATGTCCTTGAGGAGGACTTTTCTCCTCATCATGGGAGAAAAGGCCTTATTTTCAAATAAGTTTTCTCCCTCATGATGCTCTCTGGAAACTGGAATAACAATAAAAGAACAATTGTTAGTTCCCATCAATCTATAACGAGCACAGAACAAAGTAGTTTGTGTTTTCGGTTTTAGTGGTTACCAACTACAAGGTACCTCCTGAACCTGCATAACCTTTTGAGAAAAAAAAATATTCGCAACATCCAGATCAGTGGGGTCATATCCATTTTCCTTTTGTAAAGAAAAATGGTGCTCCCTTCTCTCCATCTCCCTGCACGTTGTCACCACTATTACCATCGCCACCTACCTAGGGGGAATGCAGTGAATAATCAGAGACTAACAGAAAAAGTCTTTTCAAAACTTGCAGAGTCCTCTGACATTAGTGAGAAGAGCAATACAATTTTCTCAGTTTTGCATGTAAGATGAGAAAAATTAGGGGAAAAACACAGGCATTCAAAGCGATGTGCTCCAAGTCCTGAATGAAGTTAACAGTGGTGGCAGGATTACCGCCCAGTCTGACTGCTCTTCAAATGCCCTCCAGCCATTCTTTGGGGGATTGTTAAGGGCAACATCAACCACCAACATTTCTCACACACACATTAGTGGAATTACTTTAACCAAGTAGTTTGATCATTATCTTGCTAAGAAGGTAGCATTTGGGAAATAGAAACTTTTATTGGGCTGGGATGGAAGAATCACTTTTGAGCCAGGAGATGTGGGGGAAGGGAGCATAAGAGAAAAGAGAATGTAGTTATCAACATTTTTTAAATTTCAAACATAGTAAGTACTTAAGGCAACAGGTAATATAATCTAAAAATCTACAGAGTTTTTATTATTTTTCACTTTTTATTTTTAAGTATATATTATTGGTCTTGCTATTAGTTGTCCAAATTTGTTACCCTTTGCCCCCCTCCTCCTGGCATTCCTCTCCCCTCCAGCAATTCCCCCTGCCCTTTAGTTCGTGTCCATGGATCGAACATACAAGTTTTTTGGCTTCTCCATCTCCTGTACTATTCTTAACCTCCCCCATCTATGTTGTACCTACCAATTATGCTTCTTAATCCCTGTACTTTTCCCCTCATTCTCCCTCCTCCCCCTGCCTGCTGATAATCCTCCAAATGATCTCCATATCTATGATTTTGTTCTTGTTCTAGTCCTTCGCTTAGTTTGTTTTTGTTTTTGTTTTTTAGATTCAGTTGTTGATATTGTGAGTTTGTTGGCACTATGTTCATAGTTTTGATCTTCTTTTTCTTCAATAAGTCCCTTTAACATTTCATATACTAAGGGCATGGTGATGATTCCTTTAGCTTTACCTTGTCTGGGAAGCACTTTATCTGCCCTTCCATTCTAAATGATAGCTTTGCTGGATAGAGTAATATTGGTTATATGACCTTGTTTTTCATCCCTTTGAATACTTTTTGCCAGCCATTTCTTGCCTGCAAAGATTCTTTTGAAAAGTCAGCTAGTAGTCTCATAGGAACTCCTTTGTAAGGAACTTTCTTCTTTTCTCTTGCTGCTTTTAGGATCCTCTCCTTATCTTTAACCTTTGACATTTTAATCATGATGTCTTGGTGTGGTCCTCTTTGGTTCCAACTTGTTTGGGACCCTCTGTGCTTACAGGACTTATAAGCCTATTTCCTTAGCCAAATTAAGGAAGTTTTCTTTCATTATTTTTTCAAATAAGTTTTCAATTTTTTGCTCTTCCTCTTCTCTTTCTGGCATTCCTACTATTCAGATGTTGACATATTTGAAGGTGTCCCAGAGTCTTCTTATTCCCTCCCCCCCTTTTTTTTTGAATTCTTGTTTCTTCATTCTGCACTGGTTGACTATTTACTTCTTCCTTATGTTCCAAATCATTGATTTGAACCCTGGCTTCCTTCCCTTCATTGTTGGTTCCTTGTGGATTTTTCTTTGTTTTACTTATTGTAGCCTTAATTTTTTTCTCTTATGCATTTGCTGTACTCAGCAAGTTCTGTGAGCATCCTTAACACCAGTGTTATGAACTCTGTGTCTGATAGGTTGGCTATCTCTGTTTTACTTAGTTCTTTTTCTGGAATGTTGATCTGTTCCTTTATTTGGGCTATAGTTCTTTGTCTCCTCAATTTGGCAGGCTCCCTGTGTTTGTTTCTGTGTATTTGACAGAGCCTCTTTGATTCCCTCTCTTGGTATAGCTGTTACATTGTAAGGGGCGGATCCTTAGGTATTTGCCAGGGTGGGACAATTTGCTTTGCCACTCCGTGGCACTGTATGTGGGGTAGGGATCATAGAGGGCTCTTGCCCCATTTCTATTCACCTCCCCTACTTCCTATATGTGACTGGCACCTTCTTAGCTGCTGCCCTGGTGCTGAATCCCAGAGTGGATGGGTTTGTGTACATTCTAGGGCCATGAAGATCCTCTAAACACATTCTCCTGAGAGACCAGCAGTTTCTTCCACCATCCCAACCCCCACTGGTTTTTATAGCCAGAACTTATGAGGCTTTATTTCTCTGGCGCTAGAACCCTGGTCTGCAAGGTCTGGCCTGGGGATGAGATCACTCACTCCCCTTGTGTCCCTCCCACATTTTTTTCTGCCACACGTGGATGTGGGACTGCCCATTCTGCTAGCCACCTCCACCACCTTGCCACCACTCCACAACATCTTCTCTGCCTTGGCTCCCCATCTCCACCCCTCGTACCCATCTGGATGAGTATTTCTTCTTTAAATCCTTGGTTGTCAGACTTCCATACAGTTTGATTTTTCTGGCAGTTCTGGTTGTGTTCCGTTTTTAGGTTAGTTGTGGTCTTTCTTATGGCTCTGTGAAGAGGCACAGCATTTTATCTATGCTTCCATTTTGACTGGAAGTTCCCCCAAATATAGAGATTTTAAAATGAATAATATCCCCCATTGACACTACCCAGTGTTAACAGCCTGGTGCAGTATTTTGGGTCTTTTTTTAAAGCCACAAAAGAAATATAAAGAGAATGGTGAAAGTGGAGGAAGTAAAGCAGGAAGGAAAAGATTAGGGTTCAGAAAAGGGGGGTGGAAGAACCTACCAACTTGCTCTCGAGCTGGCCTCTGCCTTAACCAGGTTGCTAATGTCTCTGTTGAAAGTTTGCAATCTCAGTTTCACCTAGGTCAGCCTCATTTCCTACTTGTCCTGGTTTTGGCTTATGAAATCCACACTCCCCATTTGACCCATATTCTTCTCATCCAGTCTCTGCTCCCAACCCCCATTCTATACACACTCACCTGCTACTTCCCCATATCAATCCATAAAGACAGAAACTAGAACATGCAAGTGACAGAGGAGGGCTCTCCTGCTGCTATTCTCTGAAAAGAAGCTATCGGGGGCATAGGTCTTTTATTTCATGAAGAAACTAAACGGACTTTTTGTTTAATCCAATACTTGATAAACATTCATGAGTGAGAATTCTTTCAGGTGAATGTTTTTGCTCCAATGGCCTTGAGTTGCAAAGTAAATGGGAAGTGAAAAAACAGTGGAGTAGGGACAAATTGACTGATTTCACTTTTTTTAATTTTTAAAAAGATTTTATTTATTTATTTTTAGAGGGGAAGGGAAAGAGAAGAGAATGAGAGAAATGCCAATGTGTGGTTGCCTCTTGCACACCTCCTACTGGGAACCTGGTCCTCAACCCAGGCATGTGCCATAGACTGGGAATGGAACCAGCAACCCTTTGATTTGCAAGCCAGTACTCAATCCACTGAGCCGCACCAGCCAGGGCTCATCATGCTTTCTAAGTCCTTGGTGTACTGGTCCTGGAATTTTAGGGTTTGCTGCTCCATAAAATCAGAAAAGCCACAATAGTAGGAGAGATGGCTGCTCATTGAGTTTTCAATCCAAATGCCTATGGAGATATTTCAGGTCCTGCTGGGACCTATTGCTTTGTTATTATGCTAAGTCCTAAAGGTCAGCTTAAGGTTGTTGGTTATCAAATTGAAGTTTTGAAAAAGTTAATGGCAACCTGGGATATGAGTCAGTTTCAGGCTAGGAAGTCATATCCTGGCCTCCTCTCCCACACTCAAGTTTGAACAATTTGCCTCCCACATGAAACTTCTGCATGCAAATCCAGCCAAAGTGAGAGCTGCCCTATTATAAAACACCATTTCAGAGTTCAGCCCACCTGCCAAGTTTTGGACAACTGGAAGCCATGGTTCTTATGTAGCAGGTTGGTCAAGAACAGAGTCAGGGCAATGAAGTTAGTAGTGAACTAATGACAATATTCTGGGAAACTCAGAATGTATCTTAGGCCTGGAGGGAAGTTGCCAACTAGGACTGATATTAAATTTGGGAAGGCCCAAATGATAACATGCCCCTAGAACCTTCCCATTCTGTCATTAAGATTCACATTGTTCTTACTGGCATATAGTTGGTACCAAAACAGGGAGAACCAATATCCTCTCAGCATTTCTGTGTGGATTGTCTCTCCAGAGTAAATTTGTGTACTAAGGAGGGCCATCTTTCCATAGTGATCTGAGATGTTCCAAAGTACATTACCAATCACACCCTGGAGCACAGCGGAAGAGCTACATGAGCAATGGTCTGCATGGTCTTCCACTGCTCCCTCTCTTTGATTTGAATGAAATCTGGAAGTTTGTTTTGCAAGCTTTTATTTATTTAGTGCTTCCTGTGTGCCAGACTGTGTGCCCAGCACTTTACAGACATTATCTCATCTAATCCTATCAACCTTGAAAGCAAGCTCACAAGTTGTCCATGAAGTGGAGCACAGATTCATTAGACCCTCACTCTGCAAATTTGGATAAACGCTTTTCAAGAATTGAACCACTCTTATTTTTAAATTGGTTATTTATTCCAGCATCTACTCTGAGTAATAAGCTGGGTACTGGTATAAAAATCATATTTACTTCCTTGACGATTGAGTGTTGAAAACCTAGGCCTTGTCCACTCTCCTACTATCGGCCCAGAAGAACAAACTATATGGTGACTTCATATGGATTCTATATATGAATGCAGTTCAACAAGGCAAGGCAATCAAAGTGTTAAAAATACACAGTGATTATTATTTTATTTTAAAACAATAAGAAGAACTAGAATTATTAACCTCTGAAACTGAAAAGTGGAGGTGAGCTAAAAAAGAAATATGTGACATAACCATTTTCAGCATAAAGTGACTTTCAAAAAACAAGCAAAGCCATCCGTTTTCTGTAAATATTACAAATACCTCTAAATACTTATAAACAACAGATGATTCCTGTTTGGATAGTGATTTATTTTGCATTTTATTTCATATAAGAGTGTAATGACATTTTTCAAACTAACTTTTGTCACATTTGATCACGGACTTCGGGCTATCGGCTATGGATATTACAATACTGGGTACCAAGAAGAGTCTTTTGCCCTCAGAAGTAATCTCTTAAACCCATCTCCTTTCCCCTTGTACTTGTTAACCAGTAAGAGGCAACCTGGTCAGTGTCCACATTTATGATTGCTAAGTTGCCTCTAAAATAGCATTTTAACTTTTCCACTGTGTTACATGAACAAACAAAACTTATTAAAGATCTGTAATTAGCAGGCTGCTATGGTCTGTGCTTATTTTGGTTTAGTCAGCAATCCAAACTTTCAAAATTTTAATTGGCCTTTTGCCTTTCCTCTCAATCCAAATGTGTGGAGTCTTACCATAAAACTAAAATGAAGAAAGAACTCATTCTGGATTAAAAATATTGTCAGTTCTGTTGTACAGAGAATTCTGACTTTCTGGGATGTTAAGGAGATGTAAACAAAAATGGCACATGATAAGAAGTGACTTAAAAACAAGGTGGAAAAGTTGAAGGCGGTGGTCCAAGAGAGGCATCTCGGTACCAGTACCGTGAGGCCAGCGAGTAGCTAACAAGCCTGGGCCTGCAGCCTCAGGGCCTGTGGTAGGGGTGTGCGCATGTGCACGGTGACACCCTCGGAAGGCGTGTCTGAAACCACGATGATCCACAGGTGATAAAGTCAACACACTACCCCGTCAAAATGTACAGCCTAAAACAGAGCTATTTGTCATCACACACATAAGGATACCATTCCTGTTCAAATATTTATTTGGGCTTGCATTCCAAAAAGACTTATTCCGCTGTTAGGTGCAGGCACTTCCCCATTCCTCACTCTTTCTCTTTAAGGTTACACAAGGATTTCCTTGTCATTTGTTCTAAGGGACTAATGTTTTATTCATTGAAATAGTAGTGGAACCCAAAAACAGTAGGTTCAGGGACACATAAATTAAAGGTTGTAAAAGTCTAAATTGTTAGATTCAATTCATATAGTCATATGCTCAGCTCATCGTTCTGAAAACTTATCTTCTTTTTTAATAATAAAACACCCTGTGAGATTTTACATTATTGAATTCTCACTTGAAGAATCATTTATGACAAACTTTCTTTTTCCCCTGAAGATTAAATACTTTAAAAGTAATTTAGCTTTAGTATGAATGTTATGACTCACGGCATTTGAAAGCTACAGCCACATTATAGTTGTGGAAATTATTCAAGAATAAATTGTTCTCAGAAACGTGACCTTTTAGATAAAAATCTACAGTGGCCCCTTGGCAGGGCTCTCTACTGAATTCTACTGGCCAAAAAGGATACGTAAAATGTTATGTAATGCCTGCCAGATACCACTCTTTCATAAACATTGGTCATTTAATCCTTAGAGTAAGTCTGTGATGAAAATATCATTATTCCCAATTTATAGACAGAAATACTGAGGCCAAGTGACTTGTCAAAATCTCCCTGCCAAGAAAGTATGAGGGTGAATACATAAAATCAGGTTTTCTGACTCAAAATTTGGCATTCTCTTCACTACACTGTGACACTTCTTAAACATGCATATTAAATACTTCAGTGGTTGCTTTGAAATGAGAATTAAATTAAATTTGAGCTTTCTCATATCTCACTTCAGAATAAGTTTTAAGTATTTAAATATGCTCAGTGAAATAAACAAGTTGGTAAAAGACAAATACCATATGATCTCACCTATAAGTGGAACCTAATCAACAAAACAAACAAGCAAGAAAAACATAACCAGAGACATTGAAATAAAGAACAAACTGACAGTAACCAGAGGGGAGGGAGGGGGAGAAAACAGGGGGAAGAAGGGGAAGGGTCATCAAGGAACATGTATAAAGGCCCCATGGATAAAGCCAAAGGGGGGCAGGATTGAGGAGGGATCTGGGGGTGGGTGAGGCAGGGGAAAGTGGTGGTGGGAAAATAGAGACAACTGTACTTGAACAACAAGAAAAGTAATTGTAATACAGAGGTGTTCTTCCAAATACAGGAGGCTGTCTTAAATCTCTTTTAAAACAGATGTATATACATAAAAAATGAAATCAAAATTGAAAAAAATTAATTAAAAGTTTATAAATTGTCTCAAAGCCAAATGGAATTATATATTATCTGTGAATCTTTAGAATGCCAGAAAAGGTTTCCAAAATGATATCCTGAATGAAATATCATTTTAAAGTATAAAAATCCTAATCCAAAGAGCTTTGGAAAGACTATCTTTAGTTTTCCTTGTTATGGGCCCATGAAATAAATGTGCCAGTGCAATAAATATTGACCAAGACATGTTGGCTTTGCAGTTATGGTTTGCTATAATATTAAAGACAAATTCTAGTGAACTGTGCAGAAATATGACCTCATAACTAGGTAGGTAATGATACGGTCAACTGTAAAACACAGTCCTCAGGGAGAACTCAGGCTTAAAGTCTGACATTTTGTTTCTTTGTCCTATATGTTTATTTTTAAAATTTCTTAGAGGAAGTAAATTAATATCCTTAAATATTCATTGGCTTAAGGTAATGGCTGTTTATGTTCCACTAATGTGTTTGGTTTGCTTTGAACAATACAAATAAAAGGCAAAATGTTCTACCCTGTCAGCCATAGCAATTTGCTTGTCCATGGATGTACATGAGTGCACATACAAAAAGCATTTAAAAATAGTTGATACTTTTTGGAATATGAGTCAAGGTAAATTTAGTTGGGTTTATGGGAAAAATATGTCCAGGAAAGAAATGTCGTTACAGGCACTGACAAAGCAAAATGAGGTGCCAGAGTTATGATATCTTAAACATTATTTCCGAAGGCAGTTTGAACTGTTTAAGCCAAGGCTCAATGGTAACTAATATTCCTTGATGAGAGTGATTCCTCAGCTGTGTCATTGCCCTGGGTCTTAACTCCTCCCACAGATTTCACAGTTTGTGTGTATCAGGTTTAGTCATTTATCTAGTGAAGCAGTTATCATGTTCCACTACTCCACGGCTAATCATGGCATAAGCAGTTCACACTTTTCATCTTCAAAGCTCTTAACAGCAGTTAATTAATATAAACAACCCCCTTAGGAGATAAATTAATCACACTACTATAATAGTTCCCATTTCACCAGTTGAGAAGCTGAGGTAAAGAGGCTAAGTAATTGGCCCAAAGCCGTTGAGAAAACAGTATTTGAAGATGATGGTGGCCTGTGGAGCTCCGAGATCTCAAACTTTACTACAATTTTTGTTTTTCCATTAGTCTCTTGTACAGCATATATAATGCTATTCAGCCAACAGCTTTCTTCAGAGATCTCAGTGGAAAACAGGAAATTGTTCTGATACCTATGCTAAGAACATCTATGGTATCAACATAACTGGTAAAGAAGTTAAAAATATTATTATCCCCACATTCTAGTCTTCAGATAGAGTTTTACCTTCTGTTTACCTGATCTTATCAAATCAGTCCACATCTTTTTATCATTATTTATTGCCAAATATATATGGTGATAAACATCTGGTTTCAGAAATCAAAGGGAAATAAATGTTAAACCAATTGATATTTGCCCACACCAACAAATGCCTGAAATTGAATGGAATTTGGATTGACCTAGTTAAATCCCTAGATGTGCTAACATTGCTTACAGTTTAGATCAAATCACACTGGGTAATTTGCAATAAATAATATATAACTAATTCAATATATTCAATGGCATTTAGTAGCATAGTGTGGAACTAGTAAATGGGAAACCTAAAGTATACCTTTTTCTCAGTGTACACTAACTCACAAAATGAATTTGTTATTTTTATTTCTTCCCTTCTGATAAAAAAAAAATCTTAATATATCCCAAGCTGTTCTTGAATAACATGAAACCACATCTATATGAAAATTTATTGATAAAATAAAAAATAAATTTGAGGCATATTAATATTAACATTACTAGAAATCTTATCCATATTTGAATGTCATGGCTCTTTCCAATTTTTGCTCCACTGGAACCATGCGTATCAATCAGTCAATTCGTCCCTACTCCACTGTCTTTTTACTTCCCATTTACTTTGCAACTCAAGGCCATTGGAGCAAAAACATTCACCTGAAACAATTCTCACTCATGAACATTTATCAAGTATTGGATTGGGCAAAAAGTCCATTTAGTTTCTCCATAAAATAAAAGACACGGTTTTCATTTTCACCAATAACTTTCTTGATTTGGATATTTTGAGTATGTCCACTTTCTCCTTTGTGGTATAACATTGATTGTTCTCAATTAATGTCTTAATTTGATCGCTATCAACTTCAACTGGCCTACCCGACCGTGGAGCATTACCCAGCGAGTCATCTCTAGCACGAAACTTCACAAACCACTTTTGACACATTCAATCAGTCACAATACCTTTTCTATGCACTGAGCAAATCTTTCTTTGCGTGTTTACCTTTCTTGAAACAATAAAGCATAATATACTGAAAATGTCACTTATTTTCTTCCATCTTCAATATTAAAATGGCTACACAAAAATTCACCAATTTTGATAAGTTTTTTAAAAATACACGCTACTCCGACAGCCATCACAACACAATCTAACAAAATTGTTTTGAATGAAGTTAAAGACAACTAAACACTACTAGAGCTATTTTATGAAAAATACCAAACAAACTTTTTGTCCAACTAATGAAAGAGTTGTGACAGTAAGCAAAACTTCCAGAGGCCCTGCCTCACAGCACTGTGGCCTAGCTGCCCTTGAGTTGAATCTCCAGCATGAATTTGGGGAGAATGGAGTGAATGACTGAGTACTCTCTTCCCAATGACCTTCACTGTCTCCTTCCATATACTGAACTCTGCTCCTGCGAGGTTCAGGTGAACCATGGCTTGAATGAGGTTGAAAAACATGGGCCTTGTTCACTGTTCCTCCTAAAGTCAAATTTCCATATGACAGGTCAGTGGCTATTTCCTTCCAGCCTTCTTCATGACTGATATGGAATGATCCTGTAGGACTCTGTAGTGGTTCCTAAGGTTACCAGAGTCCAGAACGGTTCATGCCATATTTATTCACATCCTAGGCACAGAGTCAGGTTTCCTAACATGTCATTCAAACATTCAGGAAAGGCTGATTTCTTAGCATGGTCGAGTCTTCAAGCTCTAAAAAGAAGAGTGAGCAAAAGCAAAAATGAAATAAAACAATAAAACATGAGTCACTCTAAAGGAAATGTTTGTATTTCTGACTTGAACTAAAATAAACTGGAAATGTCTAGCTTGTTTTAAATGAAAATCTTTGAAATAATGAAGGTAATGAATTAATTGAAAGAAAGGGAATGCTGAGGAATTAGATGATAATGCAAAATATTAAAATCAATGTGTTTTTCCAGTCAGCAAGAGATTATTTATTGCAAGTAGGAGAAAATGATTGCAAAGTTGAATTCCTGAATCTTGATTTTTTAAAAAAACAAGTTCTTGAATATTCAAAACTAGTCAACATGGCAAAGTAAGAAAAAGTCTTTGTGCACAAATATCACATGAAGTATTACATCTAAATTCTGACCATGCACGCACATGTGCACACACACGCACATTCACTACAAAGACACTCACCTTGGACCTCAAAAAATACTGCTAAAGAATAGGACTAGTATTTTGATACCCAATAACGGATATTATATTAACTGCTATTTACCAAAGTTAATATATATAAAAGGATAGTGTTGACCTATGGTCTTTATGGTAAACAAAATTTCTAAGTCAGAGGACTCTGTACACATAGTTGAAGTAGACAGAGAAAATCAGAGGAAGTGAGAAATTTAATCATTCACCTCAGACAGTTCTGTGAGGACAGGAATGGTGTTGGTCTTGCTAACTTTAATACCTGCAGCAATTTATAAATGAGTGAATGAATAAACCACTATTTCCTTTCTGACCCAATACTCACATTTTCAGAGAGATGATAAGGGCAAGAAATGGAGCAGTGAAGGTAGAAAAACAAAAATAAAGATTCAAATTGAGAAATGTTGTCACCAACTAGTCTCAGTTGAATGGCGATGCATTGTTAAGTCAATGGGAGAATGTGGAATTAACAAAAGGAGCCTATTCCTTTAAAAATTACAGATGTGAGACCAGGAAAGGAAAAGGGTGAGGTTATGTCTGGAGGAGACTGCTGGATTAAGGGAGAGTGTATTTGTTTGTTGAGAGAGAAGAAAGAGTAGACTGAGGGCAAAGGAAAAATAATTTCTGAGGAGCCAGGGGTGGGTTTTACCCACACACAATTATTTTAGCTTAGAGGCCTCATCATTTGATTGAAAGACCAGTAGGAGGAGAATCAAGAGGTGCTAGCTTTGCCTTTGGTACTCATTCACCAACTGAGTAAAGTCTCAGAACATCAATTTTATCATCTATACAATAAAAAGATGGGGAAATTTGTACATTTTTTCATCAAAAATTAACCAAGAGCAGGAAAGGTGTTTAAAGAAGCACAGCATTGGAAGACACACGAGGCACTGTTAAAATGCACTTGAGAGGGAACTCTTTGGGAGCTATCACCAATGATTGTGTGCCTGGGATGAGCTAGCAGTGTCTAAGACAGACAGAACTGCAGACCCAACCTGTTTTAGTAGCCCCATTATTCACTTCATCATTGTCCTTGTCTGCACTGACCTGGCTGATCAGACCTGTATGGGCACTCTGTTTTCTAAGCCAGAAAGAATAAGCTGAGAACCGCTATTGGTCCCTTTGTATCAAGACTTAACAATCAGCAAGTTAATAAAGTCTCAAAGATTAGTATCAGTTTGAAAGGCAAAATTCACACAAAACAATTAATTAAGAGCATTAAAACAAATGCATTGCTAAGGATGGAATTGGATCCAGGAGACAAAATGGGTTAAAAAAAATTTTTTAAAGGAATCCTCTAATTGAAAACTGGCAGCAGCAGAAGACATAGGATAGTTAAAACAGTATCTTATCAGAAAATTAGCAAAATGTAATTTTATTGGGTTTTACAGATGTTATTTTTAACCACATCAAAAAATCCCACCTCGTGGCTATTGGTACAAATTGTCATAATTACTGTAATTTGAAGTCTGAGTGATGGAATGGCCGCTCAGATAGTTATCTCATCCCCAGGCTGAGTCTGCATTAGCTGAGCAGCCAGGAGAAGGAGCTCATGTTTTTGTACTTGGTCTAGACTTCATTTGTGTCCTTTATCCAATCTCATTCTTTGGAATATTAAAGAATAATTTTTTTTTCCTACCTGAAACACTGGAGAAAATCAGGAGGTTAATACTAAGAGTGCTGAGGTCACCTTTAATTAACATACCAATCACCTCACCTCCAATCTGAAAGTAAAGTGTTGTATTTTGTTCTATTTTTACATTTCCTAGTGAACTTGATCATATTTAATGCATATACTAAATTCTCGGCATAATGTATTCAACTACCTACATAAGCATGGCTGATAACACTGAAGTAAGAAGAAGATTTTAATATCCTCGATAGCCAATTTAATATGTTTCCATGCTACCGTATTATTCCAGGGAGTGAAAATATGACTAAACATGTCCAAAATACATCTAACCTATAAATCAGAGAACAAGATCAAGAAATAGCCTGAGAGGAAATTCTGTGGGTAACTTGCATTCACAGATTTATAGTGATATCAAATAATGAAAACAATTATGACTGTCTTACAATTTAGATTTGGAGCTAGATAGGCAGAGGATCCAGCTAAGAGACTGTGGGAGCCCTCAGACAATTTGAAGAGAGGAGCCTCAGTATGACAATAAAGCTGATCAGACTTCAGGAAACACTTTCGAACAAGAACAGAAAGGTTAGTATGCTTTGCAGGATTGTCCAAAACTGAGTTATCTCATTGTCATTTTAGGTCATGAAAAAATTTCAGAATGGTCTCTTCTGAACTCTCAGCCACAGTTTAACTGAAGTATTGCCTGGAGAAGGGGCCTGGATTAAATTCATACATTCAGCAAAAGTTATGTGCTGCTACTGCTTTAGGCTCCAGAGGAATGATGTGAAGGAACAGAGTGACATAGACAGGAACAATACGGACACCAAACACATGAAATAAAAGTATGTAATATAATGCCAGATAGTATACATGGGAAGAAAAGTGAAGAAGTTTTGAGTAATAATAATGAGTAATAAATAATGAGGAAATAATGAGGAATAATGAGGAAATAATGAGTAATAAAAGAATGGCAGTTTAGATAGGAAACCCCTCCTCAAATAAAGTGGGTGTGGCTGGTCAGAGACCTGAAAGAAGTGATGGAGAAAGTCAGGTAGATTTGTGAGGGAAGGGCATTCCAGACAGAAGAACCGTCAAATGCAAAGGCTCTGAGGTAGGTACAAGATAGGACAGAGTAGTAGGAGATAAGTGGGAGAAGTAGGCAGGCCATGTCTACAGGCCTTGTAGTTCCAAGTATGGCTGGCAACTGCTGGCGGGTTTTGAGGAGCAGAGTAATGCAATCTGAATAAAGCTATTGAAAGGGGATTCTACTGGTGGTTGGAGGATAGACGTGAAAGCCATGAGAACAGTGATGAGGCTATTGTAGAACTAGCCAAGGGAAAATGATGGCTTGGATCTCCATGGTAGTAGTGACTGGGGGGAGGTAGTCAGATGCAGAACATAGTTGGATGCTGTACCAATAGGACTTACTAAGGAACTGGATATAAGAGACAAGAGAAAAAGAAGAATCAGAAGTGGCACCTGGTTTCTGGTTGAGGAAATGGATAAATGTAATGCCATTAATTTGAGTGGGGCAGACTTAAAGAAATATGGGTCTTAGAGGTTGGAATGGAAGTCAAAATTTAAATTTCAGTCATATTGAATGTGAGATGCCCATTAGATGTTCAAATGGTGATGACAAGTAGATAATTGAATAAGCAGGTCTGAATCCAGGGGAGAGGCCAGGCTAGACATAAATTTGGAGGCTATCAGCTTGTAGATGTCACCTAAAACCATGAGATTGAATGTATCCATTGGGAGAAATTGTGGATAGACAAGAAGAATCCAACCTGAGACTGGAAAAGCGGAAGACTTCCACAAAAGTGACTGAGAATTATTTGACCTCTTAGGGTCTTTTCGACACCACACTCACAATTGACGTGGACTGACTTTGAAAAGTAAAGGTGGAAAACCTCAGAGGTGAAGAGTGGACCACAATCTCAATTTAGTTATTAATAGATTACTCACCTTAGTATTGCTGTTACTTTTATTTTTATGCAATATAGATACTGGAAACAATGAATATGCGGGGTGTGATTCTGAGATACTTTTCTTTAAAATAAATACTGAATAAGTCTGATTCTGATGCAAGTGAGCCAAGGATCTTATTCTAAGCAATGCTGCTCTAATGAGCATCTTGGAAAGAAGAAACAATTAAGAGGGGAAAAGGGGAATAAGAGGTTTGTATGTAAATCCTAAAAGTAAAAGTTTAAAAAAAAACGAGTTTTGGGTTAAAAAATAAGACTGGAGGAGTCACTGGGTGTTTGAAAATATGAACTATGATTGGTAGTTAAGTGAAGAATCTGTTTTTATTGCAAATTGTGCAGTAAAGAAAAGGCAAAAATTACTATAGGAAATATTTGGGTTAACTATCAGAAGCATGTTCTAATATAAAAGTCATGAGATACTAAAATAAAGACTATTGAGAGTCCTGGAAGAATTTAAAGGAAATGGACAAAGATCTTATCCTAAGGTGATTTAAAGTAAAGTTTATAGAATTACTTAAATGAATTTGGTAACTTTGCAATATTCTATCTTTCCTTTAAAAAGCTGAGCCATATTTGCCTTTCTTTTAGATACAAAATTAAATTTTAGGGAATCACTTAACATGAGAATCAACTCTAATAACACATCTATCTTCTATAAAGTAGTATTCTATAAACATTAAACATTCAGCTTAAGCATTCAGAATGAAATTGAGTCTAGAATTTTTTGGTTTTTGTCTTTAAGGTAAGGCTTGTCTATCAGTAGAGAAAAAGGAGGGAGCTCAAGTATTCGAACACTTGAAAAACCAATAGTAATGAAAAAATCTAGCCAAAAAGATGCCATAAGATATGATGGGAGCTTTTGGCTTACATATTGGGAGCAATGAATGGTGATTACTCTGAAAACCAGGGCATTTGGCTTAAGAGCCAACATTTGCTTAAACTAAAAGGAGTTGCTTAAACTGAGGGGACCGCTGGACATGGCAGGGTGTAGTGTAGGTGCCTGACAGTAAGTTTTTGATTGTCAAGGCATCAATTTCAAGACACCATCTCGAATAAACATATTGCCGGCGATATGACAGGGCTATTAGCAAGATGACCCAGCGTGGAATTAGGCTGCCCCCACCCACAGAGCTCCCTCTCTCAGAAAGCCCTAGGTAACCTAGATAACTGACCACTTGAGTGGCCACACGTCTCCCTTCTGGTGTCCCAATTTCTTCTCTGGTGCTTTAAATTAGCCAATAAAGAGTAAATCCTGGAGACCCTACATATCCTTCCCTCGGACCATAAAGACAGAGTGCCAGGTCTGTGATGTATCTCTCTCTCCTCCCTTGGGCATATCGTGTGCCCCCCCAATCCATGAGTAGTAAATCCAACACTGATCTCATTGGAGGAATGTCTGTGGGGGATCGCCAGAAGTCTAGGGCAAGGAGATTTCCCCAGGCATGTCTAGCTGATAGCATCACTTTCAGTAGGCTGAGACAACACAGAGATGAAGGTCAATTACAGCACTGAGGAGCATACACCCTGATGTTAGGGACCACAGAGGATTCTGCTACACTTCTAGAACCTACCAAGAGCCCACTTCATCCCGGGAACTTGTTAAACAGCACACAAACTGCACACAGTTTGGCTATTCAAGACTGCCACACACATAGCTGGAGGGTTTACGAAGCTTTGTGGCTTACTGTGAGAAGTCTAAGTGATCACAATTTTTTTATTATTATTATTTTTGGTAATTTTTATTTAAGAAGGTAGGGAAGGGCATGGTATATTTTCAATTGGCTTTCGTTACGTGGTGAGAACCTGCCCACTGTGTGTGAGACATGGCATTAGGGCATTAAAAGAAAAAAGCTGAGCATGACAGAGTCCCAACTCTCCCTGAGTTTACAGTCGCTGGAGGGGAGGAGGATGGAGGCTGAGAAGGACAAATAAGTAAAAGAGATGCTTAGAATACAAAATGGCATGGTGATACAATAAAAGGGAGCATAAACTCTGACCAGGGCTGGCAGAGAGATTAGGGAAGATCTTGAGAAAAGGAGACATTGAGTTGCTCTTTGGATGATGAATCAGAGCACCAGGGTGAAAACGATTTAAAATTTTGAACTGTAGCCATTTCGAAACAATCCATTTTTTTTGAAACACCTCATTCCCCCAATTGCACTAGATAACATGTCATTCTGTGCAAGTCAAAACTATATAAGTGAACATCTGACAGCTTTTATTGCCAGAGTTTTGAATATTGACTCATCTTTGAAACTTAATCAGGTATCTATATCAGGCAGTCCACATGTTAGAAATACATTATTTTATTGAATAGAGGGTAGAGTGAAATGTTTTCAGTTTAGGGAAAACATACTATGAAAACAAACTATTCTGAAGGCTTTCTATGATTCAGGATTCTAACTTGGTAATATTTAGGTAACAAAATTTATTTTCTTTTTTTAACATTTTATAAATTTCACTGAAAAATATACATCAACAGCCATGATACGCATTTGACCCATTCCCCTTGTGCTCTTTTCACTTTCTCTTTAAATCCTTGTTGAAAAACTTTGAGTGTTATTATAAGATCATGCTATTTGACAGAAACTCCTATGGAATAAGGTTTAAAAAGAAGTCACTTAGATATCCAAATTCCCTACTCTTGTAGGAAAATCTATAAGCAACAAAATTTCAATCTCTAGCAGAACTAAGAGCAAAATGCAGAGCTATGTAAATTGTTTCAAATCTCAGAGGTATTCTGTTTTTCATTCTGTATTATAATCTCTTTGCCAGTTATCAGAGAAGATTGACTGACTGCCCCATTTTTCTTTTTTAATCTGGTTTACATGTGCTCAGAAAAAAAAGTAACACAAAGGAATTTTCCAATAACATATGACTAGTGAATTAGAAAGTGCTATTTGGTGCCTTGTGAACATTTTTAAGTACTGTAAACCTTTTTCCTCATTAAAATATTCCCAAAACAAAACAAAAAAAAATGTCACTGCAGAAGCATGAAATATGATAACTAATAAGAACAATTACAATCATTTTCTTTAGAATGCAGGAACTATGAGTGACACATGTAAATAGCTCCAATGTATTCATTTAATATTACTGATAATTAACATGAGCACTAAATTAGAATTGCCTTTATCGACCAGAGTTGTAAGGCTCTGCAGCAGCCTAGAGATTACTCGAGGAGCTGATTGATACCTGAGCGAAGACTGTGCCCAGCCTGCTGATTATGAAGGAGTGTATAGACTTTTAATTCCCTAAATAAATAGAATGTTTTTAAGCATCGGACTTCATCAAAATTTATCTGAATTAATTAGTAAACACATACTGCATGTTTGCCTAAATCCTTTTATTCCATGCAGGAGCTAAATACCTTTCCTCATTTGCATCTGTGGAAACACAGAATTGTCCTAATTTTGAAACTAGAGCAAGCCCTGAAAAATGCTTTGGGAGTGATTTTTGTAGCATTTTTATACAGTTATATAAATTGGTAAAGTGATCTGTTCAGTACACTTTGTCCTTTTTCCAGATGTTATCAGAAAAATAAACAAGGTTGTTTTAGCTTAGAAAAATGCGCTAAAAAACAAGTCATCTCACAATTCTTTTTGAAGGCCTTTTCTCTTACACTGAAAATAATATGAATTCAGTAAGATAGGTGGAAACTGACTGACTTTGTGATATATCCAAAAGACATATCTAAAGTTGCATTTTAGACGATGAACTGATAAAAATGCCAACAACTGGACAGTATTGGATATATGACTCGTAGGTGCTTAATAAGTACTTCCTGAATAAAGCAAGTTCAGTGGAATTTTTTAAAAAGTGAACCTTGAATGAAGAAATAAAAGTAAGAGTTCTGAATAGACATCCATTATTATTTCTTTGGATAAAATAATGTTTCATAAGTTTGCAATATTAATATTATGCAAATCCAAACATTTATTTTCCTTCCTCTGACACTGCTTTAATTCAGGCCATCATCGCCTCACTCCTCAGCGACTAAAACAGTCATATTGGGCTACCTGTCCCATGTCTTTCCCCTACTTCCTCCCTCCCTTTCCCATTCATTTTCCATCTTATAAGGTGAGTGACCTTTCTAAAATCTTTCCATATCCACCCATTCCCTCAGGACAAAGCCCAAAGCATTCAAGATACTTCATAGTGTACCCACAGCCAATCTCTACAGCCTCCTTTATCCCCACAACTTAACCTCTGGCACTTGGTGCTCCAGCCATAGTATTTAACTCTGTGAAGTTTTCTACAAGCCATCTTTTCACCCCAGGACCTTTGCACATGCCATTCTTGCTGTTGGACAACTTTATGCCCTCCCCACCTTTCCCAAGACTAGATTAGTGTTGTGCCACCTGGTGTTTGCATTTAGCTAAAGACTCAAAAAGTGGCTTATTTGTTATTACCTCTTAATAAATTCCTTGAACACCAAGACCTAACATGATTCCTAGCACATAGCATACACTCAATTAATATTCTATGACTGAAGAAAACCTTCGAAAATTGACTAAGCTTCTTTGACAAAGTTGATCTAATAATAATTTATATTATAAATGATAATACAGTGAAAAATATACCAAAACTTAAGAGGCCTGAATCACCATCCTAGCTAATTAGCTCTAAATAATTTCTCCACACACCAATTTAATCTGCAAAGTAGGTATAATGCCTACACCTCCTACCTCACAAGAGGATAGATCCAAAGGGCTTAGGTAAGTAAAAAGCACTTTGGAAAATATAGCCATGATAGATATTATTTTTGCCATCAGTATTATTCAATGCCTGAATCGACCCTGCCACATTCCTGCTCAAAAGCCCCCTTTCCCCACTTTTTCACTTCCCCATCTTCATTCCCACCCCACTTCTAATTTCAACAGTATTTCCCAAAGCATGACTGTATGAATTGGTGATTAATCTCACTGTCATTTCAATGTTTTCCTTGGCATTTTCTGCTTGGCAGCCACCCTGATTTTGCTCCAGGGAAACTTCTCATCCCCCAGTCTTGGCCAGTGTGCTCTGGGTGAAGTTCACTTTGCCACAGGACCACAAACATGAAGGCCAGTGGGCACCTCGTGCTCATATACTCAGTGGACGTGGTATGTGGGCCTCCTCAAGTCAAGACTAAGGCCTGACTAAGCCAGTCCAATCAGAGCGAAGCTCAGAACCTCCGCCAGTAGAACGAAGGAAAGATGGCCACACTCTTCTACTGGGTCAGCCAGGCAGCAAACAGCCCTAAGAGCTGCTGGCAGTCATCTTGCAATAGGTAAAGCCTCCTAGGAACGGCAAACAGAGACATGAAAATTTCTGATTCTTGGGGGCGTTCTCAGCTGCTGATTCATACCTCACTCGAAACTAGCGCTACCCAGCATTAACGATAATTAGGAAGATGCATTTCTGCATCTTGACATTGAATTGTGTATTTCTGAGTTTGTCCTCCCAGAAAATGCATTTTAATAAGTTCTTGCACCCTTAGAATTTTGTGAAAAAGAAGTAAAATTTAAATCTATATTCAACCAATGCCTACAGAAATATGAGGTCAAATTTATACAAACAGTGGTGAGATCTTTATAAGTAAAGGGTTTTATTAATTCAAAGTGTTATTGTAAGTGGAATTACCATCATAGATTTGAATACTAGCTTTAACTTTTACTTCCACTGCAGGTCTCCAGTGCTATTAAAATATGAGGTTGATGCATTGGAACATGGTTTATTTTTTACAAAATCAGCATCCAAGGGGGGAAATAAAGTCCATGTGATCCAGAAAACCAACCTTAAGAAGCATTTTATTGTTAAATTTCCAGCCTGACTTTTCTATCTAAACCTTTCAAAAATGTTTTTGGCTTTACAGTTTTGGTAAGATCCAGGTTAACATAAGCTTGTCAGGATTGCTCTCTTCAGAAGTAAGCAGTTAGATCAGGAAATAAACCACAAAAATTCCTTAATTGCTAGTCATCTAAGTAAGGTCTTATACTTTGGCTGAAAAAATAAACCAAAGGAAAGAAATACCTAGCAATCTTTTTCTAGGTATTTTTTTTCTACACAAGCTAAGAAAAACACTCTAGCCAGCAAAGGGGTCAAAAGATAGCTCTTCAAGCCTGCCTTTCTAGGTAGAATTAGCCATTTAAGCTTCGTCCACATTAGCATTAAGCTAGCAAGGCTGGAGAGTGACTTAACTCATATCACTCTGTCAATGTGTTTACATAATATTAATCTCCTGTGTTTTAAGAATTGGTCTGAACAAAACTTTATTGGAATTGCCTCCGAAAAGGCTAAACCATGCCTCAGGAGAATCTTAAACCATTTATTATAATAATTTATTTAGTATTTGTTTTAAACTAAAAATAAAATTATTTATAATAAATTCCCCTTTGCAGCATGTCCATGTATTATCACACGGTTGACCGTGGGCAATCTCTCATGTGTGTTCTCAGTATGGGTACAGTTGCCAGTTCCTAGTCCTAGATAGGACAAATCTCTTAGAGAATTTCACATAAGTAGTTTGTGTTTAATGAATTCATGGTTCAGACACAATTATCAACAGTATCAATCTATTAACATATGGAGACTAAAAATGACAATAATGAAGTTCCCATTTCTCACTTCCAATGGGCCAGGCACTAGGTAAGGAGGTAAAAATATACTTTCTATTTCTCACAACCACTCTGCAAGGTAAATTTTATTAGGCTGATTTTACAAAGAAGAAATTGAGGGTTGGAGAGGTTAAAGGACTTCCCAAAGTATTAAGTTTTGAATTAGAATATCTTCACACAGCAAGAATAATATAGCCACACAGCTGTCCCTTCTGGTAGAGCCAACACACAGAATTTAGCTTGCTATTGGCTCTTCTGTTTGTGGGGGCTCGTTTCTTTGTTTTCTGTTTATAATATGTATAATAACATACATTTAGACTTATGGAAAATTAGCATGGTAATATAATATTCGTACAGAATTTGAAATTAGCATAGAATTTCAAGAATAAAACCCCTCATTGAATGCATAGCAGAAATGAAGCCCAAGGAGAATGCCACACCTCTTTGCTAGGTTCTCCAGCTGCAAAGGTAAAGTTTGAGAGGCTCTAGAAGGCCATGGGAATCCTCTGGTCTACACCGCTCTTCCCCTGAGACCAACTGGTGACAAGTATTCTTTGACAGCAGTTGGTGACTGGGACAGGGTATGCTATCTAAGCCTGTGATGCAAGAATTCTGGGGTATGTGCATAATCATCCTGCTTATAGTACAGTCCAAGTTTTTGTAGCATTAGAGGCCATCGAGGCCTTGACTTTCTTCTCCACTGAAGGACTGATGCTGGGGGCTAACATGCTGGGAGGCACACACAGCCCGCATTTTAAGGCATCATCATCTCCAGCTTAGCACTGACTGCTCTAAGAGGGGCAGAGTGGACTTAGAACCTTTTGAAGGGCTAGGATGTCAGCATCTTTCAGCTGCTTTCCTTTTTGCTCAGACTTCTCAGGGACAGAGCCTTTGCCCTTCTGCATGACCAGGCTGCTCTCACTTGGCCAGTCATCAATAGACAAGCATCAGCCAACTCCAGGGGAAGCCTCTTCTACTGCTGAGAAAAATCTCTTCCTTCAAATTTTCACACCTCTGTTTCAATGCCAGGCACAATTTTTACTGCAAACACTTGGTAATCATTCCTAACAAAGATAGCTTCCCATATGAATAATATCTCCAGCTCACAGCAAGATATAATTTTTAAAGGCCTTCCTATCAGGACACTTGGCATTGGCGCTCTGGCATTTATTGATAAAATATGTCTTGTGAATAAAAACCATCACATAAATAAATATTATGCAATCTGCTAAAAGAGAGGCCTAAGGAGCCGAGTTTATTTTCTAAAACTTTTTAGTTAAGTTAATGGAAAAGTTGAGAACTACAAACATTAATTTAGTCTGTGTTGTCACATTAATTTAGGCTGTGATAGGATTCTACCATGCTGGGAGTATGAGGAATCTCAGTGATCTTGCAGTCCATCAGCTTGAGCATCGTGCCCCAAAGAGGATGTGATGACCCTCTCTGCCTGAGTTAAGGGTGGGGCAGGAGGAAGAGTAAGTACCCTAAGTCCTTGGCAGAGCCCTCCCTCCACCAGTCAGAGCTACTCTGCTTTTATATGTTGTGATTCTGCATTGGATTTATTGGCCTAAACAGGCTTTTTGTTCCTCTTAAGAAAGACTTAGAACACAAAATTTGACTTCCACTCATGATAAGTGTGACACCTTAATTTTTTAAGTGGGGCAACTGAGGCCCCCAAGAATGAAGTGATTTACTGGGGGTCTCCCCACTAATAAATGACAGAGGTTTCCTGACTTCATATAGTGCTTCCCACCAGAGAATATGACCCATCATTCTGCTCATGAGATACCCTTTGTGTATGTTTTTTAAATTTATTTTTCCTGTTTTATTAATATATAATTGACATATAGCACCATATAAGGTGTATAGCATAATGATTTGACTAACATGTATTGTCAAGTGGTTACCACTTTAAGTTTAGTTAACATTCTTCATCTCATATAGTGTATCTTAGTCTTAATCAGCCTTCGGCTTCCTAAACCTCACAGGCTTATGACCCCACATTTTGATATGAAGTATAAACACACTAAAGGATCCTACAGACAATCTCCCCATAGCTTGAAGGCTCCTCATCATGTTTTCAGTGCTAAAGCTAATCAAAGGCAAATGCTCTCAGATATATCAGCTACTTCTAATACATCCTTTCACAGGGGAATGCTCATGGAATCATGCAAACTCACTGGCAGAAAGGAAAAGTGGGTCCTGGCTTTTTGCACAGCAGGTGGGTCATAGTGATAATACTTACAACAGAACCTCTTGATAAATGGCTGCTAGGGCTGTCATATCTCAGAACCTGGTTTGAAGGGACAAAACCCTTAAGAGCACAGTCCTAGATACCCTGTGGGTCTTTACCTCTGTCACACCAACCCAAATAAATTTGTTACTGGTCCCAGAACTCACATACCAGCCTTTTTTTTTTAAATGCCAATTCCTTGATCTTATCTGAATCTTCGAAGCCCAGGTTCCCCATACCCCACCCCTCCTGAGAGCTTCCTTGGTCTCCCAGCCTGGGAGTGGTGTCTTCCTATTCTCATTATATGCCACTCAGGTTATTTGCCACTTTTTAATGATAAAGTAAAACTAACAATTGTAAAAATTAACATGTATTTAGCACCTACTCAGTCCCAGAGACAATAACTCTTCTAAGTAGGTATTATCCCTGTGTTGTATATGAGAAAATGAACCTCAATGAAAACAAGAAACTTACCTAAGATCAAACAGATACTAAATGACAGGATGGATATTTGAACCCAGAATTCTATAACCTGAGTGTACATCCTTATCTCTCTTCTGAGTTATAAGCTGTCTGAAGATGTGATCAGTTTCTCATATCCTATCACCAAAATTTCTTGTATAGTCTTGAACAGAGTGGGGCCTCAATAAGGTAATGTCATTGTAAGAGTCAGGGAGACCACATTCTGTAATGTACAAAATCCCTCAGCACTGGAAACGATTGGCTACACATACACCTAGTCACACAGCATTTGGCTCTTTCTGCTGTGTCTGCAGCAGCTTGGCAGTTCTAATATCTAATGGATTAGAGCTGATCTACACTGATTGCTCACACCTGCAATTCAAACTAACCCCTGTTCCGCTTTGTGCAATCAGCCATGCCCAGGTAAGACCATCAGCTTCCCAAATGACAGGCAAACAGAGACCCACCTGACAGGTCTGACCAGACATCTGTGAGATCTGCGAAGTGGGAAGGAAGGGGGAAGGGGAAGGTGGAATTACAAAATTAAAGAACCAAATGTAAAGGGTAAAGGAATGAGAGCTTCATTTACTTCTCAGAAAGATTAGAAGCTTTCTGGATGAGAACATCAAAGGTCCCAGCTAATGAGTACAGAGCAGTAACCAGTGATAGAATTTGTATAGGCGCTAAGATGTGATATTCATGTTTGTATGTACAGAAAGCTTTAGTTAGAGAAGTTGGATACACCTGAGCTTACCAGAAGTGCCAAACATAATTGTGCTTTGATTTCCAGTGCTGTCTCCTACCAGTGAGGTCCAGGTACATTTGCTAACATTGACCTGGTAATCCTCATAACATCCTCTCCTGGAGTTAAGGGGTGTGGATGGAATAATGCAGTCTACCAGGGCTAGGACAGCTTTCTCAAAACGGTGTAGCAGGGCCAGAAAAATGCATCTCATGTGTTCCTCTTGATGAAAAAAGTCCAGTTTTGTCAATTATGGTTTCTAATCTGAATTTCTCCTAAGTCTTCGTTCTCAATATGTAATAACTAATAAAAATGTATGATGTACATACACATAGCTATATGTATATGTGAATATGTGTGTGCATAAGTTACGTGTCTTGATGATCGCAGTCACAGAAGTAAAAGCGATGTCCTCCTTTGTCACATTCCCCTCATCTGTGGCAATCCATGTTGCCTTCTCAAGGCAGTAGTAAAGTCCTGAGTAACTGGAATAGTTCCAGTTATAACCATAAATAATTGGATTCTGGGTTATTTCCTTCTTTGGGGAAAAAAAGCTCTCTATTCTGTGTCAGATTTTTGCAATATAAGTTTCACTGAATATTTCAAGCTGTATGACTAATGTTTTTCATGGTATAAATAAAGAAGTATCAAAAAGGCAAAGTTGAAGACCTTGACTTTAAAGGTATTATTTTCTAAAGAAAACAAAATACAAGTGATATCCATCATAATATCTTCCAAAATAACTCACCATTTTTCCTGCTGCTGCTGACACTTATTAAAGCATTAAATCAGGGAAATTTATTTTAATTCAAGGTTTGGTTTGGGGCTTGTTGAGGTCTACAAGCTAATAAATATAAAGGGTCTGACTTCTTCTTAGGACAAATTAGTGACAACCTGCAGCAGCTGCCCTAGAAGTGACTTTCATCACCCCCCAGAAAATCACTCCAGGGACTTTCATGCAAGGCCGAATGATGTAACAAATAACCAGGATCTTCTCATGCCTTTTTGAGTTTTCTCTTCAGGACAGTTATATACCCTATCTTGTGATAGTTGTAAAGTGTTACTATTACATTAGCCAGACAGTCAAAGTTGAGGGCTCAAGGGGATGTACTCAAACTTGAGTGGTTTCAAGTTCCTGTGAGAATGCTAAAGCTTGGCTCTAGATACCACACTCCCTTCTGGCCAAGCCCTGAGCCAATCCTGATGATGTGTAGAAATTGCTTTAGGGTTGAGGTATTTGTCTCAACCTGAGAGAATGAAATCTAGGGCTTTAATCACGCCAGACAAAATGATTGGGTGAAACCCCTGAAAACTGTGTCTCTATGACTATTCCCTTTCTCTGACATACCTGTTTCTATTAAGCAGAGGAAGCAAACAGGCTTAGGGCACAATCTGACAGAAGAAGCCGCTGGAAACCCAGGCACATTACCCTCCCATATCCCACTCTTCCTTTTCCCCCTTTGGCCCCTGGGTCATTTCAAGAAAGAACAACCCAAAATTACCACCAGTCACTACATGTGTTAAGCAACAATATGCCAAATATCAAAATAGATACCTTACACGTGACTTCATTTAATTTCAAAAGATGGCACAGGATGAGCTTAATGAGCAATGGGTCTGGTTCCAAGACAACCTGGGGTCAAATTCTGCATCTTCTGCTTCTTAGCTATTTGACCTTAAGAAAACTCTTCATGTCTCAGTTACCTCTTCTGTGATAGTAAATCCTTCCCCGTGAGGCTTCTGTGAAAATTAAAGCTATAACCCTTGTGATGTGCTAGTGTAATGTCTGGGGCTGGTACATAGCAAGTGTTCAATGTGGATATATTATTGTCACAATACTCTTGTGAGGGAGGTAATATTAGCACCATTTCATTGATAAAAACACAGACTCAGATGGGGTTCATCTGATGGTTCTCCAAGTCTAGTTCTTGGGAACCTGCTAGATTCCAGAAATGCAAAATCCAAACTTACTAAATCAGAAATTTTGGGACAAGCCCTTCTAATGTGTGTATATCAGCTTTTAGGGGATTCTAATACACGTCGGATAAATCAACCTGTCCAAAGTTATACAGCTTTTAAGTGATGAAACCAAGATTTAGTCTGGTTATAAGCCCATATTATTTGCACTAGATGTGCTTTAAATTTAGTCCCAGACAGGAATTGTGTTTCCCATGGTTTTGACCACACGGTACTGGGATAACTGTCCTCTTTTCTCCCTACTCCCAAGCATGGTTTTTACTTTGTCAGTGAAGCAACCCTGCCTTAGCTCTGCAATGAAAAACTTCTGTTTCCTTTTCCCAACTCCATGGCTTTCCTACAGGAATAAAATCCTAGGAGTGGTGAGAGCTAGCATGAAACTACAATCAAAAAACTAATTATATATTTTTTTAAAAAGCTAACTCTTTTCTTTAAAAGATTTTATTTATTTTATTTTTAGACAAAGGGGAAGGGATGGAGAGAGGGAGAGAAACATCAATGTGTGATTGCCTCTTGTGTGCCCCCTATTGGGGACCTGTCCTAAAACACAGTCATGTGTCCTGACTGGGAATCAAACTGGCAATCCTGTGGTTTGCAAGCCAGTGCTCAATCCACTGAGCCACATTAGCCAGGGTGAAAAACTAATTATTTTGATTGGTGACATTTTCATCCATAATTTTTTTGGACTGGGAATTGAAAAAGTGACCTTTCGCTTTGCCGGACAACACCAACCAAGTGAGCCACACCAGTCAGGGCTTCATTGAGAATTTTTAAGTGTGGTTTAAACTAAATATAGAGAAAGTTGGTATATAATTTTTCCTCCCTTCTCCCAAAACCAGAAGGATACAAGATTACAAACTTACATATCAGGCTAGGTCTCCTTCTCAACTTTACTAGGTCTAGGACAGGTGACAGGTATGGATGGAGGTAGAAACACCCAAATCAGAACACCTCTTGGCACTATGGACAGGCAGACTCAATCTGTATCTGTCATCTCTATTCTGAAGTCAGAGGAGTACAGCACCTTTTTGAGAAGAAAGAGATGTATAGTAAATAGAACTAACATTTGGATCCAACTTTGTGCTATGCCTTCTAAGATGACCATATCATGGGGGGAAAACACTGATCTTTGAATCATCATTCTGTCTCTTCTTTATTTGAAACAATGCCCCCACTAATGCACACTGCATTTTCTGGACCACTAGTCTTTGTTAGTTTGACATACAGTAGAAGCTGGATTCTCTCTTTTCATTCGTAACCGTTGCAGCTGTCTCCCCTTACTAGATCCCAATGTCAATATTCAGAGAATGATGACAAAGTGGTTTAGTAATGAAGCTTATGAAAGAAAAATAAGATTCCTTGAACAGAAACAACTAGAACTTTAAAAAATAATAATTCACTCTTTGTTTTGATGAAAATTTTTTTTCAGAAAAAAAGAAAGAAGGAAACAACTAAAACTCTATAGAAAGTTTCAGGGTGAAATAGAAAGAGTACAACAAGTACAACAAACCCATGTTACCTTTTGGTTCAAAGTTTCCATCACCATCTCTATTTCTCCACGAATCGTGGTCTCTTTCCAGTTTACCATTTTACCTTTCCCTGAACTCACAGGGCTGATCTTCCTTGAAAGCATCAAATGATGGCCTGAGTCTGCCAAGGATAACAAGCCATGGTCCATCTATGGTACAGACACCAAGGGCCCTTCACACAGGAGAGGCCTATTTCTTCACTTTTCCTCTTGCAGACTTCCTTCTGCAGCCCTTAATGGCCAAAAGAGTCAATGTGGGAAAAATAAATTCTGCTGGGGCTGAAAGTTAACCCTCTTCCAGAAGAGTTGGAATGATAGTAAGAACTGTCTACAAGGTGAAAGATCTTATTTTTTAAAAAAGGCAATACACAGTATGCTCTAGACTAGCATTCCTTCTGGACATAGGCTCAACATGAGTGAACAGACATGAAGAATGAATCCCACTATAGGGCACAGTGAATGCTGCCTTGCTGTTCTATGGATACAGCTGGCAGAACGTGCCAGTGTTGTTTTTAATTCAGTCATCAGTGATGCTGAAAGTGCTGCATCCAAGTGTTGTTTTGACATATCGTAGGAGAGATTCCTGGTGTTTGGGTGTGTAGAAGCAGCTGGGCATGATGAATAGGGGTGCGATATACATGCTGTGGAATGAAGTCCCAAAGAGCAAAGTGCTTGCCTTCTGGGGAGGAGACATCCTTGCCACCCTGAAGCCTGATGGTGAGCACCACACTGAATTGATGGTGTTTTCCTCTAGAATCCAGGCAGACCATAGGCTATTTAAAAGTATTTTTTAAATCTTATTACAGTTTTTTGCCCTCTAACAACTTCAGGCAGACCATAGGCTCCCAAGCCTATTACGGCTACACGTTCACATATCAAATCCTAGAGGCAAATCTAAATAGATGTTTCCCCTGGAATGATGCAAGGGAGGTGGGGAGAAGAGGTGGAAGAGGTCATCTGGCCAGATGCCAGAAGTTCCTGAAACTATCTCCCCTGCTAACCCAGGTGAGAGCTGGAGCCAGAGGGCTTTTGTTTTAATAGTGTTTATGGTATCCAGCAGCATATAAAAAGTAAAATACCTACAGTGGGTTAATTAAGATCCTTTCTGTAATATTCCAGTTAAAGGTAAAGGTACTTTGAATTTAAGAATAACTAAGTACAAATAAAATTCAGTATTTTATTTGTATATAAGTATATAAGAAATTGCAAAATTCACTGTTACTTGGTCACCAATAGCTAAGCCAAAACTTCCTACTGATCTCTTCCCAAAGTCATAACTTGAGAGAGGTAACTACCCCCCTCAAAAACTACTGTAGGCATGTCTTACTCCCAGAGTCCATATATCTGGCCAATTAATATAAGCAAAGAGTCTTATCTACTTTACCCTCCTCCTCCACTTGCTACACACAGCCTTCTTTTGTTACTAAAGGATTCCTGAATAGAACCGTCTTTTCTGTGACCTTACGAAATTCAGATGTGCTGTTATGTTCTAGTCTCACACAGTCTGTCCCCAGATTTGGGGTGTCCTATTTCTTGTTTAGTTGAGACTTTGTCTTCCTTACAAAGCTGATTAATCGCAGGTGCCTGGAGTGAAGGCCAGGAGGCCATGTAATATTAAGGCACCAAGAAAACTTCAATAAGTGGTTTAATGTATTTGCAGTGCCCAAAATTAGAACAGCTTCTTTTTCCTTTGGTTTGACAGCCTATTTTTGTGCTACAATTTACAGTTCTTTGCCCTCTAACAACTTCAGTTAATTTCTACTCTGACAAAAGTCAGAAGCAAAGGAGCAAGCCAAGGTTAAGCTATGGATTGAGATAAATCTGGGCAGGTAGAAGTGCAATGGCAAAGCAAGGCAGAGTCTCTTGGTGGTGTTTCCAGTGACAGAGGCACCTCTGGAAACTGAGCATCCTAGCAATGGCAGCTGAAGTACTGAGGATACATGGTTAGCTTCCTAGTACCCAGAAAATAGGGCACTTTGATCTTTGGTATATGAACTATAGGGACATGTCTTTTATATATCCAAAAATGTTAGATTATACCGCTCAAAATTACAAGTATTTTGAAAATATGTTTTTTATTAGATACAAGCTTCAATTTTATGTTACATGTAATTCATATATAAATATATACATAAGCTTTTCACACTGTACTATAATCATCACATTTAAGCATTGACTAAAAATAATGAGAAAATGGAAAGTGAAGTCACTGGAATTTCCTAAATGATGAGAGCAATTAAGATGTCTTTTGTTATGTTAATGAGGCGATCTTTGGACCACACCTTAGGATAGGGGCTGGTTGCCTGGGGAACCAACTGACAGAGGACATATGCCAGGAGCAAGATCTGAAATGTTCCCTCAATGCCAATGATTTAATCAATTATGTCTCTATAATAAAGCCCTCATAAAAAGCCAGGAGGATGGGATTTGGAGAGCTTATAGGTTGGAGAACACGTGGAGATTTTGGGAAAGTGGCAGCTCTCAGAGGGCATGGAAGCCCTGAGCCCTTTTCCCATACCTTGCCCTATATGTCTCTTCCATTTGGCTGTTCCTGCATTATATCCTTTCACAACAAAGTGGCAATCTAATTATTAAAATGTTTTTCTGAGTTTTGTGAGCTGCCCTAGTGAATTAAATTGCATCCAAGGAGAGAGTCATGAGAATCTCTGATGTACAGTAGTTGGTCAGTAGCAAAGGTAACAACCTGGACTTGCTTATTGCCAACTGAAGTGTGGAGGACAATCCTTGGGACTGAGCCCTTTAACCTGTGGAATCTGATGTTATCTTCAGGTAGACAGCATCAGAAATTTATTGAGTAGAATCACAGGGCACGTGGCTGGTGTTGAAGTTTTGCTTGGTGTGGGGAAAAACCCCATTCTTTGGAAATGGGTGCAGAACCCTAAGGAACATATACCCCAAACAACTACACATGGTCTAATCTTATATATAATTTGTAGTAACCTGTGTCAAACATAAATTTCTGCTAAAAATCCAAAGGATACATTTTAATGATGTTTCTTGCAAATTTGTAACAGATTACATGAGCACTCACACAGCAGAAAGAACATAATTGTGTGACTATACCCAGAGTAACATATATTATGCACTGTGTCAAACATCAGATTGCAATGTGTTAAGCATCAATTTATCCTAAAACTGTTCAATAATAAATGAAAAATGTGACTTGGCTTCTTGCTGTGGGGTTTCTTTTGCCACACACTCTCCATCTCTTACCTGCTGGATCACACTCAGGAGACCTGGCTAGATGCCCTCCAAGTCACCAGCCAAACATGAAGGGATCAAGTCTGGTTTGGGTTTCCTGCTTGAGCCAACAGGAAGTAAAAATTAGTCTTGTGCTACTTTGTCCTACTTAAAAGTATTTTTTAAATCTTATATAGGTAGGAAGCAAACAAAAGCTTTCTTCTAAAACAATTGATTAAACCTATACAGTCATTAATGATTTAAAATGTAAAATAGGGATCCTAGACACTCTCTCCCTAAGGAACTCAAAGGGTAGTTTGATTTTAAAGTGCATGTACCAAATGGGAATAAACATAACAAATACATTTGTACCCAGCTGAATCTGAGAATTGGAGGAAGGTCCAAAATGGTGGAAAATAAAAACCCACATTACCTGTTTTCATTTTATTATAGACCATGGGAGATTATAGTAAGTGTTCCTTTTACTGGATGTTTTTTTTTTCAGCTCTTGCTACTGAACGAAAGGAAGCTGACCCTTAGAAAGCCAAGACTGGGGAAAGAAGGTTGGTGTGCTCACATCAAGACCGGCTCCTCCTGTTTTATTCTCATTTTTGTGTCTTTAAACACTTCCATGTTCTACTCCTCCCTGCCCAAACCTGGTAAGCAAGAAAAGGCCTTAAAGAAGATGAGAACAGTCTGGAAGCCAGGTGAGTAATGTAAGGGCAGATAGGTTCTTGGAAGGAGGTTAACCCGAATTTGAGCTGTTCTGGAACAATCAATTCTCTTTGGCAATCCTGGCATTTGTGTGGATAGAGACTATCCCTGTCTTTCCCCTCCTTTTCTCTCCCTTTTACCTCCTCTTCCACATTTCAAAAGCAGTGGCTGGGGAAAGCAGAGGAAAGAAGGGAAAATCTTCAAAGGAAGAAAACCCTTCCAGTTTTCCTTCTGGTGTGGCTGAGTTTGTGTAGTTTGGAAAACAAAAAACTGTCCCAGGGAATCAAAGACCCCAGGATTTTACAGCTGGCTCAGTTCATTCACCCCTGAATACAAATGGCTTAACCCCTCCGGGCCTCAGGTTCCTGATCTATTCAATGGGCCTAAAATATTTGCCCTTGCTGATTTAGTGTGAGGAAAATATCTGACACCTGGAAAGTGTTTAAATGCTGTGGGTCTTCCTGTTGTGTGCTGGCAGGTGGTAGAGGAGGGGGTGGAGGAAGGAGGAGATGACTGCCTCTAGCCTCTCCACCAGTGAAGTACCAAAAGAATGTGCTGGGTGCATTACAGTTCACTGGGCTCACTTTTTGAAAGGGCATTACATGCTCTCAATTAAAAATGTCAGAGGATACCAGCTTGTTCAGGGATCTCTCCATAATACTTTGAGGGCATTCTTTAAGCCAGGACATCGTAGAAATATTAAAGGATTTTTTCAGATGCACCAAATTCACATTGTAGAACAAACTGTACACAGTTTTGAAATAAATTCAGCTACAATAACTAATATATATTTTAAAATTATAACTTAGCCTTTACTGATACAAAGATGGCAAAAATGAAATGAAATGAGATAAAAAAAAAAACCCCGACATAACCAGTAGATGAGAGTAGCACAAATTATAAATTAAAGTAGAACAGCATTCCCAACCACATTTTAGCACCTTTAATTTAGACAATTATAAAATTTCAGATTTGAAGTCCCCTTAACGATCATGCAATCTAGCCAAACATCTGAAGCATATTTTAATTTTTGATGCACATGAGAATTAGATTCACTTCTGTTTTCTCATTTCCCAGATCACTCTTTAAAAATATTTTGTTCAATTTTTTGTATGCATACCCACACATAAAGATAAAGTTATGTAACTATCACTACATACATGCCTTTTCACTTCTCTTTTTTCCTCTTACATTTTGTATGGCTTGTCCTGGTCCTCTTCTACCCACATCAGAAATGCCCAGCAAAGGACCTAGGTCAACAACTTCATATATCCCTTCATATTTTTTCTAGGCTTAAATAATCCTATGCAGACACACACATATATATACTGGGTGTTTCCCCCTTTTTTTTATTATTTGTTTTACAAAAATTAGATCATTTGTTTTACACAATACCCAATGGTGCCCTTGTCTATACAGATTCAGCCCAATCTTTACCCACCACCTACATCTAAAACTAACTGTTTTATAATGTTTGCATACTACCAGAAAAATAAACTAATATACTTTAGAAATATTTTCAAAAGCAAAGTTGAAATAAGTGGAGTTTACAGTTCAGTCTTGGTATTTTACATATAACACTGTGTCAGTAAAATCTTTTTCAAATTAATTAATTAATTTTTAATTTAATCTGTGTTGTATTTTTCCCATTACCATTTAGTCCCCTTATACCCCTGTCAGGAAGCACCACCCTGTTGACCATGCCTGTAAGTCTTTTTTCCTGTTTGCTCAATCCCTCCACCCTCTAACCCCCTCCACTAGCTGTCATCTACTCTCCATCTATAGGTCTGTCCCCATTTTCCTTGTTAGTTCAGTTTGTTCATTAGATTCCACATATGAGTGGAATCATATGGTATTTGTCTTTCTCTGACTGGCTTATTTCACTTAGCATAATGTTTTTTAGGTCCATCCATACTACTGCAAAGGATAAGATGTTCTTTATTACAGCTGAGTAGTATTCCATTGTATAAATGTCCCATAGTTGTTTGAGTGTCAGTAAAATCTTGATTTTGAAACTATTTTTAGTTTTTACTAAGCTTTTGTTTGTGTGTATGTGTATTGTGTGTCTGTTTTTGAAGTACTGCTCATGTACAGAGTGGATTTTCAGAGATTTCTGGGTAAAAGTTTTAGCAGGGCAGCGGGATGGACACATATACATTGAAGGCCAAAGGAAAGAACAGAGACAGAGTGTGATGGGTCACTGTGGAGAGATGTTTGAGTTGCCAGAGATTCCATCTCACACTAGCACACCAATTGCTACTCAGTCCTCAAGGCTCTTAGTGTCTTATTTGGAGTCACAGGAAAAGCCCTCAACAAAGCAATGAGCCCTCAAGTCTACCATTCCAAGCTCTACAATTTAGAGCTTCTTCTTAGGCTTCCTCTTCTCTCTCAGGTTTCCCATGGTCCAAAGGTCTCATCCTCATTCCCCATTAAAACTGCTTCAAAGAAAAAACCAGAGGAACACATTCACACCAAGATCACATTATAAATGAATAATAAGAGAGCTTAAATATAATAGCTACCAGTATTGTTTGCATTTGTATAGAAACCAAAGCATTACTTAGAAAAATGTTTTCAACAATAAGATTGTTGTCGAGGATAATAGACACATAGGAAGAGGGCCTGTGGAGCTCTCCTGAATGTACACATAAGCCTCCATAAAAGATGGCCCTGAAAACCCCTTACAAAGAGCACAGGGCTGGGAGTTAAGAAAATCTGTGGGTGTGGCTCCAGCGCAGTCAGGTACCAGACACAGGAATTTAACAAGTCACTTTGCTTGTCTGTGTCCCAGTTTCCTCATTTGTAAAAATAAAGGTCTTGAATTACATGACTTCGAGGTCACTTCCAGCTCCAACATGCTAGGATTCTATGATTACAACAGTCCTTCCAAGTGGACTGCATTATCATCTGGACTTAAAGGAGTCGCATGCATGCTACAGCACCATAAAGGACTTCTTGGTAAATCCCGAATGAAAAGCCTCTGCTCTGCCCTAGTCACCTCCCCCATCCCTCAGCCCTGCTCCCTCCCTTAAGGCAGAGAATATGGCTCAAGGAAAATCGATCTCCAGTTCCATATATATGTTGATCAACTCCTTGACCTATCAAGAATATTCCATTTGTATTCAGTCTTCCTTTCTACAAAACTAAACTCTACCCTAGTGACAGGATGATTTTTTTAACATGAAAAGCTGATCATGCTGACTCCTTCTCAATCATCTACAGAGGTCTTTTATCATGTACTGTAGCAAACCCTGTTGGTTCTCAACTTTACATTGTGGCCTTTCCACTACTTTCTGTCTAAAGCCCAGTTTTGTCCCAGTATCTTCTACCTGGCCATGTACTTCAGAAGAAGTGGGTCTGCCCCCTTCAGAGAGTGAGTCAGGATTGGCCTGGGCCACTCAGGGTGGTTGCATCCGCCATGCCAGCAAGTGATTTAGGGTTGGGCGTGCGATGCTGTTGGGGCCACTGAGGCATGAGGGTGAGTCTGATGGGGGACTTCTTAAGAATGGTTTTCCTTACGGATTAAAAAAACATATATCAGGACAGAAAAAATTCTCTTCTTCAGTCATTTTGTGATCAGGAGAAGAGCAAGTCTGAGGGTAAACCATCATACTCAAGATGGCAGAGCAGAAAAATGGAAGGAGCGTAAGTCCTTAATGATAGATTTGAGCCATTGAATTCAGCCATCTTGGAACTTCCCTGCCTTTGAACACATTATATACACTAGTAGATTTTCTTCATGTTTAAGCCTGTAGTGTTGGGTGTTTCAGTTCCTTCTAGGAGAACATGTACTACTAACAAATCTCCAGGGTAGAATTAGCATACACTTTTCGGCCCACAAGTCTCTTCTTGTTCTAACTGCCTCAGCTCCATCTCCATACACAAGGCTCTTGTCACCCTAGCTTTTGCTAGAATGCCCTCCCCAAAATTATCTATCCTGGTAAACACCACTGTATTTGTCTTTCAAGTTCCAGCAAAAGTAGCTCATCCTTTTTAAGACCTTACCCAGTCTTCTAGGCAGTCTCTGCTGTCCTAATTTCCCACAGCATTTCTTACATGCCTCCCTCCATTGTATTGTAACCATTTGCATGACCATCAATGGCACTAGACTGGGAACTTCTCGAGGACAGGGGCCTCAAGGGCCTATTTCTCTTGTACTATCAGCTCCTGAGCATGTGCCTGATTCATGGGCACACAATCAATACCTGCTGAATGAATGTAACACTTTAGGAATACTGCTTACCACTAATTTGGAAAGTTTAATTCCTTTTTATACCAGCTAACTGGAAGAAGTCCTGTGAACTCACGTTCACAGATTCTGAACAATTGAAGGGCCTGAGACACTAGAACTACCAGTTCCTGAGACCTTCACAGATTTCAGGAGGTGTCTTTGGAGTTAGTAATGTTTGACAATCTGACAATCAAACATATCCTCTTCATCAAAGGAAATGAATAATAAAGGGAAATGATGTGCCCCATGCCATCTGGGCAGTATTAACAATTCTGTTCTGTAGTTCAGCTCCCAGATGAAGACATGCTAAGGCAAAAGAGGGCCACCTGAGTTTAGTTTTTAGAGCTACCAAACCTGTCAAAACAGGAAAGTGAAACAGGGAAATTTCAGACCACAAATCCAAAATCTAGATATGTTCCATTTAAGCTCTCTTATTTGTTGAGAAATTGCTCAGCCAAGATGAGACATGATCTTCTGTGCCACCCTGCACCCTGCTGCTTCTCTCCGCCCTCTCCACACACACCACATGCGTACATACATGCAGAAAATCAGTTCAACTTCTCTTTGTAAATATACGCATCTTGTTTTGGTAGCTCTAGTGGGTGACCATTTAAAAGTTCACATCTGGACCTACTGCCTTCCCATTACATTAATTCCAGATTTAAATAGTGGTTGGAGAAAGGAGGAATACAGCCACCACTGGAACACAATTTCCCACAAGAGAACACAGATCTTAAAACACAGATTCCTGAAGAGCATAGCCACTTAGATCAACCCATGGCTACTAACATGGGTGTCTTAGAGTATCACAGAAGCCCAATACTGAGAAAGACATACAATCAGAGATATTCATAACAGAAAGCCCTCCTGGCAATGATGTTGATGGGAAAAAGCAACTAGAAATATGTGCTGAAGAGCCAGCAAGTGTCACGCCTTTGGAAAATGCAATTCTCTGAATATATTCATTCATGTTTTATGTAGCTAAGACACCACTTTCTACACTGCCTGGCCATGTTCAGCCTGGGCCTGACTATTATGGACTACCATGGCAACCTGTATTTATCACTACCTTCTTGTGAATTTTTTAATTTATCATTTCCTTCTGGAGAACCATCCCTGTTGTAAAGAATCATGTATACCAAGCCACAGAACAGCAAATTTCTGAGTAGAAGATTTTCAACAAAAGAAAATGCAAGCTTTATACAAGATTTGACTTGGGGTGGTGAACATACAATACAATATACAGCTGATATATTGTAGGATTGTACACCTGAAACCTATATAATTTTATTAATCAGTGTCAGTCCAATAAAGTCGATGATATATATGTGTGTGTATATATATATATGTCCCTAATATTTAAAAAGTACACATCTGCCCAGATGTATACTCTTATAAAAGACATACTCTTTGATGCAAATGATAAGCTGCTGAGAACTAAAACCCAACAATTTCATCAGTTGCCTATTCAGGCCAAAAACCTCTCTTAGAAATGTAGATCACATTCAGTATGACAGGGTGAACAATTTACACTAGGGTTGAGATGACTTATAGCACAATTGAAATATCTTATTCATGTTGCAATATAATCAGACTCCTGAGGGGTTGCTACCCTTCTTGCAGGAAACAAAACAAACAAACAAACAAAAAGGGTGCCAAAGAGGGAAAATACAGAGAAATTACATGGCCTGGCAGGTAAGTACCAGAGGCTGAAGGGAGTAAGGGTGAGCAGGATGCAGGCTCTCCTCTGTAACAATGAGCAGCCCCTTCAGTGTTCACAAGCAAGTAGGGAAATTCTCCTCTGCTCTTCCCAGAGTCATGGGTCCCCAATGACTTCTCACTCTGTTTGCCTGAAAAAACGAGTGCTGAACCAGAGTTATTCCTTCATCAATATGTGCTGACTACCTACTATGTGCTAGCACTGGGAATGCAAAGAGAAGGCAAAATTTCCCCCCCACAAAGAAGCTCTCACAATAGTAGAGAAGACAGACAAAACAGCATGACAAGTGCTAAAACAGAGAGGTAAAAAAGACACATCCGTGGAGACAGGGGATTCTCCTGGCAGGACACATGGCCAAAAGGCCTTGAAAGATGAACAGGATTCCCTTGCTGAGTAAGGAAGGATACCCTAGGCCTACATAGGGCTCAGAAATAAGGCAATACTTCAAATGATAGTGAACTGGGCATAGTCTTTGGTGATGGGTTGAAGGCATATGAGTTAAAGGGTAGGCTTTTACATCTATGCCCAGCCTCGAACTGCCTCTCCAGCCTATTTCCTGCCGTTCCTTGCTCTTAACTTACCCTCGGGGCACATCTCTAAACTCTGCTTCCATGCCTTTTTAGGCTTCTTCCCTGAACATAGGCCCTGCCCTCTTCCTTAAGTTTCCTGCACTATGTTTCCTTCCCTGTCTGGTCCCTTCAGCTCTCTATGAAACCTCACTACATCCCTGGGAAGATTGAGGTGCTCACCTCACTGCCCCTCCCCTGTGGCCACTTGGTAGAACTGACTGTCTCTGTCTCAAAAAGGCATTGACATGATCCCTGCCTTCAAAGAGCCTGGGAATCCAAAGCCTAAAACACAAAGCAAGATGTACAAGCCTTGAGTGCAATCCCTAGTGTTCAGATGATCACTGCAAGCTGAGCCTCATTACGATGAAGGGTCCAGGGACCAAAGGCCACAACCTTAAAAGAGCTCCACTCTGGCAGTGGCCTCATTCATCTTTTCCAATTCCAGTGTCCCTCACTGAATTGTCTCCATCTGTGAACCCAATTTTGTTTCTTCTCTTTAATCCTCCATTTCTGGGGTTGTTCCATTCTTATCCTGCCCCACAACCCATTGTCTTGGGAGACAGGACAACAAACAGCAAGGAGAGCATAGCTTTGGTGTCAGGCAACACAAGGCTTGAATCCCAGCTGTAGCAGCTTGATGGCTTGCTGTGAGGATTTAAGGTGATAACATTGCACTGTTCCAGGACACAGCAAACACTCAATAAGCCACTCCTGTGGCTGTTGATTAGCCTTGGGGTCATCCATTGCTGTATCCATCTCTGAGTTTCATGTCTACTGTCCTGAGTTCCACCCATTTCCTCCCTTCCCTTTTCTTCCCCACCTTGTCTCTTATCCCTCAGCATAAGCAATAGATCCTACACAACTTGGGGAACTCATCACAAGCTTCATGAAAGAAGGTGGCATTTATGGTGGATATGAAAGACGGGTAGCATTTGGAGCTAAAGGTATGGCAAGAAGAGGGTGTACCAACATGTGAGAAGTTGTGAATAAAGACAGAGACCGGAAAGTACACCTTTTGTTCATGCAGGGTCCCCATTTGGCTGGATTGTGGGATCCATGCCAGATATGTTAGAGATCAGGATTGACAGAGTCTGGGACCATCATCTGTAGTTTTTGGGAAACCACAAGCATGGATGTGTGTGTATGGGGTTGGGGGAGCAGATTCTAGGGCAACTATATCAGGATGCACTGGAAAGGGAAGAAATGAAAAGCAGAGGCCACTCCTCGGGAGTGGGATCCAAGATCTGCAACCAATGAGTCAGGTGACCTTGGGACTTCAATTGGCTTATCTGCAAAATGAGAGGGTTGACTTCTGTGTGGAGGCACCCGAGTTCAAATACCAGCCTGGCCATTTATCAGAACAATAAGACCTTGAGTAAGATACTGAATTTTTTGCTCTGTTCATTTCTCTCATCTTTAAAATGATGACAAGAGCAAAATACTTCCACTGCAGTGCTTCTGCGAAGACACAATGCAGACAACCACACCTGGCACATGGTGGGAACTTTAAACAGGAGAGAAAAAGCGTGGCTGTCTAAGGTCCTTCCAACTAAAAAAAGGATTCACAGTCTTTCTACTTCAGAAATGACTATTCAGCAAAAAATTTATGGAATCCAACCTGGGTTAGCCTGGGAAACAACATGAAAATTTCTTTCTGATCTATTTTTCAAAATAATTGATTTGAGTACATAAGAATCCTTTCCAGGTACAAGTCTTAAGAAAGTGCAAATGTATTATTAAGAAGAGAGAAAAGCAATTGTTAAAGTCCCCAAAGCAATAAAACTCAAGTAAGCCTTTAATTTCTAACCCAGACTCTACTTGCTTTTCGAGGAGGAAAGGCTATCCGGCAGGTATGTAGGTGCACTGCTTGTTTCCTTGTCCAACTCACGGAGACTCTGGAAAGCAAACAGACCACAGAACGATAGCCAAGTGTTTGCCAAAGTCAGCCAAACCTCAAATGGCTCCAAGTTTGTTCTATGAAAGATAAGTTTGGAACTTTTCCAGAATCTGGTGACCAAAAACTTAACAACCTATTTCAAGACTGTGGCTAACAATGTCCTGATTTTGTTCCTAAAAGAAGTCCCAGAGCTTCTGCTCCTATTCCACCTTTCCAACACACCTCATACTTAGGTTTTACCAATAGAAAACCATTTATCGCATTGCACTTGGGGTTCTGCATGTCTGCGTATCCCTGAGACTGAAGATAAGAGCATGTCACCTTCACCTTTCTCTCCCCAGTGCCTCCTGTATGACACTCCACCTTCATATTCAACCCCTGCAACCCAGGGCAGCTTGACACCAAAGCACATGCTCTTGCGATTATACCTACTGCCTCCCAAAGGATTGAAGAAAAATATACCTGTCCCAAAGGACTGAAGAAAGGATGAAGGAGGATTCATATCCCATGCCATTCTTCCCACTCAGAATACCCTTTTCTTTCATTTTGAGACTTCTCAAGTCTCCTCTGGAAGGCATTCCCTTCGATCCCCATTCAGTTCTGATGATTTCTTGCCACTGTGCCTTTCTTAACCTTTCTGAACTCCCTGTATGTTAGAGGAGTCATCACCTCTTTTTGCTCTGAAGCAATCTGCTGCACTGAGCAGCTTCCCTCTGGGCTCTGCTATCTGCTCGTCTACCTATGAAGCTCCTGCTCCTCACACCTCAATCTTCAGGCCCTTTTTTCCCACCAAAGATGCATCTACAGGTAGATAGAGCAGAGCCTGTGTTGGAGATTCTCGCCCAGCTACTCATCACAGTTCTCTACATAGGTTTTAAAAAATAACAGATGGGTATGTTTGGCCATTGTCTTCTAAAAGGAAGCAGATCACAAGGAGCTGTTATAAGTGTTGGCCTTTGGAGAGAAGGACTTGAGGGTTAGGTAACAGTTAGGGAGACTTTCTTTTCTGTACAGTAATTTTTTATCTTGGGCATGTAGGCCATTTAGTTTTTTGTTTTTCTTTTTTTTTAGGAAAGAAAGAGAGAGAGAGAGAGAAAGAAAGAAAGAAAGAAAGAAAGAAAGAAAGAAAGAAAGAAAGAAAGAAAGAAAGAAAGAAAGAAAGAAAGAAAGAAAGAGAAAGAAAGAAAGAAAGAAAGAAAGAAAGGAGGGAGGGAGGGAGGGAGGGAGGGAGGGAGGGAGGGAGGGAGGGAGGAAGGAAAGGAAGGAAGGAAGGGAGATTCAGATGCTTAGTCTACACTGCCAGAGATAACTATTTAGTATATCTGGAAAGGGGCTTCAGCATCTGTACTTTATTTAAAGACCTGGGTGATTTTGATGCAAAGGCAGTGTTAGGACCCCTGGAACTAGGGGGAGAAGTGTGTGCATGTGAATGTTGTATAGGTGTGAATGCAAACGTGGTATGTGTGGCTGGGTAGAGAGGGTGAAGGTAAGATTCCATAGTTTAAAAAATTTTTCCTTCTCCCCAGTATGCCTTGTCGTAGAAGTTTCTCGGGCCTTTCCCTCCCCAAAAGCCAGATTGGACCATGGACTCAGACAGTCACCACCCCACAGCAAAGGCTGGAACAGAGCTCCATCCCCATGGGATGTCGGGCAATAAATGATGGTGAGCATGAACCCAGGGAGCCAGGCAGCCCGTGATCAAGTCCCGTCCCTTACTGTGTGCCTTTGGGCACTTGTCTCTGGCTCTGTTTCCTCCCACAGGGTTGTGTGCCTATGGCATGTGTTGTTACGTCCAGAGTGCTTACAGCCAGGCCTGCTATGGAAAAACTAAAATGTAATCACTGGCTATTAGCACAAACACATGGGGAAAGCAGGTGAGACCATCATCATCATTAAAGTCAGAGCCAGGCCATCTTCTTCTTCTGTTCCCCTTTGGTACACATATTCCTGTCCGTATGGAATTGCACTATAATCCCACTATTTGTTTACGTGCCTGTCTGCATTCCTAGGGCATTAGAAATATGATTTAATTTTTTAATTTTCCATTTTTTTAAGTGCAAAAATTCAGATGCTCCAGCCTTGCTGCCAGAGACATAACTTTTGTTGTCCCCTGCACATAAAGCATCCTGTACACCTGTAAAGTATGCCAAGGAAGGAGTCACTTGGGTAAAATACGCAGCCTGCCTTGTAGGTAGTGCTGACCCACAGGCGGGTAGTTACGACAGAATAGTAGGGACAGAAATTCCCGGGGTGGAGAGCCAGTCACCTTGAAGCAGCCACTCTGATTTCCCCAAATGGCAGCCACCTTGCCTTTCTCTCCCTTTTTCTGGGGCCAGCTGGATCTCACATGTGCCTTGGAGAATGCATAAGGGACTAAACATTAGCTCTTTATGATCTCTTTTGAAACCCTGAGTAGGGACACACACACACACTCTTCTGTCTTTCTCCCCTTCCAGAATTGATCGGTTGCCACTTGTTCCATTTTCTGAGTAGAAAATACAGATATTTCACTTTCTATGGCTGAGCTGAGCATCTCTTCCTTTCAGAAAGCCATGCCTGACCTGACCATGCTTGACTCGCTCCTGCTGTTTCCCCTGGATTCAGGGCACTCACCTCCCCTGTAGCATTTCAGCACTTCACCACTTTAGGCTGAAATTTGCTCTCTCCTCCTAGGCAAGGGCTCCTTGGCAATGAGTTGTTTCTTTTCCCATGTTACACACTCCCAGATTTCAGTGCACTTCTTAGCCTGCAGCAGGAGCACAAGACAGGCCTGTGAAGCAGATTCCTGTTCCCATTTGACCACAGCTGACTTTCTCTGAGGCCATTACAAAAAGCCAAGGGGATGTTAACTTGGTGCATCATCTCCACATAGATGATCACAGGGGATGTTAGGAGGCAGCTTTACTTCTAAGAGAAATTGTTTTTAGTGAGGAGTCTACAGATACTTAAAAGAGAGAAATATGTTGTGTACTGTCCTAGTTCTAAAATCCTAAATAACTCACTTCATCCGCAGCATGGCCTTTTGTTCTTTATTGAAATTGCATAGGAATAACCTTGCCACACTATTGCTACTATCAGTAATGTGTAGGCCTTATCACATTACAAATTGCATTAAGAAAATCGAGTGCCAACACAAGGAAAACTGAGAGGACAAGCTCCTTCACTCTTTTGATAAGAGAGACCTCCTTTGACTTAAACTAGCTCCCTTCTGGGGCTGTGAATAAACTGCTACCTCTTCAGCCCCAACCCCCTCAACAGTCACTCCAGACAAAGAAACTGGGGGACTTTCTGCCAAGTGCCACCAGGTCTTCCTCAAGAACCAAGCTTCCATCTGCCCCACAGCCAGCAGTTTGCATTCAGAGACAGGGACCTGGTTCAATCCACGCCCAGAGGTTTCACTTCAGTCTAGCAAACCACACTTGCAAATAGGTGGCATCACCCTCAGGTCAGGTCGATGATCTTATCCTCATTCTGTGTGAACTAGGAATTCTTGTAAACAAAGAATGGGCATCAGGTAGTGATGGTGAGCTTCTCGCTAGATATACCCTTCTTCCTTGGGGCTGCCCAGGGGCTCTCCACGAGATGGAGCTTCCCTCTGCTGATCACTGTGTCTGTGAGTCTACAGCATGCAACACGGCTCCAGTGGAAGCACAATTCACGAGAGCTGGTTTTGCCCACTCACCCGCTCCTCCAGGAATTGGAGCATCCGAGTCCATCAATCTGTGGAAGGACCCTGAGCACCTCCTTAAGGCTTTCTTTTGCCTACAAAAACCAAATGAGGGTTGAAACCAATAAGGATCCGATTTAACTTTCTAATGATCTAATTTTTTTCTGGGAAAACCTGCCCAAAGACATAAACCAATTTTCCTCATTTCAAATGCAAATTACATGCACACGCACACACAGAGGCTGTGGAGAATCTTTGTGAGGTAAGGGCAGTGTCGCCAACATCGAAGTTCAGCACCACTTTTTAACTTTCCATCACCAGGCCTTATCTTTCCAGAAAACAGATGAAAAGTTCTGAGGGAGGGAGGTGATCACAGAGATGGGAATGGCTTTTATTAAAAGAGTGTTTTCCCAGACCTTAACTAAACCTCATCCACTTTTGTCAGTCAGGGCCGACAGTTGAGAGCAATATTAGAGGAGGTAATTGCATGTATCAGTCAACAGCTTTTGTCCCACAGACGCTGAGAATTACAGTAAAACGGGCACAGGAAAACAGCATACTGGATTAAAGGCAAAAAAAAAGATCTTTCTCCAGTTTCTCCCTACTCACCAGCTGCTATGTTCGGCTGCAGAGACAGAAGCCGCAATAATATCTGGGGGAAATCTAGCCTACCACAGTCTGGGGTTTTTTCCTCCTTGTTTTCCCTCTGCCTTGAAGGTGATTAATCTTTGACTTTAAAGAGAAACTTTTTCAAAAAGCTTTCAATCTCACCATAGCAACTAAAGTATTAACCATATAGGAATTTTTCTCCCATTATAGTATGTGAACACATATAAACCTGAGCCTTCTACCATTTCATAGACTGACTATAAAGCAACTACCTCAGAGCCTTTGATGTCACTTGGTAACAGGTCCCAGGAGTTGCTAAGTAAACAGCTGGCAAGACACAGATATATTTTATGTGTCTCTTACCAATGAAGAGCCAGCATCAGGATCTGAAATTCACTCTAGTTAAGGGGGAGCTGGAGAGAGAAGGAGAAGAGATTAGCCTCTGCTAGTATACTTGGCACAAATCCCCACAAGATCAGTATCATTATAACCATGTCCCTGGTGCTCCAGACACCAGAGAATGGCCCCACAACCCCAATATTAAAGGAGCACCCTTTCTCTCAACCATGAAAAAATAACTAAGACCATCCAAAAAGTCACCAGAGACTTTGGACATGAAAGAAGATAAGAGGTGTATTCTTAAGGCTAAGTCTAGGCTACCTAAAGGGAGAATTGGCTGAGCTGGAAAGAAGAGAGACCAACTCCAGGGAGATGGCAGGGACCAGAAAGCAGTGGGCATTCATGAGTGAGTCAGTGAAACAAGGCACAGAAGTGAGTTCGGCCAGCTTGACCAGTACTCTGGCAGAGGCCAGTTCGGACATTAGTGTGGTGGGCCACAGTGAAGATGTTGCCATGAAAGAGTTTGATCCTTAAACAATTGATACCCTATGATACACAAGACAAGGTCAACTTCATGATGCAACAACAAACAGTTATTTTCATTTCAAGATCAAGAAGCTGAGGTTTAGAAAGTTAAGGCAACTCGACCAGATCAATGTAGCCAATGAGTAATATGGGCACGATTCCAGCTCAGCTCTGTCTCCTCCAAAGCCTTGCTCACACCACTATAGCCGTCTCACCCAAGGCCAAGTGTGTGTTCAGCAGCACTTGATGGTGGACACCAAGGATGTAGAATACACCTGTGGTGTCTTCCCGGGGCTCAAATTTACTCAAATCGATGTCATAAAGAACAGGAATAAGGTGGTATAAGACTAAGTAATTACATTGGTTAGTAGTTCATAACACATTAAATTCAATGGCTATATTAGAGAGCAGGATGCAGTGTTTATATTTTTTAAAAGATTCAATAGGCAATGAATTAATATGTTTCAAAATTCAAATACAACAAAATGGTACAGAGTAGAAAATTTCTCTGTCACTTATCCAGCAAGCCCCAATTTCCAATTCCCTTCTCAACAGGAAAATTATTATCTATTTTATGCATTTGCATATATACTTGCAGTAGTATGTATGTACATAGACCTTTTTTCACTTTTTTAAACATAAATAGGAGCCCACTAGACATGCTTTTCTTCACTTTGTCCTTTTTTATTAAACAAGAAATCTTGGAGTTCATATCTGTAAACAAAGTACTCATTTTTATTTACAGCTAATTCATTACAGTATTTCATTAAATTAATACATCATTACTTATTTAACCAGTCCTGTTAGTGGACTTTCAGGATGGTCTGAAAACTTTGCTACTGCAAACAGTGTCTTAGTAATAATCTTTTTCATGGATCATATCACACATTTGAGAACATATATGTGGCATAGATTGCTACAAGTGGAACTGCAAGGTCAAAGGCATATGCATTTTAAATTTTGATAGATATTAACAAAGTTCTATCTCTAGAAGTTGTACCAACTGGCAGAGAGCCATTTCTCACTGTCATCAAAGTCTTTTAAGTTTGCAACCTGACAGGTGAAAAATGAATTTTACTGTCATTCTAATTTGCATTTCTGTCTTTATGAGTGGGGCTGAGTAGCTTTTCATGTGCTTAAGAGCCATTTTTCTTTTTTTCTTTTTTCCCTGCAAACTGTCCATATCCTGCACTCACATTTTATAGGGTTTGTGAGCTTTTTAAATTGGCTTGCAGATTTCTTTGCAGAGTACAGAAACTAGCCCTCTGTCTGAAACAGGAGTTGCACAGTTTCTCACTTGTGCACCGGCTCCAGCAGCTTGGCCATGGTGACCCCTGCTCACCTGCACGCTCCTGAAACCTACTCACTGTGTGGCCAAGCTTCCTTGCACAGCCTGGGTTTATGCCCCAGGGCCTGTTCTTCTCCAAAGGACCTTTAAGGTCCCCAGGCCTAGCCATTATAGCTCCAGGCTTCACTGAGGAGGCGAGGAGAGAGGTGAGAACTGGTACATATTTTCAATACCACACCCCAACTCAGGATTTATACACAGGACACTTGTTCTCATCTTTTAAGCACTCCAAATATTGTGTAGAATGGCTTGATAATAATAATTATTATCATACATTGAACATTTCCTATATGACAAGCACCAGTCAAAGCAATTTACATTATTAACCCATTTCATCCTGAAAGTGTCTCATGAGGATATTATCATCAACCTATTCTACAGATGACTGCAGAAGTGACAGAAATGTTAAATAATTTGCCAAGGGTTGTAAGGCAAGTATGAAGATTAGATAGATAGATAGATAGATAGATAGATGATAGATAGATAGATAGATAGATAGATCAGCCAACCTGACCCTGACATTGCTGTAAACTTCAGCAGGTATCCTGACCATCACCCAGGTCACATATATTACACACACACACACACACACACACACACACACTCTGCTGCCTCAAGTAGGAGGTAGCAGGCAGGCATTGTGGACAGTGCTGTAGGATGAATACCAATCATAAGTGGATGGATTTAGTTGATCTTCCCAACCAAAAAAACATAAGCCCCTGAAGAAGTTTAGGTCCCCATCAAGATACACATTTGTGTTGGAGAAGGTGTGGGGAAACAAAAACTCAGTTATTATGGCGAGAATGTCACTTGGTAAAACCTCTATAAAAGGCAGTTTGACGATATTTAGCAAAATTGCAAATGCACATATACCCCAAAATTTTACTAGTAGAAGTTCTACACACACACACACACACACATACATGAGCCTGCTAAATTACTTATAAAGTTCTTTACTACAGTATTATTTACAATAATGTAAGACTGAAAACAACCAAAATATTTATCAATGTGGGATTGTTTAAATAAATACATAATACATAAAATGAAATGCCACACAGCTATTTTTAAAAAGACGAGGAAATTCATTATATACTATGTAAAAAGAGCTTCAAGGCACAGTGTTAGGTGGAAAATGCAAAGCAGTGCATGTACCACACTACCATTTTTCCAAATATGATGATATTGGGAGCAGGGGGTAAGGAAAAATATGTATGTTTGTGTGTGCATGCCTAAAACAACTTTGGAAGTAGACACAAGACAACAATAATATTTGCTTGCCAAGGGGATGGGGAAAGAGTGGCCGGGGAAAGCAAGCTTCACTATATTCCCTTTTGTACGTTTTGAACCCTGCAAGTCCATTACCTATTCAGAACTGCCCCTGTTCTTGCATAGCGCACAGTCAGAACAGATGAACGAGTGTACAAGGGGGAGGAACTCATTTGAAATATCTAACTGGGTACAACACGGAGGTAAGGAACTACTTGGTCCTGCGCCAGAGAAAATCCAACCGAAAAGAATCCCGTTCCTCCCATTTTGGTCAACATCTCTGTGAAACCAATGACTGTGCAGGCCTACGTACTGCAGGAGTGTTCCCATCATGGCTCAGCACCCAGGAGCTCTCGACTTAGTCCCCTCACTTTACAGATGTAGAAACTGAAGTGCAGCGAGGTAAAGGGCCTTGCCTCAGGCCACAAGGGAGGTGGGCAGTGTCCTGAGTCCAAGTCTGAACACAGCACGGTGTCCCTTTCACTGGCGGACCTACACCACCATGAACGCAGTGATTTCAGCAGTGCTCTGGACTGGGTGCAACACAATTTGGTCTATGGAGACTTAGATGCCAATAGTATTTGGGGCTCCCCAACAACCTGTACACCCACAAATGAGTCAGAGGCCATCTCCTCCCTCCTTCGTTTAGGCAAAATTTGGCAAACATGCCAGAGGAAGACAGAAATCACCCTCTCCCTTCCCTGAAAGAAGCTCAGTGATAACTGAGTTCACCTGGTCCTTCCCCACTTCCTCAGACCAGGGTCCAGATCTTGGAAGTTTCAGTCTGATTCTGGTGTATAACAGGGACGGTGGCCCCTCTGCCCAGTTAACAAACTGAAAGCTCTGCTTTTAGTTATTAATCTTGCTTTAAAGGAAGCAAACTAATGTTCAATCAACCCATCACCCACAAGCTTGCTTCAGCCTTTAATTTCTCTTCAGCAATAGAGTGATTTGTTCTCGATTGCAAATCCCCACACCCCCTGGCATGCAGCCGTGAACATGGCCTTTAGTACCTCATGGCTTTAGAAACAGAGCAGGGCTTAGCCTGAGGCAGCGAAATTCCTTAGGAATTTCAGAATCCTGACTTGCTAACACTTCTTTCATTTTTCTACTGAACTGCTCTTCCTGTCCGGGGGACCTTTCATTCTCTCCTGCCACGCCACGCAGTTAATCGTTGCTCTTCCCTCTGCCCTCCTCATCAGCCTCTTTCTTCTTCCCGCTGCTTCCTCCGCACTTGAGAACTACAGCCCTGTCCTCACACTAGCTCCCGCCTTGATCCTGCCTGCTCTTTCATCTGGGGTGCTCTTCCGCCCTCCCTTTCCCTTTTAGGTGCCTTTGGAATATGAGAGAAAAAGTCTCATCTCGGCAAATTTAATGATAAAATAGCAATAATGTAAATAACAACAGTGGCAAATACTTATTGAACACTTACTTTGTGCCAGGCCCTGAGCTACATACCTAGCATCCATGGCCTCGGCATAAACTAATTTTCTGTTTTGCAGCTATTTTTGTTTCAGGTAACGGTGTGCAGAAAGAAACACAGACCCTGAATGATTTCATCACATTTAACTCTCTAAGATGACGATAATTGATTGTACAACCACAGGACCGCTTTCAAGTATTATTTATAATAGCACAAGATTAAATGGGTGATACCTGAATAGTGCCCTACGCGGGAACAAACAGTCTGGCTATATGATGCTTGCCCTGTAGCCAGAAACGGGAGGATGGATGGCCATCTCCCCTCCCACGCCGGGGATCCATGAGACAAAGGTGTCTCAGTTTTATTTTTATGCCGCCAAAACTCGAATTTCAACATCTCTCATCACAACCACATCACTCCTGCCTGAAAAAAAATGCTGCCTACATTTGAAGCTATTCAACAGGACAACACAACCCTCACAGTATTGAGAGTCTGGAAGAGAAAGACCTGTGAGGGTGAGCTCTGAAGATGTCTCCCATACCTGCAAAAATTTCCACACAGTTAACTGTGTGGGAGAGGGACGTTTGCTCACATTACAAGGAAATTCCACTAGAACTAAAGATTTCATTGTCACTTTTTAAAGTGTCTGGGTTGCTGAACACTTACCTTTAGTCAATTTGTTAATATAGCCCCCAAACCCGATCTCCCCGTCCTTCAAATCATCCTCCTTTCTAATCAGTCTTCCTCCTACGTGCTTCTGTAGTGGTGTTTTTAATAAAAATATTTCCATAGAATTAATGAACACCTATATCAGCACTTACCTATTTTGCCCACTGATAGATTCCAAAATCGACGTCCAACAAATGTTTTCAACAAATAAATGAATTAGTGACCAAGAAAAGCATATCAAAACAGGAAGCTTGTTGTTGCCTGTCGGTGCACATGCTTTGCTTTCTGTTTGGTATATTTGTTTCTTGAAGGTTTTTTCCGCAGTGCTGACAGGCGTGTGGGCATAAAGGGAGCACGCTCATATTCTTAACAAGAGAGAATTTGACAACAGAGTTTTTCAAAGAGCCTTTACACCCTCTCACTTCTAGAAATTAACCCTAAGAAAATAGCCTAAATACAGACAGAAATAAGAGTCTTATATAGAAAATGTTTCCAAATTTTCAAAATGTTTAAAGTTCAGCAATTATGAAATGTGAAGTGAATGGTCGAACAATTACTCAATGAAACAGTATGCAGTGATTCAAAATGATTATTACATTTATATAACAGTAACAACACATGCGCATTATGATAATATCTCTGTAAAATATTCAGAGACTTTACAGAAATTGCTCACAAGGGAAATTAGATTTGAATTCTGGCTCCCCAGTTTATCAATGGTGTAAACATCAGTGGGTTACTCTCTGTGGCCCAATCTTCTCACATTAATTATAATGTCAGGATAATGATAATCACAAAAGAACTGATGTTTTAGGAGTGTTACAGGAAGCTAAATGAGTGCTGTGGCTGAAAGAGGGTAGGCACTCAGTAGATGTGCTTAACATCGTGACTATCATGAGGGTGATGGAACACTGGGTGCTCTGCCTTTGTTTCCTAAATTCTCAGCCATGCTCTGATTATAGGTGCATCATGACAGTGGTCTCTTCCTCTTTCTCCCCAGCCTCTGGGAGAACTGCCTGGATCGAGTCAGCCCGTGACCTCACGGAATTCTAACTCTTAGGAATTCCTATAGAGCTTGAAATGACTGCTTGGTGTGTTTTTATGCTGCCTGGGGCGTACTGATCCCTGACTCCCCCGACATGGCTCTCGGGAAAGGCTCCCCAGAGCCACCCTTCATGGCCCTTAAGCACACAGCTGAAGGCACCATGACAAATTGATTTGATTTTTTAAATACATTGGTTTGGCAATCTTACAGATAGAAGCATGAAACGTCCAGAAATGAATCAACATGAGCTCTTCTTCCACTTGTTCCTTAATCAAGTTTTACTTCTGTAGTCACATAACAGCTACAGAAACTAATAAACACTGAGCTGGTTTTCCATGGTTTGTATTTCCCGTCCACTTAGATTTACAACTCAGCAGAGCCTGCGATAGACACAGCTTTGTTTTCAAGATTAACTAGTTCTGCATCTTTCCTGACAGAAATAAATACAGTAAGCGAGGTCAGTGGTGATTAATTCCTAGAACAAAGGTCATACCAGGTGGAGAGACAGAGCATAGGCCACATATGACTTCTGGGAAGGACCCTCTTGGAAAGCAGGATTCCCTTCAAATTCAATGCCAGTAATGCTCCCAATCCAAAGGTCAATGGTTCTTCTTGAGTTTTCTGTGCCCATTATTCCCATAGAGCAGGAGCCCTGCAAGCAAATACCTTTAACTGTGCCAGCTCCTTTTATGTTTCCCACAATTAGCTTATCTCCAATTATATAACACGCACATGACGACAGTCTTTGGTTGTGGTGGAGTTTGTTTACAGGAAAATAAAGGTTACTTTACTTTGAAAGTTGATTTTAGGACAAACCAGATTACAGCTTATATGGATCTACAAAATAATAGGCTAATGCTATTGTCTGCTTCCCTTAAATTGTTTTATTAGAAGAAACATATTAATTATAATGAAAGCAAACTTGGACTCTGCGGGTTTCTAAAGAAAATTCCTTTGTAGCATCGCAGCAGGATTTCCCACCATTTTTCTCTTTTTGATGAAATTAACTCCCCATGGCTGGTCAGTAGGATAATCTAATTTTAGCCAATCAGCTTGGGAGCTGCCGTTGACCTCACAAAGGGAGAAAAAGTTACCTGCAGTCATAGCAACGACCAGCTCAGCTCTGATCATGTCTGGACCCTTCCGCCTAATGACAGACACCGGCTTGCTTCTTAGATGATTAATCTTTTCCCCTGTGAACCTTCTTGAATACATTAGCCAAACAAGTCTGATAAATTTGTTTATCCCAAGACAATCATTAGAAAATTACCTGCAACAGTAATTCTCACCAGAGCAGTTTGTGAATGGAAGGCCATATGGCAGATGAGAACAGCAAAAAGCAATAAAGTCTCTTGCTGTATCTCGCAACAGGTTAGGAAAGTTTTTGACCTTTATATTTCATCATTTTACATTAAATTACAAAGGCATGGCAATCTAAAGGTCATTTACAAGAGCAAAAGAACTTTGCATCCAGTCACTATTTATTTGCCCAAGCAACATGGCACACCTACCATGAATTAGGCTAGTGATGTTTAGCTGGTGTGCTGCAAGAATTTTTAAAACATGCAACAACTGACTATTTAGCCACTTCTTCTTTTTAGATTGTTAAGTTAAATATGACAACAGCCAACACTATAATAGCTATCTGGTGTGAATAAATCAAAATTATATATATTTTTGTCAAATCAAAGAAAATATACTTTTTGGTATGTTGCAGAATTTTAGTAATTAATTTGTGTGGGCCATGAGATAAAAAAGATTGAAAATCGCTGTGTTAGGCTCTTGGGATGATCCACTGAAATATACACTCTATCTGCTGTTGCCATCCACAGTCTGGTGGGAGGAGACACATGTGTGAATGGATAGTTACTGCGCATCGTAAGGGCTGGAATAGAGACAGGAACAGCTCTGAGAGCATTGAAGGGAGTAGGTCACTGTCTTTTTTCCAGTCAACAAAGAATGCCGTTGCAGTGACATTCTGTTTAGACAGAAAACAATGAGCAGGACCTTTCCAAAACAGGAGAATATTCTACACAAAGAGAACAACATTGGAAAGTCATGGATTTGGGGCATTTGTGCTAGATTCCTGGGCAGGCAAATGTCTGGAACAACTGGGCAGTGGCCACATCTTCTTCCAGGAATGAGACTAGAAATGTGGATTGGGACCAGGGTGGCAGAGTACTTTGTGGAACCTAAACATCATAGGACATCAGCCCCTTGCCAGAGCTTCCAGAGCAATACTTGGCCTCATAAGAACAACTTTAAAAACACAGACTGAAATTGAAAGATGCCATATGGCTGGGCCCGTAATTGATAATGTTCTCCAATAGATTCAGGAACCCAGAAAGACGAAATGCGCTCCAGGCCTAGACTGGAGGCCCTGGGCCAGAGGATTTCCACGTCTGCAGGTCTGTCTGGGGATCCCATTCTGGTTTCCAATCCTCTCGTGTCCTCCGAGAAGAGGGGTACCCACCAAAACCTGTTCCCCAGGGGCCTCGGAGAAGAACCAATCAGTAAGCTGAGTTGATTATTTTCCAAATTTTCAGTAATGAGGATGTCATTAGTTTTTTAATATAAATGTATATATTTTATAAATAGAAGTTGTAAAATGAAAATAAATAAATATGTTTGAGGGTAATTTATAATAGTCAACACACAGCAAACTGGGACATAATCACCACAAGCACTGTTACATGCCTGCTCAGCACCAGGCTCATGCAAAGCCTCCATGTGTCCTGAGTCATCTGATCCTCGTGGTGACCCCATGTTAAAGGGGTTCCATGAGTTTCTCCATATTCCTGGTGAGGAAACAGGCCTTGGAAGTATATATCTTTAAGAAACATATAATGCAACTACAGTTTCAGATAGCTTCTATTAAAAAAGGAGCTAAAACTTTGTCAACATTCAAGATTTTAAAATATTGCCTGGAAGCTATTATTGTTACTATCAAAAATATACATTTTTTAAAAAGGACATTCTATCCAATGGTCATATTCTGAGCACCTGTGTGCTCAGGCTCTGGAATACAAGGAGAAGCAAGTGATTTGATGGGGGAGGCACATGGACAGCTGAGTATAAGATGATGTGACACGTGCTAAGAGTGGTAAGAGAGGGTGGTGCCAAGTGGTACAGGAGCACAAAGGAGGCAGAAGTCAGCCTGTGAGCAAGAACCATCACAGCACCAGCTCCCCTTCCCTGAGTGCCAGGCTCCATGCCTGACGCTTGATCACTAGTGCTTCCTTTACATTGCACCAAAACCTGGGCAGGGGGCAGCTGCTGTTTTCCCCACCATCTTTTATAGACGAGGAAGACAGAGCTCAAAGGTTACGGAGCTAATCCAAAGTCCCATAATTATTTAGATAATAGTCTTAAGGTTTGCTCCCAGGTCTGTGTAATTCCAAAGCTTGGGTGCTTTCACTACATTTTTATCAAGCAAGTGTGAATTCTTACCTCTGAACAGTTAAGCTACATTCAGAAACAAATTCTCACATACACATAGTGAAGGGTTCTTCTCTAAATTTGCTTCACTTATGCCTCAGTTTCCTTCTTCTCTTCATTGCCCCCCACACAGGCAGACCCAAGAGACAATATTTTCCAGAGGACCGAGAAAATTCTGCAGGACAGAATGCTACTTTGCAAAGGAATTTGTATTTCAATTCCAAAGGACACAAACGACATGTTTAATTTTTGGATCTCCAAACCCTGGAGTTTTGCTGGAGACAGCATTCTTTCTTTCTCTCTCTCTCTTTTCAATGCTGGAAGTCCATACTCTACCATTTTACAAAGGAGATTTCCATTAATAATTATAGGTCCTCTGTTCTTTTCCACCTCTAAAACCCACATGATTAGAACTGTTGACCTTAACCTAACCTCTATAAAAGTAATGCAGTGTGTTTCAACCTCAAGGAGACAGGAGGCCATAAGGACCTACATGAGGACAGAAGGCTTTGTCATTTTACCCAGAACTGTTGCAAATGCTGAGAAGCAAAAGGGGGAAAAATTGGACGTCCTACACAAACATCTTTCATTCACTTTCTTATATTAGCTAAAGAAAGATGACCTTGAAGACAACTCTTTCTAGGCAGAATGTCTGAGTGTCTCACGGGAAGAGTGTCTCAGGCAGTGTCTCATGTGCATCCCCTACCCCCTAATTCATCCAGAAATGTCCACGGGGAAAAACGACAGAGCTCCATGGGGCTTGGGACATCCTTGGAGGTGTAGATACTCCGTGGGAAGCAGAGCCAGCAGAATGAGGTAGAGTCCATCTGGATTAAACAAAAGATCTCACCAGTGGTTAGAGGAACCTGAACAGAGTTCTGATGCCCTGGGATAAGAGGATTAGATGACAGCCTCTGGCAAGTATGCTGAGGTCCAGGAAGGACAACTATTTCCATCAGTGAACTAGAGGAAAACCCAGGGGCCAGGATAGCAACTCCAACAGATCACACACTAGTGTCTCTGGAACAATTTCCCGTCTGCTATTCCCTCAGCCTCCAAGGCCTCTTCTAAATCATGGTGCATACCATTGACAGAAGAGTTTCTTCACCCTAGGGCTCGAGAACCTACTATAGCTCCCCATTGTCTCCTATTACTGAGGTGATCATGCATCCTGGTTTTCTAAATAGTCCTGGCTTACACTTGTTATCCTTTGTAATTACTGATAGCATCTCCTATCATCCTCAACACTGTTCCAATTTGGATAATTATGTGGGCACCATATTTTCTACCAACTGCAAACTCCTCTGCCCAATTTGGTATTCTCTTTTATACTCAGTAGTTCGCAAGTCATTTTCAATTCATGGTGACTCATTGAAGGGATGAAATTGGATCCACCATTATTATCTTATTTTGCAGGGTATAATAAGCACCCACGTTTTTGGCCCAAACCTCCAGGGAAAAAAATCTTTTGTTTTAATTTTTTTATTTATTTATATTTAGAAACAAAACCAATTATCATATTCCAGGGTATTATTTTGCATATGGATATCATTACTGCTTTCTAGAGTTATACTTTTAATGCTTAAATATAAATAAAAGAATTAAAAACATTTCTACAATATGGAATTAGTACTACCCACATATAATGTGCATCCTTATTTTTCCCTAAAAAATTTGGGCAGAAAAGTGCTCATTATACACGGTAAAATATGGTACTTGGTTCTCCCTCCAACACTGCATGGAGCTATTTACTGCCCTGACTGTGCTGAGCCATAGTTCTTAAACGTTACAATAAGTTGCACATTTATTAAGTTATATGTTCCAATAATTTTGGAGGTGGCTGAAATGAACACAGATGTGTTGGAATCCTGACTGTGTGGCTTACAAAATACATAAGCAAATAATATATCTTCTCTCAACCCAAGTTTCCTCATCTGTAAATGTAGGGATAATCATAGAACACAACTGATAGGGTTAGTCATAAGCTTTAAGTAAAATGATGCAGGTAAAGTGCTCACCACATATATGCTGGCTAATGGTGGAGGTCACCATCACTCGCTCCCACAGTCTGCTTAGCACAGTGCTGACAGTTTCACAACACAGTGTCCCCACTTGCTGCAACAATACACTGTACGTACTGATGGCGATTTAGAGGCATTATCTGGGGAGTGTTTGCATCTTAGGTAGGGTTTGATTTATTGTGGGAGTGCTCTTAGGAGAGAAGGAGTAAAGGATGCAGGATAGAGTGTAGGTGGAGAAGCAAAGCAAGAACATGATCTCAGCTTCAGGTGAGCTGTGGTCCGTGCGAACTCTGGAGCACAAAACACATAATAAAGTGAGTCCCAGCTTGAGCAAAGGGGACCAGCCTTTTGTATCCCATGCATAATAGTTATTGGTCAAGATCTAGAAGGGTGTATCCTCCCTGGGAATTAATGAAGCTGAGGGTTGGGTCCACCAGGTAATACGGTGGATGCTGTTGTGGACGCAAAAAGTGTCCATTGATTTGTGGTACTCGTGTGAACCCATGGATGTTCCACCATGCCTAGACAACCTCATAAAGACTTTGAAGGCTTGTGCATTTAATATACGGGACTGAAGTCAAGTCACTTGATTTCTCTAAACTTCAGTTCTTTTATCTGAAAATGAAACTCGTAATACTTAGTACTATAGGTTATTCTCAAGATTGAGGAATAACACATTTCTATTCCTGACAGCAAATGGGATGGAACCTCGCCACCTTCTCTCACAGCCAGATCTCTCTATGTTCATTATGCATAGTACCTAATTTCTCCCACTTACGTGTCTTTGTTCGCACTGCCTTCTCCTCACTCCCCCCATGAATGTGGTGTCTAAGCACATGTGCACAACATACTACGTACATATCCTTCCCCTCAAACTGTACCCACCTCAAAATCACCTCCAGTGTATCCTCTACTTTAAGCTTTCCATTTGCAGGTTCTTCCCACCTCTTCCCTCAGCCTCGCCCATTTCTTCAAACTCATGAAGTTCTTACCCCACTCTGAAATTCATTTCACTTTACTCCCTGTGGCTTCACATTGCATTGATTTCTAATTGCTGACTGTTTTATATCTTCCAACACGATTTTAAGTTTTAACTCCTTCATCTCTTCTCCAGAACTTAGGCATCCAGGGCTAGGCATGTAGTGGGGACTCAACATACATTTTTGGTCCAATAAAAGATTATATCTTAGAAGAATAATGAAATACCTTAGTTGACCATTTCAATTCTCAGGATTCTCAAAACTAGCAAATCCTTCCCTGTGATCCTTGAGGTGCTCAACAGCCAACCTGGACCAATAGTGCATTGAAAATGAATGATAATGGCTTCCCCTGTAATTTAGCTCACAGATGAATCTTAGGTGAGATTTTTCTATTGGGTTCTAACAGTTTCTGAAAATTGGTGCCCTAGGAGGTGCAAAGTGGAATGCCCAACACAGTTCTGATTATCAACTGCAGCCTATGCATGCATTTCAATAATAGCAGTCCTGGGCTGCTCTCAACATCCTGAAATCTTGTATTAAATAAAACTTTAAGTATTTAAGAAGTATGGGTGTGTCTTAACTTATGCAATATCTATGCTTCTGGAGAGTTGATGCAAATTAAATTTTGGGTGAGAGGGAGTCAAATTACATTTGAAATTCCCTCAGAGCACTCTTTAATTGGTGACAATATGCCATTGTCATTTTTGTGTGAACAATTACCCATTCTTTTATTTAGTTAGCTTTAATGTAGCATTTTTGGCCTGTTGAAATCAGGATGCACTCATCTCTCTCAGGCTTTTAGAAAAATAAGTAAATTCCAAGCCTATGGTAATTCAATACTATTTTTTGAATAACCAATAAAAATAGGTAATTCTCCTTGTTTATTTTAAAATACCTTTTATTTTTATATAATAATCTCTACTTTACAGATGAGAAAATGAAAATTCAGCCCTGGCTGGTGTGGCTCAGTGGACTGAGTTCTGGCCTGTGAACCAAAGTATTGCCAGTTTGATTCCCAGGCAGGGCACATGCCTGGGTTACAGCCAGGTCCCCAGTTGGGGGTGTGCAAGAGGCAACCACACATTGATGTTTCTCTCCCTCTCTTTGTCCTTCCCTTTCCCTCTCTGAAAAATAAATAAAATCTTTTTTTAAAAAGAAAAAAAATGAAAATTCAGAGAGGTTAAATACCCAGAGTTATCCAATGTATTAGTTTGCTCAGGCTGCCATCACAAAGGTACCATGGGCCAGGCAGCTTAAATAATAGAAGCTTGTTTACTCACAACTCTGGAGGCTAGAGATCTGATATCAAGGTGCTGACAAGGCTGGCTTCTTCTAAGGCCTTTCTGCGTGGCTAGTGGATGGCTTTCTTCTCCCCGAGTTTTCACAGGGTCTTTCCTCTGTGCCTGTGAATGTGCTACTCTTCTCCTAAGGACACCAGTCTTGTTGGGTTAGGGCTCACACTCACGACTTCAGTTAACTTTAATTATCTCTTTAAAGGCCTTATCACCAAATACAATCACATCCTGAGGTATTAGAAGTTAGTAATATAATTTTGAGGGACTACAATTCAGCCCACAGTATACAGTAAATAAGTGAAGAGCCCAGACTAAAACTCAGCAGCCCAAAGGCTTAATCCAAGGCTCTCTTCCATGCTACCATTTTGTCTGTGTTTATTCCTAACTACATGTTATTTGTGGGATTATTTTAAGAGTAAGGTATCAAGTAAATATGAGATTTCACTTACATTCCTATGTTTCATCTATGGCATTTCTGCTAGAGTACAATATATGTGTAACTGAAAAAAACCTTGCCATCTGCAAAACTGCACATGAAAAATAACGGTTTGTGGGGAAAATAGTGTTAGTCAGACAACTCAAAACCTGTAGGACTGTGTTACTGAGCACTAATAAAAACATTAACAGTACCTTAAAAACCCTGAGCTGTTAAATCTCCATTGGCATTAGCACCCAGCCTGAAATCAGTCTCCACCATTGCAGCCTTAAGCCCCAGAGCTTGGGTGTCATCTTCCTTCAAGGTGTACATATCAGATGACATTTGCTTCCAACAGAGGCCACTTCATTGAAATTTAAAACTCTGAGTGCAGTCTTTCTAAAGATGGTGTCCTCATAGTCCCTCTACTCCATTCTTGGGAAACAGTGAGATGTGAAGGAGCCCTAATCTGTAAAGTCCATACCTGCTCCTGTCTCCAAGAACTGGTAAAATGATCATTATCATACTGACAACTACCATGTACCAAGCAAGTACTAGGTGGCAGGCCCTGGCTAAGTCTCTCACACATCCATAATCCTCATGACAGCTCTGCCAGGGAGGGATTTTTATTCTCACTTTTCAGCCAAGGAGACTGTGGCTCACAGAAATCATGCAAGTTCTCTAAATACACACACACATACACCCAACTCTCTGGCCAGGATTCGTTGGTGGATGTTACTAGTTCAAAAACCTTTGCTGTTCCACACTTCACAGATAAGCTGGCCTGTTAGATTTAAGTCTAGCCATTTAACCAGCCACCAGTTTTAGGGAATTTAAAAATCATCACCATCCTCACTGCTTTTTTCCCAAAAGAGAACATTCTAATCAAAGTGTGCTTTCTGACCATAATAAAGTGTGATGAGCTTTCACTTCCCATGAGATAGAAAAATAGAGTGGTTGAGATGGTCCATCAACGTTTCATACAAACTCTTCCCATGAAGACTCCCAACTCCTGTAGGTTTTTATTTCATTTTTTACCTAAATCCAGAAGTTTATAGTAATCTCTGTTAATTTTCATCATGATAGTGTAAATCCATTATTCCAGGAATTGATTAGCTTTTTACAGCTATCATCTGTTCTATTTGCTTTCTCTCATAATCTGGACTTCACTGCAAATTTGATGAATATTATATATTTCCTCATTTAAGTCATTAATAAAGATGCTGAATGGCACTGGATCAGGGTTAGGATCGTTTCCTCTTCTATAGAACCTCTCTCAGTGATCACAGAAGCATGCTGTTAACCACCCAACTCTCCAGCATCCAGGTTTCTATGAGAGACTGCCATCTTGCTGAGAATAAGATACAGCTTGTCAGTGTATTTGGTTGTTCAACCAAACCAATAACTACTGATAACTCTGCTTTTCTTCTAGGCAGTTAGAAATCACTTTACTTACCATTTGTTTTTTATTATTACCTAGGGTTGACATTGAAATTTAGTAGTCCAACTGTTTCTCCTTTTGTGAACAGCAACAGCACGTGTTCATTTCCTGTCTACCGGCCTCACTCACATTATCATCAACATCTTGTTGAGTTTTATCAGCAGTGGATTGGGTGGTCACATCTATTACCTCTGTAAACATCCTACATATGTCATTCGAAAATGAAGGCATGAATTCATTTGAAAGCATGGACTTATTTATATTTAGAGTTTTTATTCTATGTTAGTCAAATGTATCCTGTCTAGAATGTTCACTGTACAAATAAGAGTCTGGAGACAATGCTCCTTCATGGAAAAGAAAGGAAGTGAGTATATCTGTTGTCTTTCTACTATCTATTAATATTACACTATCATTCTGAAGTAGTAAAGTTTTTTCCTTCTTTCTCTGAATATCCTTGTTGTGATGGTTGGTATTTCATAAAGTCTATTGAATTTTAAAATTAGCCCTTCTTATATCCTCTAAACAAGACTGTACCATTCTTTTTCATTTATCCTCACTTATGTGGCCATTCATCGATAGTTTCTTAAAGTTCAAGCTCATTAAGGAGCTCACAGGGCAATCACATCTCTCTCTTTAGACACCTCCCCTAATATTTTGAATGACTTATTTAAGATTCTAGGGTATAAACTTATGTTTTTGTCCCAGAACACTTTGAATAAAAAGATATATTTCCTTCAAAGGTTTATGAATATTTGGGAAATATTATAATATGTATCTTAGAATTTGCATGCTTTCTTGTAAATCATACAGTAATTTACATAAAAGCTAAATGTTTTGAAAAGCTTACAAGACCTCATCAATGACTAAATTTGGGTCTCATTTTTAAATGTTTTTGGGAGGATTCAAAGATGGAGGTGTAGGTAGAAAGGCTTCACTTTCTTGCACAACCAAAAGAAGGATAACAAACAATTTAACAAAAGAAAACAACCAGAACTGCCAGAAAATCAAACTGTGTGGAAGTCTGACAATGAAAGAGTCAAAGAAGAAACATTCATCCAGACTGGTACAAAGGGTAGAGTCAGGAAGCCAGGGCTGAGGGGACATACTGCAAGGCCCCAGCAGACTTGGGTGGGTGAGGTGGTATCTGGCGGACTGGATTTCCCACATTCATATGTGGATAAGCTAGGAAGAACAACTGGGGAGTGAGACAAACCATGCAGCCCAGGGTTCCAGTGCAGATACATAAGGTCTTAAAAATCCTGGCTGTTAAAATCTGTGGAGGTTTCCAGTGTGGGAGAAACTCCCAGCCTCACAAGAGAGCTCGTTAGAGAGTCCCACAGGGTCCTAGAATGTACACCAACACACCCACCCAGGAGTCAGCATCAGAAAGGCCCAATTTGTTCATGGGTAGTGGGGAAGTGACTGAAAGTCCACTGAGAGCCAAGCAAATGGCATTATTCCCTTCCTGACCCCTCCCCTACAGGCAGAGCCACAAAGCAGCACGCTGAGTTGCCCCACCCTGGCGAATACCTAAGGCTCCACCCCTTACTATGTAACAGGTGTGCCGGCCACACAAATATGGCCCAAACGAAAGAACAGATCAAAGCTCCAGAAAAAATAAAACTAAATGAGAAGAGATAACCAACCTATCAGATGCACAGTTCAAAACACTGGTAATCAGGATGCTCACAGAAATGGTTGCATTTGGTTGCAAAATAGAGGAAAAAATGAAGGCTATCAAAAGTGAAATAAAGAAAAATATACAGGGAACCGAAAGGGAAAGGAAGGAAACTGGGACTCCAATCAATGATTTGGAACAGAAGGAAGGAATAAACATTCAACTGGTACACAATGAAGAAACAAGAATTCAAAAAAATGAGGAGAGGCTTAGGAATCTCCTGGGCAACTTTAAACATTCCAACATCCAAATCATAAGGGTGCCAGAAGGAGAAGAGGAAGAGCAAGAAATCAAAAATTTACTTTAAAAAAGTGAAGGAGAACTTCCCCAATCTGGTGAAGGAAATAGGCATGCAAATCCAGGAAGCTCAGAGTCCCAAAGAAGTTGAACCCAAGGAAACACACACCAAGACACATCATAATTACATTAGCCAAGATGAAAGATAAAGAGAGAATCTTAAAAGCAGCAAGAGAAAAGGAGACATACCTAAAAAAGAGTTTCCATAAGGCTATCAGCTGATTTCTCCAAAGAAACCTTGTAGGCAAGAAGGGGCTGGGAAGAAGTATGCAAAGTCATGAAAGGCAAGGACCTACATCCAAGATTGCCCTATCCAGTAAAGCTATCATTTAGAATGGAAGAGCAGATAAACTGCTTCCCAGATAAGGTCAAGTTAAAGGAGTTTGTCATCACCAAGCCCTTTTTTATGAAATGTTAAAGGGACTTATTTAAGAAAAAGAAGAAGATCAAAAACTATGAACAGTAAAATGACAACAGACTCACAGCTACCAACAACTGAACCTAAAGACAAAAACAAAAATGAACTAAGCAAACAACTGGAACAGGAACAGAATCACAGAAATGGAGATCACCTGGAAGATTATCAGTGGGGAGGAGGCAGGGGGAGGATAGGGGAAAATGTTCAAGGAATAAGAAGAGTGATTGGTATGTACAAAATATACAAGGGGAGGCTAAGAATAGTATAGGAAATGTTGAAGCTGAAGCACTTATATGTACAACCTATGGACATAAACTAAGGTGGTGTGAGTAGGGGATGTTGATGGGAAGGGGGGTACAGGGCAGAGGGGAATAAACTGGATAAAAATGGGACAACTATAATAGTATAATCAATAAAATATACTTTAAAAAAGATTAACAAAATAAAAGTGAACTTTACAACAGAAAAAAACTTGAGCAGAATTGTCTTTAATACAATATATTGTACTTTTATGTTTGTGTGTACATCCATGTGTACATACATACATATACAAGAATGTATATATATTCTGTACATGGTAGAGCTGAGATTTCCAGACAAGTGTCCTTGTTACCTTCTAGTAAGAATCTTCAGTGTCATGGTCAGACTCTTTCCTTCAAGTAAGTGACAAGCTAAACACATTTTTATGAACTGGAAGAAAACATGGACACACATAAAGACAGCCTGGAAACCACAGAATGTGACTACTGAATTGACTTGAGTGATCCTCTAGAAGATGTTCTGCTGAAGATCACACATCCTTGGAGGAATCTGAACATAAAGTAAGGGACCCAGAAAAAAAGTAATATCCATAAACAGAATTAAGCATATTATTAATGGGGATTTACAAACACCCATTCCCCAAAATCCAATTCTTGAAGCACACTAACGGTCAGAGGTGGACCCCTAGTTTACAAACCTACAGTGACAAGATAAAAAGAGTTTCTGGGAAAAAAGGTGTTAAGTATTTCCAAGGCTGCCTGCCCAGGTTATGGCAGAAGCAGGACACAGAGACAATACCTATCTCCTTCAACCTCTCCTGGAGTGTTCTGTCTACCGATGCCCATTACACATTTTCTCACACTGTCGGTGTTGTTCCCTGAAAGAGCACTTCCAAAATGAAGGATCTTGACAACAGTGCAAGGTTACATCTCTTTCTATCCCTTTTATCCTCAGAGCTATTTTCGACAAAATTCTTTTGTTTTAGAGATTTTATTTATTTTTAGAGAGAGGGTAAGGGAGGGAGAAAGAGGAAGAGAAACCGCAGTCCAGGCATATGCCCTGATAAGCAACTAAACTGGCAGCCTTTTGCTTTGAGGAATGATGCCCAAGCAACTGAGCCACACCAGTCAGGGCTTAAATCTACTTCTGAAGACAAATGATCAGTGAATTGCTATGTCAATGAATGCAGAAGGGTCATATGGCCCAAATTATAACAAAAGAATCATTGTAATGTATGTTACGTCTAGAGGCCTTGAAGATATATCATGCCTTAAAAGTCAGTCATGGACATAAAAAGAAAACAAGGAGCAGTTAGGGTAAGGCAGGTTGGTCTTTTAAATTATAATCCTTTTAATAAGGTACTCCCTAGTTGATGGAAATTTACTTGTCTGTTAAAAGCACCTTGAGCTATCAGAAAAAAATTACTTTATGAGTATATATCATTATTAAGAATTACATTTAGATTTTTAACTAGGTGAAGATAGAAATGATCTTCTAATTCATACAAAATGGGTCAGAAGAGTCTTCCTCTAAGTTTTTTTTTTTTTTAGGAACTTGGGTAAAGAGCATGGCTAGAGAGAGAAAAAACAAGAAAATCCCTTTTGAATTTAAATGGCATTATTCTTCTTTTTCCACTTAAAAATTAAATTTTCTATATTTTACTTTCATTATTGAAAAATGTAGTTGTTTCATAAAATGACCCAAACTTTTTATGAAAGCCGAGGTAAGCATGGAAATAATTTTATGTTTCAGTTATTAAAGTATCCTAGCATTTTGCAGAGTTTGTTAAAATTGCGGGGAATAAATTAACATTTATGTTCTCCCATAAATACGAAGGACACTGTCTTGAGTCACTGCCTTTTGGCTTGTCTACACTGACATCTGGTCCTGAAAGCCAATCCCATTGTCTAAAAGAGTCACTACATTTGGGAATTCTATGATTGACTGGGTCCAGACCCAAATTCAAATTCTAATGTTGCTACTTCCAACTGAATTTCTGATCTTTCCATGTGAGATGAGTGAATCCAAAACATGCAAGGTTGATTCAAATAGTTTGCTTGATAGGATGTGTGAAGGAGTCGAAATAGAAAGTTGTCTCTCCCTGACAAAAGTGTAAACCCTACAAGGTGCCTTGACTTATTCACCACCAGGTTCCTTGTGATTAGCACAAAGTCTAAGAAAATATTTATTGAACCAATGAATTAATGTATAAATTTTTGTGGTATACATGCATTTTTTTATTTGAAGCATCTAGCCTCCAGCATCTGGAAGAATTTATTTAAAACTTTTTTAAAAATACAGTCCCAAAGGAAACGCTAGGAAAAGGGGGAAATGGGATTGCACATCAATATGTGATCCAAAACCCAAGTTTAATGTGTGGCGAATATCTATGTAATAAAGTTATCTGCCTGATGAGGTTTAGTTTCAAACTGTGCCCACGAGAGTTCTCTGGATCACCTGGGACACTATATACCTAGCTGAGTCCTGACAAGACAAGGAAGAGAAGGAGAAAAGAGCCAGGAGCACAAAGCAAATCTGACTCACAGGAAAACCATGCCCGTCAACCACCTCTCCTTGCCCAACATTGTCCTTCCACCTTTCAGACCCTTTGCCAACTCCTGCTACTCTCTCATGTCATTTCCTTTTACACCCAAAGTGTCACATCTTGCTTGGCTTTTGGTTTCTGCATTTCCCCTGCCACCCCACCTAGAATCTTTTGATCCCCACATGTAGCTTAACTTCCTCCTCCTGTCCCAGAGACCTTAGATATGAGACATTCTAGGAGCTCTACAAGCTAACAGCAAGTTTTGATTGATTTTAAGACCATACAGTAGTTTCTCATCTTTCTCTTTGGCAAACTCATCAAAAATGTAGAAACATACATACATGGGTATGTGCATGAGCATACATGCTAACATATGCACATACATATACAGAAACACACACATACCTTGCATAACTATATAAGCCAAAAACCCATTTCTCTAGTATCAAATGTCTAAAAATCTTTATTTTATTTTATTTTATTTTTTATTTATTATATTTATTGATTATGCTATTACATTTGTCCCATTTTTCTCCCCTTTATCCCCCCCACCCTTTACCTCCCTCCCACCAGCATCCCCCCCATCCTTTACTTCATGTCCATGGATTGTACATATAAGTTCTTTGGCTTCTCCATTTCCTGCACTATTCTTAACATTCCCCTGTGTATTATGTATTTACTAATTATGCTTCTTATTCCCTGTATATTTTCCCCCATTACCTCCTTCCCTGCTGATAACCTTCCATGTGACGTCCATTCCTATGATTTTGTTCCTGTTCTAGTTGTTTGCTTAGTTGGTTTTTGTTCTTGTTTTTTAGGTTCAGTTGTTGATAGTTGTGAGTTTGTTGTCATTTTGTTGTTCATAGTTTTTTATCTTCTTTTTCTTAAATAAGTCCCTTTAACATTTCATATTATAAGGGCTTGGTGATGATGAACTCCTTTAACTTGACCTTATCTGGGAAGAATTCTATCTGCTCTTCCATTCTAAATGATAGCTCTACTGGTTAGAGCAATGTAGGTCCTTGCCTTTCATGACTTCAAATACTTCTTTCCAGCCCCTCCTTGCCTGCAAGGTTTCTTTTGAGAAATCAGCTGATGGTCTTATGGGAACCCCTTTGTAGGTACCTGTCTCCTTTTCTCTTGCTGCTTTTAATATTCTCTCCTTATCTTTAATCTTAGGTAATGTATTTGTGATGTGCCTGGGTGTATGCTACCTTGGATCCAACTTCTTTGGGACTCTGAACTTCCTGGGTTTGCATGCCTATTTCCTTCACTAGGTTGGGGAAGTTCTCCTTCATTATTTTTCAAATAAGTTTCCAATTTCTTGCTCTTCCTGTTCTCCTTCTGGCACTCAAATGTCTAAAAATATTAAATGACCATTATTTCACTGTACAACATTGTGATGATTATCCATTAGTGACCCATGACATTGCAAGACATCAATGTGCTTTATGATGTAGTAAAGATCAATCATTTATGAACAGTTTCAGTGATCCATGGGTCTGAACCAGGTGAAAGTTAGCACTTCCTGCCTGAAGGATGCTGACCTGGCTAACGCCATTGAGGTACACTGGCTTGGTGACCAAATGTCCATTGGTTCCTGAGGACTAAGGCTTCTTTTCTCCAAATGACACTTTGAATGAAGTCTTAACTGATGTGAAAATGGAGTTTATTTTTAAAAATGAAAATAACTCTTGTAAAATTAATTTCTCTCATCTATCTGTACACCTATTTCCTATACATCTATCTATGATTTATTATATGTAAAGGTTTAGAACGGCCTGACACATACTTAGTGCTATGTAAGTGTTCACTATTATAACAGAGGAAGAGTATTATGGGTAAAAGTTACAATGTTTTTTGGATAATGTGGTGTTTGACAGGTCTGGGTTTTCTCCTCCTGTTATCTGCCTCTGTATCATCCAGCATTGCCTTCTTTTTTTCTTTCCTTGTTACTTGGTCTGTGCTAACCTTGCCTTTTGTGTCCACACTGAAATGCTAACTGGAAAATCAAAAAGCACATAGGACTCCAGGCAAGTACTCAAAATTCAATTAATGGGACATTAAGATTTTTTTAACCTTAATTAATAAAAATGTATTCACTGGTTTTCTTTTTGATACTATCAATGTTATATAAATTTCTATACCCAGAATGAGCTCAGCTGAGGCCTGGCAGTAACTCTCCCCAAACTTCTCCTGAAGACTTCCTCGACACATCCTTGCATGCCTGTAGTGAGTTCCCTACTGACAGTGAAAGACACAATTTACAGACCTCAGCAGGTTTAGAAAGGAAGGAACTTCCTGGAAAAGTGCTTTTCCTCTCTCCTACTTTCAAGTTATGCAACTCAAAGATATAGTTTGGTATCTGCAAGAGGGGAAAGAACATTATTTTAATTGTTACATATATGCCAGAAGTTGAATGATTATTGACTATTTTGTTCATTTACCTTTGCATCTCAATATAATACTAGGTTCCAAATAAATATGTATTTTATAAATGAATGAAAGTCAGTAAAGCAAGTTTCACTGACCAACACATCTAATCTTACATCATTCTAACATAAATGGAAGTTTACTGCATGTACCCCAATTGCTCTTTATTACTTAGTAGCATAAAGTATCCATCACCTGAAACAAATACATCGCCTGATATGTCCCTGACAGAATCAGTTATCGATCGAATGGCATTGGTTCAGAGAAGACAGTTACCCTGGACCCCATTCCAGCATGATTTGATTCTACTATTAAAATTAGTTTACTCACACCTAAATCAAAGAACCTTTTTTCCTACCCTTTCCACGGTGAATGAAGACCTCACCTTGTAACATTTCACTATCACTTAATTAACCACTCCTTAGATACTACCCAAAATAAGTTATTTCCATGTTTTTTTTTTACTAAAACAACAGGCAATATATGACTTTTGAAATTAACAAATAAAAATCACAATATTTTTAACTAGAAATAAAATGCCACAAAATATGTAGTAAATATTTTCTTAAAACATAATCTAGCCAAAAAAATGAAATGGGGAGTTCTGAGGAAATTAAACAATTTAGTAAGTCTAATGTTAGTCCTGTTCTCCCTCTATTCAAATAAGTTTCTTTTTTTCCTTGAAACTTTAAAAGAAAGTGAGCACATTAAATGATGAAAAAAAAAATGTGTTCAATCTCATGTGATGCAAGCATAGATGTCTAAGAAAAGTGATGAAGTCTGGCTTTTTACCTAAAAATTCAGAGTTGGAGAACCTTCCATCAAAGTTCACAGACCAGCAGTCTCAGGCGGAACCTGGCCCAGTGCCACAGGCAAACATGTATCTCTGAGATACCAACATTTAGAAATCATAAATTTCCTGTGAAAAGTTTAGATTTCTAGTTTCTCAAAATAACTGAGTTATGGGCTCCTCTGACCTGAGGTTTCCCCACTCTGGGCAGGGGATTGAAACAGAAGGAAAACAAGGTGTGCCCAGGTGCTTTCATTTGCATTCATTTCCTTTGTGCTGCTGTGAAAGTAACTCATCTGAGTTCAACTTATCATTTTTGCCAATCCTAAGACTTGGGCCAAGAAGAGACTAAAATCTAGATACAAAGAATATAATTTTGCCACTTTAAATTTCTGCTCATTTATCTATTTTACAGGTGGTAAGAACACATAACAAATCTCTAATGCCAAAAGTTGTTCTTAGCATCCATGGTCACACTTGTGTTTGAACAATATTCAAACTGAAACAGGGGTGTTGTTTGTTAGAATTTGGCATGTTAGCAAATTCTAACAGGTTCTAATTTCTTTGAGAGTATTGAAACCTTATGCCAGACTCTCCTCCACCATCATCTCATGCCATCACAGCCCTGCAGGTTGATGAACACTTTAGTAAAAGAGGTGGACTTAGCCCTGGCTGGCATAGCTGAGTTGGTTGGAGCATCTTCCTGTAAACCAAAATGTGGGTTATATTCCCAGTCAGGGCACTATCTAGGTTTCAGGGTCCCAGGTTGGAAAGCACATGAAAGATAACCAATCAATGTTTCTCTCTCACATTGATTTTTTTTTTCTCTCTCCCCCTCTATTCCCCTCTCTCTAAAATCAATAAGCATGTACTCAGGTGAAGAATTTTTTTTTTAATTTTTAAGGAGATGGGCTGAGTCTGTGAAGGGAAGAGTCAAAGTTAGAATAAATTGACTTGTTACTTTCACTTTCACATATAAGTAAATGACAGGTCACAGCATCATTTAACAACCTGCAAAAGGGCCCTGGCCCTGTTGCTCAGTTAGTTAAAGCATCATCCCAATACGTCAAGGTAGCAGCTTCGATCCCTGGTCAGAGCACATACAAGAATCAGCACATGAATGCCTAAATAAGTGGAACAACAAATCAATGTTTCTTACTCTAAAAGTCAATTTAAAAAAAAAAAAGAACATACGGAGGAAACGCAAAGCATCGAGGTCATTTCCTAAAATATTCCAATTACATTGCAGTTTTCACAAAATAGGTTTCAGAGCCCAAGTTACCTCAGTAACTGCCTATATTTATTTCACAGCCTACATTCCATCAACCATCAATTTAGGGAGGAAATTTTTAAATAGTAAGGAATGAAATGTTTTTTACCATAATTGATTTTCCTTATTCTTTAAGAGGTTAAGAAATCACTGATACTTTTCATTTGGGAGGGGGAGCCAATTTTAAGTGAGCATAAATGTTTTTAAATCAAAACCATTTAAATGTAAAACTAAAATTTCTTTAAAATAATTCATGAAGACAGAAACAAAAATTGTAAGTACTCAAAATTTAAAACAAATTCATTTTACAAAGCAAAAAATTGGAATCAAATATTTTTCCATAGCAATAAATATAACTTTCATGGGGGAGTTTGGAAAAGCTTGCAAAGTTCTGATTGATAAGCTCTGCAAGAGAAACACTGCTTTTTGAGGTAGTAAATCGCCTACTGACATATTCTCCACAAAGCTTCAGTGTTAACACCAAGCTGCTGGGATATGAGTACAAAGGCATCAATTATCCCAAAATAGATCGGGGCAGAGTCCAGTTCACTTATTAGTTATTTAAGCTATGTCCACAGGGGACAGGGAGAAGTAGAGATTTGGCAATCAGCTGGTTAATTTGATCACTGTAGACAACTGCTCTGTATAATTTAGGTCGGAAACATACCCTGACCTGGTGTTCCTGATTTGGAACATTAATCAAATTAATCAAATAATCGTCAAGTCTCAATTTTCACTATACCCTGCAAAGAGAGTCCCAGTATCAATGATCAAGTTGTCACTTACAACTATAAACAAAATGCAACATTACATTATCTGGGCATCGGCAACTGTTAGAGGGTGCCCCATTTTCTACACAGCCCTTCTAAAACATCTTCATTCTCCCCAGGCTATTGGCCTACTTACCCTGATCTTACTTACCCCTGCCAGCCAAGATGATCTTGCCTCTTGGCATATGAAGAAAATGGAGGCCATCAGGTAAAAACTCCCTCAGCAACTCCTCTCAACACATGCACAAATTCTCTTTGTAGTCATGCCCTCCTTAACTCCTGTCTCAATAGGAGAGTTTTCTGTTTTCCTTTACAAAACTACCTTCTAGCACCTTCTCTAAGATCTCATCAATACTACTTCTCAGGGAGCTTGTTCCATCTTCTTTATCTTCAACCTTTCCCTTTGTGCTATTTAAGTCAGATCAGCATATAGGCAAATGAATCCTCTCTTCAAGGTGAAAAAGGCACCTTTTATACTGCTGTTAAGAGGTTAAATTAGCAGTACGTTTCTGGAAAGCAATCTGACAATAGCTATCTAAATGCCTTGGAAAAGTTCAGATCTTTGACTCAGTAAACACCTCTTTTAAAATAAGTTCTAGGAATGTATTACAAAATATGGACCAAGCTTAATTTCAAAGCTATTCTGACAGTGTTATTATGGGGTGAGGGAAAGGAAAAGAAAAAATAAACATCAGGCATTAAGAATAACTTTTCTAAAGAGTTTTTAATGTTGGGGTAAATATCAAGTGAGACAGTTAAACAAATAATATTAAGTTTGTCTGTAAGATCTAGCATGTGAGTATAATACCTGTGTACCATAGGATCAAGTGATGTCCCTCTACAAATAACACTTTTCAAATATCCTAAGCTGATAAGTGTCCACATCATTGCTCCATCTTTGAGCAACTAACAGAGTACACACAGTGGGCAACTATAGGATTTTTGTTGAGTGAATGAATGATTATGAGCTCTGCTTCTGCACAGACAGAGGATTGGCATTAGCAGCTCTCTCTGCATAAATCAGCAAGGTGAATTGGGTTGATCTAATTGGCTAGACTCCTTTCCTTCCTCACCACTCCCTGGGTGTTTCTTCATATGGAGTTATTTAATTAGCCAGAGATGAAACTTCTCATTCATTCACTCAACAGAGCTTATAATCACTCACTCAGTCTCTTCTCCACTAAGTTAAAGCACATGCAAAAGATTGAAATAATTAAAAATGACAGTATGTTTGAATTAGAGTGGTAGGATTATGGGTGATTTTTTTGACTTTTTATACTTTTTAAAATACTTTTTAACTACTGTCCCAATTTTCTAGAACGAACATGTACTCTACCTATAATTTGAAAAAAAAAAAAAGGTTTAAAAATAGAACTCTGCATTGACTCTACATGGCCCTGGTGTACTCCTGTGGCTATGTGCCTCTTCTCTTTTCTTGTAAAGAGAAGAGGCACAGAGTTTTTCTTAAAACTGCCTTCTGCATCCCTGGCCTCCTCCTTTTCACCCTCAGAGTTACCTCTTGACCCACCGCTGCACTAAAATTGGCATTGCCATGATCACCAAAGACTTCAGAGTTTTTGAACCCAATGGTTACTTCTCTGTCCTCATCTTACTGGACATTTTGGAAGCAACTGACACCTACACACACCATCTGCTTGAAACACTCTCATCCTTTGGATTCCAGGAAAACACTCTTACCTTATTATACCTTTTTCTTACCTCTCTTGTCCCATCACACAATAAATGATGGTCATCCCAGTTCTTTCTCTATCCCCCTTCTTACTGTATATGATCTGTAGGTCAGTTTGCCACCCACTTACTCCAGCCATTCTGTGTGATAACTTTCTTATTTCTCTAGACTATTCTATGTTCCAACTGTTATAAATAGATAGATTATACACGTACATAATGAGTATGTGACTCACCAAATCATATATATGTAGAACAGACAACTCTATGTCCCCAAACCTTCAATTTCCAGGGCTATAAAACAGAAAGCCTATAGTAAACAGGGTGTCACTTTATTGGTTGAACTACTTCACCTCATGCAATTTTTTTTTTATTCTGTCACTTGGCCAATATTGAATGCCTACTGTTGACAGACACTGTGCAAGTTGCTAGAATTTTAAATGAGCAAGATCAATGTGGTTCTGCCCCAAGGGTGCTTACAGTCTAGTGAGGAAAACAGATATGGAGTCAAAATTAGCTACACGCTAGTAGTGTCACCTGCCAGGAAGAAACTCTGTAAGCTGCTTGAGGCAAGAACATGATGATTCCTAATTTCATTGGACTTTCAATTTTAAAAAAATTTGAATGAGAAATTAAATGTAATAGGTTATTAATATCTAAACAAATTCGATTTCAGAAATAACTCAGGCAAATGACAATAATAAAATGTTACATAGCCCTGGTCAATGTGGCTAAGTTGGTTGAAGCATCTGGTAACAGAAAGGCAACGGGTTCAATCACCTGTCCAGGCACCACCCCCTGGTCTGGGCGTGTGCAGTCAATGCTTCTCTCTCACACCGATGTTTCTGTCTCTCCCTTCCTTTTTCTCTAAAGCAATGAGGAAAAATGTCCTCAGGTTCGGATAAAAAAATTAATAAAAATTAACAAATTAAAAATGTAACATAGAAAGAAGAAAAGTATTTAGAAGAAAACCATGAATATCATTTGCTTTTTGCCAACCATGTAAATTCTTCTAATGGATCACTTTTCTACACTATTACATTAAATTAGCTAGGTTTATTGAAGATTGAATGTTTTTGGTCAGGTACTCTATGACTTGAGAATGATTTAAGTTCCCTTAGCTCTTTCATTAGTTGAATTAAACATCAGAGGTATATTTTCCCCACTGACCACTGACCCTAAGCTAATCTGGACACACACACCTATCCACTTACCTGCCTGGGACCCTCTGCACAGACTGTTAATTCTTGGTCTCCTGGTGTTTCAGTGCCCCCTCTCCCCCCTGGCCTGTGGCTCTGACTTGCTCCCAGACCACTATGGGGAAATTCCCAGCATGGTCACAGCCTCCTCAGAACCCAACCACCAGATTCAACTATAACTAAAATATTTTAAGGCAGAGGGAAAGACCTCTGAAGGGCTGATGGTTTATGAACAACCAGGGGCTCCTGCCCAGGCTGATAAGCTCGGTGTGTTAGAACATAGACTAGTAAGACTAACATCACAGATTTTTCCTACCAAATCTGTGGTGGAAGAAATATTCTTTTACTTTGAGAACTTTTAGTTGTTAAACCATGTGAATCTATTACCTATTTCAAATATAGATCCATTTGAAAAATAAAAGATACAAATTTATAGAAACAGAGACCAAAGGAATGGTTCACAGAGGGAGAAAGAGATGAGTAAAGAAGGTAAATGGGAATGTAGTCAATAATATTGTGACAAATTTGCAAGGAGATGAGTGATTACCAGAATTTGTAAGGTATAAAAATGTTAAATCACTATGTTGTGCACCTGAGACTACCATAACTAATATAATATTGTGTAACAACTATATACTTAAATTAAAAATTTTTAAATAGTCACAATAATATGGCTTTTTAGTTGCATTTTAAGCAACTAAAAAAGAAGAAATAGCCTTTCCTGACACACTAATCTAAAAAAAAATAAAACAAACTAATTTAGAAAAAAATTTTAATAAAAACTCGAAGTTAACCTTCTCACTTCAGGGCCAGTATTAGAACTTGGACCCCAGGTGGTTAGAAGTTTCTAACGTAAGTCTGACTATCTCCCACCCTTTCTCTCTGTCCCCCTCCTAATCTTCACCCCACTCCCCCAGGTTCCTTTTAACCCATGTCTCCTTTTAACCTGTGTGTCTACTGCTCTCCATAACACCGATAAGTTCCTATGGCCTTGCATGGTTGTTTTGCGTTTAAATTGCATGTACATTTCTTAATAGAGAATTAATGCTTATTAATCTTTTTAAACTGTTTTACAGATCCAGACAAAAATGTAGCTTTAATTCTGGTCAAATGTCTTGCAAATATATCTCATTAGTGACAAAGCTAACAATACAAGAATTTAAGGACAGGGCAGCACAAATTATGAGGTCACTAATTATGGAACATGAAAGATACCAATTGTTCACTCGCTTCACATTTACTAGCCTCTCTCGTGGGCATGGCCATGAAATTGGGTCAACTCTGTTTCATCTCCCTAAATTTTATTTATTTTTTTATTTCCCTAGATTATATTTAAATTCCCCTTTCACAGCATTGATTCATTAATTCACTATTGATTCCTTAATTCAACACTGAAATCAATTAAATTCATTAATTTAATAACATTGATTCATTAATTCCACAAGTAAAGGTCCTTTTTTGTGGCAAGCACAGAGCTGACACTAAGGATACAAAGTCAAACAAGACATGGTCTGTGTCAGGGTCAGGTTTTGGGAGCGACTGGTGGGCTGGTCACGTTCCTGGGCATCTATCTGACTGAGGAGATGTACGTGGAGAATGTGTTTTTCTCTAAAGAGTGGTAGTACCTACAGAGCTCTGGATAGAAGAAGTGAGGAGAAAACAAGCAGGGACAATGAAAAGTCAGCAACTAACCCTCACACAGCCTAAGGCACTGGTTTGCATCTACCCTGATGAGGAAGGTTATGGAGTGAGAATCTGAAAAGCATTTTCTCATCAGAGTCACTCACTGGGGCACGAGAGGCACAAGCCAGGGCAGCTGTGGAGCCCAGGGGACAAAGCACTTACAGAGCTGGAGAGAGCACCATTCTTCCCCCTACTCTGCCACAAACTTTGTGCTTCTTTGGGACCCTATAATTTCAGGAACCCTGTGCCGCACAGCAGTGTCGTCACAGAGACCTGAGGCTGGGCCAAGGGCAAGGTGGCATGAGAGGTTACCAGACTGGGCAAACATGTATGAACTTGTTCCCTCTCTGGAACCTGGGAGAAATGTTGAGGGCAGCTGTGTCCTACAATCATGTAAGGGGACAAACAGGGTTTTCATAACTTGGCCCATAGTCTTAAGACCTTGTTTATTACATTCAAGGGCTGATAGAGTTTGGTCCATTTGGATTATGTTTGAACTGTGCTGAAAGCTATCTCCATGTTTCACCTTTTGGCCCTACTTTTTCCCCAGAATTACTGGATTTTTTTTTAAAAATCCAGAATATGACCTACTAAACTATCATCTCCTTGAGGACAAGGATTCTATAGCATATATCTCTGGATTCTTTATTCCCACCATAACTCTTGTGTTCAACAAATGTTGAAATATCTTAAAAGATCACGTAACATCAACTCCATAGGAAAAATGCAGCATATTCACAGTTAAAAGTTAACAAATAGCCATTCTTCAGGGTCAAAAAGATAATCTGTTTCTTATTTTGGTTCCATCTCTACTAATTATCCTTTGTTAGTAAAATTATGAAAATAAGTCCAGGTGAAAGGATTTTTAAAGCTGATGGAAATATTTACACACACAAAGGAAACACCATAAAATAGTAAGGATCAGAATGAGAAAATCTCTCCTTCAGGAATGAAAGCAATAAAGGACCTCTGTCCTGAATGCAAAAGCTCGCCCATCAGCGCTGCTCCAATCACTGTCATAGGCCTGCCTTTACCGTCGCCTTTGTCTGGGGCCCGAGGACCACAGCACGTTAAGAGTTAAAGGGAAAATTTTAGGTCATGTTTATCCAGTCATCTCATTTTACATTGTCCAAGGGCCTTTAGGGCTTTAAACTCCAGGGCTCTGAAAATTTGATACTGTAAATTAAAAGATCATTTTCTATAAAGGTTTTACAGTATTTGCATGAAAAAAAACACTGTCTTAATCAACTTGGGAGGCTATAACAGAATACCATAAACTGATGTCTTGTAAAAAACAGAATTTATTTCCCACAGTTTGGGAAATAAAGTCCAAGATCAGGGTGCCAAGTTCATGGTCAGGTTCTGGTGTGGACCCTCTTTCAGGTGGCATACTGCAGACTTCTTGTTGTACCCTCCCATGGCAGAAAGAGGAGTGAGCTCCCTGGGGTCCCTTATATAAGGCAGTAATCCCATTCATAAGAGTTCAGCCCTCATGATATAATTAACCCCCCAAAGGCCTCACCTTCTAATACCATCAACATTGAAGGTTAGGATTTCAACATATAAATCTGGCGGGGAGCCCTGCCTGGTGTGGCTCAGTGGATAGAGCACTAGCCTGTGGAAAGGTTGCCAGTTCGATTCCTAGTCAGGACTTGCATGTGCCTGGGTTGCGGGCTAGGTCCCCAGTTGTGGGCGTGTGACAGGCAATCAATTGATGCTTCTGATGTTTCTCTCATACAGCAATGTTTCTCTCCCTCTTTTTCTCCCTTGCCCCTCTCTCAAAATAAATAAATATTTTTAAATAAATAAATAAATAAAGTTTGAAGGGAGGTTGGGGACACACACATTCACTCCATTGAAGGAACTATTTCAATAAGAAGGTTCTTAAAAAGCTGCTGAGATTCATATCTGAACAAAATCTTTCAGGTCTCAAAATAAAGTTACTATCATAGTACCTTGTAGTAGTAGAATTGCAGGATCAAAAAAAGTATGAACAGTTCAATCTTAATAGATATTGTCAAGAGTTCTCCAAAAGGGTTGTAAAAATTTACCCAGCGGAAGGCAAACTCTTATTTTATCTGAACTGTCCTACATATGACATGAAGTTAATAGGTAGTGGGCTAAATCAAAAGTGAAAACAGTGACAAACATAAACAGCTCTCCTCTTTGTACATCCCCCATGCTCACCCCGACACCCCTGTACCCAACAAAAGTGAACTGTGCCCCAAATAGCTCTCTAGATCTTAAAAAAAAATAGAAAGACAGAGGAGAATGCTGAAATTCAAACTAAAAGCAATTGTTGGGGAATGAGAGCTTGGGAATAAATCAAAAAACATTAAAATTTTACTATCTATTCTATAAAAATACACCTATATACCAAAATACATGAACAATGAAAGGTCATCGAAGCATAGTTTGTCATATCCCTGAAAAATTACCTTCAAGTTTTTTACTCAGAGATTGATTAAATGCGTACTTGGTAGAGCTCTGCAGCCATCAGAAGGACAGTAGAAGATGTCTCTGATAAATTAAGAAAAGCAAGTGACAGGACAACCTGAAGGTATGACCCATTTGCTTGTGCATATGACTGTGCAAGTGTGTTTGTGTGAGCATGTGCATGGTTACAAAGAAGAAGGCATAGAGAGACAGATACCACATTACTATCAGCAGTGACCTCTTGAAGAGGGTGGCAGCAATGGAGTGAGAGAAAGGCACTAAGGAGCTCCTATATCTTGACTCTATGTACCTGGGTAAACTCAGTATAGAATTTACATATGTAAATATTTTATGATGAGTATATACTGCTTCGTTATTTTTTCACAAAGTGCCATTAGGTAAATTCCTAAGACGCTTCCTGTTCATGAGGAAAGAAGTTGTGGGTGCCGAGGAGGCTCTTACTTTCCCAGGAACATGAGCCAGAGGTTTCTGTGAGCACCATCAGGTCTGCACCACAGGGCTCGGTGATTAAAATGTGCTTCTGAGCTGCCATTGACCATATAATCTAGCTCTCAATGGGATTCAAATGTATCACAGCTTGACTCAATTCCATTTTATAGGATATAATTTCACCCAAGCCAGGAACCCAGGCCCCCTAAATGACAGATCTTTATTGGGCATCTGCCTCTGGGAGCCTGTGCCTTGAGGCAGACAGAATTTGTGCACCGGAATTAGTGAGAGATGAGGAGTATTCTTTTAAAGCATATATTGATTGCAAATGGCAAAATACCCTCCTCTAGAAAACTATCTAAACCATAGCATTGTATGCAGTGGAAATTATCTTTCTATAAAATGTTCATTCAGAAAACTCAGGCTGAGAGTCCCACCAAGGCTCACCAAAGTCTGTTCCCCCAGGTCTCCTGGAATGTGTGATAGCTGCTCACAGTGGCTCCCAATGCAGAGCGGGCCGTGGCCGACTGCAGCTAAGGAACCCGACACACCACAACAAGCAGCTGGTACAGTGTGTTTCAAGGCAGACAACACAGATTCACTCGCTTTACTCTCAGCTCACAGGTGCATTTGTACGACTCATACTTTTTAGTCCCCAAAGGAGCGTCTTTCAACAAGCAAAAAAGAAAAAAAGAAAAGAAAGAAATCCAAAAATGCTCTTCATGGAGATATCTTTTTATCTGATTTTACCCCCAAAACAAACCACTCCTGAATTTAAATTGTAGAAAGCCTGACCTGAACTGACTGAAGCTACCTACTTGTAGTCTTTATTTCCTGTAGTATAAGTATTCAGTATGTTTTAAAATATTAATAGATCCATATTACAAAATATTAGTCATTTTGACTCTCTGAAAAAGTATATTTATCCAGAATATTCTCTGTACTATCTTTCTAAAATACAAAGTATATATATGCATTTAAAGCATATCTTGTCTTAGGGGTTTCAAATAAGGAATCAGGACCTACATATGTTTTGATCAATGCAGGTTTGAAAGAAATGAGATTCAAGTTCTCCCAATAATCAAGAACAATGTAATTCAATATAATGAGTTACTAAAAACGAAGAGAGGCAAGTGGAATTGGGTCCATGTCAGACCCATTAGTAGTGGGAAATAACTCTTTAGTGCTTTTGTTTTGAGAGCTATTGCCCCACATTTGCTAAATGATATAACCCATTGAGAACATTCTATTCATGGGATAGAAAATAAATGTGACCTCCTCCAAGGAAACCTTTTCCAATCCTTCTAAATTAACGTGATCTCATATTTTTCCTTGGGAAAACTTTTATGAGAAGTTAGTAATAAAGGCCACTTTAGTTGATTCTGTAGGTGCACAATCTAGTCAACCTGTGAAAACTACCCTGAATGGGGGACAGATCTGCTTTGTAGATTTAACTCTATGAGTCCATCGATTTCAGCCCAGGAAGTGCCTATAGAGAACATTAGCTTCACCTACTCTTTGAAATAATTTATAAAGTCATGTTATTTTTATGAAACTTCTAGAAGAAAACATAAGAGAAAATCTTTATGACTTTGACTGAAGTTTTCTTTTTGCATGGTCCATAAATTTAAAAAATGACAAATTTAGACTTCATCAAAATTAAACATTTTTGTTTTTTGAAAGTCACCACTAAGAAAATGAAAACACAAGCTATGGAGGAGAAAAATATTGATAAGTCTAGTATCTATATTAAATCATATGTATAAATACACACACACACAAATGTTTTCTATTCAGAATATAGTAATAGCCCAGTAAAAAGTGAACAAACAATTTGATTAAGCAGTTTGGCATAGCACATGTATTCCTATGTGGCACCACTATACACCCACTAGAATAGCTATAATAAAAAGGACTGACAACCCCAAGTGCAGATGAGAACATGGAGAAACCAGAACCCTCATACCATGCTGGTAGAAATGTATAATGAAACAATCACTTTATGGGTAACAGTATGGCGATGGGGAGTGGGGGAGCGGGGCATAAATGGTAATAGAAAAAATACAATAAAAAATAAAATAAGGAATTTTAAAGAGAAAATAATATGGCAAGTTTTTTTTAAAAAGTTAAACATATACTTATAAGACCCACTAATTCCACTTCTAAGTATTTACCCAAGAGAAGTAAAAATGTATGTCCACACAAAAACTTGTACAAAAATGCTCATAGCATCATTATTCATAATAGTTGAAAACTGAAAATAGGCCCAAACTGGAAACAATCCAAAAGAATAAACAACATGTAACGGAATGCTATTTGGCAACAATTGACACATCCAACAGCGTGGTTAAACCTCAAAAACATTTTGCTAAATAAGAGAAACTAGATGCAGAAGACCAGATATTGTGATTCCATTTTCATGAAAGTCCTAGCTAAGACAAAACTTTAGAGACAGAAATCATAACAGTGGCTGCTCAGGGCTGGAGTGAGTTTGGGAATTAACCTCAAAAAGGGACAAAAAGAACTTTGGGGAGCAATGCAAATGCTCTGAACTGGGTTGTGGCAATAGTTTGCACACATGTATAAATTTACTAGGAATCACCAAACAGGGCCCCTTGCTTTGTTCATATTTATCTTTTGGGTGGTCTATAATCAAAAAGTGTTTTGGAAGTCTGGGTTAAAGTCACCTGAGGCAATAAAAAATTAAACCGATTGCACTGAGTTAGTACATAAGGGTATCCTAAGCTCATTTGTTCACCATAGAAAAACTAGCAATAACCTAATGTTCTTCAATAGGGTAAAGGTTAAACAAGGTAAAACTCACCCATATTATAAAAGATTATGCAGATACTGCTGTAAATAATGAATAGATTCCCACAATATGCTAAGTAAAAAAAAAAGTGAAGTCACAGAACAATAATGACTAGTACAATTTAAATTACACACACATACACACACACACACACACACACACACACACACACTGAACTACATACGGCTTACTTCTCCTCTGGGGAAGATTGAGACAATAAGGGAAGAAGGGAACTTTTATTTTTTAGTATGTTCTATATTTGAATTTTTTTCACAAAAAGCATGCACCACGTTTGTACTTTAAAAACACCATGTAAACTCTTACCGGCCCTTGAATAAATATCACATCTCAGCAACCCCTGCTCTTTAGGAAGCCAGGTGTTTCATAAAAGAAGACTAAATTAATTTTAAAAAATATATAATAGAATTCTCTATCAGCCAGGAGTTTGTGGTTCTGGTAGCTTAACAGTAATAAGAATAATGTTCTTTATGCATGTAGTTTTCTACTGGGACAGCCCTATGATGTAATGTTGCCACCCTTCTTTTGAAGGAGACTCTGAAGCTCAAGAGGTCAAGTCACCTGCCCAAGGCCACCCAGGTAGACAGAGTGGGAGTGAGGCCTAGAACTTTAAATGTATTATTTTTATTCAGGTACCTGCCTCATCAAGAACGATGATAAACATAATGGTGACCCTGAGGCACTACAGGATCCTAAAGGCCTTATGACTCATCAAAGAAAGATTTAATTATATTTAAAGCATTTTGGGTCTTACCCATACTTTACTGTGCTGTAATCCCTGGAAAAGTGTTCAGCCACGTATAGCACATACTGTCACCCTAATTAAGCATATTTGATTAACCAGAATGCCTCTGGCCAGGTTGAAACAAAGAAATTACTCTAAATTGATCCCCGTCATGTTTTGAAAGTATTCGCTTTCCTCTGAAAGAGAAGATTCCTCTCTGCACTGACTCCCCTCAACCTTCACCTGAGAAGGCCCTCAGTCCTCTTTTATCCTAACACTAGCTCAGCTCTGCAGTCCAGAGGGCAAAACGGTCAGGAGGAGTGAGTGGGGAGGCCACCAGCAGAGGCCTTGGGGTGCTACAGCCTCGAGGCTCCCCTCCTAAGTCCCTCCCATGGCTGGGATGCTGGTGACAATCTCCCGGTCACCATGCCGTCACCTGGGCTGAACATTCCCACAGCCTGTGAATGGGAACGCTCAGAGCGAAAGGAAGGGGTGAGTAAACGAAAGCAGGCCTGGGCTCAGGCTAAAGGATTGATTGTAGCCACATACTTTGACGAAGAGCAAATGTGGGCCTTTAACCTTGGAAGTAAACTTCTTCATGACAACATAGACAACCCCAGCTAGAAGAATGGAATTTGGGGCTGATCTGCTCAACTAGCATAGGTTAAAACAGACCTGAGTTTTAAATGCAAAGACAAGAGATAAAATTCTTAAAACTGGAAATCAGACTTCCGGCAAGATGGAGGAATAGGTGGATGCACCGTACCTCCGCGCACAACCAAGATTAGAAAACCAATAATTTACAACAATAATTTACTATCAGAATAACACCCAGATCCGGCAGAGGATTTATCTGAATGGAAGTCGGGCAGCCAAGAAGTTGAAGTAGACGCGTTCATCCGGACTGGTAGGAAAAGACGAGCCTGGCAGGAGTGGGGCTGGCTCGGGTCGGCGGCGCGCGGAGGTCGGGGGAAGGTTTGGCGCGAAATCGGCGCAAAAGCCATCCGGCGCGCAAGAAGGCAGCAGTGATCCCTGAGTACGCAAGCTGCGGCTGGCAGACCCAGAGGGGTAGCGATTGTGGACCAGGGCAGAGCTCGCGGCCCAGAAGCCCAGACAAGGGTCTGAGTCCAGGGGAACGGAACTACCGCCATTGTTTTCTCCCGTCCCCGCTCCCGCTCCGCCCCCACATATAACGTCACAATCTAGCGACTGGGGTGCCCAGCCCCGGAGAGCACCTAAGGCTCCGCCCCCCACCATAACTAGAGCAACCAAACCGGGAAAAAAAAAGGAGAGACAAGGGGGAAAAAAAACCATGTTTTCAACAGAGCAGATCAGTCCCCCAGGACTCATCCTTTTGAGCGACCAAGAATTAGCCAGTCTATCAGATGCGCAGTTCAAAACACTGGTGATCAGAAAGCTCACGGAACTGGTTGATTTTGGTCGAAATTTAGATGAAAGAATGCAGATTACCATAAAACAGATGCAGGAAGACACGCGGAGGAGAGCCAATAGTGAAAGGAAGGAATATGAGTCTCAAAACAATACAGTGGACCAGAAGGAAGATAGGATCAACCAAGCAGGAAAGCATGATGAAATAAGAATTCAAAAAATTGAGGAAAAGATTAAGAGCATCCAAGACACCTTTAAACGTTCCAATATCCGAATTATAGGGGTACCAGAATCAGAAGGGGAAAAGCAACAGATTGAGCACGTCTTTGAACAAATAATAAAGGAGAACTTCCCCAGTCTGGCAAAGGGAACAGTCTTCCAAGAAATCCAAGAAGCTCAGAGAGCCCCAAAGAAGTTGGACCCAAGAAGAAACACACCAAGGCACATCATAATTACATTAGCCAAGGTAAAAACGAAGGAGAGAATCCTAGAAGCAGCAAGAGGTAAGGGGACAGTCACCTACAAAGGAGTTCCCATCAGACTGTCAGCTGATTTCTCCAAAGAAACCTTACAGGCAAGAAGGGGCTGGAAAGAAATATTCCAAGTCATGAAAGACAAGGACCTACATCCCAGATTGCTCTATCCAGCAAAGGTCTCATTTAGAATGGAAGGGCAGATAAAGTGCTTCTCAGATAAGGTCAAGTTAAAGGAGTTCATCATCACCAAGCCCTTATTTTATGAAATGCTAAAGGGACTTATCTAAGAAAAGAAGATAAAGAAAAGACATGTATAGTAAAAGGACAGCAAACTCACAAATATTAACAACCACACCTAAAGCAAAACCAAAAGAAACTAAGTAAACAATTAGAACAGGAACAGAACCACAGAAATGGAGGGCACATGGAGGGTTAGCAGCAGGGGGTTGGGAGGAGGAGAGAGGGGGAAAAGGTATAGAGAATAAGTAGCATAGAATGTAGGTTGAAAATAGATAGGGGGAGGGCAAGAATAGTACGGGAAATGTACAAACTAAAGAACTCATAAGTATGACACATGGACATGAACTAAAGGGGGAAATGTGGGTGGGAGGGGGGTACAGGGTGGAGGGGAGAGAAGGGGGGAAATGGGACAAATGTAATAGCATAATCAATAAAATATATTTAAAAAAAAAAAACAACTGGAAATCAGGTAGCTTGTGCTAGAAATGAAGAAGCAGGTTTATGCATAGGGAGAGCTCATTGTAGAACCAGACAAACAGGAGTTCAAAACCTACCTTGAACTCTAGCTGGATGACTTGGGATAAACTTCTTAATCTCTATGCCTCGACTTCCTTATCTACAAAATCAAAGTAAGGATAATAGTTACCTTGATAGTGTGACTAAAAACTAATCTACATAAGATATCTAGTACCATTCTGCAACATAGTAAATGCTTATTAAAAGGTTAAAAGGGGTCAACTGTAACTGAACAACAAAAAAATTTTTTAAAAGGTAGATATTATTACCATGAAACTCTCATTGTGGTTCTGCCACAGAAATGAGAAAATTAAAGACATGATTCCTCAAAATCCTTCTAGGTCTAAAACTTTATGATTCTGTTATTTAAATTAGCAAGTTGGCAATTTATCCTGATTACTATGACAAGCCCATGTGATTTCATTGGTTTGGAATGCATTTCAGGGACTTATTCCAGGCCTATTTCCAGTCTCCAAGACCCGCTGTTTCTGCTGCCCCAGGAACATTAGAGCAGACTCCAGATTGCCAGGTTAGTAAATCATGACCCAGGTGCTAAGCCAGGTGTCCACTGGAGAAGTCATTAACCACAACAATGAAATGAAAGAAGCACAGTTCCTACCCCTACATTATTTCTTCTTAAAGGCTTTTTTAAAACCCTCTATGGATAAAAGTAACACATGCTCTTTGTGGGTTGGGAAGTGCAAAAAAACAAAGAAAACTATCAACTATAATCTCACACGCATCTGTGAATACTTCAGTTAACTTCAAATCTTTTATCTGTATGTATTCCTCTTTATGTGGGTGAACACATTATTGCACGTTAAACTGTTTGTTTCACTTAATATTTTAACAACCACCCATCCCGTGGGCCAGTGGCTCTCTGCAGAGCTTGAAGCTTATAGCTATAGTTCCCTGCCCACTTTTGCTCAGCCCATCTGCTGCAAGCCCTGAGGGGAAAAGAGTTCCAGAGAAATCAGTAGTAACCTTCCCCTTAACCTCTGTAAAGCCTCTGATCTTCAGAGAGTCCAATGTTATTCCTAGGACACTGTTCTCCAATGCCTCTTCCCTGGGGAATACGATGTAGAAGGAAGGAAGGCTTAATTCCTCACTGTCCCCTGAGGTTTTGTATCTGACTAATAGGCAATGGATAGAAGAGTTTGAAGGGTGTAAAGTGGGGATGTATAAAGTCAAATTCATGGAGAAATTGAGGAGAAAAGCAAAGATTCTCCCAATACCTAAAGTTCATGTGGTGGCCCACCTGACATGGAACAGGGCCAGGTGACAGGCCATGCATTCCTCTGTACACCTCATAGAGATGCACCCACATAGGGACTTCAAAGGTCCCTATGGTCACCTCAGGCTAGATGACACAGGACAATGCAGTCATGAGTTTCCTGTGGACTGTGAGAGAGGAGGGGGGTAAAGGAGGGAGGGAGGGAGGGAGGGAGGAATTCTCTTTAAGAATATAACTTAAAATAAAAGAATATAACTTTACACTAGACACAACTCTTATTTCCAGCCTTTAGACCTTTCAAATTATTGTTGATGGCCTTTGGTTTTATCTCTCTCCGAGGCCCAGTGACAATACTCCTAGGGGGTGGGGCGCATCTTGGAGGAACATGACACTGCGGTAGCCGTGATGGGAACAGGGGTTTCTGTATGAGTCTCCCCAGTTAGTCAGGGCCCCAGGTAATGAATTCTAGAAAGCTGGAGAAGACACTGAAAAACCCAAAGTACAAACAAAAACAGGTGTGTGACAGAATAAAGGTATCTCTTAGCTCTTAGGAAGGTTTGTTGCTGCCAATGTTTCCCCTTCCAACTACTAAAATGTTGTCTCTCTTTTAAGGCTTTTCTATTAAGGTTCTTCTGAGCCCCTTCAAGTCACCTTCTAAGAAATCTTTTATTCCTCTGAATCACTAGTGTTCTTACTATTGGTTCTATTTCAAAATATCACTGCCCTGTGGTCGGTATGTCACAGACTTCAACATAGATTATTTTCTCTCTAAAATTAAGAACCTTTTCTTGATTCTGAAAACCCCCCACAGCCCCCAGAGCAGTGCCTAATAATGTGGTGCTCGGCGCCAGCTCAGAGCCCCTTACGGGGACGACTGAGCCTCTTCTAACCTCCAGTGACTGTATCTGTTCTCATTGCATGTATTTCCTCACCACCTACCTGCTAATCTCTAATCTTAATACTTCTCTCCACCCAACAGAGAAACATTTCCCCCTGCAATGCTGAACTCAAGTGACAGAGACCCCAAGTGCTATTTGTTTTGTTTTTCATAACACTCTCGTTTACCAGGTACAAAACCCTCTCAGGGGATGTTGTCCAGGTGGGTGCAAATGCTTGTTCCTGGAAACACTACATCTTTACAGTGGTGATACCCACTGCTGAGTCTAGTCTGTCATGCAAAACTCCTTACTTTGGGTAATTTTTCTCTCAGAAATGTGACTTTATCAGCAGTCCATCAGTTACAGCCATCAAAATCAGCATCTCAACTGCCAAGGGCATTCAAATTGTTTCCCATGGTGCTCTGGGCCACCAGGCCAATCCAATGGCAAGATGTCATTTTTGTCACCCTGAGCTTTCTGTGGAAGTTAGGAGGGGTTTTCCTTGGAGACAGAGGGAGGACTCTTGGTAGAGGGGGGAGTAACCTCAGGCCAATGAATTAGAATCTTAGGGCTGACATATTGCAAACCTTTTGACCAAGAAATGGAGAAATTCCTGAGAAATTAGGGTAGATACGTTTTCAGTGGGGACTCCTAGAGTTACATGGGACAAGGCAACTCTTGACAGAACATTTTTTAAATAAAAAAGTTTGCTTCTAACAACTAGAACAGGAACAGAACCACAGAAATGTATATCACATGGAGGGTTAGCAACAGGGGAGTGGGAGAGAGGGAGAAAAGATACGGAGAATAAGTAACATAGATGGTAGGTAGAAAATAGACAGGGGGAGGGCAAGAATAGTATGGGAAATGTAAAAGCTAAAGCACTTATGACACATGGACATGAAGTAAAGGGGGGAATGTGGGTGGGAGGGGTTGGGCAGGGTGGAGGGGAATGAAGAGGGGGTAATGGGACAACTGTAATAGCATAATCAATAAAATATATTTTTAAAAGTTTTGCTTCTTTTAAAACTTGGTTTACTACTAGAGAGGATTGTTAAAAAGGCATAAATGAAATTTTATTAGCACTTTGTTGCTTTTTAATGTCTGTCTTTGGGAGACAGTGTCAACTCAACTCATGTGCATCTGTAGTCCACCACCCCTCTCAGGTTGCCTTGAATAGCTTGGTCTCCCCCGCAGGATGGATTGTGAGCCCTAGCAATAACCAGTTTCCCATACAATAATGCTGAACAACTCTTTTCTGGTAGCCTTATAATAATAATATTAAAGAAAGAATCTGTATTGTTCTGTTTGGCTCCTTTGAGATCGCTAATATCTCATTACGTCAGGGGAGTCTTTGTTTCCTCAAGGTAAAGAAAGAAAAAAAACAGAAACCCACATATTACTGGCCTTTTTATTTAGCTGTCACAATACCAGCAGTGGGAGAGTCACTATGTGGGGGAACAATAGTAACATGGATCACTTCACATTAAAATGCGGTATCTAATTATTGTTTTGGGGGTAGTTAATGAGTGGTACTTGTAGGTGATTAAATACATTTGGGTTTGGAAGACGAATGGTGTGAGAGGCAAGCCACTCTGCTTAGTAGTAGTATGGACAGAGAGAGTTTGAATACTGCATCTGCCTCAAGAGTCCCATCCTTCCCCACCCACAGGGCCTTCTCGTGGGGTTTCACAATGGGCTGAAGATGTCTGGGAAGCCACCCAGCCAGTAGAGCCCATTAACAAAGGACATCCTGAGTCTGCTGTGTATCATCACAGATTCACCTTAGCAGCCAGTGAGAACAAAAAAGGACTTGAGTGTATTTACAGCTGGTGAGGCTGAATAGAAGGGCCCTGAAAATGTCAATGTTCAGGAGTCCCTACCCTAGATCATGTATTATACCAGATACTGAGGATACAAAGTAAATAATAACCCTCCCAAGGCCACAGGAGACTCCACCTTGCATCAAAGGTAGACCCATATGTACTGCTCTGGATTGAATATTCATGTCCTGCCCCAAAATCATATGTTGGATCCACATCCCCAAGCTGATGATAGAAGAGGGGGCATTTGGGAGGTCATTAGGTCATAAGGGAAGAACCGTCTTCATGAATGGAATTAGCGAGTGCCCTTGTACAAGAGAGCCCAGAGAGCTCCCTTCTTCCCTTCTGCATTGTGAGAATGCCATGCTTACCATGCTGGCATCCTAATCTCAGACTTCCAGCCCCCAGAACTGTAAAAAATACGTGTTTGTTGTTTATAAGCTACCCAGCCTATGGTATTTTGTTACAGAAGCATGAATGGACCAAGGTACACACTTAAACAAAAAAGCAAAACAATATGTTAAAACAGAAGTGTGAACAAAGCATTACAGGAGCACAAAGATGAGAATGACTAATTCTGGCCAGTCTGGAGACAATGAAGGGGAGGAAGGAAAGGGCTCTGTAGAGAAAGAGGCAGTTGAGCTGGGCTTTCAAAGAGGAGAAAGAGTTCAGCAGGAGAGGATGGACCATCCTGTAGAGGAAACACAAACAAAATAGCAATGAGACATCAAAGTGTGCAAGCAACAGGGACCAAATTCACAAAGCACTTTCAACCTCACCTGTGCAACAGCAGTGTGCTCACACTTTCTCAAGATGTCCCATCCTTCGTGGTTTAAGTTGCTACAAAAATAATAGATGTTAAATACCTGTCTCTAATCCAGCCACAGCTTGAAAATCTAGTTTGTCCTGCACAAAAACTGTCTGTTTCCCAGTTCTGTGATCTAAGCCTTTCGCTCAGAGTGGACACCAATTTAAAGAGCAACTTTGGGAAACTTGAGCGATAAAGTAAGAAGAAACAGCTGAGAACCAGGGTGTGTTTCCTCACTGGAGTTCTCTATTTAGCAGATTCCCCCAGCCATTATTTCACTCACTTGACCCACATAGTTTTAAGCACTAAGGCTACAAAGATGAATTAGATGTGGCCTCTACCTTCTAGAAGCCCACAAGTAAGTGAACAAAAATAAAATGGCTGGGAAAAAAAGGACATGATTTTGTTTTGTTGATACTGAATGGCGAGTGCTAGTTAATGACAATGTTATCTCTGGTCCGAGGAAAATAAACAAACTTCTCAAGTTTATCCTTCCTATCCTCAGCTCATCATCGGTAATTGCTGTGTGCCCTCCTACTGCACAAGACTAGGTCTCCGCATCTCCTTAGAGGATGTGTCTTAAATTTCAAAAAAGTAAATGTTTTTAATATTTTTGCATTGAAATGTCATTCCTTTAATGATATGGTATTAGGTGGAGTTAGGTTATTTAAATGCCTTTACTCATATGTCAGTTTTGTAGTAGTTCCCATAATTTACCAGTCCCTAAAGTACAAAATGTATGAAAACTTTCAGTCTACATCATGCCAAACAAAACATTTTGCTGCTTATTTTTGAATTGTGCTTACTAATCCTTCTGGAAATATTTAAATTCAGCCATGAAAGTAGATCCTTGGTGAACACAGACTTAACTGACAAGGAATTAGTTATTAACAGGCTAGAAGTGTAATTATGAAAACTGCAAAGTAGGATTTACAATATGATTGGAGTACCCACATAAAGAAAAAAAGCAGATTATAAAACATCATGTTTAAATACGTGTCCAGTGTATATTTTTCATGTCTATTCACACACATGCACACAGAGGAAAAGAACTGGGTGGAGACTGTATATACACAGACATCCCAAGAGGTGTGAAAGGAGCACCGCCGCATGTTCCAGCCGTCTCACCCTCAGCTCATCATCCTTTGCAATCACTACCTGCCGTCCCTGCACACAGTTTACAAACCTAGAATGAAATAGGGTCTTCACCTCTTATTTCATCTTATGTACATTTTCATTATGGCACTCCAATGCTCAAATGTTTTCAGGTATTCCCTTATTGCCTATCAGTGTGGTTATACAAGGCCCTCACCTACCTGACCCCACATTCCTCTCTCCACCCATCGCACCATGCCCTGCCATGCATGTGTGCACTACCTTTCAAGCAGTTCACTTACTGTGTTATGCATCTTTATTGGCTCCATGGCTTTGGGCAGCCTACTTAATATCTTTAAGTTCTGTTTTCTTATACAAGGAAATAGTATTATCTCATCAGAATTCTATTAGAAGTTAAATAAAATATTTCCTGTGGAGCACTTAGCAAAACCCAAAAGCGAAGTGATCTGTAATTTATATTTGTATGTCAATGTGGTGAAAAAATTCAAAAGATACAGAGCAAACTTCTGACAGCAGCCACTACCTTTAAGAGAGGAAACACGGAGTACAGGACTGCTAAGAGACTAAAGGTGGGGATTGCTGGGGTGAAGCATTCTTTGAGTCTTTAATAATACTATAATTGTATTTTACCTACGTAATAAAAAACACAAAAATAGACTGTGAAAGGGGGGATAAACAATTAAGATTTTGTTAGAAGTAATTGCTTTAGAAATTATATAGGCAAAAACATTTGCCAAAGTGTGGCGCCCAGGTGAAAGGAATTGATCGTTTCAACCCTCTTATTTGCCCGTGTGCGTGTATGTGTGCGTGTGGCGGAAAGCCTGCTTTCCTTTAGGTCGTTGTGTTTACACTGCCACTTCACTCTGCCTTATCTGAGATAAATTCCTCTGCTAATGTGTTTTTAAAAATTAGAAAGTTTCCTTACTTAAAAGCCACCAATCAACAAGATCAACTTTGTTAACAAGTGCGCCGAGCAACTTGGCTGGAATGGCAGGCCCAGGAAATGAAAAATTCCCATCACCTGGTATTTCAGAATGTGACAGTAGTCACTTAACAGCGTTCCCTTTATCTTGCCAAAGGAGAGCCTTTTAGGATAGAAGCTGTCTAATTGTTTCAGGACATCCAGGTGAAGCCAGGCTGCACTCACCTGCTTCTCTCCTCATTGTTCCCTTGAACGCTTACCTGCCTGCACCTCTGTAGTTGTACCTGCAGCGGCTTAGAGGGCCAGCCCTGGGGGCTCCTTCTCCTAGTCTGCGTGCTGCATCCTGCTCTGAGACCCTAAAGAGGCTTTGTGGTATCATAACTTTCAGACAGACAAGCTGCTAAAGTAAACAGCAGGGGAGAGGAACGCCAGGCCACACACCTAACAGACACCTACATTTCAACCATTAGCACATGTCAGAAAGGTTTAAGACTGATTAAAATAAATAGTCTTAATGCCGTCATCAGCCTCACTCCCCATCACTGAATGAGTTTCTCCCTCTTTCTTCACTGCCTTAAAAACACCAGTAATCAGATAGCAACAGTCTCCGAAAACCTCAGAAATATAGGGGCAATGGCCAAGTTCCTGCATTAGAATGCTACAGGCAACAAGGAGAAATATGCCACCAACCATAAAACACTCAGCTGGCTCACAGAATATGTAGAGATAAAGATCGATCAGAATATGTGTTTCAGGCGGCAAAAGATAACATGGTCAAAGAGCTACAGGAGTGGGGTTTTGTAGAGGCTATTTTAGACAGTGTTTTTATCTGTCAGCTAAACTCTAAACATCAAAATATGATTTTGTTTGAGTCCAAAACTCAGGAAAAGTAGGGGTATACACAGTGGAAGTACATGGCTGTGTCTCCAATGGAAGAAGAGGTTGGCAATTTTTGAAATAAATCAGGTTTTAACATCTGAGTAAGAGAGTCTTACTGATTAAGGGACTTCTCTACTAATTTGACCTGCTTTTAAATCCATGTTTCGGATTAGATTTTTCAGTGAGAGATTATTTGCTCAACTGTGAACTATCTGAAAAAAGAAAAAGGAACACAGATTAGAATGACTATATTTCGGTTTTTAGGATCTTTTCAGGGAGAAAAGATCCTAAAAACCGATCTTTTCTTTTTGGCATCTAGCGCCTTCTGCCCTCCCCTCCCTCACCTCAAACAGAAGTCTCCATACGGCACTTCTTTACTAAATGTGGGGCTGTCTCTCTCGACATTCACTTTTTTCTGTGAGAAATGCTGAGAACCTGCTGATCTTTTCCTGCAACAATTCTTACACTAAACCTCACTTTTAACTGTAAGATCTAAAATGAAACTGTGAACATAAATATGAGAATACCGGGCTATTTGGTTTCCATTTTGGACTGTTTCTGGCTTGATTTGATTAAAGTCCACTCACAGCATAATTCCAGGGTCTTACTTTCTCATTCTTCCATCACAGTTTAATCCTTAATTTCCTCTACTGCTGGAATGCTTCATGCTGGATGATTGGATTAAACTCACAGCACTTCAGGATGTACCTAAGTCAGCTTGGTGGTCCAAGACTCCTTTAATTGATAAATGGATTTTCTGCATTTATCGATATTAAATGTTGCCTGCTTACTTTCTTTAATGAATACAAGCTATTTTCAAAGAAGACAGACTTTTGCAGAAGAGGGAGGGGGATGTTGAGAGAACACAATTTACATTCATGTTTTTCTTTTAATTTTTTGCTTTAAAACAAACATTGCATTTATTCTTTGTCTCCAGCTTTCATGGACTTTTTGTCTTTTCTCTCTTTTAGATCTGTGTATGTTCACAACACCTGTCTCTCTGGGAAGCACATATCCTATTTCTTCAGCTCACCAGAAGCAGACATATATATTATTTCCCTGAGGGTTAGAGAAAGCTATCAGAACTTGGCAACATATGAAGTAAATACCCACTAATTGCAATACATTCATTTAAATCAGGTCTTTATCCTCCTTAGGCATTGTAGTAGGTGGCTTCCTTTGAAGTCTTGTTGAATTTGTCCAAAATTACCTTGCCCGAGGCAGACGGCTGTTTGGAACATTTGTTCTGAACCGATCCCCAAAGCAGTAAATCTTAGCGTTGGTAATGGCTCACAGGCCACAAAGAGGAAATGTCCTGGGTAGGGCATGGATCCAGGCTTAGATCCTCCATTGTATGCAAAGAAAAGAAAGAGAGAGGGAGAGATAACTGCACAACTCTCAGGGATATAACGCTATTGTACAACTCTGATGATGTTATAAACCACAAACCCTGTACATTACTGAAACACATGAGCAAAAGCCTCCCCTCGAATTTCTGGTCTCTCTTTCCTGCTGCATCCACTCATGTATCCATGTTTTGTTTTCTTGCTTGCTTACTTTAGACACAAGTAGATTATACCCCTCATTATTTTAAATTCATCCTGGAAATTTCATTTTACCTGCATGAGAGAATTATGTTCTGTTGGCATCAAGATATCATACCTGTCATAGACACTCATCATCCCCACAAATACACTAATAATCTGATGCAAACGATCACACTTTGAGATATTCAGACGCATTCAAGGCTTTGCTGAGGCTGCATTTCATACTTCTACCATGTACACAAAATAGCTTTCAAGTCTTATCAGTGTGTTGCAAGACTTGACTTCTATTATATCAGAAACTGCTTTGCAGCTAAGAGGTATTGTGTATGTCAAAGCCAAATACTAATCTTCAGGTCTTAGATCCTATCTTTTTTTTCTAGGCAAAGGAGCTACCTGACTTTGGAGCAAATGATTCCCCAGTTAACTGTCAACAAGATGGCCTTAAGACATGGCCTTCTTGAGTAATGGTAGAACCAAAATCAGGTTGTGGAGCATTTATATTGTACATTACACAATTTAAGAGCCACATGAAAGTACATCGTGGAGCATACTGGGTAATATCAAGTCATTGGAAGATGCTCCACGATATCCCCCATCTTTGGGTGATAGAAGGAGAAAGAGAGTGAATAAGAATTATGAACCTTATCATGATACCAAGCTAAAGGAGTTACGTAGGCTTTATCAAAATGAGGGAGAGTAAATCAAGATAACATGGGAACCAGTAAGCGGGCGATGTTACTAAAAAAAAAAAAGGAAATTCCCAAGCTGTTGGTGAAGGAAGATTGTGAAGGGTGAGGTGACGGTTGTGCAGTAGGCCAGGGGAGTTTTCCATCCAGATTATGGCAGGCAGCAGAGTCTGGGAGAATGAATCCAAGAAGATGAACTTAACTGAATACCTGCTGTGCTTAAACATATTGAGAAAAGAGTTAGACAGCTGGAGAGTGCATGAAGATAAATTGGTAATACATATAAAAAAAGAAACTAGAGTAAAATAAGTAAATTGAAACCAAGAACTATTAACTTCAGAGACAATAGAGTTTGAAAGCTTCTATGAAAAAAAATGGAGGAGTCTTTTCCTACTTCTGTGGTGTGATCTCCATGATATGTTGTTAACTTAGATACTTCCATTTCTAGAAGAATACCCATTTGATTATATTAAAAAGGGAAAGGCAAATATAAAAATATTTTAAAGATTTCCTATAGGGCTAGGGATGTAAGAGATAGACTTTTATGAATATATATTGTTTTATAGTTTTGACTTTGGAACCAATTAATAGTTTACATAATCACTAAACAAAATTGAATTTTAAAATGCAATGTATTAAAAAATCAAAAGTAACATGGAACAAATGAACCTCAGTGTATTGACAGTTGATGGCAGAATCTTACAGAGAAGAACTATTCCGAATGACTTTCATAACACAGTTATTTGTGTGTTCTTAACAAAATATACATTAAGAACAACTGTTCTCACTAATTATAACTGTTTTCAGTAGTATATTAGTAGTAATAGTGTTGGTATTGTAATTCTGAGACTATTGTGTAATTATGTTGATATATTTGAGAACTGGAATTTTCAGGGGAAATGAAAAAAGATAAATATGTAACATCAATGAGGTTAAAAATCCCTCTGAATCTGAACTGAAAATATCATTATAACCTTATGTGTAAACACTCACACATATCTAGATCTATTCACTGAAAAGGCCATTAGTATCTAGACCACACTCAGTAAATACCATTTCCCATTAAAATGAACCAGTGGTCTTTGGAGAAATGTCTGATTCCAGGTCTGAGGTAAGAAATGTACAAGATAATCCTGAAACATCTCATCATACCAAAAAACAAGGAAACTATCACAGATTACTAAGGTTGTATCTAAAGGACTCGGACCAGCTTGAAGAGACTTCCACTGGCTGAAGAAGGGATAATTTGAGCTTCAAGAAGGATAATAATTGCAATGGATAGAAATATCAAATATGGTCTTGGCACAGCTCCATAAATGGAATAATTATAGTAGTTATTCAGAAGCTCGTCTTTTTCTCTCTTAAACTGCTGTGATTTCCACTACCTATACCATTCATTTGATCATGAATAATATACCACCTTATTTTATTTTCAGTATAGTTTGCCTTTTGTATGCCTTTTTAAAATTGATTTTTATCTTAAAAAATGAATTAATATGTACATATATTCTTTAAAAATCAAAACATCCCAAAAGATACATATAAAAGCAATTCTTCCTTACTTACAGTTTCTTAACCTCCCATAATTATCCCTAATCTGTCTCCCCCAAAATAGCTCTTATCATATCTCTTGTAGCATATTAAAAAGAAGTATGCTTATCTAAGTATACTCATATATTAATAAATATCACTTGTTAAATTGTACAGTCTAATGCTATATCTGTTATTCTGGTGTTTTTAATCTTAAAAATATTTATCTTGAGGCTGTTTACATACCAATACATACAGAGCTCCTTAATTCTTTTTAGTGGGTGCAGAGTGTCCCTTTACATGGATGTTCCATAATTTATTTACCTAGTTTCACATTGATAAACAGCTAGACTTATTTTATACTATTTTGTCTATTAGGTATTACTATTTAACTTTACACATGTTTATAACTTATTTGATTGTGAATGCTGCATTAGGGCATGAAGTTTATGGCATGTTTCTTTTTATCACACACTGTAAGCAAGCACCAGAAAACAATGTATGCTTCAATGACAGTGTCTACTTTGCCCTCAGTTTGAAAGGCTCCTTGAAAAATGTCCATCACCAGTTTTGGTGCTACAAATGTCCACAGTTAAAGTTTCGAAGTAAGTCACCGAATAGATGGTAATACCTCATTGCAGTTCTTAGGATAAGCAAAGAGCTTTTTACAAGACTACAGACCATTTAGCACTTCCTGAGTCAGAGCTAACACTTGAAATTACACTCAGAGGTGAAGAAACAGTCACCTGGTGAAGAAGGGCATGAGCTACTTTGTAACCTAAAGATGCGGGTTGATTTTGTCTTTATTGGTCTTGGTTTTTTTGGGGGGTGGGGCATTAGATTTTGTTTGAAGATGGCAGATGACACTGTGACTGAACATCATACATGTACCAACAAACAAAGGGACTATAGTCTCCCATACGTTTTCCTCTTCTACATCATTGGAGAGTGTCACTACAGCAGGTTCGATAGCTTAGTCAAGCCTCGGCAACAACTGAGGCCCCAAAGACAGCATATATATCAAAGATGAATATTCCCTTAAATAATCCCCAGAGGTGGCATTTTAAAGGCTCATTCCCAGGACATTAGGAAGTAAATAATGCAAGAGACAAAATGTTAAGAATGACTCCAGTTTGTCAGATAAAACAGATACTCTTTTTTCCCTATTTTTGAAGTCAAGGGAAGAAACATTAAAGGTCAATTCAGAGATCCTTAAAACCATATTCTGAAACAACAGGAAATACTGGTATCTACTTCTGTGGTCATTGGTATGGGTATTTCTTTGAAATTTAAGTGGGGTCCCTTCAAACTCATGCCTGCTCACACACACATGCACACATACACAAGGACACACACACACAGGTGTGAGAAGCCCAATCACTCCAGGATTAGCTGTTCTTCAGAAAGCTCAGTAATGATCTGAAATCTGAAGCCCTACTTGAACTTTTTCTACTAATTCAGTAATTACTGCTGTGCCTGAAATTGGCCCCTTTCCTGCAATTACTCAACATGCACTTTCAGTCAAAGAGGTTAACACCTGAATTTAGATTCTAATTAGCACCTAAGGTGGAATTTTTTGTTTAAAGCTTATTAAAATGGGGACTTTTCCCAGCATAAGATTTCACTAGTCTACACAGGTAAATACTGGTATCTAAAAAACTAAGATAACTTGTTTATCTTAAAAGCAACAGACATTAGAGTGAAGGCAAGATGAGCATATCGTCATTTAAAATACTAACCTCAGAATAAATCAAATTCAATCAGTATCTGGAGTTCTTGAGCTACACAGACTCTCACTAAAACCAAAGTCCGCTGTTTCTGAATCCGCATTTAAAGAAAATTATTTAAAGGAAATTATTTCTTTCAAAGGAAGATGTAAATAAGTGGAGATTAAAAGCAAGTTAACATTGGCATCATTGGTTTCCAGGGCCATCTCTATTTTCTTCCCTCCATTTTCCTAAGTACTATATTTATTTTTTGTAAATATATAGGTACTAATATTTAAAAGATAGCAATCACAAAACCTCAGAATTATGTGGGGGCAGATCATGTTCAATTCCTTAGGCAACAGGTAGTGTGAATTTAACCTCAGCTACTGGGTGTCTTCAACTTAAACATGGACACTGCCACATCCTTAAGAAGTGATCACCCAGTCATTGCGTGGAAACCTCCAGCAATGGGAAACTCACTGCTTACTAAGGCGGCTCATCTTCTTACCAGGCTCCCTTGAAAACAAGGATTCCACGAATGATAGCTGATAAGCATGCTGGATTTCAGGGCATTCTCCTCATTCAGTTGACTCATAATGAGCTTTCTTTCGATACATATTGCTGTTTAACAATTCCTCTCCTGCCTTGCACTAATGAAACTGACATTTTTAAATCCAAGTTCAAGAACTTCTATTTATCTCTTTCAGATTTTTCTCAACTTGTCTCAGCTCCTTGTTCAACCAATCAAGATGATCTGGTTTGACTGTGCTTTCTTGCAATCTGCTAATATAATGAGCATCCTTTCTATATTTCCATTCGGAGATAAACTTGAAAATGTGTATAGGGCCTCTTAGCATCAAACTGGACTCAGCTAATGCTGCAATACAGAAATGAAACTCTTGGGACTTTTCAACTGTCCTGAGTCACATCATATTCAAAGCCAAATCAAGTAGATGTTGTATCTCTAAAAACAAAGGCGAGTGTCAAGGGGTAGGAAGCAGTAAAACCACTTGCATTAGTTTGTGCGGGATGCCATAACAAAAGCAGGGTTGCTTAAAAAACAGAAATTTGCCCTGGCTGGCATAGCTCAGTGGATTGAGTGCGGGCTGGGAACCAAAGTGTCCCAGGTTCGATTCCCAGCCAGGGTACATTCCTGGGTTGCAGGCCATAACCCCCAGCAACCGCACATTGATGTTTCTCTCTCTCTCTTTCTCTCCCTCTCCCTCCCTCCCTTCCCTCTCTAAAAATAAATAAATAAAATCTTTAAAAAAAAAACAGAAATTTATTTTCTTACAATTCCGGAGGCTAGAAGTCTGAGATCAAGGTGTCAGCCAGATTGGTTTCATCTGAGGCCTTTCTCCTTGGCTTGTGGATGGCCTTGTCTCTTTGTCTTCATATGGGCTTTCCTCTGTTCATGTCTGTATCATAATCTCCTCTTAATGAGAACACTAGTCGTATTGTATCAAGGTCCAACCTAATGATGTCATTTTAGCTTATTTACTTTTTCAAAGGCCCTATCTCCAAATTCAGTCACATTCTGAGGTACTGGGGGTTAGGACTTCATCATATGGAAGAAACAATTCATCCTGGAACAACACTCAGACATTTCTCTCTGTGGTCTGAGTTTTAGATTGCCTATGCTTCTTTAATATAGTTTCTCTAAATGCCAGTGTCATCTAACTAACTTTGCAATCTTATTTATTTAATGCACATGTGTCTTCACATGCATTTTTAAAGCCTTATAACTATACTTCAGAGCCTGCCTTCAAATGGATTGAAGCCCAAATATAAATCTTAAAGCATTTAACCTATTCAAACACTGCAGCTACTTCACAAAGGTACTCTTTGCTGATGGGCTTATTTACTGCATTAAGTCATATTTTAATCTAGACTTTAATGAACATGAATATATAAATATACATAAATTTATGAAGTTATGGTATATTTACTTACATTGTTGCTAATATAGTCAATCTTTTTTTATCATCACCTGAGGACATTTTTTCATTGCTTTATCGAGAAAAGAAGGAAGAGAGAGAGAGAAACATTGATGTGAAAGAGAAGCATCAATTGGTTGCCTCCCAGCTATACCCCAATTGGGGATTGAACCTGAATCCTGGGCATGTGCCCCAATCAGGCATTCAACTAGCAACATTTTGGTCCTTGGAACAGCGTTCCAACCAATTAAGTGACACTGGCTAGGGTTTCAATCTTTCTTTGAAAGAACAATATGAGTACCTACATAAATAGCTTCAGTTATCTTGAGCCAGGTACATCTAAGGAAATTTGGTTATTTGATCTTTAGTGAAAGTGAGGTCAATTATAAACCCATACACTGGACCTTTGACCCAAATGTTTATCTCCTTATTTTTTTAATTACATTTTATTGATTATGCTATTACAGTTGTCCTGAATTTTCCTCTTTGTCCCCCTTCCAATGAGCACCCCACACTCCCTCAGGCAATACCCCCACTATTGTTTATGTCCATGGGTCATGCATATAAGTTCTTTGGCTACTCCATTTCCTGTACTGTACTTTATATCCCCATGCCCATTCTGTAACTACCTATTCATACTTCTTAATCCCCTCACCTCTTGACCCATTGTCCCATGCCCCCCTTCCATCCAGCAACTATCAAAATGCTCTCTGTGCGCATGATTTTGTCCCTGTTCTTCTTGTTTGCTTAGTTTGTTTTTTTAGACTCAATTGTTGATTTGCATTTTTTGCCATTTTGTTGTTCATAGCTTTTTTTCTTCTTTTTCTTGAATAAATCCCTTTAATATTTCATATAACAATGGTCTGGTGATGATGAACTTCTTTAGTTTTATCTTTTCTGGGAAGCTCTTTATCTTCCCTTCAATTCTTAATGACAGCTTTGCTAGGTAGAGCAATCTTGGCTATAGGTCACTGCTTTTCTTGACTTTGAATATTTCTTTCTAGTCCCTCCTAGCCTGCAAGGTTTCTTTGCAGAAATCAGCTGACATTCTTATAGGACCTCCCCTGTAGGTAACTAACTTCTTTTCTCTTGCTGCTTTTAAGATTCTCTCTCTATCTTTAACCCTTGGCATTTTAATTGTGATGTGTCTTGGAGTGGGCCTGTTTGCATCCATCTTGTTTGGGACGCTGTGCTTCCTGGACTTGAAAGTCTATTTCCTTCATCAAATTAGGGAAGTTTTCTTCCTCTGGTTTTTCAAATAGATTTCCAATTTCTTGCTCTTTCTATTCTTCTCCTGGCAGCCCTGTGACATGAATATTGGACCTCTTGAAGTTGTCCCAGAGGCTACTTATACTATCCTCATATTTTTTTATTCTTTTTCTTTCTTGCTCTTCTAATTGGCTTTTTGCTTCCTTATGTTCTATATCATTGATTTGACTCTTGGATTCATCTACTCTATTGTTGTTTCCTGAAAATTGTTATTTCAATTATTGTACCTTTCATTCTGACTGGATATTTTCTTATGCTGTTGAGGTCCTCGCTAATTTTCTTGAACACCTTTATACCCAGTGTTTTGAATTCTGCATCTTATACTTTACTTCTCTCCATTTTGTTTAGCTCTTTTTCTGGAGTTTTGATCTGTTCTTTCATTTGGGCCATGTTTCTTTGTCTCCTCATTTTAGCAATATCCTGTGTTTGCTTCTATATATTAGTAAAGCTGCTTTGACTCTATGTCTTGGTAGTGTGGCCTAACGTATAGTAGGTATCCTGTAGGGTCCAGTGGCACAGCCTTTCCTATCACCCAAATTGGGTATTCAAGGTGAGCTCTTTGTGTGGTCTGAGTACAGCATCCTCTTGTAGTTTAGCTTTGGTCGCTGTTGACAGATTAATGGGAGAGATTTACCCAGGCTAGTCAGCTGCAAGGATTGGCTATGACCACTTACCATCAACCTCCTCCCTCCATAGAAGATTAGCTATGCAGGGGCAGGATGGTGGTGTTCCAGTATGGTCTGTAGCTGTCCACTGGGTCCATTGGTCCTGGGGTGTCCTGGGTGGTACAGACCAAGATCAGCCTCTGCCTGTGTTTTGCCTAGGGCCACCTTGCCTGAACTATAAAGCAATCTGAGATGGCTGCTACTTGTGCTGGGCTTGGAGATTCCCAGGCAAAGCCAAGTTGTGAGTCTAGGCTGGTTGCGGCTAGTGCCAGGCCTGAGGCTCACTGAGACAAGCTTTTGCTTGTTTGAGAGGATTCAGGAAGTTGTGAAGCATGAACCAAGACCAGCCATTCACATGGAAAAGCAGCTTGGGTGGGCCCATAAGTTGAGTGGGGCAGAGTCTCTGGGGATCTCCAAGGTGAGTCAAACAGTGTTAGCCAGGTTGATAGAGTCTCATATATGTCACCAGCTTGCCAACTCTGTGGGGAGAGGGTTTAGAATAAGGACAATGGCCTCTGATCACCTTGATGCCAGACACTTCAATTTCTCCCTGTAAACCATTGGTGCCTTTCAAGCTGCTACCCTGGTGCTAGAGCTCAGAAGGAATGGGTCTTAGTAAGTGAGTCCATGTGTGGGTTCTTTAAAGAGGAACCAACTGGGGCTCCAGCAGTTTCCTCCACCAACTCAATCTCCCCTGGTTTTTGCAGCCAGAAGTTGTGAGGACTTATCTGCCTGGCACTAGAATCCTGGACTGGGGGGCCTGGTGTTTGGCTGGGACTCCTCACTCCCGAGATATCCCTCCCAAATTTTTATCCACCACACATGGGTAAGGGACCAGCCTATTCAGTATCTATGTCCCTCCTACTACTCTGGATGGATGTGATTTCTTTAACTCCATAGTTCCATTCAACTTGATATCTGACTTCCATTCAACTTGATATCTGACAGTTCTGAGTTCTGAGTGATGGTTGTTCTGTATTTTAGTTGGAACTTCAATGTGGTTGTGCAAAGGGGTGAGCCATGTCTGCCTATGCCACCATCTTGACCATAAGTCTTATCTCCTTAAATGTGCCTCATCATACTGGAACCCTATATTGTTTTAAAAAGAAACAAAAACTTGAAAGTTTGAGCCCCACCAGGGTTAAGGTAAGGCTGCAGGAATATCTTAGGATAATGGATATTAGCCCCATTCAGTCACTAACTATTCTCTCTTTGTCTCCAAATTTCTAGAACTTAGAAATCATTAGCACATAGTAGATACTGTATACATTATAAATGAATAAAGTCGTTTAAAAACAAACCATCTAGTATAATTCCCTTTTGACCACACTGTAAACTATAATGTTTTTTATAGTCACTGTTTGCAAGCACTTAGACAAAAAATCTTACATGAGGTAACATTACTTTAGTTATACCATGGAATAAAGATAATGATATATTAAATAGAGCAAAAATATTTGTATTGAAGATAGCTACTAGGCTTAAGAAGTAGAATTAAAGTAAAATAAAATAAATCCCTCCTAAAAATATTTTGCTATCTTTTCCTCAACTACAAAATAGAAATTTTATCCAAATCTTCAATTAACCTCAACCCCAAGGACATAGCATATTGACTGAGCAAATGGATTCTGGAGCTGGGCTGCCTGGATGAAATTCGAACCCTTCCACTCACTCACCATTAGCATGGGAGAGTTACTTAAGCCTCACTAGCCTCACCTATAACATAAAGATTATATTAGTATCTACTGCTTAGGACTGTTGCAAAGATTAAATAAGGTAAAGCCCTTAGGATAATGCCTGGCATGGAGTAAGCATTCTATAAATCTTAGCCATTATTTTTTTTGTTAATAGCATTAATACTCACAAAAAGCTATGAGTCGGCTATTATTATCTTTACTTATACATGAAAAGACCAAGAGCTGCAAGGTTAACTGGCTATTAAATGATGCCTAACTCCTATTTCTGCTGTAAGTTCTGCTATATATGAAATCCTCTACATAAAGTGCTTGTCTCCCAGTGGCCATGGACACATAGCAGTGGGGGATCAGAAAGTCCTTAAAGAATACAGTTATTACAGTTCTATTTTTCATGCTAATGAGGCAAATTCAAGCATAATTTGGTCAAACACCTGAGGCGGGCACCAAGGGCAGTATAGCAGCAGCTCCTGAAGTTGGGGAATCAGTGGCATTATGATTCTGAGCCATGAATGAACAGCAGGAGGCCAGCAAGTGACAGGTTAGGTTAGGGCAGTGATCGTTGAGGACAGAGGCCTTGTCTTCTCCAACTTTGTGACATGCCCAATAGAGCATAATAAATACACAATAATAACGTTTGTTAAATTGAGTTGTCTTGAACTTAATCGAATTGGCCAGCCATCCTCACTAGTATTGCTTGAGAAGCATAAAAGGCCTCACACCTGCCTTTACATCCACACATGCCAAATTAACTTATTTATTCATTTGTTCATCAGATATTAATTGAGTGCTTTCCAAGGGCATGCTCAATACTAAGCAAGACAAGTGGGGTCCTGCTATCCTGGAGCTTAAAGTCTGGTGATGGGAGAAGTGGATAATTAAGACAGGAAGCATATTCAGTACAATGAGTGCTCTGAGATGTCGGTCGTATGAGGTATCACTGGAGCACTTGGCAGGGAGCCCTAAATAAAACGTGGAAGGGGGCAAGGCATCACAGGGTACACAGCCCATAGAGATGAAACTGGAGGGCTGAGCAAAGCCTTGCAGGCCTTAGGAGTCTGGGCTCTACTGAGTGATAATGTGTGGGGCCTTATTTGCACTTAAGTGTTTTGAATCTGGGGAGTGACATATTCTGACTTGCGTTTTAAAAAGATCAGTCGGCCCTGGCAGATGTGGCTCAGTGGGCAAAGTATTGGCTTGTGAACCAAAGAGTCACTGATTTGGTTCCCAGTCAGGGCACATACCTGGGTAGGGGCCAGGTCCCCTGTAGGGGGCACTCAAGAGGCAACCACACACTGATGTTTCTTGCCCTCTTTTTCTCTCTCCCTCCCCCTCTCTCTAAAAATAGATAAATAAAATCTTTAAAAAGATGAGTCACACTCAAGCATGGAGATTAGATGGGACAAGGTTAGTCAGGAATGGGAAGATCATGCTTCTGCAGTAGTCTAGGCAGGAGATGATAGTGGCCTAGGTTCAGGGAAGGAGAAAACTGGAAAGATTGGAGAGCTATTTTGACAGTGGAGGAAGGGTGTGGAAGTTGAGAGGGGGAAAACAAAGATAAACAGAGTTTTGTCAGACGAAACTGGGATGACTATGGTTTCATTCATTGAAATGTTAAGGAGAAGGTGAGTCTGGGTTTAAATACACTGACCTTGTAATGCCCATGGGACATCCCAATTAGAAGTCACAGGTAAGAGTCTGAAGCCAGGAGTAGAAATAAAGATACTATGTGCTGATTTGTGATATATGATAAAGTGGTCATTGACTGATCGAGTCCATAATGAGACTAAGAAGTGAATATGGGGAAGGATATTATGAAATACTAAAGTGGACTCCAAACTCAAAAATGCATTTTGAATCATGTGATAAATCATTAAAAATACAGGCCCACCCCATGAGTTTCTGATTTAGAAAGTCTGACCTGAAGCTTGGGAGTTTGCTTTTGCTGAACAATTCTGATGCAGATGGGCTGTGGACTCTGACTTGAGAAACACTAATTTAGTTGGCTATTATTATCTTTACATGAAAAAAACAAGACCTGCAAGGTCGACTGGCTATTAAATGGTACCTAACTCCTATTTCTGCTGTAACTTCTGCAATATATGGATGTGCAGGGAAGGAGAAACACAGTGAAGTGTAAGAAAGAGCATCTAGAGTGGAAAGAGAAGAATTAGGCTATGGAATCCTGGAGCCAAAGAAGATGACTTCAATAGGGGAAGAAGTAAGTGGTCAGTCACACCATTCTCCATTCTCTCCACCAGCCTGCCTGCCATTGGTCACCCCTAAATGTTACAGCACTGAGGGCTCCTGTTAAAATGGAAATGTTGGCCCTGGCTGGCGTAGCTCAGTGGATTGAGCGCAAACTGGGAACCAAAGTGTCCCAGGTTCGATTCCCAGCCAGGGTACATGCCTGGGTTGCGGGTCATGACCCCCAGCAACCGCACATTGATGTTTCTCTCTCTCTCTCTATCTCCCTCCCTTCCCTCTCTAAAAATAAACAAATAAAATTTTTTAAAAAATGGAAATGTGTGCCCTGGCTGATGTGGCTCAGAGGATTAAGCATTGGCTTGTGAACAAAACAGTTGCTGGTTGGATTCCTGTTCAGGGCACACACCTCGGTTATGGGCCAGGTCCGCAGCTGAGGGTGTGTGTGAGGCAACCAGTCAATGTCTCTCCCTCTCCCTTTCTTCCCCTCTCTCTAAAAGTAAGTAAATAAAATCTTTTTTAAAGGTTAAAAATAAAAATGAGTCAAAATAATATTTTTGGCCCTTACAGGCCCAGTCTTTATCCAAAACCTTTGGGGCCATATGTTTCAGAATTTAGAACTTTGGTAATATTAGAAGGCTGCTTATACCATATATTATTTAAATCTCCACTGAGGCCTCAGACAGCATCTAATTATCAAATGCAAAAATATTTCTGCAGCAAAATGTGCACATATGCACACTAAGTGAAATAAATAAAGAGCCTAAGCCAGGTGGTGACACAGTGAACCTAAATTGGATCAAGCTTTACCTAAGCTAAGATACAAAACAAAACAAAAAATCTTCAGAAGTTTATGAATTTCAAAACTGTAATAAAAAATCAAGGGTCTCTACCACCTATAGTGAACGCCTTGTTATGAATGTTTGTCAGGCTACAGTTAATTTTACTATAGCACTTGTTTAGCAAAGACTAATTTATTCCAACACCATTGCTATATTAGGGAACAACTGGAGTACAACTCAGATTTAACAATTGCTTGTGTACAATTTTGCCTGCAGGAAATACTAGATGAACAGAGAAATGTGTATCCAGCTGGGCCAACAAGGGTAGGAATGCATAAAACTCACACACACACACACACACACACACACACATTTTAAACTACTAGCTACCTCAATGCACCACATGTTGTCCAACAAGGTTGTGTTTTGCTGTTCTTTCACACTTGTGAACTTTTCTAGATAAACACTTATTAACATCCCAAACCTGTCTAACTGTCCTGGTTCAAAATGCCAAGCAGGGTATACATAAAGGAAAGCACCATCCGTATGGGAAGACCTCAAACAGAAATCACCAAACCCTGTACTGGTTCTTTTTTATGCTGGTAGTGGCTGCTTTCATTGCTTCAAACATCACTACAATGTTCAGGGCTGTCAGCTGTCCCGTGAAGCTGCAAGTTAGTGAGAAAGTTATAAAATAATTTTTAGCTATGATACAAAAGTTAATTAAAGAAGGCTATACATTAGGTCAAATTTTTTAACTTTGATGAAACATTTATTCTAAAGAATTGCTTTGAAAGATCTACATGTCAAAGACAGAAAACGATGCTCTGGGATTTAAGGCTGTGAATGATCACTCACTCAGTTGTGATCTTTGGTACCAGTACCAAACTGAGGACAATGGAATACACCCATCCAAACCAAGTAGTACAATTTTTTATTAATTTCAGACAATCCTCCTTCTAGCACTTCACAGTAATTCCTAAGAGGTAACCCTTCCCATGCCCACTTCTACAAGTAAACATCAGCTCTTTTTTCAAGATAAATTACCATATTTATTGTAGAATATACATATCTCATAACCATTTGATGTTGGTACAACTGTGCTACCATTTTTATTAGGTTCTTGTCTTTTTGTGTGCCACTAAGAAAGTTTTTAAGTATTGTCCCTTTAATCTCATTTTCCCACAGGCACTATGGATTTTACTGTATAATTATGCAAACTATGAATGTCCTGAGGACTGCATATATCATGTTATAACAGAACTGACTGGACCTTTGGCATTCAACAGGATCCTAAAAGAGTGAGGTGCAGAACAAATAAATCTTGATGGAGAGAAAGGTAAAAAATAATCTTAAAGGTCAACTGCAGTACCCCCATTCCTAACCAAAATGTCTGTGATATATAATAGAAATAAAATTATCAGAAAAACTAGTAAGTCATTATTTCTGAATGATGGATAGAGGGCAACTCATTGTCTTTATTCTTTACTGAGTATTCCAAGTTTTCTACAATTAGCATCTACTAATTTTTACTGATAAATAAATACGTAAACTGCTAGCTTTTGTTGTTTGCTTTACTATTTTCTTGTTTCTTATTGAAATGTGAATCCCAACCAAGCAATCTAGGCTCAGGTAGGAAATGACAGAGGTTGTACCCCGACTGGAAGTTACTGGAGGCCTGGGTTGGGGGTGGGAGTGCATCTGAAAATCAAGCTTTCCCTTTGCACAAATCTGTCCTGAACTAGCCTAGCCCAACATTTAATTCTCCATCCCATCCCGGCTCCCAGGGTGCTAGTTTCAGGGCCTCCCCTCAAGTGGATGAGGGTTGGCTAGACTTCCTTTCCAGGTCTATTGCCAACTATTGGACCAATAGCTAAAAGGTATTGTGTACGTTAAAACCAAATACCAATCTTCAGGTCTTAGATCCTATCCTTTTTCTTAGAAAATCCAGCCTTAATCCAGTTTGCGTTTTTCTGCAAAAGCAGCTTATTCACTAATGGAACAGTCAGATTCCTCTACTTGTTCATTTGTTCGCAGAGAAAAAGCTGCCTGTGAGACCACCTGTATTGGAAGGGCAGCTGACTAAAGGGTTGTTTATTCTGAAAACAGACTTTCAAAATAATTCTCAGGATTTTGCACATGTCAGACTCACGTATCCATGTAACAACGGGCATCCTCCACAAGTAGTTCCCTTGTATTCTATGGAAGTCTCACCAAATGGAGGCCAGAAATAAAATAAGCATTAGCGTCTGAACCCATGAGGTTTCACTTCCCCCACCCCCACCTGACACACAAACACCAAAACTTTTCACCCATTATCCAGAATTTGCCCATTCAGAAATCTGTGTTGGGCCCAAGTCTGAAGTAATCATTCAGACATAACACCCATGATGTTAAAGGGAATTCACTCAAGTAAGGAACTCCTGAATCATGCTGTGAAGATGAAATACATCAGGTAGTTAATTTGCAAACTGGAGTTATTTCTGCAAAGTAGCTAAAAGGCTCCCTTCTCAGAAAGATTAAACTTTTAAAACCACTGAATAATATTTGAGGCACTGCATGTTTTTACTTGATAATGCTTCGTTTTTGTCTCCTTCATGACCCTGTCAATGTCTAACGGTAAAGCTGTAAATAAAGAACAAACAGACAGTAACCAGAGGGGGAGGGGGAGGAGGATAACAGCGGAAAGAAGGGGAAGGGTGGTCAAGGAACATGTGTAAAATACTCATGGACAAAGCCAAAAGGGGGTAGGATTGAAAGTAGGAGGTGGGGATGGGTAGGGAGTGGTGGCAGGAAAATTGGAGACAACTGTACTTGAACAACAATAAAAATGGAAAAAGAAACTGTTTCATAATATAAATGACTTAGAATATGAAAACCTTCCTATAGGAAAAAAAAATAAGAAACTCAAAAAAATTCTCTCCCCAGCTTCTTTACTTGGGATGACCCAAACTTAAAATTAAGTACCTGATCTAGGACCATAGGCCACCGTGTCCATGTTACAGCAAGCCAGCTTTCAGTGTTAAAATTAACTGTAGCACTTGGAAATAAGTATTGCTTCCTTTATATGGGAAGAAAGCCTGTCTAACAAAGTGTATGAAAATGTTTGTTTCATAGCAGTAAGTTCTTCTATGCCTCTAAGAAGGTTTGAAGAAAACCTCTGTGTAGTCAGATATTCAAGAGCTCATAGTCAAGTAACACAATCCCGACGGAGTTAGGGGATGGCGGTGGAGGAGGAAAAGTCAAGAGAGACGCATGGTGCTGTGAGAAACATGGTGCACTCAGAAACTTTCATCTCTGTGTTTCATATGCTCTTCCTCTTCATGTTTTTATCAATTCAGCGTGTGGCATTACACATTTAAGAATATTAAGTTAATTTTACTTTCCTTGGTCTGGTTGCTAGGGGTTATTGAGTCATTGCCTTAATTAAATTAGTTATATCTTTTAAACAACTTGTGTGGCTAATCTAATTATTTACTGAGTTAACCAATTTTGGTTTGTTTTTTTTTTAATCTATTGGAACAGTAGGTCTAAATAGACTTAGCCTCTGAGTAAGTAACATTAACTATACCATTATGTTCCCAAGACTGTCTCTGGCTCATAGAAAGAATAGGAAAATAATCAAACAAATGAAAAGGACTTCCAGACTTCTATGGAATCTGGGATCAGCCCTGATGGGCCCTTGTTCATCTTTCTCCCAGTACTAGAATGATGATTCAGTAGTAATAAGATGATTCACCATTGCATCACAAGCAATTATAAAAATACCTTTGTGTGTATGGGTAAAAAATAAAATAGTTTAGAGGTCAAGCTGATGAAACAAATTTCAAGGCAGCCTAGACTCCATATTCCATTTATATAAGGGTGAGTTCAGTTTTTAAGCCTCTTCTCATGGCTAAAAACTGTTCTGAAGTCCATCTAACATGGTTTCTTCCATCATGAAAACTGGAACGGCCTGTATGCTCACTGGAACAGTGCCAGATGGAAAAAGATAGCTGTGCTCTGCTCGGTACCTACTTACTATGTGCTCCTATGCCTACTCTGTACTCTGTTTTACAGATGAGGGAACTAGGGCCCAGAGACACTCAGTCCTGCCTGAGGTCACACAGCCATAGCTATGGAGGCAGGATTCAAGGTGAGGAAAGTGTTTCCATTGTGCTTAGGTGGAAAGAGGTCTCACAACTCTAAAGAGTTATTTTTCACCCAAGATTCTTAATTATCTCTTTAGGAGATAATTAGAAAATAGCCACACTTTGGGGCCTGGGCTCTGGCTGCAGATAATCTGCCATGTGTTGATGTGTGTCCTGAGGCAAGTCACACAAACTCTGTGAGCCCCCATGCTTACATTTTAAAACTACAGGTCTTGACACTGGTTATGTCAAAGCCTGGTTATGGTTAAATGTGATAACGTTCATAAGGTCCCAGTACATATTAAGTATGCAGTAAGGGACCATTATTACTGTCATTTTCATTGACTTAACTAGTGGCTCCAGAGATGTGGTATTTTTACCACATATTTGCAAAAGGTTAACTTTCTCTCTCTCTCAAGTCTCCTGCCCTTCCTCTCTCTTCCTTTCTAATTTCCTTTTATATTTTTATCAGTTTCTTCTTTCTTTGAAATTTGATATTTAACTTTTTATTATAGAAAATTTCAAACATTAAAAAATCAGAGAGATTAGAAACTCTCAAATATCCATCACTCAGCTTCAACAGCTATTAACTTGTAGCTAATCTTCTAAAAGCTAACACTAGCCCTGCCTGGCGTAGCTCAGTGGATTGAGTGTGGGCTGTGAACCAAAGTGTTGCAGGTTTGATTCCCAGTCAGGGTACATGCCTGGGTTGCAGGCCATGACCCCCAGCAACCACACATTGATGTTTCTCTCTCTCTCTTTCTCCCTCCCTTCCCTCTCTAAAAATAAATAAATAAAATCTTTAAAAAAAAGCTAACACTAGATAGAAAAAAAATCCTCTTCAGCTTATTTGTTAGATTGGGTCACTTGAGTTTCTCTTATTAAAAATTTCAACTACCCCCAGAATTATTTTCAAATGTATAAATGCTATTTATAGTTTATTTCCCTTTAGCTTACTAAAAAATTTTAAAAGAGAGAGAGAGAGCCCAGTCTTCTTGGAATCATGGCTTATAGTATTACAAGCTGCAAAAATTTTACAAAAGATTTATGATCTATCAAATTCTCAAACTCAGAATGGAATCAGAGCAAGTATATGAAGTTGAGTAGGGCCTGAGATTTGTGAAAAGTTTACAAATCTTCCAGGAGGGTTTTTCCTGAACCTGGTCCAAGGGTTGGATTCTAAACAAAATACAAAGAAAATTAGTTAAACCAAGTTTTATCCCCAGTCAGAAGAATTCCCCATAGCTCTATCAATGAAAATTAGGCCTTTGTCCTCAAATGCAGACCTCCAAAGTCTAGGTTGTTGGTGCAGAACCACTGAAGCTATTGCAAACCACATCTCATAGACTCCGAAAATGACTTCTTAGTAATGGCAAACTAATTATGTAATTACTAGGCTCCCTTCATGTGCCATTAGTCATAGGAAGCTGGAAAATATGCCTGTTTTCAAGGCAAATTGCTCATTTTGAAATGTGCCTCAAAATGTAGATTCTCATCTGTGGGTCTAAACTGAAAACTTCAAGCCAAATTTTCAATTAAAACTTCTAAACAGTCATCCTTAGCCAGACCAACAAATGGTCTGCAATGACTTGGGGAATCTTATAAACGGGGCCAGGAATGAAAAAACCGGAGGCTTCTGCATGTGTTCTCCCTTCCCTGCAAATACTTCAGGGGAATGAAAATCACAACCACTTTTATTCCCATAACTCAGAAAAACACAGCCTATTTTTTCCCCTGACAAATCCATGATTCACTACTAACCTTTTGCGCTACTTCTGGGATTATGACAACTAGCTTCTGTTCCAAATCTATATCCATAGGCCCATCTCCCCAAAGCTGCTATGGTGCTAAAATTAGGAAGACCAGGGCAGCAGTAGGAACAGGGCTGAGGACAGTTTACACACTGTGTATTGAAGTAAACCCACCCACATATGGTGTAAAGAAAAGAAACAGCACCCCCCCCACACACACAAAAAGGAGGGTGGAGGAGTAGAATACAGCTGCAAGGCAAGCAAGGGAGAATGATAGACTTCAAACTTGCTAAATCAGGAACTCTTTAAGGCATAAACCATGTCCCATTCATTTTTGTAACCACAGTATTTGGCACACAGTAGGAATGCAATGAATGTTTAGTAAATTCAATTTAATTAAAATGAGAAGAAACAGATTGACCCAATGTAGCTTGCATAATTAATTCTGGAGGTTCTCAAAATCATCTGAGAGTTGCTTGCAGGCTCAGTAATAATTTTCATCTAATGACAGCTTCTCAGACCAGATATGAATTTCATTAAGAGAGTCAGCATGCCAGCAGCTAGAATATGAGCAAAACATTAAAGAAGATCTGTGTATCACCAGGGTCAGGGGACAGAACAGGATATAGGTTAATTATGCTCTATCAAGCTTTTGCTATGTGGAATTTGTTTCTGAGAACAGGAGCAAATCTGTTTAAGATGTGAACAATCAGTGTGATAAGTACAGTTCTGCAAGAGTACGTGCAGCTAGGACCTGAGCTGCTAGCCTCTGGGACACTCAGCTGTGGCCAGTCTGGGCTCTCCAGGCCCACCCTGGACACTGAAGCACAACAGACCCTTGAGAAATGCCAGCCAAATCGAAATTAATTGCTTAGGCTGCGCTTTGGGCACCTTTAAAACAACTCTACTACGAGGCAGTCTCATTTCTGCAGTGACGTGTGCTGCTTCAAGTTCCAAGTAGCACTCAAGTTCGATCTTGTTTCAGGACCTAACTTTTCATTCAGGTGTGGCCTCCGCAAAGCTGATAACAACTACGCACTTTCCCTGACCTTGTCCCAACTTTCCTGTAAACGGGTATGGTATGAAAAAAAAATGCAGAATGGTAACCTAATACCAACTCCAACTCTGGGGTGGCTGCTAAGTTGCTCTATTGTGTCTCAAGAAATGCTTTCTGCTACCACTTTAATGTAGTCAAAAGAAAGGGTGTGACGCTGGAGGTCTCGGAGACGGGATTGTCAATTGCATCTTTTCATAAACCAAAGTGGAGCGCTATACCAATAAACATGTGGGCCTCCCATTGTTCCCTGGCTAAGTATCAGGAAGTTTGGGTAGTGCAGACAATGTGAAATGCTAGAGACAAAAATTATTACTTGAATCAGTACAAGTTACATTGGCTGTGTTGATTTAAGATGCTCTATTAGCTACTGTTCCAAGTCAGGGCTTGATTTCTTTTTGCCGTGTTTGCTTTCTTCCCAAGTGAACAAACAAAATAAGTACAAGACCGGAAACTAGAGAGTACATAAACCAGGTTGGTGGGATTTAATTGAGTTAAACCTTTAAGCTTTGCAGAAAGCTAGACTGGAGCTGGGGTGGGGGTGTGTTTTGGGGAGAGGGAGAAGGCAAAATATGTGCTGACTGCAGGCTTAAACTCCATGCTTTCATCTCTGGGGTGAAATATGAGCCTTTACACTACCTTACATTAGGTCCTCTGCATGAAGAAGTATAGCCTGACATTGTTTACATGTAAGTTTTTATAGTTTCAAGTGCTCTTCGGTGGACATGTTTCTTTTATAATAAGAACAAAATTAGTTTTTGTTACATCAACTATTTCAAAAGTGACCATTGAGGGAAGCTGCGTGACACAGATGAAGGTCATTTGATTCAAATTGGGATGGAGTGGGGTTCAAGTCCTCGCTCCGTCACCTCCTGGCTCGTGAAACTGGAAAGGTCTTCACTTCTCTGAATTGCAGTTTCCTCCCCTGTTACACGGTGAGTGGCGGCACCTTCTCCAGGGTTGTGATGGGGATTAAAACAGTGAGAGTTGCCCAACACACACAAGCCACTGAGCACTGACAGCTGTTGCTGTGACATTAAGAAACTCCTTTCATCCCACAACTGTTGTAAGAAAAAATAGTAATAATAAGCCAATACCATTCTTCAAAAGAGTATTTTTAAAAGACAGCAAGTTCTCTACAACTGTATATTTTAATATGTTAAGCGGGAAGCACAGTATGGGCGTGAAAGAGTATTTTTAAAAGCTGTGCAATCTGGTGACAAGAACTGGACGCTGAGAGAGGAGGTCGGCAGCTCTGAGAAACCGTCCCATCTCAGACAAGTCTCCTTGTACTTCGGTCTCCCCGGAAGTCAAGTAAAAATGGTAGCGCCATTCCAGCCTGTCCCATGGCACAGCTGTGAGGATCAAATGAGAAAAACACATGAAAGAGTTTTTTAAGTTAAAAGATCTATATGCACAAATGATGGATGTTGTTATAACTCCATAGTTTGAAATAATACATATTACTACCTACTCAAGTTCAGTCATGCTTTTGAAACATAACCTCACTAACCTACAATCCTCAAATAAAACAAAACAAAAAAGACCTTGACTAGTATAAAAAGATAAGTTCCTGAAAAAAAGCATGAGAAAAAAATACTACCTGTATGTATGCTTTTTATAAAAGATTCAGATAATGCAGTATGTACTGGTTCTCTGTATGTTTCAGGAAACTGGCAAAAATGTCACTAAATCTGTAAAATCAAACAAGCAAGCAAGCAAGCATTACCAACAACAACCCACTGGCTTTCTAGAATTTTAACTAATACAACCTTTCATTTATTCATCGTACACAGCCTCCTTGTCTCGTTTATTTATTTCTTGTGAATGAACGAGTCAGAAATGGAAGGCCTGGCAGACAAGGATCCTGGGACATGCCTTCACATATGGCTGGTGAATAATTGATTTAAAATAATCACTTTAAACGACACACATTCATTGCCGGTGTCAGTTTCATTGTTACTAGCCTTTGGAGAGCAATATGGCAAAATCTATTAAGAGTCATAAGAATGCTCATATATTTTCACCCAGTCATCACACTGCTGGGAATTTATCCTAAGGAAATAATTCATGCACAAAAATATTTGTGGCAGTTTCACATGTAGAAGTGAGATCACTTAATGTTCAACCATGGTAATAACAAATAAATAATTATTATAAAGATGAAGTAGCAACAAGAACCATAGTAATAATAAAATGTTAAACTAAAAATGCAAACTCTAACATGGTACCCTAGCAGGACCTCATGTCTGCGAAAATTTGGTATGTATATAATAACCAGAAATAATATGCAAAAATAAAAATAAAGTGTGAAGAAGGTAAGATTTTTTTTCTAACTATGCTGTTTTTCACAAATTTGAATAGGGCCTTGAGGCTACCAAAACACTAGCATTATCTTACTTGATTTTCACAACAACCCTGGAGAGGGGGCAAGGGCATATCCATCGTCATTTGACGAGTGGAGAGAATGGGCTCAGAGAGATCCCAGTCTTGTCTAGAGGTCCTCTTAGACAACGACTGTGCCAAGGCTTGGACTGAGTCTGCCTCCTGACCCTTACCCCAGTGTTCTTTCCCTGATGCGCTGAGTTAAGTTTACCTCAAACAGACTGATTACTCCAGCCTGGCCTGGTCAGGTCCTTTGGGTAAAGCGCTTTAACCCAACCCAGTCTTTAAGGTGTCCTGGTCGTCTTTGAAAGATCACTTACCTAAAGAGGTCCCACCCTATCATAATGTTCACTCAACAAAGGCTGAGCCCCCAGTGGGCATGGGTTTTTTTCAAGTGCCCCAAATTCTGTGGACCGAAAGCAATGTTGTGGGAAGTAATAACATTCTTTGATTTAGTGTTGGATAGCATCTTATATCATACAGATATCAATAAAAATATTTATTAAACTAAGAAAAACAACCAGCTTACTTATCTACTCATAAACTTCATGAATTGGCTGAAAGCAATAATAAGTCACCCCCCAAAAGGTAAAATTGGACACATAAATTTCAGAACGAACGTTACCCTCCAAATCTCAGGGAATCCAGTAAAAGCTGACCAGATCAGGGGCCTCTCCAGTGACCATAGCTGTACCTAGCCAGTGCTTCTAGGAAAAGCCTACATTTTCTTGAATAAGCAAAAAGAAAACATCATTCAAACTTAATTTCTGAACACTCAGAACCTCCAACTCTTCATGAACTCCTAGTGACCACCCATGTGACTGTGGTCCTTCCAGAAACAAATCCGAAGAGGAAAAGGAGAAAACTTGAAGGAGGTGGAAAGGGGAATGGAGAAAAGAAGGATGGAAGAGAAGAGGAAATACTTCAACTAAATGAAAAATGCCTAAGAGTTAATATTATGGGAAAATGATGGATGAATTATTAATAATTTGACTTATGAAACATTAAAATGCCCAGCATATGGTCGCACTTTAATAAACAGTAGACGAGAATGAATTTCTCTTGATAGAAGTATTCTGGCTAATGAATGTATTTACCATACACAATAGCAATATAATAAAGAAGAAGATTTGATGGTATTGGAGTATCACCATTTCAAAGCCACTAATGAACTGATGGGTCTAGGCACAGATTGTTAACAACTGCTGACCTCATGAAAAGAGAGAGGCTGTCAATATGTGCTTCTGATGAAAGACCCAAACACCTCCTGTGAAATAACCTTGCCCCACCCCACAAGGACTCATATCTGAATTTGCTTATCTCTAGATTCAAATACCAGTTTATAAGAAATACAGACAGGAGATAGAGAAATATGTTAAGTACACTACAGGGATAAAATCCGCAAAACCCAGACTATGGAAAATTCTACAGGCCACAGGGTTTTGCAACAAATAATTCACATCACATGGAGAGAGGGGGAGAGGGGACAGGAAGGGGAAGAGGGAGAGGAAGAGAGATCTATAAACTAAAAGAAACTTAAAAAACGTATCAACAAATTGTGATGTGTGACCTTTATCTGGGCACTGATTTAAATAAACTATAAAAACAATGGGAAATTTGTGAGGCAATTGCAAATTTAATACAAACTACATATTTGATATTAAAGATTATTGTTAATTTTTTAGCATATGATAATAGTATTTTGTGATTTTGTTACAAGTCTTTGTTTGTTAGTGATACATGCTTACCTGTTCATGCATGTAATGATATGATCCCTGGGATGTGCTTCCAAATAGTGCGGGAGGGGAGGATGGGGATTTTGATGGAATAAGTGTTCATGAGTTCAGCTGAGTGGTGATGGCACAGGGGTGTTCATCATACTATTCTACTTGCATTTGTTTTAAAATTGTGTTTAATAAAGACGTTTTTAAAAAATAAAGAGTATCAATAAATGTTAGTCTCCTCTTTCCCCTTCTCCCTGTAGTAAAGTAAAAAATTTGATATGATAGCCTGGGCTGAAAGAGAAAAGCTATATAGCTACATAACGTTTTTAAAAGAGCAAAAGATACCTTTGGTATGTTGCAGGGTAGAGAGCAATGAATAAAATCACCTGCTCCTTTTACTTAAATTTAAATGTTCTCTTTGTTTAAAAGCTATGGGGGGGGGGGGGGGGAAATGGAATAGATGAAAGGAAGGAGGAAGAAGGAGGAGACTGTAAGGGTCAGCTTAGGGACGGAATAATATAGACTAGTAACTAGATTTGCATAGATACTTGAAAATTACTGATGAAGTAGGCTGTGAAATTTTGTTTATAATGAAGTTATGTATTGATGATTGAATAAACACGAGATTTTCACTCAGTAATGGGTTCTCAAGCATTACAAATTTCAGACCTAATGACTTAAGCTCTCTGCATCTCAGTTTCCTCGTCTGTAAAAGGAAGGAGAATCACACTTACCTTGCAGAGTTCATGTGGAGATGAGACAAGGTGCATGAAAAGCTTGGCCCACAATGGGCCGTGAGTAAATCACAGCCTGCCTCTCCCTCTGGTGAGGCCAAAGGCCTTGCTGACTAAGTGTAAAAATGAAAAGACCAGCGATATCAGGTGAGAGGTCACTTGGCCTGTGAACACTAGGGGGTCTGCATTCATGGATCTGTGGCTCATCTAAATCATTGCCATTCACCCAGGGTATCTGCCACCCAACTGTGGTGGCAGATATCATGGCCACCAGACACAGACTTGCATTCATCTACTGCAAGTCTGTAGGGTGAAGGGCTGGCAAAGTTTGTGAGCAAACGAAGAATGTCTCTACACACTAAAATGTTGGCATGTTGAGTGGGAATACTGCCGTACAGAGCCTCAAATTTGGGGGCTAGAATTTTTGCATCCTCTCAGAACAGTCATCAGCAACAAATATTTGGCAAAAAAAATTTCCTTTCTGTGATAAAGTCTGTTTCATGTTGGCTGATGAGCCTCACATCGACAGGCATGTGTGGGTATCCCGACAGCACATTCATTACCATACTGTGGGCCGGGGGCCGGCATGAGCATGGACGCCAACTTCCAACACACTTGGTAAAAAGGCTATGGCTTTCTAAGGCGATTTCTGGGTGCTTCCTACCACATGAACCTTCTACATCCATGGCACAAGTTTTGTATTTTTTGCTGAATTGGTGCCACCTGCCAAGCACAAAAGTGGAAGCTCCAAGAGCACCATGTAATGTTTCCATTCTTAAATCATGTTATTATCATTACCAAAGTAACACCCATTCACTGTATCTTAAAATTTAGATTAACAAAAAGAAGAAAATTAACTTCCCTGCTGTCCCATCACCCATAGATAACTAATGCTAGCACTTTAACCTTTTTAATAACTACACACTATAACTACACACTATTCCATTATATGGACATAGTATAATTTATTTAACAATCCTCTGTATTGGGTAGTAGGATGCTTCTAATATTTTTATGAGAATTATTAAATTCTAATAAATTTATTACTGATTTATTAAAATAATAAAAAATATTAGAGTTTGGAAAGTGTCTGCTTTAGTAGTTCCAGACCTAAACCTATGATCCAAATAAACTAAATGCAACCAAGAAAGCCTAGAACTAAAGTTCAAAACCTCTTTGAACTCTGACGACTCCATTCATGTGCCTCAGAAGACCTGCACCTGTGCTGCCACCTCCCCAACTCGGCCAGAATTCCCAAGGTGGGTGACGCCATGCAGCAGAGCAGGCGGCTTTGTTTCTCTGGAATCCTGTGGGAGCGTTCATCTTGGGGTTCAAGCAATGTCATGTTTGCGGAGCCTGAGTCAGAGCCTTCACCACCCACGGAATGAAAAGCACTTTTACTCTAGCTTTGTTTCAAGTTTTGCCACAAAAATAAAATGAATGTGGGGGAAGGTAAGAGAAACTACCAAACTTCAGGCATCTTTTCATTTCCAGTCGGGCAGCCGAGGCCACATCTCCCCCTGCTTCTGGGGTTCTCAGCACTAACTCCCAACAGTCACTGGAGCTGCTTTGACTCTCACGCAATCCTGGACATCTGTGGTATAGCCTAGATGGTTTTATCCAAAAGGAAATGTCTCTTGAACAAAAGCGGCAAACCAGGAAGCAACTGTGAAAGTCAGTCACACCTTGTGGAGGTAGAAAGTCGTTCCCAGAATGCTGGCTTGTCCCAGTGTTGGTTTTTCTGTACAGACAATGTAAAGCACAAAAGCTGGCAACAGGGATTCATTATAAAGAAGGAAAAAATACATGAGTGTGCATAAATGCATACACATTTCTTTACAAATATTTTGGAATTATGAGGCCTGGAGGAATAGCTAGTGTTTTACAGGGCAGAGGGGAGGGTGAGAATGAGAGACCCAGGGACCAAGAGATAGAGAGGGTGGGGCACACAAGGACAATTATTAAGGTGAATTTATAAGGTGAATTATTAAGGGAGAAAAATATTTAGAGAATTCTCTGCTGAACCTGGATTATCACACTGCTTTTGAGTGTTTGCAATAAATACTCCCTCCCCCCCACCGCCTCCAAGCAAATTAGTTGAGGGGTAAAGAGGGCAGAATATCCTTCCTCCTAGCTCCTTGCTCTGCCTAAGAGTGGCCGTCAAAAAGATAAGATCTTTCAATGACTTAAAGAAGGTGAAAGGCCAATCCCTCCTAGGCATCTCTCTGTGATTTACATCAGTATAATTATATCTTCTATTGCTGTGGGAAATTGACTATACCTACGGGAAAAGCTACTAATACATAGGAAGTTTCTTTGTTAGTCACTACAGAATACAGAACTGCAGCTTTATTTCCAGATCAATCTTATATTGTGCTTTGGTGGGAGGGGTATGGTCTCTATAAATGGAGATATTTTTTCTTCATGAATAAAAACCTCAAGGTAGAATTGGGTTAGTACCAAAAAGAAAAGAAAACCAAAGGATTAATATTAATTTACTTGCAAATGTGCACGTGTGTGAGAGTGGGTACACATGCACACTCGGAGAGGGGGTTGTATTGTTAATCCCACAAATCTGTCTGTGTTATGCCCTCATGCAAGACTCCTTACCAAACAGATCGTACCCTTGTTGTCGTTCTTTAAATCCCATTTAATTTGACCTCCACTGAGTATCATCATCCATTTGAGGTTTTGCTTCTTTGTATCACGTTCACTGTTCTATTATATGTACCTAGGATGTGATTAGTATGTGTGCATCATGCACACAAATGTATGTAAACAAACGTGTGTGTACATACACAAATACATGTATATATATGTACATGTATGTGTGAGTATATATAAAAAAATAGTTGTTTAGCCAAAGTCATGTCTATGTCCTTTACCTTTCCTTGCATTGTAATTATTAACTGGCTCTCCCCAATTTAAACCTTAATCTCACATGATGTATTAATCTGAGAACGTAGGCTCATGCTGCGTACTGCCTGGGCTCAGCTGAGTGCTAGAAGGCAAACTGTAAATACAGTTGATACTAACTTGGCTGCTCCTCTGCTCTCACTAATGGCCCAATTTTATTCTATAGAAATGATCCCTAAAATGGAATTTCATAGCGTACTGAGTTAGTTTAAGAACTAATCTGATATGATTCAAAACTACCTAAGTTCATTTAAATTACCAATTTAAACACTGACACATTTTTTTATCCAGATTATCTCCATGATGGAATATTTTATACATCAAGCTTCCTGTAAAAGGTTTTTAGGGTATTACCCTTCACTTTTAACGACAGGTTTCTCCTGAAGGTTCCAGTGTCCCCTTATGGAAGATATATCCTGGCAGACTGTGTTTCCCAAAACTGGCTGTGACACTATCTCCCATCCCACATGCTCTTGTTACAGTATATTGATGTTCCTCCCATCAAAACATGGGGTGTATGTTCCATTCCCTTAAATCTGGGCTTTTGTCTGTTGAAAAAGTGATGCTATGTGACTTCTGACAGTAATCTTAAAAGGTGATACAGCTTCCTCCTGGTTCTTTTGGAATATTCACCCCTGAGACCTAGCTAGCATGCTGTAAGAAAGCCCAAGCAGCTGAGCAGAGACCCCATGGAGATGTTCTGGCCAATAGACCCAGCTGAGTTCCCAGCTGACAGCCAGCATCAACCATCCAACAGTGAGTGAATGAATGAAAGTTCATTCCTGGGTTCCGCCATCATCACCCATCTCTGGGTTTGCTGAACCCCAGCTGCAACCACAAAGACTTGTGCTCCTCACAGGGTCTTGGGGAAGAGACTGGGACCAGGCCAGAGTCTGGGGTAGGGGCAGTCCAACCTTTTTTGTACTCCTTCCGTACCCAGTCCTCTGATACTGAGGGGAAACTAAGCAGAAGCTCACTTTGGTCCCTCTCCGTTTCCAGCTTCCAACCATTTGCTTAAGCTTTTTCTTCCACTGCTACCTTTTCTCTCCTTAAAGACTCAGTTCAAATCATCTCCCCTTCCAAAGAGCGTCCCGGAGTCTTTCACCTGGAATATCACTCATATGCACCAGTTAAGATTGTCAGCCGGTGGGTTGGGATGGGAGTAAAAGATAGAAAATTGTACTGCAACAACGATTTAAATAAAATTAAAAAAAAAAAAAAAGATTATGTCAGCTGCCAGTCCCAGAGGATGCCCAGGAATAAATCACATCTGACACACTCCAAAGTCAGCGGTATTACTACTCTGGATTATGTGCATATTAATTCTACAAATACTAATTTCAGGCCAGAGTAGCTTTATTTGCTTCCATCTTTGGTGTTGTTGAGGCAGCAAACATCATAACCCCCAAATCTTTTTTCCATGAACTGTTCTCTGTCTAGGAATTCCCTAACATGGACTTCCATCTAAGACTTACATCTAAATTCAGAAATTTCCCTATATGCTCCTTGAGAGCAAGGATATATTTATTAATCTTTCCATGTATACTGAAGGGACATGGTAGGTACTTAACATTGTAGGTGCTCCAGAAATCTTTATCTTGAGAGAAATTTTCCCCTGTCCACTATTTCAACTAAGAAAATTATTTTGGGACTTCTGGCAAGATGGAGGCAAAGGTGGATGCACCGTATCTCCATGCACAACCAAGATTGGAACAACAACAATTTAGAGGGAGAATAACACCCAGAACTGACAGAAAATTTATCTGAATGGAAGTCGGACATCCAAGAAGTTGAAATAGATCCGTTCATCCAGACCAGTAGGAGGGGCGGAGACAAGCAGCCAGGCTTGGGGTTGCGGTGCAGAGAACAGGGCACATAAGGCAACCGGGAGCTCGTAAGGCATCTGGGGCACACAAGATCGCAGCAGGTGGACCCTGTGTACCCAAGCGGCAGCTGGCAGACCCAGTGAGGCAGCGATTGTGGAGCAGGGCAGAGTGCACAACCCAGGATCCCAGAGGAGGGACTGAGATCCCACGGAGAATGGAACTACTGCCATTGTTCCCTCCCGACCCCGCCCTCACATACAACGTTGCAATCTAGCAACTGGGGTGCCCAGCCCTGGTGAACACCTAAGGCTCTGCCCCTCACCATAACTGGAGTGACCAGTCCAAAAAAAAAAAGAGAGAGAGAGAGAGACATGTCTCAAACAGAAGCACAAATCAGTGCCCCAGAACTCACCCTTTTGAGTGACTAAGAGATAGCTAACCTATCAGATGCACAGTTCAAAATACTGGTGATCAGGAAGCTCACAGAATTGGCTGATTTTGGTCACAAACTAGATGAAAAAATGCAGGTTACCATAAAAGAAATGAAGAAAAATGCACAGGGAACCAACAGTGATGGGAAGGAAACTGGGACTCAAAATAATAGAGTGGACCAGAAGGAAGAAAGAAACAACCAAACAAGAAAGAATGGAGAAATAAGAATTCAAAAAATTGAGGAGAAGCTGAGGAACCTCCAGGACATCTTTAAACATTCCAACATCCGAATTATAGGGGTACCAGAAGGAGAAGAAGAAGAGCAACAAGTGGAAAAGTTATTTGAACAAATAATAAAGGAGAACTTCCCAATTCTGGCAAAGGAAATAGACTTCCAGGAAGTCCAGGAAGCTCAGACAGTCCCAAAGAAGTTGGACCCAAGAAACACACATCAAGGCACATCGTAATTACATTAGCCAAGGTAAAAATGAAGGAGAGAATCCTAGAAGCAGCAAGAGATAAGGGGACAGTCACCTACAAAGGAGTTCCCATCAGACTGTCAGCTGATTTCTCAAAAGAGACCTTATAGGCAAGAAGGGGCTGGAAAGAAGTATTTCAAGTCATGAAAGACAAGGACCTATATATCCCAGATTACTCTATCCAGCAAAGCTTTCATTTAGAATGGAAGGACAGATAAAGTGCTTCTCAGATAAGGTCAAATTGAAGGAGTTCAGCATCACCAAGTCCTTATTTTATGAAATGTTAAAGGGACTTATCTAAGAAAAGAAGATTAAAAAAAACATGTATAGTAAAAGGACAGCAAACTCACAATTATTAACAACCACACCTAAAGCAAAACCAAAATAAACTAAGTAAACAACCAGAACAGGAACAGAACCACAGAAATGGAGGTCACATGGAGGGTTAGCAACAGGGGAGTGGGAGGAGGAGAGAGGGGGGAAAGGTACAGAGAATAAGTAGCATAGACTATAGGTAGGAAATAGACAGGGGGAGGGTAAGAATAGTATGGGAAATGTAGAAGCTAAAGAACTTATAAATATGACACATGGACATGAACTAAAGCGGGGAAGTGGGTAGGAGAGGGTATACAGGGTGGAGGGGAGTGAAGGGGGGAAATGGGACAACTGTAATAGCATAATCAATAAAATATATTTTAAAAAAGAAAATTATTTTGCATCTGGAATCAATCATGCTTATATTAGCTATTTATATTTTATATTCTGCAAATTTCCTGAGCATACCTGTTATGATTTCACACAAATTTCTTTGTTTTTTTTTTAAGTGCTGAATAGAATAGGGTCAGAGATAGAAACTTCAGTACAATAGTCTTCGATTTCAGTACCTTTTAACATATGTAACAATACCATCATTTGGCTCCATTTCACTACCATCGATCAAAATCATTATTGTAGACATGTTCATAAATCTGAAATTCTTCTTGAATTAATTTATTTACTTATTCATTGACTCATTTGTTCATAAACATGCCAGGAACTATACTAAACACCAGAAAAAGAGAAATACATAGAACTAAGTATTTGAGGAACACTGAAGAACAGTAGTACAGCTTTGTTCATGTTCGCAAAAATTGGGGACAACCTAAATGTTATCAATACAGAAATAACTAAATATGTTTTGATACAGACACACTACGCTGTGCAGCAGTTAAAAAAATACATTTGTAATTCAATGATACAAGATTCTCCAAGACATACGGTTTTTAGAAAGACAAGTTGACAATTGGTAGATACGGTACAAAACTATTTACATAAACAATTTCTTCCTAAGAAGCGTATGTTCACACACTGGTGCGCACATGGAAGCAAAGAGGCCGAAGAGGACAGACACCAAATGAGCGACTAGGGGTATGTCTGGGTTGGCAGTTGTGGTTCAGGGGCCTTTATCTTTACCCATATTATTTGGGTATTTTAGAAAGAATTCTTGTATATATCACTGGTGTTATTTTAAATAAATGTTTACAATGACTAAGTTTTAAGAAACTAATTGCAACACAGAGTAAGTGCTAAAGTGGAGGTATGAACAGGTACTAAGTGGCCCAAAGGGAGGCAAAATAATCTGTTCCATAGTTTCCCATCCACTAAATATGCCTTTATTATAATATCCATAAATAATGTATACCTTTATTCTTTTTTTTTTCAAAATAAAGTATATATCTCAAACATTCATAACATAGACACCCAGAGACTTAGACAAGGATAAACTACTTCGGTGGTTTAGGATAACCTCAGAGCAGGGGTGTCAAACTCGTGTTCACCAGGGGCGTTTCATCAGCCTCGAGGTTGCCTACAAAGGGCCGAATGTAATTTCAACTCTGACAGTTAAGAAATTGTTACATTTACACAGTCCTAAAATTATTTCAGACCTTTAAAGGCAACCCTGGTGAAAATGAGTCTGACACCCCTGCTTTAGAGTGCTGGTTAATTACGATGCACTCAAGTTGATTAGTTATTCCTGCGGGCAGCTCTCTCTGTTGTCAACACTGTGAGCCCCATCCAACAGGTGAAGAAATGGGGTAAGGGAAAAACAAGTGCCTTGTCTACAAGAGTTCAATAGTCAGGGGCAGGAGCAGAATTTCAAATTCAGAAGACCCACTGGGATTGATTCTGTGTCCAGATGAAGAGCCAGGTGATAGTAGTGACAGTGTAGAGGCATCTCCCTTTGCCAGGAAGCACAAGAAAATATGGCTGACCCCACCCAGCAGATTTCTTTACAGGGCAGTGGGGCTCATGCCTATGGGACAAGCAGAACGTCTCTGTCTTTTGCCCACAGCAAAGCCACAGGAATAGGCAGGTCTTCGGGAACATTCTGAGCCTCCCTCTTCTGCTGCACATCAAACATAAACTCAGCCACCGCACAGTGTGAATCATCCTGCCAGAGCAGGGTCCCTTTATTTAACAATGTGGCTGTCCTTATCTCAGGCTAGAAGATCCGATGGTTTGAATAAATCTCCTAACATTTTTTCCCACGATAAAGAGAAAGAAGTTCATTTTATTCCCCACTTAGCTTCGCAAGTAAAAAGTACCCATTAATGTTTGTGCCTGTGACATGTAAATTCGTGGATAAAGCTGAAGCTCCTGTCACTCTCATTTGTTCCCCACAGGTGAGTCAAGAGTGCATGCTGGCAAGATGTGATGCTGAGTAACATGGCTTTTTTTCCTCCCTGATTTAACGGGGACCTGTAGTGTTACTTGATGCAGTTTTCTGTATTTAATTAATCTAACATTCCAGATTTTTAATTTGCATTTAATTTAACATTTCAGATTTTTAATTTACCAGATATTGTTTATCAAAATTCATTTCAGAGACTTTCACTGTATATACAGTGCACACCCCTCTTTAATTAGTGTGTGGCAAATTAATTCTTCTATCCTTGCTCTTTCATCAGATATTGGATTAAGGAAGTTGCACTGTTTCAACACAGCACATACGCTCATTTATTAAACCAAGATGGTAAATTTCCCCATGTATGTGCATTGCTAGCCTGCTTTCATGCTTAACCTGATAAAAGCTGTGGTGGTTAAAACCAGAAATCTGTTATTATTTAAATCCTGCTGGCTGGTTTGACAATGGGAGTGTTCAATTTTGTATTCTACCCAATTACTGGATCCAGTTTTGTTCTTTCCTTGCTCCTTGGAACCGTAACTGCCACTTCCCTCTGTAGCCTTCTTCGCCTGTCTCCCCTCACCCCTTTCATCACCCTCTCCCTCCCTGGGGTGGCTGTTAAAATGAGATTACACTTGTCAAAGCTCTGTTAACTTTTCTCTGTGACTCAGACTACCCCAAGTTACAAACTTAACTTTCCCATTCCTAAATTTTACAGTTGACTTCCCTCCTCCCCATCTCCCAGAAAATAATAACCTGTTCCCAATGTAATACTATATTTACGTTCTGTTGGTTGGGAGGGGTGTTATCTCTCCTATTATATTGTAAGCTATTTGTGAACACATTTTCTTCAACTCTGCACAGTTTCTCCAAACAGGGCCTAGCATACCGCCTTGCACAAATAGGCAAACAGTAATTTTTTGAAAATCTGGAGAGATGGTTGGATAGATGGATGGATGGATGGATGATGAATAATAGATGGATAGAAAATATCTACTGTGTGCCTGGCACTAAGGTAGTTCTTTAAACTGTGTTTTCTCATTTAAATATTTTGTGCAATGAGGGAAGTGTCCCCACATAACTGATGAGGACACTGAAGCTTGCAGATTTAAGCCAGGATTTGTTCATGACCTTTCTGCTAGCAAAGAGTGGAGCCCACATTTGAAGTCCAATCTGTCTGATCTTCCTGAAGTATTGCACATAAACAGGACCAGCTATATAACTTGTGGGACTGCTATGGTCTGGATGTGTCCCCCAAATTCATGTTTTGAGATCCTAATCCTAATGTGATGGTATTAGGAGGTGGAAATTTTGGTGGGTGATTAGGTCATGAATGGGATTAGTGTCCTAATAAGAGACTATAGGAGATCCCTTGCCTCTTTCACAACGTGAGGCAGCAGGTAGGGACTGGGCAAATGGTGCACTTTGCTCTCCAATACCCTCACTGACCAATCAAATAAAACAAACTCTCTAAGAATAGGTATCTTACTCTTGCTACTGCAATGAAACAGATTAAATATATAGGCAGGTAAGGAAGAGCCAGGTGCTAGACAGGAACCAGAGGAGTAAAGTGGTATCAGTCCAGCATTTGAACTTGAGAGCCAAAAATGAGACTGGTGACCCATTGAGAATTCTCCTCTTTGAACTTCCATGAGCCAATATGAGGGCCAGTTTGGTGTGAGCCAAACCTAAGGAGTCCTAGTGTGAAACTCCACACATTATATGGCCACAAGCTAAATGACTGCTCCTCCCCACCTCTATGGCCTTCTCACCAAGGCTATTATTCTTTTCAAAGGAAAGATAATGACATGTTGATGGGTTTTTAAAGAGGTCCTTAAGACATCAATTTCAGAGGTGGCAGCCATTGATAAAATATAACAAAGCAGAGCTGAGAAAGTCTTTGAAATCCTGTAGAATGGCCCAAGGTGGCATTGACAGCTCTTCCTGTGACTTTGGAGAGTATGTTAGAATGTTCAGATCAGCACCGAGGTTACTCAAGATGAGACCATACCCCAGGTTAACAACAAACACCTACTCTGACCCTTGAAAGACTAGTTTGGGTGGCTCAGAAGGCACAGCTTGTATCTTTCTGTGTTGTTCCTTGAAGAGTCTCCAGGGTCTAACTTAGCCACTCAGTTGTGGGAGGACAGAAGAAAGGAAGATGTTCTAAAAAGAAAGATGGGACAAGTTTAGAAAGGACAACTGCAAGTTTTATTCCTCTGCCATTTCTATTTATTTCCAAAAATAGATGATGGCATTTGTGTAAGTTCTTTGAGTTGTGCTTTACTGTTTTATATTAACTTACCTTCATCTCTGAGGAACTTTGGCACCGTAGTTGTCACGAAGGTCCATAAGGGGAATGTGAGCATCTGATCTCCCTTTATCATCTATTCTGTCCACCTAAACAGCCCTGGTGGTCCTGGCCCTTCCCAGCTTTTGGACAGCACCAGTGCCTGGGGGGTTGTCAGCCAGGAGGCCCTGACTGTCATTTGCTATGAGGCATTCTATTTTAAACAAACTTTTTATTTTAGATTTACAGAAAAGTGACAAAGATAATGCAGAGAGTTCTCATATGTTCTTCACCTATTTTCCCATAATATTAGCATCTTGTGTAACCATGGTACATCTGTCAAAACTAAAAAATTAACATTGGCATGTTACTATTAACTAAAATCTAGATTTTATTCAGATTCTGCCAGCTTTTCCATTTATATACTTCTTTTAAAAATAATTAATGGCCCTGGCCAGCATGTCTCAGTTGATTGGGCATTGTCTTGCAAGTGGAAAGGTTGCTGACTTGAGTCCCAGGCAGGTCACATACCTGGGCCGAAGGTTCCGTCCCTAGTCAGGGCGAGTGTAGGAGGTATCCAAGGCACCCAAGTGATGTTTCTCCCTCACACTGATGTTTCTCTCCCTCTCTTTGTCCTTCCCTTCTCCCTCTCTAGAATCAATTATAAAATAAAATAAAATAAAATAAAATAAAATAAATAATAGACTTTTTGTGATATAAATTTAGATTTGCAGAGACATCGAGCAGGTAGTACATGTCTTACATACTCATCTCATCCCTGTCCCTCCACCCCTAGCACACAGTTTTGCTATTATTAACATCTTGCATTAGTGGGGTGTGTTTGTTAAAATAATGAGCCAGTATTGATACATTACTATGAGCCAAAGTTCACAGTTCACATTAAAGTTCACTGTGTTGTACATTCTGTAGATGCCTAATGACACTTACCCATTACTACAGTATCATACAGAGTGTTTCCACTGCCCTAAAGAGCCCTGGGCTTCAGGTATTCATCCCCCCACTCTCCCCCAGGACTCCTGACAACTACCAATCTTTTTGCTGTCTCTTTAGTTTTGCCTTTTTCAAATCTCATATAGCTAGAAACATACAGTATGTAGGGTTTATTTTTTGTTGTTGTTGTTTTGTTTTTTCAGATGGGCCTCTTTCACTTAGCAGTGTGCATATAAGATTCTCCCAGATCTTCATGGCTCGACTACTGAATGCCCTTTTTCTGTTTCAGGATCCAATCTAGGGTACCACATTTAACATGAAGGCATTTTTAACACTCCCTTTTCTATGGTGAAAATTCTTTTCAAAGCAAGAGGGTCAGTTTAGTTTCTTTTTGTGATATTTTCCCCATGCTAACGTCACTTATTTCTTTAACATATATTAATCGAGTTCTTATTATGTGGCAGACACTGCCTTAAGCAAGAAATATACAGATTTAAACAAGCTGTAAAGAATCCTTGCACCCAGAGAGTTTAAAAACCAGTCCTAAAACTACCATTCTATTTTGGAACAGATCATCTCTAAATTTTCTCTATCTGTAATAACACTGATGACTACAAATCTTTGGCCATATATAATTCATTATGTCTTAGGAGAGAGTGTTAAAAGAAAAAAAAAGGCACATTTTTAAGGTATTTGCTGTACGGTGCCATATTCCAGATCAGAAGGGACACTGCCATTGACACAACCTCCAGCTGTGCAAGTTCTTACCTTTGCCATGACCACTGTCTCCCCTCTGTGGTTGCCCTCAGTCTTTTTGCCCTCTTGCAATGCAAGCATTCTAAGCAGCCAGCCCCCAGTCCCAAGCTGGCCTCTTGGATCTATATTGATTCATGCAAACCTGGCTCCCACCAAAACCCCTTCTTCTTTGTGTGTGCTACACACGCATTTCTCACTTGAGAGCATTTCATTCCATCGGGGCATGCACTTAGCTTCTTTCAGCCCAGGTTAACTTATGTAAACACTGTGAAATTGGCATACTCTAATGATGATGGTTAACCTCTATGCGTTTGCATGGTTACAACCAGTAATTGCTCCCAGGTGATCAAGCTAGATTTTCATGATTCCAGGAGGTGATGCTAGACTATGAAAAGTATATAAACTGAGGACAATTTTCTTGTGCTTTATCTCAAAACTCATTCTATTTAATGCCCTAATATTGCACCTTATTCTTATAAGTGCATCTAAGATATAGTCCCTCATCCTGATAAGCTCATTGTCTTTATCCTAATGAACAGAGTGATGTGTACCGGAAATAATATAGCCTTTGGAAGTGGACAGACCTAGGTTTAAAAGTCAGTGCAACCATTTGTTAATTGTGTGACATTGAACAAGTGAATATGACCTCTTCAAGCCCAAATTCCTCACCTCTAAACTGGGGCACTGATAATAGCTAACTCTTGCATAGAACTAGTTTCCCGTGTGTCAGACACTGTTGATTTGATCCTCATTACAACCTAATGAGGCAGAGAAGCAAACTAAGGCAGAGACTGGGTAAGTGACCTGCCCAAGGTCATGCAGCTAGTATAGCAAATCTGGGGGTCAAACCAGAGAAATTAGTTCCAGAGATTAAATTCTTGACCCTGACATACATGTCCTCTCACTGATACTGCATGAGATAATTATGAAGATTAAATGAAACAACTACATTAAGGATCTATTAAACAATGTGCATGGCATATAATAAATTTGTACTTCCTTTTACTTGTTACCATTGTAATGTTATTATCTTCTTCGTCCAGGGTATTCAAATCTCAGCCAAACATGAATAATACAACCAAATCATTCTGCATATGGAACAGATACAACACAACACGTATAGAGGATTTAGAGCAGCGAGGCATTCCTGGAGGGATGCATGAAAGGAGGGAGGTGAGACTGTTTTGGTGCGTGGGAGTGAGATCATGGAGGGCCATGAGTGTCCATGGGGAGGCAGTATAATGTAGGGTAAAGTATATGGGCTTTGGAACCAGCAGAGTTTGAATCCCAGCTCTGTCTACCTTGTGGCACGGTCAGGAGGATTAAATGAGATATGGTGAAAATGACACCATATCTTCTCTTCTTAAAACCACCCACAGTCACATAATTGAACACTGTCCAGCAGTCCAAGTAGAAATATGACTAACCTCAGAGTAAACAATTTTAAAAATCAATAATTCTATCTTAGATTTAGTCTACAAAATGACTAAATGAATTGCATCTGACTCTGTTGACCTCAAGCTGCCAGTAAGGTCTGGTGGAGTCTGAGAATAAGGCAGACTGGGGAGTGCGGAGGTAGGTAAATATGGTAAGTGATGGTATATTGTCCCTAAATCAGTGAGCTTGTTAAGGCTTCACCAAAACCTGGATGAAATCATCCTCATGATTCTCCACCATTTTTTGCTTAAATGGTATATTCACCTTCTGATTAACAGCTAGATCCCCCAAGGAGTGTCCAGGTAGAGTAAACAGAAATATTCCTGGCCCTAGAAAGAAAGATTTCTATTATAAATATATAGAAATAAGTCTTATATGATCTAGGAGCTACCACTGTCCACAAGATAAAATAATCCTTATTCTCTTAATGTCCCTTTGATTCTATCATCAGGAAAATTTTGAAAACCCCACTCAGAATCTCTGATTGCCTAAGCACCTACTATGTGCCAGGAATGAGTTTGGCACAGGGAGGAATTCAACACTGAAATAACACAGCTCCTACTAAAACAACTTAAAATCTAGTAGTGATAATAAAAAATATATACCAAGAACTAAAATAAGGTACAAGTCAGACAAAATGCTATCTCATTATCACCTTGGAAAACCCCCCAAGGCCAAGTCTAGGCCTCCTGATTCTATTCAATTTAAGGAGGTGATAATGAGGAGAAAATGTTCTTGCCCATTAAATGAGTTTTTAACATGTAGACTGAAACTAGCTGCTAAATGGTGGAATTTTACCTTTCAAGTTGTATAACTAATACCTGGTATGTTTTACAATACACACTCCAGAAGGACTCTCTCTACAAGAGGCGAAAAAAGGAGAAATGCATACATAGGGGAACAGAAGCATAATTTATGTATAAAGAAAGGGCGAGAGAAGCCCATGGCAGAGGCCATTCATCCTCACAGTGATAAATGAGTAAATCAACTCACACAACTCAGCAGTTGCCAAACCAAGCCAGTGCTGGTACGGCTGATGACAACAAGGGTCCGCACTAGCCCGCAGCCCACCCTCATACTCTCCTCACCTTTGCCTGTAACATCCTGCCCTGCCTTCTCAACCCGGACTCCAACAATGTCTTTGCATTAAGCTTTTCCCTCCCACCACTAATAGAAAGCATGCCTTTGTCCTCTGACTTCCCACGTGTGTTGACTCAAAGGTTTTAATGGCATTCCTCACATTTTGTCTTGCAGGTGGTGGGAAGGTAGCAAAAAGAATATTAGAAATTGGTTCAGAAAACCCGAGTTGGAATCAAGATCTTGCTGCCAACGAACTGTACACCTGTGGGAAAGTCATAATTCTCATCTCAACAAATGGCAAAATGATATCCACTGCAGAGGGTGACCAGGAGTGTAGTTGAGGTGGTGGGCGACAGTGGGGGCCGGCTGAAAGCACTGTCCAAAGCTGAGCCTGGCAGGGAAGTATAAGGACATGCATGTTACCGACGATGGTCTCAAAGGACAGAATCTGGTTTTTAAGGAAAAGGGGGAAGAAGATCATTTTATAGAAAGATTCGCAGGAGGGGTGCATGCCATATGTGTAATCTCCTAGTGGTAGGAGAACATTCTAAAAGCAAAATTAAAATAAGAAAGGATTACAGATCTGAGGGAAGTAGAATAAACTGTGGTAATAAGCTAAGTCATATTTTAATTTAAACATATATAAATATATGTATTGGTTAAAATATATAAATTGTTTCTATATTATATAATGATAAATATATATATAGTTTACAAAAACATAACATGTATTGTTATAGAGACTTCACTTTAGACAAACAACAGCAACCTCCACGTGGATCCCAATCAGAAGCCTCACGACGTGTAGTCTTTTCTCTAGACAATGCAGCTGGGTCTCCCAGAAGCAGTTTTATCAGAACCAACCTTAGGCACTCATGGACCAGTAGTAACTGCTGGAAAGCAGTCCAAAGTTTGAGAATAATGTAGTGGGAAAAATATCAGACTGAAAATGAGGAGATCCAAGTTCAAATTTTTTTTGTCAATAATATTCGTGAAGTAGCCTTAGGAGGGTCTCCGGACCTCTGTTTCTCTGCTTCTATAATGAACTGGAGCCTCTGGCCCTGTGCTTCTCTAACAACTATCAAATTAATAACATTGAAGAAGTCAGTAATGGGCTAAGGCGAAAGCCATTGCTCACTGCCCCGCCTTGAAGTCTTACATTATGAAATCTTCATTTCACTCAGAGCATTCAGGAAACCACGTGTCAGGCACTAGAGCTCGACAGAGTTCATCAAGGAGATGAATGCCCACCCAGATGGCCAAAAAAAGAAAAACAGCTACAGAACCAGAAAACATTAAGACCAAAAGAAATTTATAGATTATCTGGTTCCAGCTCTTTCTTGTACGGAGGAGGAAACCAAGTATCAGAAGGATTAGAAGTGCTTTTGCCAAAAATGAAGAATTAGAGGGGGATGCAAGAAGAAGAAGTACCACATGGAAAGGGCCCTGGACTGGGATTCCTTGCCATACGAGGAATGAACTGTGACACCAGGTGTCAGCAGCCACATCTCTCCTGGCCTCGGCTTCTGGGGAGTTATAAAGCTCAACTGCTGTGTGTGCCACTCCGACTTTCTCTGTAGTTGTAAAGTTGGGATGGAAACCCAGGCCTCCTGGCCCCAGCCCTGGGCTCTTCCTGTCCCACCAAAAAGAAATAAGCACCCCACCCATTTGCAAAGTCCTGGGAAGAAAAGAGGGATGGCAGAAGCTGACTTGTCCTGGAGCCCATTAGTACCCCAGGAGACTCATGTCAGAGTTGGTTTATACATAACTAAAAATACCTTTTACCTGGGCATGGGAATATCCTTACTTATTTACTTATTCAGAAACGTGTAACCTTTAAGGATAGGGAATAAAATTAATTGGTAGGATTCCAATTCAGAAGATAAAAAGGTGAATGCAGGCAGAGGCTGGTTTAAACTGATGAAGCTTCAGTTTTAGAGTCCTTCAGGAGCAGGGGCCCTTCCAAGGTATTGGGAGGACCCTACTATGGCTTCTCATGGCCATATGATTGGATAAAATCTGCAGAAGTGAGATACTTGTGCATTTTTTCTGAAAGAAGGCAGTAAGCCTTAGAACCCATAAATCCCACATCCACCTTTGTATTCTGGGCCGAATTCTCTTTTGTCTCTTCTCTTTCCTTCCTTTCTCTCCTCCTTCCTTCCTTCTGGAACTGAAAGAGGAAGTTTTGTTTTTGTGTTTAATGAAAAGAAATGTAAAACTTAAGAAAAGGTCAAGTCTGAGGAATGAAAAATAAGAATGTATGAAGAGCAAACTGAGTGGAACAATCACAGTGCCCTTGACCGAGACAGGCGAGGAGAGCCCTGCTGTCAGAGTGCTGAATGGAGTTTGCTGAAAATGCAGTGCATGTAAAGCTCAAACTACTTCTCGTCTCATGAAAGCTTCAGCCATTTTGATTAATTTGACACAATGTTGACAGATCAAAAACAAAAATTTGTCAAACAACCTGTTTGGCCAATTCCTTTTTATTCTTCTTATTTGAATTTTTTTTTTTTTACTTAACTTGTCTGTTCTTCTCATCAGTTAAGTCAAAATAAACCCACTTGCTGATGCAGTCAAAAGTTCACTCACTTGCGGGTAAGATTTTTGAAGTTACTGCTAAGGGAACCCCATGGGAGGATTCATTTAATTTGTCACCTCTTCCACCTTAAAATAGAAGAGGCCTATTTGAACTTCTATGCTTTATTAAATAGAACCTTCCAGTTAGGAATTTTTACTAGTGGGTGAAAATGATTTTTACATGGGAGACATTGCACTATGTGTTACATAAACACACTCTATCTGTGACTAGTGTGTCCCCTTTAGGGGCCCATATGTGTCTCATAGAGGAAATAAGGTACAGCAAATTGTGAAATTCTAAGGGTAACTGAATTATGTGGCTGTCAGCTGATGACTCCACCCATCACAAGCCCAAATGTTCCATATGGCTCCACAGATTTCCAAGCTCTGCATTTAAAATAGAAACCTCTGTGATGGAACAGCAGGTGTTTAACTTCCTTTGTCCAAAAGGAAAGGAAAGGAAAGGAAAGGAAAAGGAAAGGAAAGGAAAGGAAAGGAAAGGAAAGGAAAGGAAAAGGAAAGGAAAGGAAAGGAAAGGAAAGGAAAGGAAAGGAAAGGAAAGGAAAGGAAAGGAAAGGAAAGGAAAGGAAAGGAAAGGAAAGGAAAGGAAAGGAAAGGAAAGGAAAGGAAAAGAGAAGAAAGAAAATATTATGAGTCACTAGTCATGCCTACGAAGACCATGAAGGTCCTCCCCCAGGCCTGACACCCAATGACAACTCAGTTACAGAGAATGCTTGCTCTCTTCACTCCAGAGAGAGGCATTTGTCATTCCAGATGCAAGAGTCAGCCTGAGGACAAGGTGATCAGGTAAAACATCATTTTCCTCTCAGGGTTCTAACATGCAATGTCTCCCAAACCTGCCAGATAAGAATTATCTGAGGCAATTGCTACAAAGCTGATTTCCAGAGCTTAGGTGGAATCCAGGACTCTGTATTTTTAGCAAGCATCCAAGTGATTCTTATTACAAAGCCACAGCGCAGAATAGCCCCCAGAGTCATCGCAGCACTGGAGTAAATAGAGCAGTCCTGGGACAATGTGCTTTAACCTGTACATAGCTGGAAAGCCACTGGGATTCATGGCTTTGAATTTCATCTTTAAGCCAAAAGGTTAAACATATCAATGAATGTGCATTCCTTATTACCACCCATAATGGTTTCCTCCTTCGTGTCTCAGGGGAATGCCACATGCCCTGAGTTCCTGGCAGAGCACCACCAAAATATTAAGAGGATGAATCAGTTCAAATTAGACATGTGCTGCTGAACTCTTCTAAGGTATTTCGAATATTAACAAACTTGGGCCTGTCCAAGGATCATTAATAGCATTGTCCTCTGAGCATATTCTCTGAATTAAACCTTCAGAGTTTGCTTTCAACTGCCCCAGTATTAGCATCTTCATCATCCTACAAAGAAAGCAAGGGGTTGGTTTTGCCAATTCTTCAAAGCTGTCTCCTCGATGCCTGCAGTCAGAAACAGCTCACCTTGGGGACAGTGCCAGAACCCAGGGCTGCCTCCTCCCCTTGCCTGCCACCGTAGGTTGTGCCAGTTCCAGCATGACCCAGACAGCTGAAGAATGCAAGGAAGGCAGAGGAGGGTCCTGTGTCTGCCTGGAGTAAGGAAAAGACTCACTTCCTCCACTGCAGGGATGCCCTCCAACTGAGAAGAGCTGCCAAGTGCCAAGGTCAAGCCTGTCACACACATTAATGGTGGAAAGAATCCCAGAATATGAATAAAATAAACCTGTGAGAAAGTGCCTCCTTACTGTCTGGGCCTGGGCTCTCTCACATGCTATTAGTATGCCATGGTTCTATTTCCTGAACACAAGTATAATTCTTTATTATTATTATTATTATAATTAAGAGCATACATTTGCATATTTAAAATAAACAAGATACAAGGTGAAAAATCTTGCTACCCTTGTTTTTCATCTGCCTGCTTCCCTGCCTTCTGCCCAAACACTGCTACTGTATTTAGTTTCTTATGCATTCCTCTAGACTTTATGCAAAAAATAAGCAAATGCAAATATATATTCATACTGTCTCACTTTTTTACACAAAGATAACATCTGAGGCTTTCTATTTTGAATCTTGACCTTTTTCACCCAACAAATGTATCACAGAACTCTTTCCATATTGGTACAAAGAGAGCCTCATCATTCTTCTTTGTAACTGCATAGTATTCCATTATAGGATGGATCAATTCATAGTGAAACTTAGTTTTCAGTCTGTTTTTCTGACAGTGAAATAAATGGCTTTGTTTCAGACACCTGAAAGTTAAGTAAGCCCAGGAACACCAAGAGAGTCAGTGAAGCTGCTACCTGAAGGATTTCTGGAGATTCTCAGATGGATGTGATTTGCGAAATATTTTCTGCCCTGGCTCATGTAGTTCAGTGGACTGAGTGCCAGCCATGAAGAGAAAGGTCACCAGTTTAATTCCTGGTCAGGGAACAAGTCTTGGTTGTGGACCAGGTCCCCAGGTGGGGACGTGTGAGAAGCAGCTGACAGATGTTTCTCTCACACATCAATTCCTTTCTCTCCCTGTCTTTCTCCCTCCCTCCCCCTTTAAAAATAAATAAAATCTTTTTAAATTTTTTTTAAAGAAATATTTTCTGTTCCGTATAAGTATAAAAGATTATTTAATGTATCATGTTATACAATAAGAGCCACCAGAAAGCATCTGAGAGAAATCAGAAAAATAAAAAAAAAGTTGAACCCAAATCTGGGTTGAGGTAAAGAAAGGAAAAACGAGACAGAAAACCAGCTTTGTTGCTGTAGCTCCTGTTAAGCTTCATCCAACGCCTATCAGTTCCTGGAGAGACCAAGGCTTGTTTGAAAAGCTTCCTTGAGAATAAGGACTCAAGTGGTCTCATTAGGAGAGGAAAAGAAGAGGCAAAGTGAAGGGAAGGCCAGGAGAAAGACAAGAAGGGCCAGAAGAGCATTCCTGTATGTTTCCTAAGTAGGATTTTCAGGGTAATATTTTCTCCAAGTTGTGACTTTTATGAAAGAAAAACTTTTGGTCACAACACTATTTAGAGGTATGTCCTTTGTTTTTTACATAGCCCTGAACTACTAAGCTACAGGCATTTGTAGTGTTTCCTTTGTAGTATTTGCTTCTCGGGAGAGAGGGAAAAAAGTTTCCATCTCTTGCTAAAAATTTACTAATTCATCAATAAGTACATTTTATAGTCATCTTAGCCCTGGCTGGTGTGGATCAGTGGAGCACCGGCCTGCCAACTGAAAGGTCCCAGGTTCAATTGCCAGTCAGGGCACATCCCTGAATTGCGGGCCAGGTCCCCAGGACCTGTGTGAAGCAGCCAATCAATGTATCTCTTGCACATTGATGTTTCTCTCCTTCTCTTTCTCCCTCCCATCCCCTCTCTCTAAAAGTAAATAAATAAAATCTTAAAAAATAAAGTCACCTTAAACTTCAAAATAAAGAAGTTTCAAATATTTCTAAAAAGTTGGGATAACTTTAAGATAATCCCCACGTTAGCCAAAATTAAATGAGTTTACTCGTATGCTAATGATAAGGCTATAGACTGGTACTACATTTCTGGAGGGCAATTAGGCACTTTATACATAAACCTTTAAAAATATTCACATTCGTAGACTCAAAAGTTGCACTTCTAAGAATCTACACTAAGGACATTCTATCCTTTCACTACAGGATTGAAAAGTCACAGGAAAGTGGATTTGGCAGGTGTTCTCAAATGTTATGGTCTCAGGACCTCTTCACACTGTTAAAAATTATCAAGTACTCCACAGAGCTTTTGTTTACATAGGTCGTATCTATTAATATTTGCTACATTAGAAATTTGAACTGGGAAATTGAACTAGAAACTCAAACAATTGCTCAAGGGCTTTTCCTCCAGATGTTTGTTGTTACTTCAGTATTAATTAGAAGTGCTTTATGGGTACTTTTTATTTCATTTCACAGAATATTAACAGGGTACTCCAGGTTGAAATAGAATACAATTAATAATTTATTATTTAATTAAACAATTAGTTGAATGAATATTTAAATAATTTATTAACTGTTCTTTTATTGTCTAATTATTATTTAGTTATTAATCATTATTTATTTGCTAAGTATTATTTCTCACAGCACTAGGCAAAATCAGGCAACACAATCTACAAGACTTATGGGAAAATGGATTTGGGGCCCAGCACTTACAAACTTTTTGTCAGTAACACACTAATAAAAAGGAACAATAGAAAGCAACAGTTTTACACAAATTAAACATGCATTTTATAAACATGATGCTTTACTCTGAAAGAGACCTGCAGTTTGTTGCGGAAGCGGGTGTCTGCCAGGCTGCCCGCCGGGTTCCCACACCTACCACCCTCTGTGGGAGAGGCAAAAACAATAGAGAGAAAAAGAGTGAAAAGTGAAATAAGGAGGCGAACATAACAGAAAACAGAGAAGAATAATACAAAATAGGCTGGGAGAGAAGAGGGAAAAATTAAAGATAGGGGTGGTTTGGGCTGGGCCAGGGTGTCTGGGAAGGGGAGGGCTGCAGGCTGCCAGCTATGGCAAAGAGATAGAAGGAGGGCTTTCAGCAACAGGACAGAAAGTTTAACACAGATGTCAGGGCTGTGGCCCATTGTCCTCATAAGGGTGTTTGTGTGTGTGCATGTATTATATGCATTTCTATGAGGCTCAATTCAGCTGTGCACAGTTTCCTGCATTTGCCTAGTGTTTCTCCCAGAAGAAATTGTGTATATGCAAACCTGCTCAAACTGCACCATAATGTTCATGTGTTGGGACAAATTTATGTTTTTAAAACTAATGTATGTGGAAATTCACTGTATTTAGATGATCTCTATAAATCTAGAAACATATATGCCATGTTTACATTTGTTTTATCTTGGTATAGGATTATCAATGATTTAATTTTTTTCTTTCTGCTAATTTATAGTTGCTAAGTTTCCTAATAATACATTAGGAAAAAATGTTTTTAAGTTTAAAAATTCAGCCAGAAATTGTCACCTGGTTCTAAAAATCCACTAGAAAACTGATTCTTTCCTTGAGCCAACCACAAATGTTAGGCGCCAGTGATCTCTGGGGGCCACACTGAGGCTCTGTTCTGCACAGTCCAGACCAAAGAATCCAGAGGCGAAACTACCAGGCACCTGGGGACTTGTTTTGCCCAACCTCCTCATTTTTCCATATAAGGAAATGGAGGCCCTAGGAGGTGAATGACCTGCCCAAGGTCACGTATCTGGTTGGTGACAAAGCTGGAACAAAATCCCATAGTCTTTTGGTTTAACTATCCTTTCATTCTTCTTTTTTCCTCCCAACAGTCACAGAGGTATTGTGGAACTGAAATTGATTTACACAATACCAAATCAACAAATCATTTCAGTCCAAAGAAGGTAATGAAACAAAACAAAACTGTCAACTAGGTGAAAAATAAAAATCATGCCAACTTCTTGTTTCACACTGTACAGACAAAACAACTAGTAATTATGGGGATGTTTCGCTTTTCAACTGGCTGCTTTGGCATTAGGTTCTCATAGCTGCTGTGTTAGAAAAACCAAACATGGGAATGATGGGAGGGAAAAGAAGGAAAATAATATTTTCTAAAGGCAAATCAGCTCCTTAAAACCCTGCTACCCATGTACATAGCTGCATTTGGACATTAGATTTAACTGTACTTGCCAGTAACTACCAATACTCTAGACCACATAAGAAAACAGACCCATTAAGAAGTCATCTCTGCTTGATATGGGTACTAGGTACTCCCAACTGCCACATACTTATCTTCATACACATAAGTATCTTTAATCAATGATCTAACAAAAATGAAATAGGAAACATGGAATACTTTTATATCACTTTGAAGCAAAGAAAAAATCAAATTCTATATAAATGACACCAAAATGGTTTCATTTACCTGCTTTAAATTGTTATCTACTATCAACTACAGAAACATTTCTATTTGTTTTTAATATGCAAGCTGATTCTACATACAACTCACCAATCTATGAACCTCAGGGAGTATATCAGAAAAAAATTAAGGGTGGGGCAAAAGTAGGTTTACAGTTGTTCATATGGAAAATAAAATAATGATTAATAAGTAATAATACAAGAATGAACTGCATTTCGAGTACCCACAACTGTAAACCTACTTTTGCCCCACCCTGTACATATCTTTGAATTAGAAAGGATGGGAAGCCTGGCTCTGCCCAATCCTGGCAGCTCTCAATATCCTGTTGGGAACTAACGAAAGAGGCTGGTTTCTGGCCTTCAACAATTAAGTAATCAGCTGCCTTTGGTTACCCTAACAACTCACACAGACAAGGAGATTACCAGGCAAACAGGCTGCAACAATTCAGGACTCAGAGCCAACTGGTGTGCTGAAATGACACATATTCCCTGGGTAGTCACTAGCTCCTTGTTTGAAAAAGAAGGAAGTGAAATAATTTTTTTAAAGTCCAGGACTTGGTAGATGTGGCTGTGGTGCTCTCGTTGCGGTAATTTCACATACAGAGAAGCAGTCCAAGAGGGCAGCTGTGGTCAGGAGATTCAGGCTTCCCAGGCTCACCTGAGGTCAGCCTGTCTGACGACGAAGGGCCCTGCTTTTACCATAAATCATATTTACTGAGGCTTTTATTTTTGTTTTGTTTTATTTTATGATTTGAATAGTAATTCTCAGAGAGGTTAATTCTGGAAAATACTACTAATAATGAAGAAAATCAAGTTCACAACAGAATTCTACACTTATCAAAATATCATGTCATACATCTTAAATACATACAACTTTTATTTGTTGACTATACCTCAAGAAAGCTAGGAAAAAAATGAACAAATGGATAAATAAAAAAAGAATATCACCACCCAGAGAAAATATTTTTATGAATATACCCAAATCTTTTTGATATGAATTTATACTTCACATAATTGGGATCAACCATATGTCATTTTACACTGGACACTATGCATATAATGAAATGGTTATATAATATTTCATTATGTATGTAGTATACCCACAGTTTATTTTCTTATTTGTCTAGGATTGGACATTCAGGTTGGCTTTAAATTTAAAGCCAATTTAAATTGGCTTTAAACTTAGATGCCTTTAAAATGTACTTTGAATGTGTAGACACTGATAGGCTAGAAGTAAAAGTATGGAAAAAGATTTCTTAAAAGCCTAAGAAAGCAAGAATGTGAGGAAAGAGTGAAGAAACAAAATGAAGTCACCACAGTCAAGCTAAAACAAAAAAACAAACAAAAAAATCAGGAGCTGAAACACGAGGAATAGATTTTATTTAGCTTTAACTAGCCCAAGGACTTAAGCTTTTGAACTTTTCAGCTGTGCAATTCCTAGAGACATGCGTAAATCCTGTAGATTACCATCTGAAAAATTAGGAAAGAGTGTTCACAGGTCCAGACCACCAGACATCTGGAAGATTACCATCTAAGACCAATCCAGAAGCTACGAATGCAGATCTGATTTGTCTCAAGAATGTACTTTTTACTATAAAAACTGTCAATTTTTCTCTTCTTTTTAGAATACTCTGAATGTTACCTGTTAGTGTTTTCTTCTTTAAATCTTCAGGCCCTTGAATAAAATGTTGTTACTTAATTCTAGTGAAGCCACCTGCTTCACTTACACTTGGTCAACAAATGTCTATATTAATACCAGACAGAGCAGATTTCAGAACAAGAAATATTACCAGAGACAGAGAAATTTTACAATAGTTTAATATCAGTTCATCAAGAAAACATAACAATACTGACAATAGCAAAATAACAATGCACGCAATAGCAAAATTTCAAAGTTCATGAAGCAAAAACTTACAAAAGTGAAAGGAAAAACAAATCCAACCCTGGCTGATAGAACTCAGTGGATTGAGCACCTGCCTGTGACCCGAAAGGTCTCCAGTTTGATTCTCAGTCAGGGCACATGCCTGGGTTGCAGGCCAGGTTCCCAGTTGGGGACGTGCGAGAGGCAAACAATCAAGGTTTCTCTTGCACATCAGTGTTTCTCTTCCTCTCTTTCTCCCTCCCTTTCCCTCTCTCTAAAATAAATAAAAAGGAAAACAAATTTATATAATTGGCAATTTCAACATTCCTCTAATAGTAGTTGACATAGCAAGTAAACAGCAAACCAGAAAGCCATAGAAGACTTGAACAATACTACCAACCAACTCGAGCTTATTGACATTTACAGAACACTCTATCCAGCAATAACAGATGACTTTGGAGGCATTTTTAGAAAAGTCTTCATGTAGGATGAAGATAATTACATATTAAAGTGTCTCAGTGGGAATGACTACAGACCTGAAATGTATAACAAACCAACAAACATGTATCTCTGAGATGAAGACAGTGGCTCTCAAACTTGGCTGTACAGTAGAATCACCTGGAAAACTTTTAAAAATCTGATGCCCAGGCCAATTAAATCTGAACTGAATCAAAGATGTGATAATGACATAAGCCTATTAGGGTTGATTATGGGCCTCTTCAGAGGCCTCCACTTCTTTTTTTTCTTGTTCCACAACTTTCTGTGAGTCTTCTTATCACTCCATCCCATTTCATCAGGTGACAAATGCTTTCAGGTGTTTTTTCCACTTCATCCACCTCAAAGCCTCCTTTTGGAAAAGAATCATCTTTGTCATTTTCTTCTTAATGTGAATATGTGTCAAAATCCCTTATCCTAAGAATTATGCCTTAGTTTTAAAGCATTATCCTCAGCTAAAAGAATTCCCACCATCTGCTTGCAAATGCACTTAACCCAAGAGAAGACTTGTTTGTTAGCAGAAGACTGTTTTAAGGTCTGTGAGAGTGATCAGATAGATAACACCAACTCACAGGATCATCAAATTAAAAGTTGGAAGGAATCTAAGCTGAAACCTTATTAACTCCATATCCATGGCATAACCCCACCCATCTAATACCCATCAGCTCTTGCTTGAGAACAAGTAATGAAACATTCCTCATTCCAGTTTTAGTCAGTCTTCATTATAATAGATTTTTATTTCTTACATAATCATTGCACATATAATTTTAAAAATTATGGTGCAAAATAGAAATGAATAATGTCATTATTTTTAAAAATAATGCTTAATAAAGCCTGTAGTAAGATGACTGAAGAGTTTTAACTCCCACACCAAATCCTCACCTGTCTATAAAATGAGGATAATGCTATCACATTTACAAGGTTGCTAAAACAAACTTAAATGAGGTAATATAAATAAAACTTTGGAATAATGCCTGGCACAGTGTTGGCTAGTTTTATTATGATTGGTTGTGGATTCTCAGAGAAATATGATAAAGAAGACCGAGGCTGCTTCGGGGGGACCATGAGTTAGTGGTGTCTGTGCCACTGTGTAGTACACAGGTGCACGTGGCTACCAAACATCTGTGCACTTTACAATAACTGCAAGTCAAAAAGGATTTGTGCAAATTGACAAATACCGGAAGAGAACAAGATTATTTAATAGCTAATGCAATAAAAGTAATCTACTGTGGCTAATTTTTTTTCTCTTTAAAATTTTTTCACTGTTATTACAATGTCATAACTAAAGATTAAAATAAAGTAAAACAAAAAAAAAGCCCACCCTCATTTTTTAATTTTTGTTCACTGATTTAAGGAGGAAATGAGAGAGAGAGGGAGAGAGAGCCTTCACGTGCACGAAACACTGATTTGTTCTCCTTATTTATGCATTCATTGAACCCACAACCTTGCTGTATTGGGACAATGCTCTAACCAACTGAGCTACCCAGCCAGGGCTCCCACCCTTATTTTGGATTGTAACTTCCATCTATAATATGCATTGAGGTCTTCTTGTGTTATATAAAAATAAACCTATATTTGAATTCCCCCAAAATTCATTTATTGAAATCCTAATCCCCAAAGATGTTGTTATTAGTAAGTGGAGCCTTTGGGAGGTACTTAAATCGTGAGCATAGATCTCTCCTGAATAGGATTAGTGCCCTATCGAAAAGGCTCCAGGGAGATTCCTAGCTCCTTCCACCCCGTGAGGATACAATGCAGGGTCTGTGACCCAGAAGAAGGCCCTCACTCGACTACGCTGGCACCATGATCCTGCACGTCCCAGCCTCTGGAACTGTGAGAAAGAAATTGTGTTCTTTCTAAGCCATCCAGTCTGTGTTATTTTGTAATAACAGCCTGAACAGACTAAGGCACTCTCGCTTGCTCAGAACACTTTACATCTGTTAGTTCTCCTTTCTCGCTGCCATTTAGAGGAAAGTTTTCTAGACAAAAGCCTCCTGCTTTGGTTTTTTAATGTAACTGATTAATATAAGAAATGCTTACCATATTACTAATTATCCTTCAGATACATTTTCACAGGTTCAGACTACATCATGATTTACTTCTGAGCCCCTATTGTTGAACATGTAATTTACTTCCATTTTTCACTCATAAATAAGATGCCAGTGAACATCTTTGTTGATAAATCTGTGGGTTCATTTCTGATTGTTTTCTCAAGATGCTAGGCCACAGGTCTGTAATGCCGTGTTGTCAGTACCCTGGAGGACACCAGCATCTGGGCAGCAGCCTGAACACACTGCTGATTCACATTGAGCTCTCGGTCAATACAAATATTCCTCATTTTCATACTTGTTGCCTCATCTCTACCCTGAGCAGAAAACATTTTGGTTTTGACCCATCATTCCAACCCTATCAAAGTTCTTTTTTTTTTGTTTGTTTCTATGTCTTAGTTTCCAAAGGAGGACAAGTTCTCAGTAGTAGAAAATGTGGAAAACACACAGGTTCACAGAGATAAATAAAAAATACTTGCTAGCCCATGAGCCAAACAACATTTTTGTTGTTGTTGTTGTTTCAGAATGAACACCAGAAGGTTTTTCAACTTGCCTGGAACCCCCTAGAACCCCTTACCTTATAGAAGGAGCCTCTGGGTTGAGATATCCCCTCCCCCCTAACCACAAGGCCTCCTGTCTCACACAGACTCACTTCAGAAGTCTGGGCTGGATCAGCCTTGCCTATTCTAGAAATTCCTGGTTTTCTCCCAATTCAAAAGGTCCATAGCCTTTTGGAGATACCCTACATGTCATCACTGTGGGTCCATTCTCAACATATATTTCATGACTATCTGCCAGAGGAATGAGCTCTATTTCTTGACAACACTAAAAGGCGTAGCTCCTCTTAGACAGCTATTAATACCAATGCAACTGCTGATTTAAGCAAGTATTTATTGTGGATCTACTAAATACCCAGCTGCTTCCTCCAAAGAGCTCAGAGTTCAGTGGCTCTTTGTCAAATGGGAAGATGAAGTAGAAACATCCCTTAGGGAGTAACTCACAAATTATCTACAGAGCAAAATGTAAGGTTTTAAAGCCAGTGAACATATGAGAATAGCCTCACGTCACCCCTCTTGGCAGAGCTGATCACTACCTGATTTGTCCTGGAGTGTACCGTATCAGAGCCTCTAGCAGAACACTTTTCTTTCCTTTGGACTTGTTTTGGGACCATCTAACGCAGTGCCCCAACCCCAACGCCCAGGTCCTGTGCAGTTCCTAAACAAAGCAAGCACTCAGCAAATGCTCCGTGTGGCAGATACTTTAATCTACATGCAATTGCAACAGGGAAAACAACTTTTGAAAGAACAAATACTCGCCACCTTATAATCTGTCACTAATGCTTTGAAATAAGTAGTTAAGGGTAGCAGAGAATAGAAAATAAAAATTATTTTAAAATGTCATCTTCACTATTGTACAACTTTGCCACCATCTTACGGATTTCCTGGAAAAGTATTTGTATCCAGGCAGTGAAGCTCATGGAAGTAAAAGGTAAATGACAAGAAATCTAAGTGACATAAACTCACATCAGATTTCACAAGAGAGAGACTACGAGCCCACAAGTGCTAATCTAACTTCAGCTGACAAAATAAAGACAAACTAACGTAGGTTCTCTGGAAAGTCTGGAACTAAGTAAGCTGCGGTGCTTGAAAAAAATAGGTAAACAGTCCCTACTTCTGGTCATTATCTTCTGAAGTGCACAAGACATTAAATAAACAGTCAGGTTACGTTCAAAATACTTCTAAGATGAAAAAGACTGTCAGCCAAGCATTTGCAGAAGATAACGGCAAAGAAAAGGGAACATCATAGAAGTAAGACATCTGGAAAATAAAATCATTTAGCAGGCTTTCAGAACTGACAGATTCTGAAGGAGGCAGGTTTCTTCCCACCTAAATTTATTTTTAAGAAAAAAAAAACTTTTAAAACTAGTGTTGTGTTGTTTATTTATTTTGGTGCTTTATAAGGACTGGAGGGGGTTTTGGACATGCTTATGTCCAACTCCCCCCGCCACCCACTGATAGGAGAAGAAACTGAGGTCCTATAGACTTTTCAAAGTCAAGAGCAAGGGTCCCAGTCTAGAGCTCTTGGTCTGCTGTCTCAGATCACAACAAGCACAGGGTCACCCCTGAACTTGACTGAAGGGGCCACATTCACAGGGTTCAGGCAAAGTTCCAGGGCTTTTAAAAAATAAGGCATGACAAGAAAATGCACTAAACTAGATCACGCATTGGGAACAAATTCTCTAAAGTGCATTATTGACATAGTTTTTGAAATCTGAGTATCAGTAATAGTATTTAATAAATATTAGGTTTCCTGAATTTGATAACGACTATGGTTATGTAAGAAGATGTTTTTGTTCTTAGGAGATACACATTAAAATTTAGGTATAAATGGCTGGAACTTGTTCTTGAATGGTTCAGAAGAAACACCCTTTTTTAAAAAAAGAAGGAAAGAAAACAAATATAGCAGAATATTAACAGTTGGTGAGTCTGAGTGAAGGGCATATGGGGATTGTTTGTATGATACTTGCAACTTTCTGTAAATTGAAATTATTTCAGAATAAAGCATTATTGAATATTTTTAGAACTACGTACTCTGGATATTTATCCTAGCCCAAGAATCAAAAATACTTCTGTGGCCCCTTCTGGACGAGGCCTACTCTGAAGGAGAAGGCGACAAGTACTTACTCTGCACAGTTTGCAGAACAAAGAAATCTCCACCAGACAGAAGGCTGATCCATCGCAATGAGCGAGCCCTCCCTCCAAGTCAGAACCAACTGGAACCAGCAGTCAGAGTCAGCAGGCAGATGAGCTAGCTTAGGGCACAAGCCCTGGGGCCAGACAATTTTACAGGCCATCTTTGCCCCTCCCTGGCTTTGTGACTGAGGGCAAGTAGTTTAACTTCTCTGCATCTCAGCATTCTTGTTAAATGGTGCTAACAAGGCCTACTTCACAGTGATGGTATGGATTAAATTACGAAATACACACAAACCTCTAAGCCTGGCATACAACACATTTTTAAGATGAGAATTGTTGCCATGATGATGAATAGGTCTGAGTGTAAGTGTATAGGCTGTCGGAAAACACCTCATTCACTCAATCATTCATTTGTCCCTTCACTCAAACCCACAAACTTGTATTGTGACAAGAACTGTGCCAGGCACAGGCTGTTGAGCAATGAACACGGTGATTCCCTCCCTGAAAGGACTTACATTCCAAAAGGAGCTGACAGTAAATGAGCAATTACACCAAAAGTGCAACCAGCAACGTGAACGGCACACGGTACAAACACTGGGACAGGTGCCTAAGCCAACCTGAGCCATGGAAGAGGTGCCATCTCGGCTGAGGCCTAGATGATGAGTGGGAGTCAGGGAAGCAAAGGTGGATCAGAGGGGAGGACATTCCAGTCAGTGGAAGCAGAAGATATAAAGAGGGGTTATGGTGCCTTTCAGGAAACAACAGCATATATATATATTGGGTTGGCCAAAAAGTTCATTTAGATTTTTCTGTACAATGGCTCTAGTAGCGTTTAATTATCTTTAACTGCATTAGAAACAACTTTGTTAGACTTTATTGTGACAGCCATCATATGAACATGCATTTTTAAAAATTTATCAAAATTAGCAAATTTTTGTGTAGCCACTTAAATATTGAAGATAGAAGAAAATACGCAACATTTTTGACATGTTGTACTTTATTATTTCAAGAAAGGTAAAATGCAACTGAAAATACAAAAAAAGATTTATTTAAAGAAAGGTAAAATGCAACTGAAATACAAAAAAGAGAAGGTACTGTGACTGGTCAAATATGTCAAAAGTGTTTTGTGAAGTTTCTTGGTACTATTGACATTTTGGCCAAATAATTCTTTGCTGTGAGTCTGTCTTATGCATTGGAAGATGCTTAGCAGCACCCCTGGCCTCCACCCACTAGAAGTTACTAGCAGCAGATAGCCAACATACTCAAAATATCCAAATCAGTAGTTATTGGTAAAAATTAAAAAACGCGTCTTTTATTTTATGGAAAAAACTACATGGACTTTTTGGCCAACCCAATAATCCCGGCTGAGGCACCAATGTGGCTGAAGATATGGGTATAGTGAGAAATTTTTCCTGGGGATGAGGCTCAACAGTAGGTCCTCAGAATGTTAAGTGGCTTGGGTTTGTTTGGAAGAAACCTCTGAAAAGTTCTAAGCAAAAGATGAATAAAAAAAGATTAGAATTTTAGGAAAATTATTCTGGCTCTAGCTGGAACCTCGAAGACCAAGACCATGGATGGAACTCTAGCTGGAGATGATGGTGACAGGAGCTAGGCTCCATCCCAGATGAATCTGGAGGAGAATAAAAGGATTTGGTACTTGCCTGAGGATAGTTTAGATGGCCAGGTATCTGGGTCATGAGTGCTATTTCTTTGATTGGATGATGGTCCCATTAACTGAAACAGAAAATACGCATGCAAAGGGTGGTGAACACATAGGGAAGTAATGTTGTTCTGCTACAAGAAATTGCAAGGTTTATCAGTCACACAAGGTGGGTAGGGTGCATCTGGGTGGGATCAGAGGGATAGGAAGAAGGCGGGCAAAAGAGTACAATTCTAAAGGGGTCCAAAATGATGTAGAGATGAATTTGTGTTTTCTCACAGTTTTGCCAGGGGCCAGGTTGACAAATTAAACATTTTGAAAACTTGTAATCCTCCCACTAAGAGGTAGCTAAGAACTAAAGATATTTTAAGATGTATACATTCTATGAGCTAGCAATTCCACTTCTAGGAACCTGTCCTACAACTACACTATTATGTGTGAGCACAAGCTGAACATACAAAGTCTACCAATGGGAAATTAATAAATCAACCATGATACCACTTTACTATGGAATACATCTAGCTATTAAAAGAACAGCAGCCTGGCTGTTGTGCCTCAGTAGGTTGAGCACTGGCCTGCAAACCAAAGGGTCATCTGCCAGTTGGATTCCCAGTCAGGGCACATGCCTGAGCTGTGGGCCAGGTCCCCAGTAGAGGGTGTGTGAGAGGCAACCATGCATTGATGTGTCTCTCCCTCCCTTTCTCACTCCCTTCCCCTTTCTAAAAAAAAAATAATAATAATAAAATAAATAAATTTAAAATCAAAAGAATGAGGTAGCAGGTATAAATTTCATAGGGGATAAGAGAATGTCTGAAATATTAAATAAAATATTTAATTAAATAAATTAAATTATAGGTGGTATCCTACCACCTAATATCCCACTTCTGTTTGCAAAAGCATTCCATGTGGGTCTGGGAGCAGGGGCTGTATCATGTATGTGAGCACGTGTGTGCAATATAAAGAAATGAAAAGGTGTACATTAAATGGTTAACAGCCAGTCATGAGAGTAGAATTAGAGAGAGAAAGATTAGGCGTACAATAAAAGGAAACCATATTTGCATTAAACAGAATTTTATTCTGTTAATTTGAATTGCTTTTTTAATACACACGCCTTCATATTATATGTGCATACTTTTTAAAAAACATCTAAAAGTTGGGGGAAGACTTTGGGAGATACAAAGGGAGCTCATTTGGTAGATATTTATTCAGGTTCTACTGTGCATCAAGCACTAAGTAGACACTAGAGAACAACAATAGCAAGGATGCTTCCTTCACAGAGTTTATAGTCTAGCAGTGAAGACAGACCATTAAACATGTGATTATAATAAGAAATGACAGCACCTTGGGCAAAAGTAAGTATTAGGTCCTAATGGGCACATAAGATGCCTCAGAGAAATCCAGGATCCCTTTCTGGAGCGGTACCATCTAAATTGAGACCTGGACGATTAGCAAGAGTTAGAAGAGAATTTTGAGAGGAGGCCACTGCTGAATGGAGGTTGAAGAGATGGTTGGCAAGTAGCTGGGTACAGTCCGGGCCCAGTCAAAGGCAGAGAGGGAAAGATAACGCTGGTCTGGGTTATAGAAAGGCATGTGCGTGCCGTGCCATAAGATTTGGATTTTATCTTCACTGTAAGAACCATTGACAAGTTTTAAGTAGGGCAGTGAAATCTTCAGAATTGCCTTTTAGAAAGATTACTCTGTCAGCAGCTATTCTCAGTTGTGTACTCAAACCCACGGACAGGATCAGCTGGAGAGAAAGGTAGGAAGATTCAGTATCCCTGGTTTGGAAAAGGATGTAGAAGAACAAGTCTGGCTACTCTGAAATAGTTGTTTTAATACAGGCAAGAGATGCAAGAAACAGAGGTGGGAAATAAGCAGCTGATTGTCTGCTAGAGAAGGAAAACAAATAATCAATACGTACAACTATCATATTAAATATGTAGGTGGGGTGAGGTAAATGCTGGAAGTGAGGTCCAAACACTAAACCTGCCATGTAGAGGAAGGAGTAGCTGATTCTGAATGGAAGAACTAAAAAGGCTCTGGAGGAGATGCTTTTGAAACATGCTGTGGACTCTAAGAAGAGAGATACATTTGATGAAAACCCCCAAGAAGAGATTTATCTGCTGAGATGGACTCCCCATGGTCAATCAGGCATCCAAATTTTACAAATAATAAAAGCCTAGCAGCCATTGGCTGACAGAGCCTTCTCACTTCAGACTGAGCTCCCAGCTTCCAGAACTATGCCTGCTTGGTCATACCTTGAGTCAATCACTGCAGGGAAACCATGGTTTTGTCTTTCTATAGTTCATTGACTATACCTAATTACTTCTGAGACCTGACTCGTCCAATCAGAACTGCACAATTTGGATGCCTCATTTACATAAAATGGATCTAATAGAAAACCTGGGCAGAAACTTTTGCTATAAAAGGTGATCTTCCCTTTGTCTCAGTAAATACAACTTACATTGCTACCTGAATCTGTGTCTCCTCAGCTACAGTTCCTTTTTGGTTAAATAAATGCTTTTTATTCTTTATTACCATCTAAAATCAATTTTGTCTAACAAGGTAAAGGATGCATAAGAACTTCAAAAGACAATGCACAGTAGCATATTTTTGTTAGAGGGAACAGTGTGAGCAGACACATAAAGACACAAAAGTCCAGAAAGAAGTTCAGTGGACGTGGAGGACATGGTGTTTGTGAGTACCTCATGGAAAGCCAGATAGAAAAATGAGTTAGGATCAGATACCGATCGTAACAATAGTAACAGTGTGCCAAGCTCTGTCTTTCATAACACTCGGCACAATATGCATAAGCTTCCTTGTCTATTTGTCTGAATCCCCACTGGTAGGAAAGAGTCATGAAGGAAGACCCTCATCGGTCTCCTTTACCAGTGTCTGCAAAAGCCTGCTTCAGTGCCTGGCTTCCAGGCAGTGCTCAGCCAACGTTTGTTGAATGAGGGAGTAAGTGAGTTAATAGATGGAAAGGTAAAGCACTCAATATAGAGGATGGCACAAAATAGGTATTTAATAAATGGTGACTATTTGTCATAATGATAATCCTCCTCTTCATCATGTATTGAGAGAAATTAGAAGAAACATACCTGATGGGTCGGGGAGGTTGGCCAGTTATCTAAAGGGTCTTGTTTAAAACATATCATTACTCCTCAAAGTTTACCATAATCTTAAAATCTTTAGCAAGGTATTCAAAGCCCTTTACTCTTTAATTCCAACTTCATTTTTAAGAATTGCAAGGTTCATTTACGGTAGGTTATTCTTCCCCAACTCCGACCCCCACAGAGCCAACAGTGTTATTCCTCCTCGATCAACATGGCAAACTCAAATACCTTGGGTAGCGGAAGAGAGACAGATAGTTAACATAAATACATTAAATCAATGATAATAACAATATCCGGCATTTAGCCCATTTCCCCAAACTATGCTAAACTAATTACTCCTTAACAACCTACAGGTAGGTATTCTTATTCTCATTTCCAAGGGTGAGTAATTTACCCAAAGTCAAGTTCCCAGTAGGGGAGCCGGAGGCCTTGTGATTAATCATTCTACCACGTTCCTTGTTAGCACTGCAGAAATTCAAGAAAAGGCACTGAAGTGAACATTTGGATTTTATTCTGAAGGCAATGATGAGTCAGGGTCTAGCGTGGAGGGAGGATCTTGACTGTATTTGGGGATTGGCTCAGAGTAACATTTCTCTAGAGCACAGGGTGAATCTAGGGTGACAAAGCAAGATAAAACTGGGAAGCTATGTGGAACCTGATACCAGGAAATTGTGAGAAATGGGAAAACAAAAGAAACTGAGCAAGGAAGGGACACAACCAGTTAAGTATTTACTAGGCACCTATTCTGGGAAGACTCAGTCTCAAGTGCTTGGCAATATAATAATTGTGTACGTCTAAACGTGATTAGCCCTGCCCTCAGCATGTTTGCTGTCTAGCAAGGGAGGTAGAGCACACACACATTGAGACACAAAGGAAGTGGAACCTGATAAAAGCCAAGCCAGCCCAACAGAAAAGTGTCAAGTCCACACTAGCAGGCTAAAAGGTGAAGAGTTTGGAGGCAGGGAGCTCAAAGGTAGATGATTCAGTTCCTGCCCCCAGGCTCCTTCCCCTCCCGTCCTTCAGTACTAAACCTTTGTCACTTCCTCACCAGAAATCTGCATTCCCATTGATATTAACTTCTTCCTGGAACCAGAAATCTCTGGTCCGGAAGATTCTCCACAAACCAATCTAGTAATTTGCATTGAATTAACCCCAACTACCTCAGGCTGATTTCACCTGTCTGTGGCCTTCCCAGGATTCCAAGGGTCGGGCTGTTCTAATGTAAGTGTCATCTGGAGAAGGTTGAAGGCAGATAAAACCTCTGTGGCATTGCCTGGTTGTAAAACCCAAACAGGAGAAATGGTCTTCTTTAAAAAATATTTTCAAATCATTCTTTAAGAAAAACATTTGCTTAACTAGTATTTTTTCACCTGATTACAAGTTGTAACGCAATGAACAAGTATAAACAGTGTACTATACAGACTAAATCCTCCATATGCCCCCACCCACCAAAAATAACCATCGTTAGCAATGTAGTATGTATCACATCTGACACTTGACTAACTTTCAGACTGCTGGATTAGAGAGAGAAGTAGATGGATAAATAATATTAATCCACACATGCATAAACAAATAAGCAATATATGCTGTTTTATATCTTTTTACTACCAAGCAACATAGCTTTCACACATTTTTAATGACATATAGTATTCTACTATATATGAACCCTATTTTTCTTATCAAATCCTTCTCCAGCATTTCACCACAGCAGATATTAACTCCTTATTCACTAAGGAATTGCTTTTAACTGAGACCAATCAACTCACTTTAAGGAGTAAGTGCCCATGGTGGGCATTTCAGGAATTTTCTTTTTTTTTTTTAAGATTTTATTTATTTATTTTTAGAGAGAGAAGGGAGGGAGTGAGGGAGGGAGAGAGAGAGAGACATCAATGTGTGGTTACTGGGGGTCATGGCCTGCAACCCAGGAATGTGCCCTGGCTGGGAATCGAAGCTGGGACACTTTGGTACCCAGTCCGAGCTCAATCCACTGAGCTACACAGGAATATTCTTATTGCTGGGGCCCCAGGAGGCCAAAAGTTTTACAAGAGCAACTGCATATTTCCATAAAACAGGAACACACTTCACAACTTACCCCTTCTGTCCCCTGGGCAAAATAGAAACAGAGACAGCATATCAACAAGTGCCGTCTTGCTGCTGTATCTCGTACAGTGCATCGAGTCCAACTGTGGGACTGTTAGTCAGAATCCAGGCATCGAACTCAGAATGAACACAGGAAAATCATTTTCAGGCAGGACACTAAAGAAGCAAAAGATCTAGATGGATGAAGAAATGCTTTTTGATGGGAAATGATTATGTCCTAGTTCAGAAAGATTAATTCGAAAATTCTCTAGTGTTCAGCTGGAAATTTTATAGTGCTCTAAGAGCTTATCTTGGGGGCCATTACATCGAATACATTGTTATCAGACAAAATAAGTACTTTTGTGGTTAGGTAAGGCAGTGCTAGAAACTCTGAAGGGTGGCTTTTCTCTGGGAAGTCACACTTGCTCCGAACACAAGAGCTGGTGGCTGTGTGCCACCAACACTCAACAGTCACATAGGCACTCCTTCCCCTAGAGGCCCCACAGCAGGAAGGCGGGTGCAATACACTGGTCAATCCAGTCCAAAGGCTTGTATTTGGGTGATGGCTCAGACACTGGCTGGCTGAGGAATGCTGGGCAAGCCACTCCACATAGCTAACTGTCCTCTTTCTTGTAAAGAAGAGGTAGCCACAGGATGCTTTCCGAGGTATTTTTCAGTTCTGAAAACTGTCCTATTGTAAGTAAACTAAATGTGACTAATTCTCAGTGTCAGTGTATACAGACTGAACTAGAAAGCTAATGAAGAGCACAGAGAATAGGACCTGGGCCTGGTGTGTTTATCATGTTTATTGGGGACTCTGATACTAACCAAAGTTTGAGAACCACTGAATTAGGGAAAAAATGAGAGAGCAGAGTTTTTTGAAAACATAGCTACTGTGAAAATTAGTGGAATGATACATTAAGTGCTATTAAAACATCATTATTTTTATCATAAAGCCATATTTACCTAACAATTTTACTTATGGGAAGGAATTTTTTTTTTCATTCCAGGACCTTTATTTTTTTAAATTGAATCTACTGGGGTGGCATAGGTTAATAAAATATAGGTTTCAGGTGTACAATTCTAAAATACACCATCTATGTATTGTATTGTGTGTTTACCACCCCAAGTCAAGTCTCCTTCCATCACCATTTGGGAGATACAAATTCTCTTTTTTTAAAGGTTTTATTTATTTACTTTTAGAGAGAGAAGAATTGAGGGAGAAAGAAAGGGAGAGAAACATCACTGTGTGAGAGAAACATTGATTGGTTGCCTCTCACACACCCCCAACTGGAGACCTTGCCCAGAACCCAGGCATGTGTAAGTCCTGACTAGGAATCGAACTGACAAACTTTCCACAGGCCGGAGCTCTATCCACTGAGCCACACCAGCAAGGGAAGAAAGGATAAAATTCTTAATGCAGTCATGTCTTTGCCCACCAGTAAAAAATGTCTCCTGAACTGGGAAAACCCACCCCAGTAGATAATTTGACCACCTGGACCTTAATGATCACTCTTAGGTACTATTGTCTCTTTTTCTCAGATATGTTGTAGGCATCTCCACTGCTAAGACCACTAATACCACCAAGTATCTCACTTTACAGCTTTCAAAGCATCTGCAGATTCATTCATTTGATTTCACACTCATCCAATGGGGCAGCAGGACAAGTATCACTACATTCATTTGAGGACACCAATTCTCCAGGGCCCCAAAATACCCTCTGAGAGATACTAAACTATAAGCCCATTGAGGAGAAAGGATGGTATCTTGTTCACTGTGTGTTCCAATCACCTTGAATATTCATTAATAGAGTAGATATTCACAAGGATTACCATATTCTTGCTATGCATAATGCACACCCACATTTTTGGCCCAAACTTTCAGGAAAAAAATCTTTTGTTTTAATATAGTAAATATGGACTCTAATTTTTGCTACTCATTTCCTAAAGACACTATATTTTGATCTCAGCAAGGACTATGTTTTATTCATCTCCACCAAAAGTTAAACTTTAAGAAGGCAGAGATTTTTGTCTGGTTCGGTGATTGCTGTATCCTAAAAGCATAAAATACTGCCTGGGATATATTAGATATTCAGTACCTTAAAAAAATAAACAGGCGCTGGCTGGTGTGCCTCAGTGGATTGAGCACCGACCTGCAAACCAAGGGGTTGCCAGTTCGATTCCCTATGAGGGCACATTCCTGGGCTGCGGGCCAGGTCCCTGGATGGGGGCATGTGAGAGGCAACTGATCTATATATCTCTCACACATCAATGTTTCTCTCCTTCTCTTTCTCCTTCCTTTCCCATCTTTCTAAAAAAAATAATAAATTCTTTTTAAAAAATAAAAATAAATGCATTTTTATCATAACCTAGTACCAGGACCAGAAACATGCCTACTATCAGTTTGTGATGAATAAAATACTATAAGAAAAAGAAAGGCAGGGTGAGAACCTTAAATATTAAAGAAAATAAAATCAGATTATCTCTGTAATAGAATAATTATTCAACATCTACTAGATAGAGATTATTAAACTATCGATGAAATGACCATGTGCTATTTGTTTTTTAAATATGTATATGTATTTCTTTGATAAGAAATAGATTTTTAAATTTACATATGCTTTTTCACGAGATTAGTGGAAAAGCAGCTTTGCAATATAATCAGAAATAAGCAAAATAAGATACACAAATATTAAAATAACTAGGAAGCTTGATTATGTCAGGATAGAGTTAATAGCTAGTTTTCACGGTCTTTTTTTCCTATCGATATTTTCTGAATTTACTATACTACAATGCATCGTTCCTGTAATAGGGAGAAAAAAAGAAAAAGAAAAGGAAGGAAATACATTTAAATTCTAACAATGGTTTAATGTTATGATGAGGATATGTTATATTTTTTAAATGATTTTCTCTATCTTCAAATGTTTTTCAAAGATCTGTGTTACTTATCCAATGAAAACAAAACTGTTATAGAAACTTGCAAGAATCTGATTTGCTGTGTAGTCAGAAATATACTCTGCAAAGTCAAATATTTGCCAGTAACTCGAGGCACACACCAAATATCAAAACCTGAAATAGGAAACTTTTACAGGCTATCAGTAAAAACCATAGTTGTGAGTTCCCAGAGAATCCCAAGAACTTTAACTATGGGCACCAAAATATGCCCTAGAGTACTGCTGGTGGGGTGGGGTGGGGAGAAGGGGCAGGGGCCCAGTGGGGAAGCTGCTGTGAAATCCTTAATATTCCCATAGAACTTCTGTGGCAGGAATGATTGATGGATGATATATAATTAATTTCACTTGACAAGCATAAAGGAAAATTTTCCCTGAGCCACTGTAACCTGAGCTAATGAAACCCTATTTAACCAAGGGTGTGTATTTAGACTGGATCTTACCTTAGTGACTTAGCCATTAGTAGGAATTCATTGTTTACCTTTAGGATTCTTATCAGTACTTAGACTCTGTTTGCAAGTGATTTTCTCCTGATTGCTCAACATGCTCAGTGCTATATGATTTGGGAATGAATGAAAATATTGCAAGATCACAAAAAGCTAATCTCAACTATCTAATCTGCTTAGAACTTTGTGATTTTCTCTTCTCTTTTGGGATACATTATGGTTTGCTCTGGAAAGACCCTGAGAACAAACGAGACACCTGTCTCAGGTCTTGTAAAATATATCACATCTTTCCACGTCCTTAAAGGCTTCTGGAGATTTAAGCCATGTCACCACATTTACACGTCCTGCCCCAGCTCGTTCCCCATTCTCACTGGGGCAACATCATGGTCAGTCGTCCCCAGGAATCTGCAGCCCACGAGACCCCCTTTATAAAAAGTTCCAGGAAAAAAGAGGAGCTCTAAGAATTCATAAGAAACTTTTTGTGGACCTGCTATTGGTTAACCCCGGACAGGGAGCCAGATCTGGATTCTGGTTGTGCTTTGCCCTGTCCAGACGACCTTGTACAAGCCACCCAACTTTTAGGGACCTTCATTTTGTCATTTGTATAAGGGACAGAATTAAAGTAAATGGCCTCTAAAGTCTGTTTCAGTTCTAAAATTCTGACTCAGAAGAAATTCCTTATGGCCAGTGGCAGAAGGACCCCGGGTGGGCTGATGGGCCCTTGCTTCACAGTAAGAGACGTGGAAACTGACGCAGGGCCTGTGTGTCGGGGAAATGTTAGCTACTCCCATCCAGCCCTGCTCTCGGAAAACTGAGAGGTACGAGTAGAACTTCAACACTCATTAAAAGTTTCTCCAAATAAAAGGCCTGGATGCATCAGGTGAGTTGGCAGTTGTCTTTCTCTTGGATGGCTGGAGCTGTATTTTTCCTTCCATGGCAAAGAAACAAGGTCATAGGTGTGCCATGTGGAAGTGTTCATGAATAATCAGGGGACAGTGACAGCTGACACCAAAAGGGTTGGCTCTGTGGGCCCTCAGATTTTGGCCACCTTAATCCTTCAAACAGAGACTTACTCTGGGGCTGCTATGACATCACCCAGTGCCCGGGGTGGGCACTGCCTTCACATAGCCCCTCTCAAATGTCCCTGTCTTCTGCCAGGTATGCTCACAGAGGTGGCACAGATCCTCCTGTCTGCCCAAGAGCCAGCCTGCTTTGATTTCCAGGCCGAAGAGGATTTTTCCAATGTCCATTTAGCCCTCACCTCTTCACAGCCTACCTTTGGTGGGAACCTGCGTCCCTTCCTCCATCTTCCTTAGGAAGATGCCCGCCTTCCTGCACTCTGTCAGTACTTCAGGTGCCTCGGAACCCAGACGGGAGCAGGAGAGTCAAGTCCTGTTCCCCCTTGCTGCCTCCTCCCTGCATCCACTCTCACCTCCACATCAGTACCAGTTCAGCTTCCCAAAGCATCATTCCACGTCATTTATCAGTTCAAAAATCCAGTGTCACCTTATTTCCTAGTAAATGAAATCCAAATTCCTTTGCCAAACCTTCAGTGTTCCTTATTACCAACCTACCTCCAAGTTCTCTCTGACATACTTCAGGTACCCCAACTCAATGGGAGAATCCTCCCAAAGCAGCACAAACTTATCCATCTGCACATTTTGTCCACTTTACACACACACACATAACATACTCTACCTTTGTGGAACTCCTAATCCTAAAAAGTCCAGCTTAAATGACTCTCCGCCTGGGAAGCCTGCCTAGCATCTCTCAGCCCGAGATATTCTCTTATGTAATCACAGTGTTCACACCTGTTTGGGACATCAGCACTTTCTAACTAAAATCAGAGGATGCATTTAAAGAACAAAGAATCACTAATAATTACATCTGGTTTATCTTTGTATATCTGTGGCATAATATATACTACATAGCAATTTCTCAATTAATGCTCAGTGAACCAAGAATAGAGGTCAACCAAACACTGCAGACTAATTACTCCATACCTCTGGGTTGTTAAGGTGAAAAGCAGACGTGAATAGCCGGAAATTGGAATCCACAAGTTGACAATAACAGGCTTCTTCCTCTGTAAGGACAATCTGCTTTCCAGTGAGGGATAAGCCGCTCTTCACAAATCAAGATGCTACATCTGGGCCACTTTCTTCTGTCACAGACTCATGAGAAACTAAGGTAACTTATGGACCTTCTCCTTGTAAAAATGTTATGTATATATCCAGACAAATATTTATGTACAATTTTTTAACTTCTTATTTGATAATAATTTCAAACTTCTAAAAAGTTGAAAAAAATAAATAGTATAAGAAACATCCATATATCTTTTACCCAAATCCACCTGTCGACACCATTTGTTTTATCATTTGCTCCCTCCAGCTTGTTCATTCTCATTCTGTATGTGTGTGTATTTGAAAATATATAATTTTTCCTGAACAATTTGAGGGTTAGTCACGTAATCAAAGCCATTTACACCTAAAGACTTCAGTGTCTATTTCCTAAGAACAAGGATATCGTCCAGGGGATAGGAGGAGGATAAGGGTATGGAGGAATAAATGGTGATGGAAGGGGACTTGGGGTGGTGAACACAAAATGTAATATCCAGATGATGTAAAAAAAGAATGGGGATATTATGAATCACACTATTACTATCAACATCATAAATTTGTATATTTTTATCTAACCCAGTATTCTGATTTTGATTAACTCACCGTTCTGAGTCCTATTTTGTCAATTGAGCTGACATCATCTTTCATAGCATTTTTTTTCTCTAGTGTAGTATGCAGTCTAGGGTCAGGTGTTGCATTTAATTGTCATGTCTCTTAACCTCCTTTAATCTGGAACATTTCCACAGACTGTCTTATTTTGACATTGACATTAAAAAAAAATCCCTCATGCTTTTTTCCCCTAATTAAATAGAACACTCTTCATTTTTTGTTTGTCTCAGGTTTCTTCATGATTAGACTGAGGCTTTGCATTTTGGGCTGGGAAACTGCATACAGGATGCTTTCACTGTCTTTCAGTGTCTTTCACTGGGTATGTCTACCTGTTCCTCATGGGTGAAGTTCATTTTGACCACCCAGGGTTGCCCAGTATATCCACTGTATATCTGCTGGGCTTTATTCTCACATGCAACCATAACAGCCCATGAGGAGACACTTTAAGATCATGCAGAGATCCTGCTCCCCATCATATTTACTTTAGTACAATTTAAAGTCACTCAGAGACTTCTGAAAACCATCAGCGCCCTCTGAGTTAAGAACACTAGTTGTGTGTTTGTCCTTTTTCTCTAGTAGGGGAAGTGAGTTTGCATTAGATCAATCGCACACATTTTCCCAGTGCTATGCAGACTTGGAATCGGAAGAACTCCACCTCTCACCAGCTCTGCAATTTTTCACCTAGGTTGCTGTGAGAATTAAATAAGGTCGTGGGTAGAAAGTCCCTGGCATATGGCCTATATTTGACCAGTGTTAGTCCCCTTTCCTTCCTTATGAATCATATAATACGCTGAGGTAGAGCACTCTGGGCCCAAGGACCAAAAGGAAAGTGAAGCCTGTGGAGTCCAAACACAGTTCAGGATTCCTGTGATCTTGGACAGATTTCTCAACCTTTCTGTGCATTAGTTTCTGCATCTGTAAACAGGGACTATAATGCCACCTAACTTGGAGCATTGTGAGGGTTTCATGAATTAGTACGTGTACAGTGCTTAGAAAAGTGCCAAGAACACAGTAGGCACTACATAAATGTTAACACTTGCAGATAGAATACAAACTTCATCAAGGAAAGATTTTGCTCTCTGACATATCACTGCTGCCTAGAAGAACATCTTGCACAGAGCAAGCAAAGATACTCCAAGAAATGCCAAGAAATACTAAGAAACCTCAAATTCTCCAGCTGATGTACCATTTTCTGCTTGGCTTGGCATTGCCTGAAGTTGGCTGAGAGAACTTCTCAGACTCTGATGAGGACCAAACTCTTTACGAAATACTTTGCTCTTACCCACTCCCAGCAGGCAATTCCTCAATTGGAGGCTTTGTTCTCTTATCACAAGACAAGAAAGCAAAGGCCAGAAACTGGTGCAGCCAACCAGAGCAAGCTGAACAGTCTGACTGGTGGAAAAGCTCCACCCACACCCCTCCCTCCCACCTCCCCCAAGTCCTCACCTCTAGCAGAAAGGAAATAACCACACCACAACCCTACCCAACAAGCAGCCTCCTTCCAAAACAGTTTGACCTCTGGCTTAACTACCTGAATTACAAAGTAGGTCTTCTCAGACAGTAAGTTGCTTCCAGAGATTGTGGGTTAGCAAATGCATATTGCAAGCAAGCATTGTCTTCAGACTGAATAAACACTGTGTCTCCTTCATAGATGAGCCACATCTTCAGCAGGCTTGAGGATGGAGACCAGGATTTCTGAAAGTGCAGTTTCCTGTCCCTCCTCAGAATTGCTGAAAATGCATATTCCAGGTCCTCACATCAGAAGAGCTACATCAGCATTTGGGGAGGGGGAGTATGAACAGGATTAGAGGGTGGGGTGGGGATGGGTTGGAAAGGTGATGTAGAGCAGTGAGGTATAACTGGGCAGGAACCTGCCTTTTTTAATTGATGAACTTCATATTTTAAGATACCTTTAAGGTTCACAGCAAATTAAGCAAATTGTTCCCAAATACCCCCTGATTCCACTATCAACATCTTCCGCCACAGAGGTCCATGTGGTACAACAGATACACCTACCTGACTCTTCATTATTATCTGAAGTTCATAGTTTACATAGGCTTTATCCTTGGTGTGGGGCACTCTATGGATTTGGACAAATGTATTATAACATGTATTCACATTGTATTTTCATACAGAATAATTTCACTGCCCCCCAAGATCCTCTGTGTTCTGCCTATTCATCCCTCCCTCCCCTCAAAACCTTGGTAACCACCGCTCTTTTTACTGTTTCCACAGTGGTACCTTTTCCAAAATGCCATATAGTTGGAATCGTGCAGTATGTAACCTTTTCAGATTGGCTTCCTTCACTTAAAAATACATGGTTAAGATTCCTCCATGTCTTTTTGTGGCTTTATAGCTCATTTTTAGTGCTCAGTAGTATTCCATTGTATGGATGTACCACAGTTTATTTATTTACTGATTGAAGGGCATTTTGGATGCTTCTAGATTTTGAATTATAAATAAAGCTACTCTAAATATCCATGTGTAGGTTTTGTGAGCACATAAGTTTTCAACTCACTTGGGTAAATACAAAGCAGCATAACTGCTGAATCGTATGGTAAGAGTATGTTTAGTTTTGTAAGAAATTGCTAAACTGTCTTTCAAGGTGGTTATTCTATTTTCCATTCCTATTTGCAGTGAATTAGAGTTCCTGCTGCTCCACATCCCGGCCAAAATTTGGTGCTGTTTCTGGTTTAAATTTTGGCCATTCTCATGTATATATAGAGGTACTGTGTTTTAATTTGCAACTCCCTAACGACAGATGATGTTGAACACCTTTTCATATGCTTACTTACCATGTTTTTTTTTTTGTGAGGTGTCTATTCAGGTTTTTTGCCCTTTTTAAATTGGGTTGTTCATCTTTTTATTGTTGAGTTTTAAGAGTCCTTGTATATTTTGGATAACAGTCTTTTACCAGATGTGTCTTTTGCAAATATTGTCTCCCAGTTTGTGACTTGTCTTCTCATTCTCTTGAGGAATCTGCCTTTTTCACCAGCTTATTTCTGCATGTGATAACATTTGAACTCACTGGCACCTGAAGGGTGGGGAAATCTTTCCTCTGGCCATTGAAGCACAACAATGCACTCAAATTTTGCTTATAAATACAATCCTATAAATAACAAAAGTGATACATGTATAATGAATGTAATGAAGAGATACATTTGGAAACATCATAAAAATATCTTTAAAAGCTCTTCTCCAGTTTTATAAAAATGGATAGAGTGTTAGAAAAACTCAGGAGACCTGGGTTCTAAAGGGAATTTGCTATTATATAGCTAAGTGACCTTGGCCAGGTACCTGTCCATCTCTGGATCCCAGTTTCCTCAGACGTAAAAAACAAAAGAGATGATTAGATATGAGCGTTAAAGTTCCTCTCGGTCCTAAGGGTCCATCTTTTCCATCCAAACCAAGGCAAGGAGCGCATTTTTATCAATGAAACTTCTGAGTAAACATGAGTGGGTACATATAATAAGAAATGCCTTTGATTTGGCATCCCCTAGACTTTGGATAACAATGGCCAGAGTCAGGATTTAATGCAGATTTTCTGGTGCAAAGATTAAATAAGGTCAGTGTTCCTAACAAAGTGCCACTGTGGTCTGTAAAACAAACTCAGACTGATAACGGCTACATTTAAATGATAAAGTATGTGTGTACATATACACAATTACATACAGGGCAGAACGCAGGAAATTTCAGACTCAACAGAGTTTGTAAATGCAAAGCGAAACAAAAATAGAAACCATCAAATAGCCAGATGGCTGAGCTTTCTATTTTTAAATATATCATGAGTTCTCTGGGAGTATGTCAATGAGTAGAATGAAGAAAAATGTGGTAACCTTGAGTGTTTCTGTTTTTTAAACAAAACAATATCACGCAGGTTTCAAATAGCAAATAAATTATAGAATGAAATGTAAGAAGAGAATGCTTTTAAGTGCTTCAAGCCCAGCCTTTAATATTACACCAAGATTCAAAGTACTAATCAAATGTTCTTCGTGCTTGACACTGCGAGTTATTTACAATGACTGTAAGATTTCCAAGAAATGCCTAAATTAGTGGATGAAGTTACCTTTTTCCCTCTCTCAGATTTCTACACTCAACTTCTTTTCAACTGTGGTAATATAGTCATAACGTAGCCACAAAACGTGACAGAATAAACACATCCATGGGTCATCAATGAGCCAAACTTTGTGAAACATCTAAGAAAATGTGTTTGGAAAAGGACTGCACAGTTTAGAAGAATTTTAGAGTAACTCACAAATCAGCTAACCCAGTCAAAAGATTACTCACTTAAGAATGATATAATTACTTTCAGTTTGTTTAAAGCCAGCGAAAAGTTGACATAGCGATTAAACAAAAATGGGTGAAAAAATAGAGTTACATTATACCGACTAAATTCAGGCTGTTCCAAGGAGTAGGTCCAAGGCTTATTTGAGGAAAGATTATCTTGACAAATTGGATAAACATTTTCTGCATGACAGGACGCTGATGGAGAGTCTGTTCTGCAAGCACACCTGGTGGTGGTTTGCTTAGTGTTTGACCAAGGTGTTCAGCTCCCCCGGGTTCTCCCAGGGGCTTTGTTTACTGTTTGGCAGGTAGAGGCAGAGCCTGGGTAGGCCTTGGTAACAGTTGTTGGGCTCTGCAGATGTCTTACCCCACCCAAGCCCCACCCCCATCTCCCCATTTGGGCTAAAACAACTCTTGGCTAGACCAGTCCACAAAAGCCAACACCAGACTTTAACAAACAGTCCACGCTTAAGGAGGCCTGCAGTCTAATGCCCCTGAGGCAAATAAAAATGGCAAATGCAAATAAATGCACCAACACCCCCACTGCCTTCCTTGGCTTCCTTCCATAGTCAACTGGGATGGAGAGGTCAGGTCCCAAACGGGGCATTGCTATGGATGCAAATTTTCCAGCACAGAAATCATCCTAGTACCCACACGGAGAAAGGGTGAACTCAGTGCTTTTCTACTCAAGGCCATACTTACATGGGCCCAAAAGACTAGATATGGGCAGATTGGTAGCCTTCCTTAAGGCTTTGTGGAGAATCTTGTGTTCTCACATTACCTAAATATCTGTGAGCAGGACCCCAAAAGTGTCTTTGCTATGGCTTGGCTGGCAATCTCACTTTCTGGAGGCAGCAATTTGTGGATGGCTTCCTAGGGTCAGCAATTCAGCACTTTCTAGAGTTGCTTTGTCATTCAAGGAGTCACTAGTTTGGGAGCAACATACTCAGAGATGTCATTAGTGCTGGGGCTCCAACTGCATCCAGTGAAATGAAAAAACAGTGCCACTGTTAGGATGATTTTGTGTTTTGAGATAAGCAATTATGCTCTTTTCTCATGGAGGCAAAGAGTTCTCTTCAGATGACCCATAGTGGTACAGGCAGGTAGATGCACAGGTTGCACTGCAACAGACTCCCCACAAGACCAGGTCAGAATGGAAGACTCAATGTCCAAAGTATCAGGGAATTATAAGAGCACAATCACTCATTTTGCGTATGTTTCAGAAACTATAAAAAAGCAGTTGAAAATTGGTCTTGTCATTTTCTAGGCATTGTTTTCCTGTATAATTCACCTGGATGCAGTTTTTCAATGCTGTTAAGGTATCAAGACTCTGCATGGGCACAAAAGAACCCAAAGGAAAATGGTTTAACATGAAGGAAAGCAAATATCCATTTGCATTTTATACATGGGTAATATTAGGGAATCACATCCTTTGTGGAGATCACTCTGGGTCCCAGAGCAGGTCTGATTTCAGAGAATATTTAAAACATTTGTCTGTGGCCTGAAATTGTTCAAACAGAAGGGGCCAAGAGGGGGCACATGAATTAGGAAAAGAGTATAGTCTTGAGTAAACAAAATGTCAAAGACATGGTTATACCAAGTAGTTTGTCATAATACCTTGTGTTGGTAACTTTAGCTATGAAAATTTCATAACTGTTTCATCAATTGAAAACTAGCAGGTTGTGGGGCTTGCCTTTCTAAGGGATTTCCAGATTTGGTGCCATAATGTTTTTATAATAAGATTTTCCTGCAGTGGAGTTATGCTGGAGAATATCACACATCAGTGCTGACCAGCCATGACCACAAATTAAGAGGACTCTTTAAAATCTTGTCATCTACTCTTAAGCTTTCAACTTCCCACACTCTCAGCACCCAGTTTTACTTTCAGCCAAAGAATTTACCTAACAGTTCATCTAGAGCTATGTTGTCCAATATGGTAGCCACCAAGTAAATGAGGCTATTTAAATTAACCTAAGATTTCAATCCCTCAGTGGATTGAGCACGGGCTGTGAACCAAAGCATCACAGGTTCGATTCCCAGTCAGGGCACATGCCTGGGCTGCAGACCACGTCCCCAGTGGGGGCCACGTGAGAGGCAACCACACATTGATGTTTCTCTCTCTCTCTCTTTCTCCCTCCCTTCCCCTCTCTAAAAATAAATAAATAAAATTTTAGGGAAAAAAATATGGTATACACAGACAATGGAACATCATTTAAAAAAAAAGATTTCAGTCCCCCTATTGTGTTAGCCACATCATAAGGGCTAAGTAGTTACATGTGTCCAGTGGCCACCATACTGGACAATGCAGATATAGAACATTTCCATCATCTCAGAAATTTCTATTGAATACCTCTGGTCTAGAGTAGAATAATTCCCTCATTTAGTCAACCCCGACTCTTAGACCTGTCTGCAATATACCTATCTACTTTCCCTCTTGTGTCAACAGAAGAAGTGTCCTGATCCTCTAAGAGAACCAACTTTCTTCTTGTCCTCTGAGTCTCATTTTCTCTCACCAACTCAAGGACTCTTCTGTATTACCTTTCTATATTGTTATTTTCCCCCTTTATACTAAATTATTCTCATTGAAAAACATAGACATCTATCTCAAACCTTTTTTAAAAATAATATTTTTCACTTCTAAAAAGATAAAGTAGGCATGCTTTTTTCTACTATTTCTCTTAAGTACAATTAAAAGTCTGTGTGTTGTATAAAAAAGAAACATAAAAAGACTCTAAAAAATGAAGAGAAGAGGTTAGGAACTTTGGGACCCAAATGAAAACACAGTGGTGATTTCCCTGGGTTTTCTTTTACCTCATGTATCTCAGACTCGGAGATGAAGAAGCTTGGCAACCCAGAAATGTCAATAGGTACACACAAAACAACACCAACAAAACCCTAGCCAAAGAACCAGGAAAAGAGCTGCCTAGCAAAACAGAAAACTTTTAGACAATAACTGCTCTACTCCAGCCAACATCACTGGAAGAAAAAAAAAAACCCTACAGCCTCATCTCCACCCAGGTCTGCAAAAGCCAAGTAGGGAGCCTAGAATTCCATCTTCATGAGACTGTAGAGAGGTACCCCAACACCTCCCTGGGATGATCTCAGAGAAAGCCAACTAGTGAGCTGGGATTTTCATACACACCTGTAGTAACAAGATACTATTCCACATTCCCACCAGGGTAGAGTTAGGAAAGCCTAATGAAGAGTCAGATTTTCAACACTGACCAGTAGTAATGAGGCCACCCTACTGTTAAGTCACTGGAGACTAGCTGGAGATCTGGAGTTCTCTACCCCTTAGTAATAGGGAATATTCTCATCTCAGGTGTCAACAAAGGTGACATGAGTAACCTGAATTTCTACCTAAACCTGGCAGTAATAAGATGGTTCCCCCTTTTTCCCTGCAAGAGAGGTGTCAGAGAACGCCAACTAAAACAGAGTATTTAAACAATATACTGAGTCTCAAAACATAACATGAAAATATCCTGTTTTAAAAAATTACATAAAGAACCAGGAATGTTTTGAAACAAATGAAAAAATTACAATCAAGAGCTGCCAACAGCAACATGACCAAGATGTTAGAATTGCCTGACAATGGTTTTTAAGCAGCCACTGTGAAAATGTTTCTTGGAGAACTACAAGTATGCTTAAAACAAATGAAAAATTAGAAAGGTTGAACAAATAGATAAAAGATACAAAAAACTAAAGGGATTTAGAACTAAAAACACAAAAATTTAAATTTAAAAACTCATAGGGTGTGTTTAACAGCATAATGGAAGTGATAGAGGAAAGAATTAGGAAATTGGAAGGAAGAAAAGTGAAAATTACCCAATCTGAATAACAGGGGAAAAAATAGATAGGAAAAAAAAAAGATATAACATTGGTATAATCATTATTCCAGGAGGAGAGGAAAAAAAAGGTAGGGTTGAAAAAGTCATCAAAGAAATAATGACTAAAATCTTACCATATTTGGGAATAGGAATACATTTACAAGCTCAAGAAGCTGAGCATGCTCCAAACAGAAGAAAACCATATACATGCCAAGATACATCATAATGAAACTCCTGAAAACCAAAGCCAGCATTTTAAAAAGCCAATAGAGATAGCCACAAAAACACTCCAATTATATCAACCTGGAATTCTAAATATATTCAAATAACCCACATGAAGGCAGGAGAAGAAAACAGAAAACAGAATACAAAATGTCATACTTAAGCTCTATTATTTATCAATAATTATATTAAATATAAATGGTCTAAATACACCCATTAAAAATACAGATTGGCAGAGTGAATTAAAAACATAACCTATATGTTGTTTACAAGAAACTCACTTCAAATATAATAATATAAGCAGGCTTAAAGATATATCATGTAAACATTAATCAAAGAAAAGTGTGATTCACTATATTAATGTCAGATAAAGTAGACTTCAGAGTAAATAAAATTACAGAAACAGAGAGTTATATAATAATATGGTCAATCCACCAAGAGGAGATAGCAATCCTAAATGTATATACACCAAACAACAGAGCTACAAAATATATGAAGCAAAACTGATAGAACCAAAAATGAAATAGAGAAATTTGCAATTATAGTTGGAGACTATGACACCCCCTCTCAACAATGAAAGAAAGACAACAAAAATACAAAAGACCTCAACAACACCATCAGCCAACAGTATCTAATCATCATTTATATAACAGTCTACCAACAACAGTAGAATACATATTTTTTCATATACCATGGAACACATACCGAGATAGGCCATATCCTGGGCCTTAAAAAGAAAAATCCATACATTTTAAGGAACTGAAACCATACAAAGTGTGTTCTCCAACAAAAGTAGAATCAAACTGCAAATCAATAACAGAACTATAACAAGAAAATCTTCAAATACTTAGAAACTACATAATACACTTCTAAATAATCCATGAGCCAAAGAGAAAGTCTCAAGGAAAATTTAAAAAATACATTGAACTGAATGAAAATGAAAATATAAGTGTCGCAAGTTCGATTCCCAGCTAGGGCAAATGCCAGTTGCAGGCCATGCCACAGCTCCCAGCAACCACACATTGATGTTTCTCTCTCTCTCTCTTTCTCCCTCCCTTCCCTCTCTAAAAAATAAATAAATAAGTAAATAAATAAATCTTAAAAAAAAAGATTTATGTTACATATTTTTAAAAAGAAAGAAAATATATTAAAAATTACCCTGATACCAAAACTAGACAAAAACCAGACCAAAAAAAAACCACCCTGCAGATCAATATCTCTCATTAATATAGATGCACAAAAATTCCTTAACAAACTATTACCAAATAGAAATTAGCTATAAAAAGAATTCTAGACTGACTTCTGGCCAAGATGGAGGTGTAGGTAGACACACTGTGCCTCCTCGCACAACCAAAATAAGGTCAGCAACAATTTAGAAACAAAATAACAACCAGATCTGACAGAAAATTGAACTGTATGGAAGTCGGACAACCAAGGAGTTAAAATATACACATTCATCCAGACCGGTAGGAGGGGCAGAGTTGGGCAGCTGGGCAGAAAGGAGTCAAGGCACAAAAAGTGGTGGCACCAGACACATAATGCATCCGGGAGCATAAGGTACCCTGAGCGCAAGACCACAGCGGGCAGACCCTGGGTGCACAGGCAGCTGGCAGGCCCAGTGAGGTGGCAACTATGAAGCAAGGCACTGCGCGCAAAGGCTCCTGGCTGTCTGGGCCACATTTGCATGCAGATAAACAAGGCAAAATTGGGCAGTGAGACAGACTGAGCAACCCAGGGTGCCAGCTCGGGAAATAGAACCTCAGAGCATTGATTAAAACACCTGTGGGGGTTGAGGCACAGGGAGAGACTCCCAGCCTCACAGAAGAGTGTGTTGGAGAGACCCACGAGGTCCTGGAACATGCACAAGCCCACCCACATGGGAATCTGGTGCTTTCTTAGCACTAGAAAGGCCCAGTTTGCTTGAGGGAAGCAGCGAAGGGACTGAAATCCCACAGAGAGGAGTAAGCGCCATTGTTTCCTCTTGGACACCACCCCCACATACAATGTCACAACCCAGCTACTGGGTTGCCCCACCCTGGAGGACACCTAAGGCTCCGCCCCTTAACAGGCATGACCAGACCCTCCCCCCACCAAAAAAAAAAATGGCTCAAATGGAAGTACAAATCAAAGCATCAGAGCTAATACTTTTAAGCAAACCAAGATATAGCCAGCCTATCAGATGCACAGTTCAAAGCACTGGTGAGCAGGATGCTCACAGAATTGGTTAAATTTGGTCACAAATTAGATGTCAAATGAAGGCTACAATAAGAGAAATGAAGGAAAATGCACAGGGAACCAATAGTGATGGGAAGGAAACTGGGACTCAAAACAATAGAGTAGATCAGAAGGAAGAAAGAAACAATCAAACAGAAAAGAATGAAGAAATAAGAAATCAAAAAAAGGAGGAGAAGCTGAGAGACCTCCAGGACACCTTTAAACGTTCCAACATCTGAATTATAGGGGTACCGGAAGGAAAAGAGGAAGAGCAACAACTTGAAAAGTTATTTGAACAAATAATAAAGGAGAACTTCCCCATTCTGGCAAAGGAAATAGACTTCCAGGAAGTTTAGGAAGCTCAGAGAGTCCCTAAGAAGTTGGACCTAAGGAGGAACACACCAAGACACATCATAATCAAATTAGCCAAGGTAAAAATGAAGGAGAGAATCCTAGAAGCAGCAAGAGATAAGGAGACAGTTACCTACAAAGGAGTTCCCATCAGACTGTCAGCTGATTCCTCAAAAGAGACCTTGCAAGCAAGAAGGGGCTGGAAAGAAATATTCCAAGTCATGAAAGGCAAGGACCTACATCCCAAATTGCTCTATCCAGCAAAGCTTTCATTTAGAATGGAAGGGCAGATAAAGTGCTTCTCAGATAAGGTCAAGTTGAAGGAGTTCATCATCACCAAGCCTTTATTTTATGAAATGTTAAAGGGACTTATCTAAGAAAAAGAAGATAAAAAACATGTATAGTAAAATGAGAGCAAACTCACAATTGTTAACAACCACACCTAAAACAAAAGCAAACTGAGCAATCAACTAGAACAGGAACAGAACCACAGAACTGGAGATCACATGAAGGATTAGCAACAGGGGAGTGGGGGGAGGAGGAGAGAGGGGGAAAAGTTACAGAAAATAAGTACCATAGATGGTAGACAGGGGGAGGGCAAAAATAGTATGGGAAATATAGAAGCTAAAGAACTCATGACACATGGACATGAACTAAAGGGGGGGAATGTGGGTGGGAGAGGGTGTGCAGAGTGGAGGGGAGTGAAGGGGGAAAATGGGACAACTGTAATAGCATAATCAATAAAATATATTTTAAAAAAAGAAAAAAGAGAATTCTACACATGACCAAGTGGAGTTTTTTCTAGCCCTACAAGACCGGTTCAATATTCAAAAATCAATTAATGTAATCTACCATATTAACATGCTAAAGAAGAAAAATATCACATGATTATATTAATGGATATAGAAAAATAATTTGACGAAAGTAAATACTGGTACTCACTCTTGATAAAAAAAACTTTCAGAAAAATAGAATTAGAGGTGAGCTTCCTCAACCTGATAAAGAACTTCTACAAAGAACCTACACATAACATTTTACTTAATGGAGAAAAACTAAATGCTCTTTCTCGGGCAAGGATGGAAAGCAAATGAAAGATATACATTTTCACCACACTTATTCAACATAGTGCTAGAAGTTTTAGCCAGTGAAAAAAGTAAAAAACTGTCAATAAAAGACATAGAAATCAGAAAGTAATAGGTAAAATTGTCCCTATTTGAAAATAACATGACTGTCTACAGAGAATATCCACAAAGCCTGCCCCCTGGAACACCCTCCTAGTATCAAAAGAGAACTCAGCAAAATCACAGTATGTAAGGTCAACTACAAAAAATCAATTATATTTCCTTAAACTAGCAATAAACTAATAAACACCAAAATTAAAGATAAAACAACATTTACAATCATTCCAAAAAATAAACACTTAGGTGTCAATCTAACAGAATATAAATATGATTTGTATTTAAAACCTACAAAACGCTGATTAAAAAAACCAAAGATGTTCTAAACGGAGAGATGTGCCATGCTGATGGATTAAAAAGAATTAATGTGATAAAGATGTCAATTCACCTCAAACTGATATAGGGGTATAACAAAATTCCTACAAAAGTACCAGCAAGATTGGCACATCTAAGAAACTTCCAGTCAAGATGGCAACATAGGTAAATGCATCTCATCTTTTCGTACAACCACATCAAAATTACAACTAACATATAGAACAACCATCACTCAGAACCATCAAAATTGAATTGAATGGAAGTTTGACAACTGCAGAATTAAAGAAATCGCATCCATCCAGACTGGCAAGAGGGGCAGAAACAGGAACAGGCTGGTCCCACATCCACATGTGGTGGATAAAAATTCAGGAGGGATATCTCAGGAGCAAGGAGTCCCAGCCCCACACCAGTCCTCCCAGCCCAGAGTTCCAGTGCCAAGAAGATAACTCCTCATAACTTCTGCCTGCAAAACCCAGCAGGAATTGAGTTGGTGGAAGAAACTGTTGGAGTCTCGAGCAGTTTCCCTTAAAGAACCCACACATGAAGTTACTCAGACTCATTCCCTCTGAGCTCCAGCACTGGGGTAGCAGCTTGAAAGGCACCAGCAACATACAGGGAGGTACTGAAGTGTTTCTCATCAAGGCGGGAGCTGGAGGAGAGATTTCTCCCAGACAGAAAGGCAGACAGAGGCCATTGTCCCTTTCCTAACCCCTCCCCCTCACACAGCCACAGAGCTGGCAGGCAAGTGCCATATCTGTAACTCCAGTAACCTGGCTAACACTGTTTGCCCCAATCTGAAGATCCCCTGAGACTCTGAACCATCCAACTTGTGATGCCACTCAAACGGTTAACCATAACTTTTCCACATGAGTGGCTGGTCTTAACTCATGCTTCACAACTTCCTAAATCCTATCAAACAAGCAACAGCCGGCCTCAGTGAGACTCCAACCCCCATGCCTCTTATTAAGTGGCCTGAGGCCTGATACTAGCAGCAGCCAACCTACCTTCACAGCTTGGCTTCACCTGAAAATCTACAAGCCCAGAACAAGTAGCAGCCATCTTAGATTGCTTTATAGCTCAGGCAGGGTGGCTGTGGGCAAAACGCACAGAGGAGCTGACCTTGGCCTGCAACACCTGGGAAACCCCAAGCCTGTACACCCAAAGGACAGATACAGACCATATCAGAGCACCACCCTACCCCTGCACAGCTGATCATCAGAAGGCAGATGTTGGTGGTCAATGGTCACAGCCACTTGAAGCTGACTGGCCTGGGTAAATCACTCCCATTGACCTGCCAGTAGCAATCAAGTCTCAACTACAAGAGGAGAGTCTACTCAGCCCACACAAAGGTAATACCTTGAGTACCCAGCTTGGGTGATAGGGGAAGCTCTGACACTGGACCATACAGGACACCTACTATACATTAGGTCATGCTACCAAGACAGGGAGGGAGTCATAGGGGCTCTACCTAAGACATTGAAACAAACACAGGGAGGCTGCCAAAACACAGAGACAAAGAAATATGGCCCAAATGAAAGAAGAGATCAAAACTCCAGAAAAAGAGCTAAACAAAGTGGAGATAAGCAATCTATCAGATGCAGAGTTTAAAACACTGGGTATAAGGATGCTCAAGGAACTTAGTGAGAGCTTTAACAGCATAAAAAAGATCCAGTCAGAAATGAAGGATACACTAATTGAAATAAAGAACAATTTACATGGAAATAACAGTAGAGTGGGTGAAGCCAAGAATCAAACCCATGATTTGAAACATAAGGAAGAAAAAAAACAACCAATCAGAACAAGAAGAAAAAAAAACCAAAAATATGAGGATGGTATAAGCAGCCTCTGGGACAACTTCGAAAGGTCCAACATTCACATCACAGGGATGACAGAAGGAGAAGAGAAAGAGCAAGAAATTGTAAATCTATTTATGAAAGAAAATAATAATGAAAGAAAACTTCCCTAATTTGGCAAAGGAAATAGGCAAGTCCAGGAAGCAGAGAGTCTCAAACAAGGTAGATACAAAGAGGCCCACTCCAAGACACATCATAATTAAAATGCCAAAGGTTTAAGATAGAGAGAGAATCTTAAAAGCAGCAAGAGAATAGAAACTAGTTACCTACAGAGGAGTTCCCATACAAATGTCAGCTGATTTCTCAAAAGAAATTTTGCAGGGTAGAAGGGATCAGCAAGAAATATTTAAAGTCAAGAAAAGCAGGGACTCACAGCCCAGATTCCTCTACCCAGCAAAGCTATCATTTAGAATTGAAGGGCAGATAAAGTGCTTCCCAGACAAGACGAAGATAAAGGAGCTCATCATCACCAAACTATTATTATATGAAATGTTAGAGGGACTTATTTAAGAAAAAGATTAAAACTATGAACAACAAAATAGCAATAAATACATATCTATCAATAATTGAATCTAAACAACAAACTAAACAAGTAAAAAGAACAAAGACAGAATCATGCATATGGAGAGCATTTTGATGGTTGCCAGATGGGAGTAGGTGTGGGGTAATGGATGAAGAGGTGAAAATATTAAGAAGCACACATAGGTAGTTACAGAATAGCCATGGAGATATAAAGTACAGTATAGGACATGGAGTAGCCAAAGAACATATACACATGACCCATGGACATGAACAATGGTGTGGGAATTGCCTGGGGGAGTAAGGAGTGCTGGTTTGAGGGGGTGCAAAAAGGGAAAAATTGGGACAACTGTAATAAAATAATCAATAAAATATAATTTAAAAAAGGAAGTCTCAGCAAGATTATTGTAGGGGTAAAGAAGATTATAGTTGACTCTTACACAACTCAACAGGTTATGGGCACTGACCCTGGTGGAGTTAGAAATCCGTGTTTAACTTTTGACTAAAAATTTAACTATAACAGCCTACTGCTGACCAGAAGTCTTACTGATACCATAAAGTTGATTAACACATATCTTGTACGTTATATGTATAATATACTGTATTCTTACAATAAAGTAAGTCAGAGAAAAGAAAATCTTATTAAGAAAAACATAAGGAAAGTACACTTATGGCATTTGTTTAAAAAATTCTGTATGTAAGTGGACCCATGCAGTTCAAACCTTAGTTGTTCAAGGGTCAACTATATTCTAAAATGTGTATGGAGAGGTAATTAGTCAAACAATGTCCATGTGCCAAACACCATCAAACACCATGGTAGGTAGTTTATAAATGCAGCTGTTAAGGTCTCCATTTGTTATTAATAGTAAAAAAAAAAAAAGTAGTATTCACTTACTTTCATTCCCTGTGATTTTTTCTACATGCCAAGTGACAGAGGTCTCATCATTCTAGTCCCTAACAAAAAGAGGTTTCAGCATGATGAGTCAGTAAAAACACTAGATATTAACTTACAATACTCAGCCAACTCACATAGTGACTTTCTGCAAAGCATTTAATCTGTTTCCTCATTTCTAAAATAAGGAGAGTGACATTACAGAGCTATTAGGAAGTTCAAATAAGATAATAAAGGGAAAATACATGTAAAATACTATATAATTATTAATAGTTGTTATTAATAAATAAAAATAACATAACAGAATAATTGAAGGCTCTGGTGATTTCTAAGTTTGTTAAGGTTACACAGCTTCCCTGGAAGCTTATTCTGTCAGCTTCCCCCCTCTTCCCTGCACACGTATTATTTTCACTGCATCTGCTTCTCCCCTTTGCCATCATTTCTTACAAGCAGATGCTCTTATTATATGAAAATAAGCCTTGGTTTACTCGGCTCATACAAGGGAATAAACATAAAATAAGGAAATGAGGAAAAACAGAGGAATGTGAATTTCACTCCTTTCAATGAATACTAATTAAGTACCTAGTTAGCATTTAGTACTAACCAATGCTCTAAAGATAGACTTGGGCCCTGACTGGTGTGGCTCAGATGGGCATCATCCTGAAAAACAAAAGGCCAATGGTTCAATTTCCAGTCAGGGCACATGCCTGGGTTGCAGGCCAGGTCCCTCCCTCTTTCTCTAAATAAATAAATAAGATCTTTAAAAAGAATAAAATCAACAAAATATATATGAGGAATAAATAGATAAGACTGATTGATCGAACATGGGTATAAAGACAGAAATGATGAAAAGGAAGTAGTCCTGGTATCCCTTACACCGTGTTTTTCTTGGATAACCAGGTAAGGAAGGCAGGGGTCGGGGCAGGAGTGATTGTCATGAGAGCACTTGCATTGGAGGAGTAGATTGAGGAGGATCAAGAAAATGGTGATGTTCAGATACACCTGAATGGCAGACAAAGAGTCCCTGGGAGGTTTGGTGGGTGATAGCTAGCTTGGGTTTACACACACAAAAAATGTACAAATATTAGAATCCTAATGGGCATTGATGGTAAATACCAAAAAAGCCAAAATCTTAATGCTTGCCCCGAGAATGCTGTCATTCTATCATTAAAGCACATGGACGTTCAAGAGAACAGCAAAAAGAAGACGGTGGCAGTTCAGAACTGAAATGGCCAAAGGCAGAATAAGGACACCAGTGTGACGAGTTGCTATGCTCACGTCTGCTCCTCACAGAGCTGAGTGTAGGTACACACAGGTCATTGCCTTCCTCCTTTCTCATCTGAATACGGAACAAGGAAATACCACATATAAGATGTGACAGGATGCTAGTACAGAAGGCTCAGCGTCACTGGTATAAAATAAGCACAACCTTACTCTGCTAGGTCCACATGGGTTTGCAGCCCTTGTGACATTTTGTCCCCTAACTTCTCCCTCCTCCCATCATCTTCCATCTCCTCTGAAGCCCTGAGCCCTACACCTCTCATCCCAGCTCTGCCACCAATTGGGTTATTATTGTGTTTCTAGCTAAGGGCAATAGAAATAAAAAAAAATTGCATTGCTATTATTGCAAGTGCCCCTTACCTTTCATTTGTCCCCATGTACCAAGCAACTATGTGCTTTCCCTCTGCTGTTTGCAGTCTTAGTCACAGCTCATGGAAGGATTAGGTGCAAATGTCACTCTGGCGTTTCCTTCAGTAGGTTATGCAAGTATACCTTGGATTGTGTAAGCGCATTTTAGCTCTTTCCCTCCAATGCTAATACAGTTTGAGGTCTTTTTTTTTTTTCCTTCCTTACAGAGGGATGGAATGAGCAAGCAAAGAGTCACGCCTGTCTTTCTCTTGGCAGGCAGGAATATTGAACGGAGCAGCCTGCCAAACTGCCAGTCCATGTATGGAACATGTCCAATTACCTAGGCACTAAAATTCAGGATGGCCACTAACTGTTCTGGCTGAGTTTACTGGAAATTTTTCCCTATGAAGAAAATTATTTAACAGGTTTCTTTTAGTTCATTGTGACAATAAGACCTCCCATGCACTAGAGGGAGCAATGCAAAGGACACTTCACCAGACGTTAAAATAGTAATTGGTAAACTGGGCAAACTGCACCATTCTCTGTAGTAGCCCAGCCAAGCAAATCTTGTTTAGTCTCATCACCTTCATAAACTCAGATCCCACTTCTCCTTCAGACTTGTGTGGACCAGAGACCTCAGTATTGGTCTGGGGACCAGAGGTGGTTTGCAGTCTAAGAGCTGTTAGCCATGAGCATGCAGGGTGGAGTAAGAGTAAGCCTTTAGAAACATGGATAACAAGTAATTTTATATCTAATAATTAATAAATGACACTTTTTTAAAGTATCATTTTTATAGTAATTCTTTTTTTATTTGCTAAAATTATAAATTAGCTGAGGATTAGAAAACAATTTTTTTTTAAATCTAGATTTCTCACAGATTGAAAAGCACTGGTAGATAAAAGAGCACTAGACAAAATTTAGGTGCCCTGGACTCTAACCTTCATCCTCTCATCAGTCAGCTGTATGGACAATTTACTCCCTCCCAGGGAGTTTAAGTTCACATCTACAATGGGAGGGTGGGGGATAGACATTGGACTGTAGTCATACTTCCATGCTTAACCTTTTACCCTAGCTAGAACCTACAGAATGTTCTTTAATTTTTTGTTTTTACCCCATTAGACATACCCAACTGAACAAAGTCCTGTGGGGTCTTTCCCTGAAATGCACCTCATATCTCCTCGCCATACCTCCTGCCGTATTTCAGGACTCCTCCTAACTGAGCCTCCTGTCTCTAGGCTTGGCTCTCACCATATTGCTATTAGAGAGACCTTTCTAAAATGAAGATGTCATTCCTGTGCTTACAGATGATTGCCTCATTGCCATGCACAACAAATACCAAGCTCTTTGCTGAACCTCCACGGCCGTTTCTAACTGTGTCTGGCCTACACTCCTTGCCTTGTCTCCACCCACCCACCTCAAATCACCCTAGACCCCAACCACTCCGCACTCCTTGCTGCTCCTCAGACACACAATGAACCCTTGTTACACCTCCATGCCTTGGTTCACACTGTCGCCTCTGCCCTGGAATGCCTCTTCTTCCATGTCTACCTGGCACTGTGATCCTTCAAAGCTCAGCTCATGTCACTCTCTCTCTCTCTCTCTCTATTTTCTCTGGCATTTCTCTTCTTCTACCAGATATAATTATTCCTTTATGTTTTCTTCTCACTTTATATTCATATTTTGTACATATTTCTTATAGGTATTGGTTTATTTCTTTTGATTCTGTTTTCACAACCAAAATGCTTTGTGAATCCTAATTATCCCAGCAACTAGTATAGTGCCCCACATATAGGAGACATTCTGTTATTTATAGTAATACAGTGAGTTGAGATACTCATTCATTCACCTATTCATACATTCATTGAGGATCATCTTTTTTCAGGCTCTCAGGATCTGGTGATGACTAAGTTATACAAGGTCACAGTCATAGAGTTTACATTTTAATGTAAGAGACAGAAAACAAACAAATGGGCTGATAACAAAAACAAATGAATAAATAAGATAATTACATGTTGAGATCATTGCTATGAAGGACTTAAACAGACTGATAAGACAGAGCCTGCCTGGGAGAGGCCATCCTCCCTCCCTAGGAAGATTAGAAGGATCCTATCTTAGAAGATAATATGTGAGCTGAGATCTGAAAAGTAAGAATAGCAGAAGAGAGGAAGGGACTGGCCTTTCTAAGGAACAAAAATAAGAGCAACTTTTGCATAGGGAGCAGAGTCAAGTGGTGTGAAATAAAGTTAGAAAAATAGGCCCTGGTATAGAAGACCTCACTAGGATACAGTAAAGACTTTAAATTTTATTCTGAGCTGGAGTCTAAAGTGTTTTAAGCAGGGGAGTTGGTTTGGTCAGAATAAAATTTTAAGACATTTACTCTAGTCCAGGTAGAGAATGGATTAAAGAAGAGAGACACCAGCAAACAGATGAAGGGGTTATTCCAGGATTCTAGGCCAGAGATGATGCTTACTTAGAAAGGGGTGGCAGGAGAGCAAGGGAGAGAGAGGGAGAGAAGTAGGCATATCAGAGATGTCATTTGGAGGTCAAATGAAAAGGCCTTGGTGATGAACTGAAAGCATGTAGAGCTAGAGGGAAGAAATATAAATGTAGTAATTAAGGATGGCCCTGATGTTTTGGCTTAAACACTGTGGTGGAAATTGGTGGTATTGATTGACTTGATAAAGGCTTGATGTGGAAGCCATTGGGACTGGGTTTTGTGTGATGGGTTGAGGGAGAGACTAGGAACCTAGAGCCCTATTTTGGTTAGAGATATATGTTAGATATCCAAGAAAAACTGTCAAGGATTAGAAAACAACTAACTGGTAGAAAAGGAAATGAGGCTGAAAACAGGTATTCAGGTACCAGGTGTTAAAATCACTCAAGTCCATCAGACTCATAAATACTAAGTTAAGCAGCCTCTTCTCCTATACATGTGAGTTAGCAATTATTCATTTCAGGCATAACTGAAAAATAAGTAAAAACAATATAGGAAGAGATAGCAAAAGAAGAACAGTTTTTGTTCTTTTAATTTTTTTTTCCCCACCAGCATAATCTTAAGGGCAAGAAAAAAAAGCAAAACAAAATAGGCTCTGTTCTGGGGCCTAGTTAAGAACTCTGGGCCACTTGGATTCAGATACTCTCTCTACCGATTACTTCTGTGTGGCCTTGAAAAGTTTCCTTCAAATTTTTGTAGCTCTATACAAATTTTTTAAGTAGGACCTTCCTCCAGTGTTATCACGAGGATTTCCTGAGCTAATGTGTGTAGGAGGTGCTTCCAACACTGCCTGACACACGGTGGGAGCTCACAGAGGGTGAGCTCCAGTCTGAGCCCCTTCAAGGGCGGGTGCCCCCACAATGCCGAACCACTTCCAATTACCCAGATGAGCCATGCTTTCCCTCCACTGGGTCTTTTCCCAGTTCCGCTCTAAGGAGATGCATGCATGCCTAAAAAACCACCAATGCAAAATTATGCAATGAAACCACAAGCCTTATGAAAAAATAGGGTTTACTTGCACAAAAGTCAAAAACATCTTCAATGACACATTAATATAGGAATCAAAATGTAAAATGTTTTTGCCTCAAAGAATACTACCAAGAGAGTGAAAAGAATCCACAAAATTAGAAAATTATTTGCTAATCATGTATCTGGTGATACATGTCCAGTGTCCAGAATATATAAAGAATATTTGCAACTAAAAAACAAAATGACAAATAATTCAGCTTAGAAATGAGCAAAGAACCTGAGTAGACATTTCTCCAAAGAAGAAGATACAAATAGCAAACAAGCATATTAAAATGTATTCACCTTTATTAGTCATTAAGGAAATGCAAATAAAAACCACAATGAAATACCACTTTACACCCATTAGAATGGTCATGATCAAAAGAAAAAGAGAGTGTGGGTGGGCAGAGGGAGAAAAAAGAAGAAAAAGGAAAAAACAAAGTAACGAGTGCTGAGGATATAGAGAAATTGAAACACTCATACGTTGCTGATGGGGAATATAACATGGTGCAGTCACTATGTAAAACATTTTGGTGGTTTTGTAATAAATTCAACAGATTTACCATGTAAACCAGGAATTGCACTATGAAGTATATATCCAAAGGATTCGAAAACAAACACTTGCAGGCTGGTGTTTCTTTTACAAATGGGAGAACGAGGCTCACAGAGGGTAAGAGACTTATAAGGCCATTCAGGAGGAAATCCAGAGGCAGGATGTAAGCCTGGTCTTTCTGGATGCTGGACAGGAGCATGGGCTTCAGTGCAGCCCTGCCTGGATGCAAACCTCAGCTTCACCCTTCACTTGAGTTAGATGACCTTGCCTGCCTCGGTTTCCCTATCTGTGAAATAGAGATGACAACAGTATCTATACCAATGGCCTATTCTAACAATTAAGTGAGTTAATATGTTTAAGGTAAATAGTACCATCTCCTAGCTGTAAATTATAACCTTTCCTAGTGTGACCTAAGGATAAACTATTATTAATATAATTTCAAACCCTAATGTGTTCCATTATCTTATGTTAGATGCATACCATGAAAGCCTGGAGACAGTACTTTATAAATGAATTAACCCATGTATTAATGGAAATATCAGAATATAGAAAAGATGGATTCAGGACTTTTTAAAGGGCACTGAATTAAAATTAAGTAAATCTCTAATAACAACATTGAGTCCACAAACAGTAAATGAGGAAACCAATCAGTAAGACCATGTTTATACTGATTTATACAAAAGATAGGTACTTTATTATTTTGCTTCTGGAGTTACGCATTTCTAAATAAATATAAATATTGTTAGAAATCATCTATGCCATTTTATAGTTTTGGTTCACCCGCCATGGTTCCCCAACCACAGCCACATCCAGTCTGAATTTCTGGAATATGGGTACAGACCCCACCAGAACCACCAGTAGAGGCAGAGGCCATGGGGAAGTCAGATCTGAATGAACATAAGACAACCTCATATTCCCCCCGAAGGCTGGGAGAATGGCCCAGACTGATAAAAAGTCGAGTAAGGATTTTGCTTACGTCAATGGATTGGGTGATGTGTAAACAAGCAGGGACCCTAAAAGCTGGTGGTGAAAAGGCAATACAACATCATGAAAATTTGAGCGTAAGCTAATCATAGATTCATATCTCAATTCAACCAATTACTAGATGTGAGGTTACTGTATATTAGAGAACCTCAGTTAACTTTTATATAATCCCCCATGTAATGGGGGACTATTGAGGATTAAGTAAAGTATGTGATGAGAAGTATTCACACAACAGGTCTCATTGTTTAGTCCTTGTATGTCTTCAACAGAACCTGGAACCATGATTGAGTATTGACCAACCTCTGAGAACGTGGCTCCCAGAATGTCTATGTTACTGGTTGATATACACCTGGAGCAATGGACCATGCCACTGTCAGGACTGCTTTGCACAACCATCAACATTAATGATAATGCATCTGGCTTCATTGTTGGGATCCTGAATTTCAGCTGCTATGGCTGGTCATGTAGCATGATTTACCTATGTGACCACTTCACAATAAAAGCCTCAGACTCAGAGACTCACACAGGCCCTCCTGGACGGAGACATTCTGCACCTGCCCTTCTCGTTTTTGCTGGAGGGAAAGCATGCTGTGGGTAGTCCCAGGCGGGGAAGTATTCCAAAGCATGTGCCTGAACTCTCTGGATTCCTCCTGATTCATATCTTTTTCCTGTTGCTCTTGGTCTGTCTAATTTTGCTCTAATAAACCTTAGCCATGAGTATAAAAGAAAAAAATTCTAGTCTTTCTTTAGAGATGAACTGGTTTCTTTGCAAATGGAGCAATTTTTGCATATTGAGCCCATATTTATAGATATCTCTGAAATTTAGTTGTATTAAATGCATACACATTTTGCCATGTGCATGTTATGTGTGATCTCAAAGAAAATACTATCTCTTTATCAATTCATTTAAAGGTAAATTGAAGGAAAAAAGCTTACTTTTTAAGTCCTAGGGAAACTAAGTTGCCTACTAGATTGTAGGTTATATTCCTAAGAGAAGATCAAAATTATGGTCACTCTGATTTTTCAATGTCATATTTTTTTTCTTTGTTAAATGCCTTCAGCTAAGTTAGCAAAGGAGACTTTCATTTAGGTTTAGTGAGTGATCCTGGATTAAAAATAAGTTCTTTGAGTATGCTCATTCATTCATTTTACAACATTTATTGAGAACATGGTATATGCTTCACAGATTTCATCACAAATAATGAAAAAATATAAATGATTTAAGTGCTGAAAGATTCAGCATTCTCCATTATAGGAGAATGCTGAAACAAATATTATATAGCCATTGAAATAAATGGCAATAAGCACTTTACAAGTTTTTGTGAAAGTCAAATTAAATCATGTGTATGAAAGCACTTCCATAAACAGAAATGGACTACACAATTGTTGCTTCTATTGTTTTTATTAACATGCAAAGCTTTAAAAAAGGGGGATGGGTGAATTGTTTGACAGGGAAAAATTGAAAATAAAGAACAAGGGCAACCCTGGTAATATCTAGAATCTCTATTTGACAAAAACACACATTTTCTTGGTTAGATGCTTAGGCTGCATTAGACAAGCAACTGGACTGTATTTCCCCTCTTTGTTCCTATATTAAGAGAAGGGATATATTTATAGTTAATGCTATACCCTCAGAGACCTATGTTAGCTGAAATAATGATTTACTTCAAAGTCTTGAACAAAAGGCTTTGGAGGGTGTGGAATCTGCCATTTTCTTCCTATAGTGGGGAGGGGGCCACACCGGGTGATTTAAAACCCAGGGAAGTCTGTTAGAAATCTCAGAAATTTAAGCAAGAGGCTATGAACTGAAAATTTAGGGTTATTCCATGATATTTCCTCCAACCAAATATCCCTGAGCACTTCCCATTATTGTTGTTCTCCTTAAGGGAGATGAAATACAGTCATTAAAAATATATAAATAACAGCTTTGAGGTCAGATTTTAATTTAAAGCTTAGTAGTTTTGCCTTATTGGCTGGCCAATGCTTTCAGATTGTGTTTTCTCCTATGTAAAAGGGGGTAATAATACCATTTGCCTCAAGAGGTGGTTGTTTTAGGGGCTAAGCACAAATAATAATAATGGTGAATATGCACCGAATACTTCTAATGTGCTAAGTTCCTTATATGTACTTCTAGTTAATCCTCACAACACCCTGTGAGAAAGATGATATGGGCACTGTTTAATAGTTGAGTAAACTGAGACTTAGTGATATCACACAGCTAGCAAGTGGCGGAGCCAAGACCAGTGCAGTAACAATGGAAAGCCTGGCTCGTAATTGTCATTTCTAAAATGTAGCTCCTCGTCCTAAGCAACCTTAGTTGAGGGTTTCAGGAGGAGGAGACTATCTTTCCTCTTCCTTGGTGCAGAACCTCCCATGGGGACCTGCAAGGGCTCCACACAGACCTCTGCCTCTGACCTTGTACAAGGTCAACCTTATTTACACCTTGTGATCTCAGAAAAGGTGCAGCAAGATGCAAATATTGAAAATACTTCACAATGGGCAGCAGCTCCTCAAGCACATACATCAGGTGAAGCAAATGAGCATGCCTGTTTTTATCTCTGGCTCTCCAAAGGAACTGAGTACTGGGGAGCCAGGTGATGACAGGCTGGCCAAGTCCTGATCAAGTTAGTTTAAATCCTAGGCTGAGCAAGTGGCGGACTAAGATAGAAAAAGGATGAAGTTCAGGATTCTAGACTCCACACACTTCCCAGCTGGGTGTCCTTGAACAAGTTGCTTAATTTCTCTGAGGCCCATTTCCTTATCAGTAAATAAAGATAGATAGAAAGAGCTAACTCACCAAGTTGTTAAAAGGATTAAGGGAGATCTTACTGAGTCACAAATCCTAAAGAAGTTCCCCAGGGCTCTCTGTGCCTTTCTGGTAAAACCCAATCCCCCAAGGAACCTCCCTCACTCTCCAGGCTCCCGCCACAGAATGCTACTTGCATCTCCCCAGATACGGTTGTCCACATTGTGTCTCCTTCAATTTTTCATTCACCCAGCCAAAAAAAAAACAAAAAAAACAAAATGAGCTCCTGTTTGAGTAAGGCCCTCCATTACATATTGGAAATACAACTGTGGAACCAGACAGACACGGGCCCTGCTGTCAAAGACCCGGAGGTCTAGTGAAAGTTCAGGTGAGCGAAGTGGCCATTACAATTCTAGGTGGTTTGTGACACAAGAGAGAAGAGCCAGCTGCTTTGGGAGTGCTTATGAAGGGTGTTTTACCCAGACTTGGAAGGGCTTGGAAGGCTGTCTGAAGAAATTAGGTTGCATTTAGAGTAGCTCTAAAGGGATATGGGTGCAACCTTATGCAAATCACATCTCTGTCTGCATTTTTTTCAGGTGAGGTACAGGCTGGAAGGGATCATATCTACCAAAAGGAGTAGGCTTCATCTCTTTGGCCATTCTCTCCAAAGGTTTATCAAATCTCACTCAAGCATATTCTCCGTTCCCTTCAGCGGGTCAGTAGAAGTGCGAGATACCCAGAGAAACTTTTCCCTGAGAGGAACATGGGAATCTTTTAAAAGGGGGAGAAGAGGGAAGACAGGAATTTTTCTTGAAGGAATGATGAAATTTTTAAGTCACCACTCAGCTAACCCCAGTGAAACAACTGATTAAATTAAAGATTGTTAGTGGATACTAAAACCACTAGGTGAAAAATTGTTGTGGAAGAACAGGATACTCAAAAATCCCTTAGAATGGAAAGATCTGATGCTCATCACCTTACCCAAATGGTCAAACTCACAGCTTCCCTCTGAAGCATTTGATACGGGTCTTTTTTTTTTTTTCCTGTCTTTGATTTTTCGTTTCAAACTTTATTCAAAATCTTCTTCTGCCTGTTTCTTAATATGGGTGTCTTTAGCAATTAGTCTTCTGCCCTCTATTCTTTTTAAACTGGGCAATCTCAGCCACTCCCGAGATCTTAACCAAAAATAACATGCTCTGAATCTGTGCTTCCATCCCTCCCAGACCCCTTTCACAGCCCTACATCCATAGTCCAGCTGCCTGCTGGCCTTGCTCATTGGGGCTTCCTCAACTGCAGTTTCCCTAGTGCTTGAAGTCTCCCTTTTCCTGGCCCCCATACGATGTTTTCCATCTTGCATTCCTTAACTTGGTTAATTATGGCCTCATGATCCATCAGTTATTCAAGCTAGAAATCTGGCAATCTTTCTTTATTAATATTGTCAGCAAAGATTTATTTATTATCTACTAAGGCTAGGTACTGTGTTTATTATTAGGCAAGCAACAGGAGCCAAACAAGTCTCAACACCTATTTACATGGAGAAATGACGTTGATTAAATAATCACACAAATGCATGTGTAACTATAAACATGTTTTGGGGAAAAGGAATATGGAACTAAGAATAAAACAGAGAACCTAACCAAGGTGGGTTGTGGAGTGGGAAAGGACAAGGAGATTAACTTCAGAAACTGCTTCTCTGAAAAATATTTGAATTCAGATAAGAAGGATTCATTGGAATTAACCAGGTAGGGGAGGAGAGAGATGGGCTTGTGAAGAGGTGGTGGTTTCTAGGAATAGGGAAGAACACACGCAAATAGCTGGGGGCAGCTCTTTTGAAGAAGTGAGAGGAGGATGGTGTGGCTAGAGAACAAGAGGTAAAGAGTATGATGCAGGACTAGAGCAATCCAGTTTGGGGCCCAAACTTGCTGAGCACCGAAAATCAGATGTAGTGCTTTGAACATTATGTTAAAAAAACAATGGGAAGGTATTGAAAGGTTTTAAACATGGCATGGTGGGGCTGGGGTGGAGGTTAGTATATTGTGTGTTGTACAAATATCACTCTGGCTGACCTATGAAAAACTGTTGAAAGAACTAGGTGAGGATGGGTGGATGCCAGCCGGGAGGGTGCTACCAGAGTCCAGAGGAAAAATGATGGTAGTGTGTCCTGAGCCAATGGCAATGGAGATGGAGAAAGGCAGATGGATTCAGCAAATATTTTAGAAGCAAAATCTACAAAGCTTGGAATAAGTAGGATATGGGGTAGATTGGTAAAGAAGGGCTGGAATGCCTCCAAGATTTCCAGAAATTCCAAATGTGGGCCCCAGCAATCCATGTTTCTTAAGAAGAGCATGGGAAGAGGACTAAGTGAAAGAGGACCAGAAGATTATGAGTTAGGCTGGACATGTGAAGACTAAGGTGACTTGGAGATGTCCAAGCAGAGTTATCAAGTAGGCATTTGGATATAGGGGTTTGGACTCAGCAGAGAGATGGGACCTGAGATTTGGGAGCCATTGACATATAGGTGGTAACTGTGGCCTTATATAAGAAGGGATAAGGTTGCTGGGGGAAGAGGACAGAGGGAGAAAAGGGTCTATGACAAAATGCCAACATTTAGTAGCCAGGAGCAGAAGAAGAATCTTCAAAAGAGACTGGGAAGGAGCTTTGAGGTCAGAGGGAATAAAATGAGAAGTATGCAATATCATTAGAGTCAAAGTGAGAACATGTTTTCAGTGGGAAGGAATGATGAAAAGAGTCAAATGCTGCTGCAAGGTGAACCTAAATGGGAACTGAGTATGTGCTCCAGAGGAGAGGAAAGACATAGGACATCAACACTCATAAAAACATGTACACGGATGTTCATAGCAATATTCTTCATAATAGCTAAAAGTGGAAACAATCCAAAATGTCTGTCAGTGATAAATGGGTAAATAAAAGGTGGCCAATTATACAATGGAATATTTTCATTAATAAAAAGCACTAAAGTGCTATAAATCAAGTGCTATTCATGCTATAAAATGGATGAACTTTGAAAGCACGATGCTCAATGAAAGAAGCCAGTTATTTTTAAAAAAACACATACTGTATGGTTCTATTCACATGAAATGTCCAGAATAGGCAAATCTACACACAGAAAGTAGACTGCTGTTTTTCTGGGTCTGGGAAGATGAGATGGGGTGGCGAGTAACCGCTACCAGGCACAGGGGATGATTAAAAAATCTAAAACTAGATTGTGGTTATACAGTTGCACTACTTTGCGAATATATTGCAAACCACTGAAATGCACACCTTATCTTTTATGTATGTTATTGATTATACTGTTACAGTTGTAGCATTTTTCCTTCCCTTTATTCTCTTCTGCCCTGTACTCCCCCTCCCACCTGCATTCCCACCCCACTCCCCCACTTAGTTCATGTCCAAGGGTCATACATATATGTCCTTTGGCTTCTCCATTTCCTATACTATTCTTAACCTCCCCCTGTCTATTTTGTACCTACCATTTACTCTTCTTATTCCCTGCACATTTCCCCCCATTCTCCCCTCACCCCCTCCCTGCTGATACACTCCACATGATCTCTATTTCTGTGATTCTGTTCCTGTTCTAGTTGTTTGCTTAGTTCATTTTTGGTTTTGTTTTTTTAGGTTCAGTTGTTGTTGGCTGTGAGTTTGTTGTCATTTTACTATTCATATTTTTGATCTTCTTCTTTTTCTTAAATAGGTCCATTTAACATTTCATATAATAAGGGCTTGGTGATAATGAACTCCTTTAACTTGACCTTACCTGGGAAGCACTTTATCTGCCCTTCCATTCTAAATGATAGCTCTGCTGGATAGAGTAATCTTGGATGTAGTTCCTTGCCTTTTATGACTTTGAATACTTCTTTCCAGCCTCTTCTTGCCTGCAAGGTTTGAGAAATCAGTTGATAGTTTTATGGGAACTCCTTTGTAGGTAACTGTCTCCTTTTCTCTTGCTGTTTTTAAGATTGTCTCCTTATCTTTAATCTTGGGTAATGTAATTACAATGTGCCCTGGTGAGTGCTTCCTTGGTTCCACTTGTTTGGGACTCTCTGAGCTTCGTGGACTTCCTGGAAGTCTATCTCCTTTGCCAGATTAGGGAAATTTTCCTTCATTATGTTTTCAAATAAGTTTTCAATTTCTTGCTCTTCCTCTTCTCCTTCTGGCACCCCTATGATTTGGATGTTGGAACATTTCAAGTTGTCCCGGAGATTCCTAAGCCTCTCCTCATTTTCTTGAATTCTTGTTTCTTCCTTCTGTTCTGGTTGAATGTTTATTTCTTCCTTCTTCTCCAAACCTTTAATTTGAGTCTCAGGTTCCTTTCCTTCACTGTTGGTTCTCTGTACATTTTCCTTTATTTCACTTTTTATAGCCTTCACTTTTTCCTCTATTTTGGGACCATACTCAAACAATTCTGTGAGCATCCTGATTATCAGTATTTTGAACTCCGCATCTGATAGGTTGTCTACCTCTTCATCACTTAATTGCATTTTTTTCTGGAGCTTTGATCTGTTCTTTTACTTGTGCCATATATTTTTGTCTCATATTTTTTGGTGTGCTTGTTATATAATAAGAGGCAAAACCTTAGGTATTCGCCAGGGCAGGACAATCCACTTCACTGTTGTGGCACTATATGTTGGGGAGGGATCTGAGAGGGAACAATGCTGCTTGCTTGGCTCTTGGCTGGCTTTCAGTCTCTCCCCTGGCTACCCACAAGCAAATTGGGTCCTCCTGGTGCTGACTCCCAGGTGGGTGGGTTTGTATACATTCTAGGACCCTGTAGGTCTCTCCAACAAACTCTCCTGTGAGGCTAGGAGTTTCTCCTGCTGCCTCAACCCCCACAGGTGTTTTCAGTCAGAGGTTCTAAGGCTTTATTTCCCCGCACTGGAACCCTGGGTTGCGTGGTCTGTCTTGCTCCCCAGTTATTCATCCCAGTTATCCGCACGGAAATGTGGGACCACCCACTCCACCAGCTGCTGCCTCACCCACGTGGTCCTTCAGATGCCACCTTACCTTGAGCCCTCTCTGCCCCAGCTGCCCATCTCCTCCCCTCCTACTAGTCTGGATGAATGTTTAACTCCTTGGTTGTTGGACTTCCATACAGTTTGATTTTCTGGCAGTTCTGGTTGGTTTTTGTTTTTCAACTTATTGTTGTCCTTCCTTTGGTTGTACAAAGAGGCAATATGTATCTGCCTATGCCTCCATCTTGGCCAGAAGTCTGAAATGCACACTTTAAATGGAAGAATTGTATGGTATGTGATTTTATCTCAATTAAGCTGTTGTAAAAAAAAAAAAGAAACTGACATTTAAGGTAGGGGACAACAGGCTATTTTTTAAAAGATTGTATTTATTTTTAGACAGAAGGGAAGGGAGGGAGAAAGAGAAGGAAACATCAATGAGTGGTTGCCTTTCACACACCTCCTTCTGGGGACCTGGCCCACAACCCAGGCATGTGCCCTGACTGGGAATTGAACCAGTGACCCATTGGTTCACAGGCCAGCACTCAATCCAGTGAGCCACACCAGCCAGAGCACAACAGGCTATTTTTTTTAATGAGTATTATTTCTTTTCATTGATTCCAGCGTCCTCTTTTCTGGTATCAAAATAGGAAACTGATTTTGTCATCACAAGTTTATTTGGGCACAGACAGAATGAAAACCAAAGATATTTAGTGGTTTTGAGGGGTCTTTCAAATCAGCAAAAGACAAACCAAATCAAGTAGTGACTGAGGTATTTCTATATCTTGGATTTTGGGAGTGCTATAGACACTTCGACAAACTTCTGAGTCCAGTAGTTTTCCCTTGTCCACTTGAGGACATGTTCCAAGACTCCCAGTGGATGCCTGAAACCACACACCATATATATATGTGTGTGTGTGTGTATATATATATATATACATATATATGTATATATATGTATATATATACATATATATACACACACACATATATTATATGTTTTATTATTTATATATGTAAGTATATATAAATAATGAGACATATATATATAATATTTTTCCCCATACATACTTTTTCACCTAAATGAAGCACTTTACTGATGCTCTTTGGCATATCCAAATTACCAGCATCACTACTTTTGCACTTTGGAGCCATTATTAAGTAAAATAAGGGTGACTTGAACACAAGCACTGCAATACCAGGACAGTTGTTCTGATAACCAAGATGGCTACTAAGTGACTCATGAGCAGGGAGTGTATACAGCATGGATTTGCTGAACAAAGGGGTGATTCGCATCCCAGGCAGGATGGAACAGGAGAGCATGAGATTCATTACATTACTCAAAATGTCATGCAATGAATTGTTTATGTCTGAAACTTTCCATTTAATATCTTCTGACCATGGTTGACCACAGGTAACTAAAACCATGGAAAGCAAAACAACCGATAAGGGGGGATACTGTATTAATCTGATTCAATTCATTCATTCATGTATTGACAACCTATATGTGACACTTTGTAATACATGCTTTAAACAGTACTAATCTTTTTTAAATATTAAATCAGGACCCATGATAATAGAACCAAATATTAGAAATGAGCTATTCCTTAAATCAGCATCTAAGCTCTCTTAGTACACAATTCTGAATAGTGGGAAGGTGGAGGTAGGAAACAGACATTTGTTGAACATCGACAATTTGTTAAGTATTGTGCTAAGCAATTCGAAACTATAATCTTATTTAATCTTCATAATAATACTTTGAGGTATTATCATCATCAGGTGAATAGACTATTCAAAGAGATTACGTAAATTACCCAAAGTCATATAACCTGTGAGCTAGAGAAAAAGTATTTAAAATCAGATCTTCTGATTTGAAAAACAGTATTTTGATTTTGCTTTGTTTTTGGTTCATTTTTGTCTAATGCAGCCTCCCAAGAGAATGTTTATGAATCAATTAATTTATCCAAAGAAGACTTATATGCCATTGCCACATGCCAGTCATTGTGCTGGATGCTACAGATAATGAAGATCAACTCAGTGGAAACAACCACTGACCTCACAGGGCTCACAGGCTAGCTAAAAAGATAAACCATTTAACAAAGACAGTTTAAATCTTCCATGTGTATAAGGCTCAAATGCCTCTGGTAAATTTTACTGTGTTCCAAGGGCTGTGATATGTGCTTCTACATTCATGAGGATCCCAGTCCCAACTTTCCTTCCCAGCTCCATCTCCTGCCTGTTCATCCAGGACCTTCTCTGCCAGTGGAACACACTGAACCCCTTCCCAGCCAGCCCCCAAACCATCACTCTTTCTTTCACTTTCACACTCTCTCTCTGCTTTTTGCACGCCTCCCTTTCTGCCTTTAGCTCCCTCTTAGGAAAAATAGATTTAGACAAAGTTGGGGAGAGTGAAAGACATTGTTTTTCTTATTTATTCAGCTTCTTCTTTGCACCACAGTGACAAGTTGATAATCTATCCCAGCTTCAGTGCCCTCATCTGTAAAATGAGAAAGATAATAACCACCTCACATGATATTTGTGAAGATTAAGGTGATAAACAAGCATAGTGCCTTCACAAAGTAGTTTCAAAAATGATTCTTGAATATGGGAATGAAGGCAAGAAATGCTATGCATTAATAAAGGAAGAAATCCTTGAGAATCAGGGATGCTTCATGAAGGTAAGATTTAAGTTACTCCTTGAAAGATGAGTAGATTCTGAATAGTCACAATTGCAGAAGAGAGGCTGGATAAAGGCTTGTTCTTTTTTTGTGTTTTCAATATTCTTTTACAAGGTACTCTATAGAGCAGCACCAGGAGCTGGCTGTAATAAGGAGGTTAAGCCTTCTTTCTTCAGCAGTTAGTGCATTGTATTTATAAAAATGTGAAGATTCTCCCACCGTTTTTACTCTCCTGACCCAAAAAATGTCCTAAGAACTTCCCTAGTTAGCGCATTCACCAACTCAACCTCTGAGCCTGACTACGGACACCTCCTCCACGGATGTCTCCCCTTTGCCGTAAGCTCATAAGCATTCATTGATTCTTTTCAACACTTGTGTACTGAGACACATCAAAATTTTAAATTCCTGTTTGAACTTTGACTCAGCAATTACATCATTAGGAATTTATTCCAAGGGAACATCATTGTTGTACACAAATATCCAACTATAGAAATGTTTATCATGAAGGCAAGAAGCTGGAAACAATCTAGATGCCCAGCAATAGGAGATTAGTTATGTAAATTCAAGAAAGATAACACTATACAGCCTTCAAAGACAATGTAAAAGAGAAGAGACTATGTATACATATAAAAATACTGATGTGATTTCACATTTCTCCAATATGTCAACAACTATCTCCACAGTCATCTTGTGTTTTCTTTTTTCTTTTCTATAGTAAACATCTATTACTTTTATGTTAATAAAAAATAGCTCTTTTTAAGTCCATTGAGCTTGGTCTGTGGAGTGTTATATAAAGGGAAAAGATAGAAATTTATGGAGAGAGGCCAGACAGACATGAATAAAGTGTCATATTCATTTTTCTGTAATTTTGTTAGTACAACAAATGGTGAAAGATTAACAAAGTTACCTGTTTTTCTTAAGAAAGTTACCTTTCTCACCTTTCTGGCTTTTATCTTAATAAATGCTCAATAAATATTAGAAGTATTTTAGTAGAGAAAAATAACACATTACAGAAATATGGTACAGTGGCAGGATTATCACGGTTTTCATCTGAATTGGGAAGTTGCTAATACTGAAGAAATTTACAGTCCTTCTTATAGCTTTGAAAATCATGTGTCTTCAGACTAGGCAAGGTAGACTTGAATAAAAAGCAATATTTTCTCTTCCTCTTTCTATCTTTCCTTTTGTAGAAAAATCTCAGTGCTTATTATTTTAACAAATAATAAAATTTTTAAACAAATCACATAAAAACTTAAAACAGATTAAAAAGCCATAAAATAGAAGTTAAAAAGATTTCTCTGCCCCTCTTTGCCAGTCATCCTGAGTCACTTACCAAAAGCAACTTGATACTTTGTTTAAAAAAAATTTAAAACACAAATGTGATCACACTATATGATACTTTGCAATTTATTATCTTGGCATATTTCTACATTACATAGAGAGTTTACTTACCTTTTTTAGTTTCATATATTCATACTTTTAAAAAAGATTTTATTAATTTTTATAGAGAGGAGAAGGGAGAGAGAGAAGGAAACATCAACATGTGGTTGCCTCTCATGTGCCCCCTACTGGGGACCTGGCCCACAACCCAGGCATACGCCCTGACTGGAAATTGAACTAGCGACCCTTTGATTTGCAGACTGGCACTGAATCCACTGAGCTACACCAGCCAAGTCCATATATTCATATTTCCAATGAACTTATTCATAGTCAAGATTTTGATTTTTCCATCCAATTAATAACATCAACCATACCTTTCCAACTGAGAGATGACCACTTTCAACATATACAAATATCATTTCTTGGAATATCATCTTGTAGTATCATTTCTGATTTCTTTCCATGCCTATGCCAACTGGTCTTAGAAAGACAGCAACTACCATTCATTTAAAAAATACGTGTATTAAATGTTTCACATATGTTACTTAACACATCAACCCCAAAATATAAATATTACCATTCCATTTTAGCAATGAGGAAACCCAGGCTCAGGAAGGTGAGAGACTTATCTATAATCACGCAGATGATATGTGGCAGAGCCTGGATTCAAACCTGGACCCACCTGACCCCAAAGACCATGTCCTCACCAGGCATCTGACTAATGACTAAACCAAACCTTTATATGTGTGTGCATACATATTTAAGGAAAAGGGACATATTATGCATATTACAATAACCTATTTTTTTCACTTAAAATGTACCTAAGGCTTGTTTTCATCTCAATAAATTACAATTTCATTATTATTTCTAAAGACTGCCTTGCCCTTCAACATATATAGAGGATCATATACTGGAGCCAATTCCCCACTGTTAGATACAGGATTAATGAAACATATCACTATTTTAATTTTTTAAATTTATTTATTGATTTGAGATAAAGAGAGAAGGAGAAAGAAACATTAATTTTTGTTGTTCCACTTATTTATGCACTCATTAGTTGACTCTTGTATATGCCCTGACCAGGGATCAAACCCATAACCTTGGTGTGTTGGGTTGATGCTCTAACCAAGAGCTACCCAGCCACAGCATAAAATATATCACTTTTTTTTTAAGATTTTATTTCTTTATCTTCAGAGAGGGAAGGGAGGGAGAAAGAGAGAGAGAGAGAGAGAGAGAGAGAGAGAGAGAAACATCAATGTGCGGTTGCTGGGGGCTGTAGCCTGCAACCCAGGCATGTGCCCTGACTGGGAATCAAACCTGTGACACTTTGATTCGCAGCCCGAGCTCAATCCACTGAACTATGCCAGCCAGGCAATATCACTATTTTAATAAACACTGATATAGATATATTATTTGCTGTAGATTTTAAAGCATTTTTCATATAGAAAATGCCTGTAGTATAAATGTTGTTTTTCCTACTTCATGCAATAACTTCTTGTGAAACTTCAAAAACAGCCTGCATTAGAATGAATGCAAGCTTCTCAAGGATGAATACATGCAGCCTGGCTGGTGTGGCTCAATGGATTGAGTGTGGGCTGCGAACCAAAGGGTCGCCAGTTTGATTCCTATTCGGGGCACATGCCTGGGTTGCAGGCCAGGTCCCCAGTAGGGGGCTTGCAAGAGGCAACCACACATTGATGTTTCTCCCCCTCTTTTTCTCTCTCCCTCTCTCTAGAAATAAATAAATAAAATCTTAAAAAATAATAAAAATAAGTGGTATTCAATAAATGTTTGTTTAAAAAAATTCATACATATAAAAAGTCAAAATTATTTTTTGTTGTCATGTTTTGTTTAGCTGATAACAGTTTATTTATATTGGAGGGAACTAGAAACAATTAAATGACAAACAATAGATTTTAATATGAAATATAAATCTGTAACCATCAGCTACATATGGCTATTTAAATTTAAATTTAATAATATTAAAAGTTCCTCAGTTTTACTGGTCACATTTCAAGTGCTCAGTTGCCACATGGGACTAGTGATGACCATGCTGGACAGTGCAGATATAACATATTTCCAACACTGCAGAAATTTCTGTTGAACATGCTGTTATAAAATGCTCATGTATGAAATACTACACAACATTTTGAAGGAATCCAGAACATCTATCTGCACTGGCATGGAAGGATACAAGTGTTTGTTTGTTTGCTTTAGCTTTTTATGTGAGTGGTTGTGGACTCATCAGGCTAAGAGAGGTTTATAAAAATTTTATAAGATTATGGTCATGTGCTATGTAAATTTTTAAAAATAACTAGATTTTTAAAAAATTTCTCACAAAAAGTGAATTTATAGAGTAGTGAAGGGACACAGTGAAGAGAGGAGGCCACTTCTGCGTAGCTTATTGGGGGAAGGTTTTACGGAGGAGGTAAGCCTGACTAGACCTGAAAAAGTAAGCAAGGAAGGAGATAGAAGGCACAGAAGATGAACCTTACCTGTGGGGTCAGATAAAAGGGCAGATTTACATGAGGATTTAAAGCCCAAAGTACTTTGACCAGTTCTACATTTGGGGAATGTCACAAGAATTAAATGGCATATGTACTATAATGAAGACACTTTGTAAACTATAAAGTACTGTCCAGACTAAAAAGACTAGAAGCACAATGTGTGTGCTTTGAAAACTTGTGAGCTTTGAAAACAAAATACATATAAGGTAGTATTTTTCTTCTTTATATGAAAATAAATAAAAATTATTGATAAATGCAATTATATAAATAACACATATATAGCATTATACATGCATTAAGACTGAATTAATAGAATATTTACTTGTTTCAAACCACTAAAGAGTCACTATTATAAGTTATATTCTCACAATTATGTTAAAAAAAAGAAAAAGAAAAGCAAAAACATCTAGCCAGAAATATCACTCTACCTCATGATGATTTCGTTTTTCTTTTGCATAAGCCTGTGTCTTTCAAATAATCCACAAGCAAATAGCTCCATTCTGTAGATGAGAAATTATAAAAGACCATGTAATCAGCTGACAAAGGAACTGAAAACAAGCCCAGAGGAAATGCATGGCTGTTCTTACAAAGTCACAATGTACTGTTCTGTTTGCCTCCCACTCTCAAAGTGTATATTCCTGACATTTCTTGTCTTATAATTGGACTTTATGAATGAGAGCTGTAGGATGCTGTCTGGTGAATGATCTGAAAAGGATATGCTGAAACACAGTGGAGGTGCTTGCAAGAATTGAATGCTAGGTTTTGTGTGGGAACTTAAAGAAGAGGCATAAATTAGAAATTAGAAATAAGGCCTATTTTTTCGGCCCTTAATGGAGACTTTGAGTAAGTTTAGGTGATAATACAATGTAGAAACCAGATGTATAAGAGTGAGTTTGAGAATAGTGTGGGGTCCCCTAGCTTCCCAGAGTTTATAACCTTCACAATGTTCTGGGAAGGAAAGAGCAGTTCAGTAATTTGTGTCTTCTTCTTTTTTTTTAATTCTAATTTTTTAATTAAATTTTTTTCTAAACATTGACTTTTTTAGGGTGACATTGGTTAATAAAATGATATAGGTTTCAGGTGTACAGTTCTATAATATACCATCTGTATATTGTTTGTGTAATTTGTATCTTCCTTACTTTAGCTTCTTCATCCCAACTGCTCAGCAACCATTAAAGTCACACTTATTAGCATTTATTTTCATAGTATGTTGTTCTAACTGCATTCAATTTCATATCTCTGTGGTCTAGCTGAAGAATAGCACTAGTTAGTCAAGAATTAGTTCAATAGGTCTCTGGAAATAATCAGGCATCTTTAGTAAACAAGCTTTTCCTGTGTGCCTACTATGTGCCACCATGAGAACCAGCAGCTGGATGATTTCATTCCCATTCACATGAGGCCATGACAAGGATTCTCTTTTATTGGCAAAAATACTGGGGAAAGAAAAAAAGAAAAAAAAGCATTTCTGAAGCAGGGCAGGCAAGAATAAAAAAGTAGCTTGAAAAAATTCTCTAGGGAAAAAGGCCATTATGTTAATGGTCTCTGTACGTCTCTGGGTGGTAACATGGTGGGCTTTTTCCCTTTGTTAAGTTTTGTAAAAATACTTTCTGATTTTTTTCTACAATAAGCATATATAACATATAAACAGAAAACAGTGAAGTAAAAACCTTAAAAGAAAAAAGTCTCCAAAAGACTATACAAATAAGAGAGAGATTCAAATGTAAATAAGTCCATTGATTGGTATAGCTGACTGCCAATCATATTGATGGACAGCATGACTCCAGCTATTTCATTGACTGTTTTGTTTTTTTTTATTTTAATCAGGCATTGAGTCTCAACCTTTGGCAAGAAGGAAATATACCATTCACCTTAACTCTTTCTAGACTCTGAAATTTTGCCTTTACTGATGGAAATATTCTTGTAAAACCCTGCCCCCAAAGCCCTAAAAATACTTGAACTGTTAATCTGCCTTTTTCAAAGATAAGCACGAGATCCTTAGGAATATAATGTTATATTGTGGATTAATGTGTGGCATTTATGGGTTAAAAAACAACTACCATATCAACTACCACAACAAAATGTAGAAAATTCATCCATTGCCTTTTGTTTTTATATGTGTGTGAACCTTTCTGCTGTTAGAAATGACTATGCCCAGTTCAATTCGGGTTTGTCAGAAAATCAGAGGGAGCCCCCAGTGTATGAAAGGGTCATTCATCGAGGGCTGAGCATGAAGGTCCTTAGTCCACAGTGAGTTATCCTGTGCACATACCCTCCAAGTACAGATGGCTCCTCAGGGCAGGAATTAAAGATGAAGAGAGAAATGACTCTCAAACAGAATACAGTACATTAATTCACTTAGAAGGCACCAGGGTGTGTCTGCTTTACTGACTTTTCCAAAAAGCACAGAATTTGACCTTATTTCCACTTATAGTAAATATGTTTACTCCTTAAAATGTGCCACCAAGTTTCCCCAAATGAGGACCACAGCTTATCACCACATTCTAAATGAGCTGCTTGGTGATTTGAAAACACTTGAGGTCATCTGGGTCTCAGAGAAACTGGAAGCCCCAATGTCACCTTTGTCTTCACCCGCCCCCAGAAGATCCCAAGAGTGAGCAAGGCCTTTCACTCAGGACTTCTGGCGGTTGGCTGAGGCCTTCCAGAGGAGAAAAGAAAGAGGTGGGGGAACTGCTGGGTGAGGTTGGCCTTTCCTAACTTATTAATAGAGAACATGTGGGCTGAGGCGAAGGAAGGGACTGGGGTTGCTGAGTAAACAGGATGAGATGAGAAAGAGAATGATGCTTTTATATCCTTGTCTATTACAGATCCAGGGAGGCTCTTTAATGGAGATGAAAGGGAGAGACATTTAAAGGAAGTAGCTTCCAAAGCTAAATGTGAAGACCACTGACGTCTTCTTTCCCATTTCCCATGGAGGGGAGCTGTGTGGTCAGTGGGCTTTGCTGACCGGGATCCCTGAGGTTTTCCTCATCTATGGCTCTGCTACACCTCTGTCTTCTGAGAATCCTTTTTCAGACACTTCACTAAATTATTTATCCATTAATATTCATAGAGGGCTACTGTCTGCTGGGCTCCATTTTAGGCACTGTGAGTACAACAGTAAACAAGACAGTCTTCACAGACAGTCTAGAGAGAAAGGTGAGTAGTAAAGAATTACAAGAGCCAAGTACAGACAGTGACACCAACTAGATGCAGGTGCCGGGAGAGCCTGGAGAGAGGGAGCTAAGCAGACTTTGTCAGGGGAGGGGTGGTCAGGGAGGGCTCCCCTGGAAAAAAGTCCAGGACACCCGAATTGAACCTGGAGTTCACCAGCTGGAGAAAGGAGGGTGGGTTTAAGGCTTGACATGATAAGAACTTTGCAAAATGAGTGCAGTAGCATCATTGCTTAGGAAATTCATGCTCCTCTCAGGGATGAGAGAGGAGATAGTATCCCCAACAACTCTAAGGAAAGATGTTGTAGAAGCTATAACAAAAAGTCTGCTGCAGTTCCAGCAAACACCTCAGTGAGACTCCACACCTGGAGGAGGAATGAGCAAGAATGTGAAGCTGTCTTCCCTTGCTGACCTAATTTTGCCTAAAGCCCAGAAACGCCTTTTTATGGGAAGGGAATTAAAGGCTATGAGGCAGGCAAGTATGTGAGGGATTTTTCCCCTTTTCTTATCAAAAAATGCTAATATTGTTACAATACAAGTATTTAAAGTATCTTAAGTATGTTTGCACCACAGTCTTAAAAGCAGCATTGCTATGATAAACTATCACATTTTAAATTTCATGTCAAACATCTATCAGGAAATTTTATTATTTAATTTAATTTTTAATACTATATATTCACTTCAGAAACACTAAGTATTTGGAAAACTGCTACATAAACTTGAATCTTGCCAAAAATATGACAATACATATGAACAGATCTATGATAAAGTTTTAACCACAAAAAGCATAAACACATATTGGTGAACTGAACTGCTACAGATTTTTTTCATTTATCAATTTTATTTCAATTTAAAAGAAATGAGAACTTTGCATTTTAAAAAACCATTTCATTCCATGTCATTATTTCTTTTCAATCTGCTAGCTAAAAACATGTCCATATCAAGCTTTTGTTTCTTGATCCTTATTATAGTCTCCATAAAAATCATTAGAAATATACTGTCTCAAAAAGAGAAGCTGATTCCTCTCCTGTCCAAATTGTTAGTTTTCTGATTGACTTTGAAAACCAAAACTTTACTCTCTTTGAGGGAAAATAATCTATTTTTCAAGAGAATTTCAATCTGTCAGTCACTCTGATAGACGCCTTGCTCCTACTGTATTATTTTTTGCTTCAGCTACCATATGTTAAAACAAAGTCATTTTTAAAGCTGAAGACAACTCAACATTCTGATTAGCTCCAGAAGTTCTTCAAACGGTGACTGCCAAGTTTTCCTGATGTAAGACATTATCTTGACTCATTTTCTTCAAGAATCGAACAAGTGTGTGATCTGCCCCAGAAATGAGTTACATCTGAACATTGTCTTAGCAGGGAAGTTTGAGTTGCTGAACTTGTCACTCATACATTTTCAGTTTTAAATCTCACAGAAAGATACTTTGGCTCCAAGATGTGAAATGATTGGGAGGGGGAAAAAGTTCAGGAAATATTCACTCTCTGTCCTTTTCAGTCAATGATCCATTTGTACCTTGGCCAAAAAAGTATTGTTACAATGAGTTATTATACACAGGCAGAGGCTACAATTTTCACTGATACTTCCTCTTGGAGACTAGAGAATTCAGTGCTTTGATTAAAAATATAGACTGAGTTTAGATAGAGATATTGATCATCAGTTCTTTTTCACAGAAATACTCTCATGAAAAATTGTTTTAGTTTATGCGGAAACAAGTTATTCTGCATACTGAGTTCTATAAGAGACAGTGATCCAAAAGAACCCAGGCAGGCATCTGGAAACATGGCCATGTTCACTAAGTTGCTATCCTGAAGGCAGAAAGCTAATTAAAATGTTAAACAAGTCAGTGAAATAGAGGCAGCTAGCTTCTTTTCTTTTCTTTCCTTTCCTCCCTCCCACCCACTCCCCTCCCTCCCTCCTTCCTGCTTTCCTTTCCTCCCTCCTTTCCTTCTTTTCTTCCTTCCCTCCCTCCTCCTTCCCTTCTATATTTTTCTCTCTCCTTTTCTTTTTTTCAAATCCAGATATCTTTAGCCCAAAGCCTGTTTGTTACATGTTTTTACAACTTACAAGCATTAAACCACACTTCTGTCAACCAGAATAGTTATAGCATACCAATTATTTAAATTGTCAGAACCTCAGGTAAAAATGCTTTAGGAGCCAAAAGCAGCAAGTCTCTTTGGCATGCAGAAATGTTTCTCCCTGGGATTTAGAAATGACTGGGTTTTCCTCTGAATCGGAGGGACAGACACATGGGGACTTCAAGCTAGAGCTCCTTTCCTGCAGTCTGCAAACTGACATTCGAAAGACCTCACTGCCATCAACCTGCAATGAACCAGTGCTTTGGGGAGACAAAGTAAAAGGCAAGGCAGACACAAGACTTCTAGTTCTCAAAATTAGCCACTCAGTAGAGTCTGGGTTTATATAATTAGCCTGGATGTGGCCTGGGCCTCCGTATTTTCAAAATAAGCAAAACTTAAGGATCATTGTTTTAAAGTATACAAATTTCACACTTAGGACTTAGATAAATTAAGGTAAACGAAACTCCCTTTCATGAGAGGTGTAGGATTAATCAAAAAGAAAGAGGAAATAGTTCTTACTGTCTCTATTCCGCACAATTATTCCATTGTCACTTCATATAACCAAATGGCCATCTACAAACCCACTAAGATTTAGTCAGTTTACATGGCCCCTCTTCAGCTCTGCATCAGAAACTTTTCCTTCAGGCAGCTGCAAGAGCTGTCAGTACAAACCCCATGTTTTCCCTTTGCTCCTCAAGCCCCTCCGCTGGAGAGGGGTAGGAAACTCTCTTGCTAGCTACAGTACTAGTGAGCTGTCCCATTCAGAGGGGGCACCCTGACCCAGTTCAGCGACTGTGGTCAGGCAGGACAGAGGTGGGCCCAGGGTCTGTAGATCTTCTAGTTTTTCAAGAGAACTCAGAAATCTTCATATTTATATGAAATCTCACAATTTCTAAATATTAGCAAGTAACTCAATTGTGCATAGTTGGAACACATGTGCTGACCGAAAAGTCAGCTGCCAGTTTGCAACCACTGGCCTGAGGGGCTCTTCATCTCACCTTCGTGGGGCTAACTCCTACTTGGCTTTCAACACTCACCCCTGGAGGCCGCAGTTCCTCGCCTCCCCTTTAACCCCAGCCTCGTGCTCCGACTCTGTGCACTGAAGCACATTTCCAAAGCTTATCTCCCTGGGTGTTGTCTGTCTCCCCTAATAACTGCCTGCTCCCTGAGGGCTGGGATGGTGCGTTAGTCCTTTATTTTAGGAATGTATGTTAATCTCAAACTGGATTCTGACTCAGCAAACAAATGTTTATTAAATGCTTACTGTGTGTATATACAAGAATGTAACAAATTCAAATTATAGCCCCTCAAATACAATGTGGTGGTTTACAAATGAGTCAGCAGTGAAGAGTCATTGTAATGTAAATCCTACCGCCGAGGGGAATGAGAGGAGCGGCGTGTTTGGTGGAATGTAGGACTGGGAGAAAGAGAGCTAAACCTCGTTTTCTAAGGTGAGAAGTTACTGGGTAGCCCCTACAACTGCACAGTCAGGACGTTAATCAGCGTGAGCATGCTGCATGGACGCACAGAGGTAAATATAAAACGCAGCAGCGATACATGGAGGTGTTTGCCTCTGGGGACAGGGGGCAGGGAGGTAGGGAACTATAAACCTGTTGGAACCATTTTATTCTTTCAACTTTGATACAAGAATAGAAACAAATACTAAAACTTTAAAAAGGAAAGGTGGAACTGGTTTTTAGAGCTGTGTGTATTTGGGTTGGAATCCCACTTAGCTCTGGCCATGCCAAAATTAACTTCCTTAACCTCTCGGAGGCTATTTGTTTCCATCTGTAAAATCGGGACAATGGTGTTTGTGAGGATTAAATGAAGTTTAGTGTGCGAGTCCCTTTGCTCTTTATTGGACAGTCTATGTAAGTTCCAGGTCAAATGGCCAAGGCACCCTTCGGCCCCCCCCCCCACCCCGGTCACTTGGCCATTCTAGAGGAGACTAGCAGCCAGAGTTTTCTGCCCTTATATCAGAGTTCTAATTACACCAGTGCCCAATTGTCTGATAAGGAAGACTTTAAAATCAGTGTTTCTCAATCTTCAACAAGGTATAGGCCCCTTTCAAAAGAGAAGCAAAATAAAACACAAACTTTTAGGGATCCAATGTTGACTTAGACTATTTTTATCATAATTTTTAAATGTGATATTACTATTTATATATGCATTAACTCCTTATATACATAGAACTTAAACAACAATAAAATAAAGATAAATTTAAATGAACGCTATTTAAAAATAACGGAATTCAAGTGTACACTCATTTAATATGACATCTGGTGACACTTTGTTGGAACTGAATCACAGCTCTTGAAGAGCACATGCTATATATAGCATGTCCTCATGGATGCCCATGCCCAGGTCACTGGGGGCCAGTTCCTCACTGCTGTTCTGTGACTCTTCCTTCCACGGCTGGATGTGGGACCTCTCAGCCTTTGCACGGTGCTAGCACATCTCTTATGCATCAGGTCTACTCATGAGCTTTTCTGTTTACCTGGGTAATTAAAGTGACAAATTTAGTACCTACTCAATCATAAACAGAAACTGAGGCTCAAAAATAGAGTAAAACCCTTAAATTAAAAATCATCATGGAAAACTAGAAAATCTCTGAATAGAACTCCATGGTAGTTGATTAAAGCCTCCTGGGAGGCCTTAACCCAACGTCAAGAGTTGGGCCCTTCCAGTCAGTGGGCACCATCCTCCCCGTCCCCATCTCTGCCCATGCGCTCCACAGGGTGCAGTCAAAACTGCTGGGTTCATCATGTTTTTACCATACCCACGGGACAGCTGTTAAACTCTAATAACGATTTCCTTCTTTTCTACACCCAATTCTTCCTCAGTCTATTGAACTGGTTGTGATGGGTCTTTGGTTTGCTTTCTTTTCTCTTTTACACTTGCTTTCTTTTTTGAAATACACATTACAACATTTATCTCACACACAGGGCAAAAACCAAAGACGTTACCTGATTCATCAAAGGACACAACTTCACCTTGCAATGAAAAATACTTACTGATTTTTTGGTGCTTAAAAAAACAACTCTGTATTTTAGTGAAATTTAATACATTTGTTTCTAATATATTAAAAAGCAAACTCGAGCTCTGGCTGATGTGGCTCAGTGGACTGAGCACTGGCCTGCAAACCAAGGGGTCACCAGTTCAATTCCCAGTCTAGGGCACATGCCTGGGTTGCAGGCAGAGTCCCCAGTGGGGGGTGCATGAGAAGCAACCACACACTGATGTTTCTCTCCCACTCTAAAAATAAATAAATAAATAAAGTCTTTTTTAAAAACTCTCAACAAACTGTCCTTTTGTGGAATGACTTGATATCTAAGGTATTTGAGCCTTCCTTAGGAAGAGATGATGCTATCAAAAGAAAAATAGAGTATATTCAAAATTCCCGGGTCCTACCTCCGGTCTTACCTCACAACCCAGGCTGTTACTACACAGGATACTCTCAGACATGGTAGACTGTGTCCTCTGGCCACACACATCACGGCCACACGTGCTCTGACCACACGTGCTCTGTGCCAAAGCCAGGGGGTGAAATATTTGCAGTCACAGCTGTGCACAGAAGTTATGGTAGAGTGAGCAATCATGGCCATTTGGGGGGCTGCAGACTGCTGCAATGAAAGGGAAGAAGGTTGAAAGAAATTGCCTCTGCTCATGTTACAGAACCGCCCCCACCCCGGGGTCTTGTAACTCTATGGCTCATTTTTCCCACCACCAATAAGAACTGTGGCTCTCGGTGCCAGAGTTTGGTAAAAAGGAAAGAAACTTTATTTGAAAGTTATACAGGTTTAGAGAAATGGCAGAATGTCACCGTCAAATCCCGAAGTCCCTTTAAAAAAAAAACAAAACAGCCACAAACACACACATACACACACACACAGTTCTGCCGTCCCTTGCCAAAACCAGGGGGGAAAGAAAATAGAAGTCCATAGCTCCGGTAGGCTCCTGTTCTTAATCCAAAACTGCATCCTCATGGTGGCCCGGGGAATCCTTCTGCATTCTTTCAACCCAAGTGGCCAAGAGAGAGAGCTCCACATGGTTGAGACATCTTGCTTTCCTGGCTTCTAAGCAGCATGGTTAAGAGAACCCCCTCTCTGCTCCCAAACTGAATCCCAAACCACATGGTAAAAAGCCCCCAACAGGGCTGTCACACTTGGATTTAAATCCCAGCCGGGGTCTTCCTCCGTAATCCCATTCCGACTCCTCCTACACTGGGTTACACCTGCCACTAGTCCGGTTTCTTCTGCCTTTCTCTGCTTCAAGCGTCATCCCCTAAGGCAGAAGCTGTGACCAAGCCACAAAGCCGCGCTGGAAGGCGCAGGAAACTCCTCCGCCTATGTGCACCCTGGGTCAGAGTCATGCCCATTCTCCTGGCTCCTAGTGCAGGCACTTAAAGCACTGACCAATTTCTTCAGATATGCAAATTAGCTGTCAATGGCCCTGCTCTGATTCGCTCATCCCCCCCACCCCAAGTGACAGCTATGGAGGTTTTCTCCATTTGGGGGGAACCTCTAGCTCAGCACCCCTTTACACTCATACCAGAAAGACCTAGAGCTATGTTTTCATTGGTTCAATAAACACTAAAGAACTGCTATGTGAGGCTCCATGTTTCTATTAGGCAGGTGAGGGACAAAAAGATGAAGGAGACATATACTCTGCCTTAGAGAAACACAATCTAGAGGAGGGGATATACTCATAAAAGTATAACTACAAAGCAGTGTGAGAAGTGCTAAGGTTAGGAGGGAGCAACTCAGTTTACCTGGAGTAACTTTGAGTTAGTCTCCAGCTGGGTCAGAATTCCGCCGCTTAACAAGAGGTGGGTGGGGGAAGGAGTCCAGGCAGAAGCCGCAGCACAGAGGCATAACAAAGTCTGGCTCATGCAGGGAAGAGTAAGTAGGTCCGGGGTTACATAACGTATAGTAGGTAAAAATAACCAGAAAAGACTTCCAGGGTAGATGATTAAGTTTGGAGTTTTCTTACTGGTTTCAATTTGGTGTGTGTGTGTGGAGATAAATAAGTAGATAACAATATTTATGTAAATAAAGCATTGTACTGGACTTGGGGGATGGAGGGTTTTTTTTGTAGTGCTTCTTAAAAGGAAGATATGCAAAGCAAATAGTAACTTATAAAGTGCAATTCTACAGTAGTATTGCTCATGGTTTTTGGAAAAATAAAATCGAGAATAACTAAAGGATGGGTAGGCTGCTGTCCTTCAAACAATTTTTCACAGATAAAATTTCTTTCAAGCAGGACTTGGATTACCGTTGGGCCAAAAAATGGTTGATTTCCAGTATGATGATTGCCTGAGGGAAGGGGAGTGAGGGCTGGGTGGAAGGGGAAAAATGGGAACAACTGTAATAGAGTGAACAATCAAAGTAAAGTTTTAAAAAGTGGCTGATTTCATATTCTTTGCAAATTCTTCGGTCTAAAGTTGATTTGGTGGCAATTGGTAGGCATTTAAGAGTTGTAATCAGTGAGCTGACATAATATGTATGAATTTTAGGAGGCCAATGCAAGAAAGAGTTGGGGGTCCATGAGGAGTTTATTATATTGTCTAGGATTTAAAAAAAAGAATTGAGGTGGGTAGTGACGTGCACATGCAGGAGTCTAAAGATATTAAAATGGTGAGATTGCTAAAGCTTTGTGACGAAATTAGTGCTGCGGAGTGGGAAGGAGTGAGAAGAATCTGAGAAGCCTCCCAGCTCTCTGGCTTGAATGTCTGGGTGAGTTTAGTTCCCTTTACGAGAATAGTAAAGAACAGATCGGAAGAGACAGGGTATGATGATGAGCTCTGGGAAAACTTGATGTTAAGACGTGATGAAAGATTGGATAGAAGTCATGTTTTTTATACAAGAAAAATAATGTCGAGACAGCGATTGAACCATTCATTACTACAGCCACAATAAAAGGCAATGTGTCAGTATCTAATCTAAAATGCATACACCACATGACCCATCGATTCCATTTCCTCAGTGTCAACCTCAGAAAAGGAAGTGTGCACCAGGGAGCATGCACAAGGGTGTGCACAGCAGCATTGTTTGTAGTATCAGAGATTCAGACTACTTATGTGTCCTCTGATAAGCAGTGGTTAAGTAAGTTATGAGACTGTTTCCAAACTTGCTGAATAATAAAATCACCTGGGCTATTGGTTGAAAATGATTTCTTCAATCCCCTTCCCAGTCCTGTGGAAACAGACTCTCTTGGTGAGACCCTGAATACTTCTAGGTGATTTTTATCATCAGGAACATTTCTGGAAGAGTTAGGAAAAAATGTTTCCATAACTGTGTCTAGAAACAAATGTGAGGCAGGTTTAGAAAGAATGAGGGTCGATCTCTGAAACAACTCAGAATGGACTCCAAGATTTGTTGAGTGACAAATGCAGACTGTAGAATGAACATGCAGCCAGATACCACCATGTAACCACAGACCCACACACAGAACAATATATTTCTAGAAGCAAATATGGATTTGGGGGTGGTGATTTCAAAGGGAACTTCTGTTGTGCCGATAATACTTGAATTATTTAATGATCAAAAAGTATTTGTATTAATTCTGCAATTAGGAGCAAATATTTATTTACTGCCGGTGTGGTTCAGATGATGAAGGTAACCTATGTAAAATGTAATTTGTCCCAGACCACATACACCCTGAAGCATACCCTGGTTAAATTTTACCTATGTAATACTTACTCATCAAAATTTGAAAGTGTTCTCCGCACACAATGAAGCACGCTTGTTGCCTTTGAGGGCAGGGCAAGGGAGGTGGCAAGGATGAAGAAGAGAGTTCCAGAAATCCCCTGCTACTTCCCTGACTACCATCCTTTAAGACCCAGTTCAAATACTGTCTGTCTCTATGGTCCAGTTCCTACAACCCAATCTTGTCTCTTTGTTGTCTAAGTCCCTAGGTGCTTTATCTACTCACATACATGTGTGCTGGCCTCAGCCTTCTTCCCAGACCATGCCCCTGGACTCCACTTCATATCTCCCCAAAGCCCAGCAGTGCCCTGCATACACAGCTCTCAATAGTAAATGATTAGTGAATGAAATGCTTCCAGCTATGCCTCAGATATCTGAGAATGGTCCTCTCTCTGCTGTAATTACTGCTCAGTGGAAGTCATTTAGTCCTCTCTACCCTCTATCCTCTCGCCATCTTTCCCTCCTCCTCACTGCTGTCTAAAATTCTTGCAATGGGAAACATATGTTTTCATTACATAATTAAAGTTGAGGCTCAAAATTCAAACCCCCAGGGGAAAGCCATAAAAAGTGAGTGGTTGCATCGCATCCTTCTCAGAGCACAGGATGGACAGGAGTGGAGAGAGAGATGGTTCCTCCGTACCTGGGGCAAGGGGCAGGGCATAGCTGGAAAAGAGAAACTGTTGTCTCCTTACAAAGAAAAGCAAGCCACATCAGTCACTTCACCTTTTGTCTCTTTTCTGCAACTATCCTAATAAGAAGAGCAATCTCGACATCAGCTTATTTCAAGTCCTCCTCTTGAAGTCAATCTACCCACTGAGATGGGAAACAGAATTTTATGGTGTTCACCTTCAATCATGTCATGAGTAGGGCTCACTGAGACACAAGCTGAGGACACTCTTCAAGACCATGTCTTCATGTGGCTCCAGACTAGCAGCCTCAAGGGAACGAACAAATCGTTGTTCTTTGTATAAATTATATGCCTTGGAACTTTGTGTCTTTTGGCATGAGTGCCATGGTCTCTCTGCCCTAGCCTTCCCCCATAAACACGTTGATTTTATTACTTATTTAAGTTATATATCAGCTGGGGGCCTAGCAGGGAACATTTAGTACCTCAACTTGGGTAATTTAGGGAGAGGTAATAAAAGGACTATTTGTACGCAGTAAGAGATGGTTTCATACCTTGGTGCCAGTATCGGTGGGAGGCAGGGAGAGGGAGGGATGAGTGATCCTGGGGAGAAAGAGCTGTGTGTGAGAGCCACCTGACAGGTGCTGTGGTCTTCGGTCAAGGAAATGAATACCCCATTCTCAGTTTTCTTCCTTTTCATTTCTTCCCTGGGTCCCATTGGCCAAACCCTTCTGGGAGCCAGAGGATGCAGAAGCTCTCTGTGTGGTCCACAACAGGTCAGCCCCTAGGTCATGAACAGAAGGAGATGAGTGGAGGGTGACTCTGAAGGGACAAATGCAGGAAGTTCAGCACAACTTCATTTTCGGTGTCTTGCTCAAGAAAATGAGACTAGTGGCTTTGGGACTGCCTTTCCAGCCCACCTCCCACCATTCTTAGCCACGTGACACTACTTCACTCAGCACATAGGTCAACATCCCTGCCCAAGCTTCATACGCTGTGCCCTTATGCCTGCTTGTAATTCCCTCTCTGCCTGGACCTCACTCTCTCTCTCTCCTCTTGGAGAAATTTTATGCATTTATCAAGGTGAGGCTCAAATGATCCTCTTTGAAGCCTCCACTGATCTTACCCTCTTTGCATAGACTTGATTGCTTCTGCCTTCATAACACGGAAGCACTGTGAGCACATACAGGGCTTTGTACATTTTCCCTGAGGCTATGCTGCTCCCTCCTCAAAGATGAAGTCTTCATTTTGTCATTACCAATAACAACCATCATTTTCTGAGTACCTATTATGTGCCAGAACCAGGCCCTTTAATTCATTTTCTCAGTTCATTCTTTTTGTCTATGACACAGACACTTAGTTTTTATCCAATGTACCAGTGTACGAACTGGTTTTCAGAGAGACTGATATGCTTGCACAATGTCACTCAGCCAGTAAGTGGAACAATGGTCACTTAAGCTGCTAAACTAGGGATACAAACCCATGTCCCTCTAACTCCCAACCTGAAAGTGACCACAATGAGCATTGCCTCTCAGCACTGCATCCCCAGAGCTGGCAAACTAATGTATAATTAGTGTGCAAGATATCTTTTTGAATAAACAACCAGAAGCATACTATGCTGACCGAAATCTTGCGATTATGAGTATGTTTCTCCTGGTGTGAGTTGGCACATGGCCTTGTTTTCCTTTGCTCTTAATGTCAGGCTGGTAGCTTATAGTAAAGTCCACTTTGCTAGTGAAATTAAACTTTGCCTTGACTATGTTTGTTAGAACACAGAATCATCAGCAAGCAGAATCCCTTACAAGACTAAGTTACTGGCCTTGCTCCTTGAGTACTGAGACACTTTTCCCAAGGACTGGAAGGATGGTGCATCGGGAACTCCTAAGCAACATGTCCTTGTATTTTTATGTGCGAACTGTGGGAGGGAGCTGAGGGAGAATATTTTGTTTTTAACTGATCCTGTTATAACAATAACAGCCACCATAGATTGGCTACTTATAGGTGGTTAACTCAATGCTTGGTGCTCGACACACATTATTTCTAATTTTTTAGCAGCCCAACAAGGTAGGTTTTGCTATCCTCAATTTACAAAACAGGAAACTGAGGCTCAGTGGGTCTAAGTGACTTGTCCAATGCCTCTCACCCATGCATAGTATCTGACTATCTGACTCAGAAATCCATGTCTGAATTCACATGGCTTTGCCTTGATTTTCCTGGAAGAAAGAAATTGAACATCACTAGCTATAACAGAAACAACAGTATCATGAGGGAAATTCTTAGGACCTTTGAAAATTCTATGGCTAATCAGAGTAATTCTAATTGTCAAATATATTAACAAAACACAATATCTTAGAATCCTAAGATAAAATTTCTTTCACATAATGTCTCACTTGAGCTTTCCTTTTACATCTTTGCAAAATAAATTAGGTAAGAGAACTATTGTGATCACATTTATGAATGAGAAGATTGAAGCTCAGAGAAACTAAGCCCCAAATAACAATGGGATTGGAACCCAAGTCTTTACTTTCTAATCTAGTAAACTTAAATGCAAAAGCATCTTTATTGTGTGTTTTTGGACCCTATCGAGCTTAAAGCCTACCATACACAGAGCTGCTTGTTTCTAAAGAGTTGCCTCATGCCCATTCCCTCTTCCTCAACAGTCCCTCTCCACTGTTACCTTTCTCTTTAGTATTTTCATTTGTTGCACAAATAGTGTAACAAAATAAAGGACATAATTAGAAGAAAGTTCACTTATAATTCCAGTACTCCAACATACCAATTATTTGTAGGTTTCCATTACTGCTATGTAGTCCTTATCCAAATATTACCAAACAGGCGTGCACACACACACAAACACTCGAACTCATCTAGGAAAGTCTTTAAAACTTCATGGTGACTAAAAGCTGTCACAGCATCAAGCAGAGCCTTTACATAGTTCCATCATAAACCAGGCAACTAGAAAGAAGAGACAACGAGGGAAACGCTTTCTCAAAGCTAGTGGTCGTTCATCTCAGGATTTTTAGTAGAGCCACCACTACCAAATTCTGAATGTGACGATTATTCCTCAACAAGGAGAGGTGCTGAGTTATTTGATGTAGAATCTTCCTAATCCTTTCAAGGTTATCTTAATCAGAGTGCTATTAACCAAAATGGTAACCGTGGTTATCTCTGGTTGGTGAGATGATAAATGATGTGTATTTTCTTCTTGAATTTTTTTGCATTGTCTGAGTTTTGCAATAAATATGCAACACGTTTGTAATAAGATCAAAATTAATATAATAGTGATGTCGAATATGATGAAAAGTTCCTCTAAAGAGAAGGACCTATAGAAATTAGAGACACAGGGACAGATCACACGGTCCCTGTCACTGGAGGGACAAGCAGCCCCTCTCTCAGGTCAAAGACTCTAGAACAAGGAAGTGTAATCTCCAGTCCCTCTCACTCTCTTTCTAACATAACACCTGCTAGCAGGCTTCTGTTTCCTTTAAAAAATTTTTTTTAGCTTGGAAAGATTGTTCCTAAACCATTTGTCAACAGAGAAGATGTGATTCTGAGAACATTTTATGGATTTTCTGTAGCAATGGTCCAATATAATTTAGTAGACAATAACACCCATAGAAATGTGTGGGAGCTTTGCTGTCAAGTCCTGGAGTGCTTTAATAAAGGAACATGCCATTTTTCTTCAGCTAAATTTCAGCTAGAAATAATATTAGATGAGTTCTCATTGCCATTCATTCCGTAGCCTTTTTGCAATTTGGACACCTTAATGATTTCATGCAAAAATTCACCGTCTGAAGAGTCTTGGTGGCTTCTGTCTGATCCTGGTTTTTCCTTTTGATGCGGATTACTTATGTGCATCCATCATGGTAAAAACAGCAGAGTTTGGGCAAACACTGCTCTCTCAGACCCCCGCTCCCTTTCAGGCCTGGAGATCCTTCATCTAACCCAGTTCCATTCTTGTGCTTCTTCCCGCTGGCTTCCCCAGTGCCATTTTTATTAAAGCCCCAGCTCATCCCACATTCAGCCGCATGACTTCTTACAGGCTTCAGAATAAATCACCACATTGCTCCGATCTTGGCTTCTCTGCCCTCGGCTTTCAATTAAATTTAGAATTGACTTTAAAGGTACAACCTCAATGTACATGGTTGAAAATGACCTTGTTTCCCCTTTCCCACCACCTGCGACTTCCTGCGCGGGGCTCTTATACTCCAGCTCCGGGTTCAAAAAGTAGAAACAGGAATTTGCTACATGCTCCTGTGGCAAACTATAAGTCTCAAGCTGTTTAAAGTCTTTAAAGTCCCATCCAAAAGGTAAAGTACACTCTGCAGAGAGAAATCTGGGGGCCTGAATCTCTCGCTGCCTGTGTTCAGGGAGAGACACAAGGAGAGGAGGAGGAGGAAGAAGAAGAAGAGAAGAAATTTTAAAAGAAACCCTTTGAGCTAAACACTTAATTTAATTTCTACAGTTTGTATTCAGGATGATTAGTCTATTTATAATACGCACCACTATTAAAGTAATTATATTAAATTAATACAAATGATCTATGATAAGATTACAAGGACACCAAAGGGCACCAAAGCAGACTTTAACATCAAAACTGACTTTCATCTTTTGTCTTGTCATTTGGCTTTCCACTCTTAGCAAGGAACAGAGCACAGTAAGCAGCCGGTTTGGGCTGTTGAGAACTGGGCATGCTCCTGTCCCTCCTCCCTTTGGAAGGCTTTACCAGTCAGGACGACAGAACTGGAAAACACTTCTTCCTCTGTTCAAAACTGTTAATATTTTAAGGCCCTTAGCTGTACCTAAAAGCAATAATTCAGAAGAGAAGAAAGAAAGATGTGATTGCCTAAAAAAAGGGATAAAACAGGCGCTGGTATGTGAAAAGGGTGTGCAAATTGAAAGTGCTCTGTAACTATAATAAGCCAATTTATTCATTCAATCATCAATTTGTTATTAGTTATTGAGTATCTAGTGTGCATGAGGTTCCCAGGAGGCTGTACAGTGCTTAACAGCTTGAGCCTCAGTTTCCTAGCCACTAAAATGGGAATAGGGACCTTACCTTAAGGTGTGTGAGAATCAAGTCAGAGAATAAATGTAAATCACTTAAAACAAATTCTTGGCTCATAATAAATACTGAAGAAATAGCCTTATATAAAAATATGAAAGAAGCACTCCCAAATGCTAAGGAGATTGCAGCCTATGAATTATTCTAAAACTTCTATTTTTTGTTCTCTGATGCTAAAATTGGGGAAACTACACAAATTTAGCAATGCAAATTTCTCATCAGAATCCTTTTCTACTGGGCTTTCCTGTTGCTTCCAAAATCCCAAGCCATTCCTTATTTTCCTGTCCCCAGCTTTAATAAACACTCTCTAAAAGAAAAAAACAAACCACTTTTCTACTGATTGGCTTTTAAGAACATGTGGGTTCTTTGCCAAGTATGGAAGAAAGAAAGGGGAAAGGAATGAACACTTATTAACTCACTAAATGTGAGATCTCAACGATTTTTCATATTTGTTCCCTTTGAAACCTCATTCAATTCTAAATACTGGATAGGCATTGAGCCTCTCAAGTCCCACAGGGAGGTACTGAGGCTCAAGGAGAACCAGTGACTTCCGCATAGTCGAAGAGGTCATAGGTGGAGACGATGAGATTAAACCAGGCGATGGGATTTCTGAGCCCATGCTCCACCCTGTTAGGTCCTGGGGGAGAAATCTTGGATCTTTATCTGAAATCACAAGAGATATCTGGAATTTTCTTAAAGAAGGTGGAGACATTTTTAAGAAGAAGAATGTTGCAGTAATTAATTTCTAATCTTCTGAAGAGTAGTATTGGAGTGAGATTCCTTCCTTTCCATTTAAACTCTTCCAGGTAGAACCTTTTCTTTTTCAGTTCTAAAAGATTCCTGTTGATAGGGACATCTTAGATAACTTTCCATTCCCTTTCCATTCTCCTTTCCATTCTTTCAATAGTGCTTATATTTTTCTGGGGAAGGAAACCAAACAAAAGTTAAAAACTAAACTCTGCAATGAAAAGTTGAGAAGGTTACACCACACTGACCCTGTTTTGAAAGGCTACAGCCACCCCCCAGGTTAACTGATCTTTCCACACCAGTTCTACCTTTTACAGTTTTCCTGAAACTCCACTCTTCCTAAGAGAACTGTTCTTGCTTTCTGTTCAGCCTCCCTCCCTGGACTGCAAGAACAATGGCGATAGGATGTGGAAGTTCAGCCTAGGAGTCCCAGTGCCTACTAAAGTCTCCCTTGCTGGGCAGTCCTACACAGCCTGCTCCTTAAGAGTTTTAAGTGTGTTAAGGAATTGGGTTCTTCTATGCCATTCCTACTTCCTCACTATAGTGTTGCTAGACCACACCTGGTCAAAAACAGGTGATTAAAACTAAGTCACTCCAAGAAACCCACATGGCCAAACATAAACTGAAAATTTTCTTTCTTATATTTCTATTTTTCCTTCCTTTCCCTCTCTGTCTCCTTTTTAGTTTCTTGAAATACTTGTTTTTTGTAGTGCCTAAAAAAGAGGCACCCCGTAGTTCATTTCACTCAATAGTAAGCCTAAACAGCTCCTTATTCTCTCTATATTCAGTCTTTAAAGTTCAAGAATAAAAAAGACTGAAGGGTGAAATACTTTATTTAGCTAACAAAGAAGAGTTTGCAGTTATCACTCTAAGAGTTGTGTGCATTTATGTGTGTGTTTTAATATTCCAAACCTCAGAAACTGAACCCATCATTCACACTGTATTTTGTTACTGGTCAAATATACTTATAAGAAAGTTCTGGGAATTTAATAAGGGGCACACCAACATCAAGGGGCTAATTAGTTGCAGCATTTGAATTGGAATCCTGGCTTTTGTACTTATTGTGGGCATTTGATTTTTACTATGCTATATACCAGATTTATATCCTAGTCTTTGATATTTCCTTATACAAAATACTATTTTACAAAGTGTGCCTTGGAGCTGCTGTCAGGAACTGACTTTTAGGTAGAATGGACTGTTGGCATGCCCTATTTAATGTGACCTATGGCTTCGAGGCATTGAAAGACATTCTGGAGTGAAAGGCCTTTTAATAGAATGCAATAATAATATTTACCACTTATTCCTCTGGGCACTGGGGAAACATAGTGAACAAGGCAGAGAACGTCCCTGTCTTTATGAAGCATACATTCTAACAGGGATTGACAATAATTAAATAAATATATAATATAGCGTCAGGTATTTGTGTTGGCAAAAAAATCCCAATCAAGATAAGACCAGGGTTTGCCCTGGCCAGGTGGCTCAGTAGGTTAGACCATCATCCTGGTTGGTCTAGGTTGACCATTGAAGCTAGGCTGAGGGTTCAATCCCTGGTTGGGGTACATATGGGAGGCAAACAATTGATGTTTCTCTAATACATCATTGTTTCTCTCTTTCTTTCTCTCCCTTTCCCCTGCTTTCTAAAATCAAGAAACATATCCTTAGGGGAGGACTAAAAAAACAGATAAGGGGTTAGGAGGTTGAAGGGTAACAGCAGTTTGGGAGATGGTATTTTAATTAATTCAGATGAGGATTGCTTTCTTGAAGGAGTGTGGGTCATTAATGAATGCAGTGAGGGAGTGAGCCAAGTGACCATCTGAGGTTCAAATGTTTCAGGGAGAGGAAATAGGATGTAAATGCAAAGATCCTGAGGTAGGAACATGTTTGTTGAGTTGGAGGGACAGAAAGAAGTTCAAACCCCTTTCTGATCAAGCCACTACTACCTCTATAGCATGGCCTACACGGCTTCACATGACTGGCCTTCACCTACCTCTCCTACCTCCTGCCCGAGCCCTACACTGGGAGGAAGCCATGGTCTGCAAGAGGGATGTCCTTGGGGAGGGTAGGTGAGGGAATCCTAGCACCTCTGCTTTTCTTAACCTTGTTCTTCTAACTCTGTTACTCCAACAGCAGTTTCTCAGGAGAAAGGAAGGAAGGCTAACATTTCTTGAACATCTATTGTACAATCTACTGACAGAGAGCTTCATGAATATCATTTACTTAACAAGCCCTGTGAGGTTGGCAACATTGTTACCATTTTGCAGGTGAGTAAAACCTCAGGATCTCTGGAGAGCTCTTCATGCCTGGCTTCACCTCTACGGAGGATACCCAGTCCCCTGCAATTATTTATAATACTGTCTTTCACTCTCAAAAGGGCTCTGGTTTGATTAACGACAGATGTGGGCATTCTACCTATATACTAACCCTTTTCCACAAGGCCTTCTTCTCAAACAGACCCGTCTGCCCGCCGCTCTCCACGCAGGCTTGGTTCTTCCACAGCTTCCTTTAAGCAATGTTCCTTTAACCTAGGCTTCATTCTTCCCAGTCCCAGCTCTAGTATCAACTCCTCTAGAAAGGCTTTCCTGGAATTTTTTCCAGCCTGATTTAGATTAGACAAACACATGAGGCCTACTTTGCAATTGCCCGAGGGGCTTTTTGGAAATACAGATTTCTGGCCTCACCACCTGATGTTGGTATCTAGCAGATCTAGGGTGGGGCCCAGGAAATCTGTTTGCCCCTCCTAACTGTTCCCACAATATCAGCTACACACCTTTATTGGTATCTCTCTGCTAGGACCAATTTACCTGTTTCTTTCAGGTGACTGTAAACTCCTTGAGGGCAGAACCCATGACCCTCACCTTTAGTGATGCCTCCAGCAGCTAGCATCAGCCCTCAACAAATGATATGTGATCAAATGAGTAATGCTGGCAAACATTTACAGAGTACTTACCATATACCAGGCTCTGTTCCATGCATTTTTGTGAATTAATTCAATATTTTTAAAAAGTTAGCCCTTAGGAACATTATAGCCTGAATGATAAAGGATATTAGGGACATTAAGGTACTAATACTTAACTCTGGCAAGTGCAAAGCATGACATACAATTTTTTTTTAAGTAAACATTTTTCTTAGGATAGAATATTTCTTGAAGGTCCTCTGTAGTCCTATGCACACTCAGTAGCTTTGATCATTTTCTGGATGTGTCACCAGGGTACCTTGTAAGGAAACTTTGTAAGGTTAACTAGTCCTAGCTGGTGTGGCTTAGTGGCTTGAGCCTGGGCCTGTGAACCAAAGGGCTGCCAGTTCGATTTCCAGTCAGGGCACATTCCTGGATTGCGGGCCAGGTCCCCAATAGGGGGCACATGAGAGGCAACCACACGTTGATGTTTCTCTCCCTCTCTTTCTCCCTCCCTTCCCCCTCTCTTAAAAAATAAATAAAAATAAAAAGGATAACTGGAATAAAATACCGAGATTTTATTCCTACTTCCAACCCTTCTTGACTGTTTCATGCTCAGTCATCACATCACACATTCCAGTGTTTTATTTTCTTTTTTCAGTTTTTTAAGAATGAAAACTATTTAATTTATAACTATAAAATAACTTCATGTAAATTGATTTTAACAAATTCTGTTTGCTACATACTATATTTTGTTGTTGCTCAAGTATAGTTGTCTCCATTTTCACCCCACCACTCTCCCCTGCCCCACGGACCCCCACCTCCCACCCTCAATCCTAACCCCCTGTGGCTTTGCCCATGGGTCCTTTATACATGTTCACTGATGACCCTTCCCTTTTTTCCCCTGTTATCCTCCTCCCCCTGCCCTCTGGAGTGCCCATCAGTAGATGAGTGGATCAAAAACTATGGTACATTTACACAATGGAATACTATGAAGCAGAAAGAAAGAAGGAGCTCTTACCCCATGGATGGAACTGGAGAGCATTATATTAGGTGAAATAATCCAGACAGTGAAAGACAAATACCATATGATCTCACCTATAAGTGGAACTGAATCAACAAAACAAGTAAGCAAAATATAACCAGAGACATTGAAATAGAGTTTTATTTTCTATTTCATGCTGTTTCAACAAAACAGCTTCTATATACTGCCTGGAAGAGTGGATCTGCTTCAGTCTTTTAACCTGTACCTTTCAACTCCAAAATTAAGTGCTTTCTGTGGACAACCTATAAAAAAAGGAGAGCTTATTAAGGGCCTGTGACCTACAAAGAGCTTAATGCATTTTCAATGTACAATTTGGGTAACGGTGTCAGATTATGGATTTCCAAATAGCAGCACAATCATGATTTAGAACAGATGGCCAAACCACAGGCAACAGAAGCAACAGAGTTTTCTGCCATCCCAAGAGGCTAACAGAATCCAAGAGAAGTATCTGACATCACCTAAATTGGTAAACAGCTCAAAACAATCTTAATTAACAGTTTGCTGGAGCACTTAATGACAGAGAGCATGCCTCAGTAGAAATTGGTATTCGGAGGCAGCTCTCATGTATTATTAACCACATAAGAAGATGGTCTATTGCACTGGGTTTAAAAAAAAAAGTCAAAATTAGGAATTAGTAAATCTTGTTTTTTGTCTAACACTGGTGACCTTGGGCAGTTATTTGAACTTTCTGAAACTAGTTTCTGGTCTGTAAAATGATGTCTAAGTTACCTTCTTTTAGCTTTAAATGTGTGCCCAAGGCAATGGGGGTGGGGTGCAGTGGGAGTGGACCTTAGCCACAGACAGACAAAATAAGAATCATGCAAACATTTTAGATTATAATACAGTAAAATTCATCTTTCAATATATAAGAAGGTCATTAGGTAAAAGTTAACTGCTATTATTCAATTTTGTTACCAAAGTTACAATGACAAATGATTTTAGTTTCCTAAAAATGATAATACTTGTAGCATAGCAAACCATAGTGCTTATGGGTAATGAGCCCCCTTGTTTTAAGTCACAGAGAGTTTATTAGTAAAGTAGTGGGACAGAGTGGGCTGCTCCACAGACAGAGCAGCGTTAATGAGCCTTTCTTATATCAACAAAATCATGTAACATTGTCAGTTAGGAAATGTGGAACCATTTTTGTGTGGTCATCTTTGGTTCTCCGTGTTGTCAGTCTTCTGAAAAAGACTTTGGAAAGAATAGGTAATCTTTTCAGCATTGCTTGTTATCCAGTGCAAGAAACTCCAATAAAGAGACTCCACAATGAGCCTCAGCGAGTAACCCTAAGACACACACAGAAGTTTGAGCCTGAAATAACCTGGAGCTCATAAGGTCTAGATACCAGCAGTGCATTGTACTAGTTTTCACACCTTCCTTATGTTTCTTTGACAGAATTTATTTTTTTAAGGACTAAGTCCAATTTTTCAAGAAAAGCTATGGTATGTGTGTATTTTGTGGGAGCGATGGGAGAAGAGGCGAGAGGGGCAGAGAAGGGACAGGGTCATAGAGGGAGACAGAATTAAGCTCCCGGGAAGGAAGCCCACTGCTTCTCAAGTTACCATTTGTAAACCCTTTACCCGGTTCTGTTTGGGCTATTGTCCCGGGTAAATCATCCATTGAAAATCAAGCTCTTCAGCTCATTATATATTCTTCATCTGTGGTGACCAGAACTATTTCCTGAAACCTGTTTGGGGTGCTAATTACCTGCTCAAACACCTTGTAAATACCTCCGTGGATTTGTCATAGGAAAATTTCACTTTTTTATTTTTCTTAAATTGAGCACACTTATTGCAAGTTCCCCTTTCAACTTCCTAGTCGTGACAATGAAAGACTCCCAAGCACCAGAGCCTTCTGCTGCTCTGGTTACAGTGACGCTCGCTCCCCAGCTACCCCAGGGCAGAGCTTGCAGCTTGGGCTCAGTTGTGGAAGAAATGTTTACCAAAGTCAGCCACGTATTTCTATTCAGGGGAGTGAGCTGCTTTTTCTTCCCCAGGCCTCTCTCCCCCTACTCTGTGGTGAGGCAAGAGCCCCTTTTTCCAAATACCTGAAGAAACTTGTACAAAAGGGACTTGCCAACAGTTCTTTCCCTTTAGATTTTAAAATAGCTGTTTCTGTCAGCCTCCCTCCTCTCTTAATCCTCTAAGAAAAAACCCTCAAACTCATAGCATGTGTCCTGCCACAGTGATGGGGTATTTCCATCCATTTTGAAACAAAAAAAAATTATTTTACTGGGGGAAAATATTTATATATCTCTAATTGATTCAATACACAGCTGTGTTGCCTTTTCTTTTCTTCCCACATCTAAATAAATTTAGGTCCAAAAGTGTGCATGTAGATGTCATCCTTAAGAAAAATAATCAAATAAGCCAGGAAAACACGGAACAAGACCACACCAATAGAACCAATTTAAGTCAATATTTAAAATACATAGTACTTGAAAAGAACTGGGAGACTGGAAATTCATCAATTTCATTTTGTCTACTGAATCCTGACTAGGCAAGTTTTTTGTTGTTGTTGTTTGTTTGTTTGTTTTTCCCCTCCCCTTTCCTCGAGAAAGCTGAAGGTGAGGACTGTCTCTATGTGGCACGGTGGTATAAGTGACCGCTGTTGTGGAGGAGAAAGGCCCATGAAGCTTAAAAATTTTGCAAAGAGAAAACAATCCTCCTGCAGACCACAGTAAATAAAATAACAGCAGTGGGGTGATTTGCAACCATGTAACGGGGCTTTTGTCTGGGTCTATTTCTCTGTGCCTTGAGGGTTTCTGTGTTCCCTCTCTGCAGGATCTCAGTGTTTCGCCCTCCATTACAAAGGCCCAGGGCTTGAGCCCCTCCTCCAGCTGTTCACCCCCAATCTTGCCCATGCTGAGGCTTACTTACAGCAGACTGAAGAGTTCCAGTGGGGTGCAGGGCACTGCAATTTAGGATTTCTGCAGTACAGGGTGAATTTTCAAGAGTGCATCAGAGAGGGAGCCAGACTTAAAAATAGCCTTTACTCATCTTATTAACCATTTCATTGCTGAACTGGTTTTTAAGGCTGGGCCAGCAGGCTTTTTTTCCTCTAACCATCACCAAAATTGTTAGAGCTGCCTCTGACAGTTTGTATAAAGGCAGCACTTCTCTAAGTCTGGGGTGACGGTGGAATAAATATTATGAATCATTACAGCCAGAACTACCAAAAAGTTCCTTGAATTCTTCTCTGTACCATGTTTGAGGGTGGAAAATAAGGGAATGGATTAGAGAAGCAGGAAAAGAGAAATCGGGTGACCAGAGGAGTGAAGAAGCCTCTCGTCTGGTTTGTACTGATCTTATTTAAGCATGGGGAGAACTGATGAGTCTGTGATTATTTTAATGACCATGAAACCTGTGCATTCAAAGAAATAAATTAAGCTATGTAATCACCTTCCAAGTAATGTCAAAGAACCATAAAAGGGCTAGGGGGAGGAGTGTCATTGTGTCCTAGTATTTCCATCAGACAGGGCACCGCAGGCAAAGGTAAACCAGGGGTTGAAGTCTCTCCTGGGAGAGAAGAGCCCCAAATTCAACACTTGACGATCGGACCCAAACTGAAGAAGGGTGAGGCATTGAAGCAATCATTGTTTTTATTTTGGTATTTTGGCAAGACAATACTGATGTTGGAGGTTTGTGAGTAGTTTACAAAGCAAGTAAAACTTTGAAAGCGCAACACACAATTATGCAGAGTGACAAGTAGAGTCAGAGGTTATGCACCAAGTGAGGGTTATTGTGACAATACACTCTGCATTTGAATAATAATGAAAACACTTGATTCAATCAAAAGACAAACTTCTGATAATCTTCAATAATGTGACATTATTGTGATGTGACATTATAACAACTTGAAGGCTTGTCTAAGGGGTGACATTAAGCAATATGAGACAGTGACTCTGCCCTAGAGGCTAGCAGGGCAAGGAATACACATACACACTCAAAGATGACTTGCAACATGACATTGTTTAATGTGAGTTGTAATTAGCTGATTACAAGCACTTGTGATTTTAATGACCTTTTTTATTTCACAAGCTCGTGCAGCAAAGAGGGAGAGCTCCAGGTCTGGAATCTGCAGACCTGCTCTCCAACCCCAGTTCTTCCACTCGTTTTTTTTGTCTAACTCAAGAAAGAAAAATTGTTCATTGTTTCTGGGCCTCAGTTTTCTCATCTGCAAAATGGGGATGATATCACCTGTCTCCTCTGGTTGCTGTGTATTTGGGCAGGTACTTGGTAATCATAGTTATTGTCATTAATCATATTACTCTAAATAAATAACAGAAATTCTTAAGGAAATCCTTTGTGCACCCCAGAAAAATAAAACCTAATAAAAAAATTTTAAGCTTTTCAAACCATGAGGCTTCTGATCATGTTTGTCATTAATTAACCTCTCCTACCAATAGACTTGCCTGATAAAATAGGACACCCAGTTAAACTTAAATACCAGATGGACAACGGATTTTTTTTTAAGATTTCATTTATTTATATTTAGATAGGGGAAGGGAAAGAAAAAGAGATGTGCAGGACATACATCAATCAGTTGCCTCTCACATGCCCCCAACTGGGGACCTGGCCCACATCCCAGGCATGTGCCCTGACTGGGATCCAATCAATGACCTTTCAGTTCTCAGACCAGCACTCAATCCACTGAGCCACAGCAGCTAGAACCAAATTTTTTTTAAGTGTATCCCACGCAATATTATATTAATACTAAAAAATTATCATTCATCTAAAATTCAACTTTAGCTGGTCATACTGTTTTTCACTTTCTAAATCTAGCAAATTAACTACAAAGACTTGAGTACTTTTAAGTCCTATTGCAGGAACAGGAAATTCTTATTTAAGACAGTTTTTAAAATTAATAAACAATAGTTATGAAAAATTTTAAATATCCAGAACATAACTTGTCAATATAAGAAGGCAAAACAATGGCCAATTTCCCATTTTACAGTTTAGTGAGTGGCTTTTAGTTTTTAATAATCTCTCACCCAAATCATGGCAGTGGGCTCCTTCTAGGTTCCCTTAGCCAGTTCTGAACAGCTATTACTGGGCCTGAAAGGAGTTTTTTTTTGTTTTGCCTTTTCTCTTTCTCTGGTGCAGAGCTCCATGGAAACTTGGTTATGCAGATAGACCTGTGGAGCTGATAATATGCTGACAAATAAGACACCCAAACTGAGATACTTTGCCAAAAGGAAAGGTCCTTTCCAGTCCAGGTATTATGCAGTCAAGGGGAGATGTATGTCCGGGAAATGTTTAGGTCAATGGAGTATTTATGTTAAGGTTAACCAAAGTGAATGTTCTTATGAACATGCTTATGATATTTCACATCTGCTTAATTAACACTTGGTATCCCTTTGTTATTTTATGCCTTCCCAGTAGGGTGGCAGGGTGAAGGTCTATCACACAGTCCAATAAAATTCAGAAAGTCCCATCAACAATAAAGTTAATATTGGATGCATGAGTTTGGGACTCTTAATCTTATGAGCACTCTCTATGTGCAGAGAATGTTAATGATTTCTGATTTCACTTTGTCAACAAAAGACACCATACTGAAGTTTGTTTTCACACATATTTATTTACTGGGCTTTGTGGTAACAGTGTTGATAAGATACATGCTTACATACAGATTCGGGTACATTGTTCACTGAGATGCAAACGAAAAAAAAAAAGATTTCAAAAATAACTTAAAACGAAAGTTTTGTTTTAGTGTTTAAAATGTGAAAAAGTTTCAATGTTACAGTTTTTGCCTCTCTTAAGTTCCCTCATTCATCACTGCTGCAGATGTGTTCTCAAGTTCTAAATTTTATGATATCCCAATATTCATATTAATGACATAAATCTCTTCAACCACTTCTACGTACATTTGAAGTACTGGTTGGTTTTGAAAACACTTTGTCGATAGTATTAACCTATCAAAGTCCCTATTTCATCTTAACCTAGAGTTTAAAACAATGTAACAAAGAAATTGTGAAATCAACCAAGAAGCCAAAAAGTACATTAAAACACCTTTTCCGCTGAAGGGCAGAGAAAAATCACGGGTGACCCAGGCAGCTGGGTTTTAGAGAACTCTGGCTCATCAGAAGGACTTGGTCAGAGCAGCCGCTCCATGGCCCTGGCCATTACGTGTCAATCTGTCAAACCAACAAACAAAGACACCACAGGCTTTAGCACAAATGGCATATGACAAATGCAGATGTGCCTCTCAAAAGAATCCTTTGCTTTTTAAACACCTGCAAGAATTCCAAAACAACTAGCGTGCCTTCCACTCTGCCATGGCCACTCTCCTGACCCTGAGCTCAGAGTGGTGAAGAAAAAATGCCTAGAATGTACAGTATTCCGTTCCCATCAGGAAGAGCAGTGGGGGCTGATAGAGAACAAGTACAGTGTTGATATCACAATGCCATGCACCTGCTTTGGGTGTAAAAAGAAAGCATTTATTGCAGAAACTGCAGTATTTTTTTATCTCATTAAGTAGTTGTGAGCAAATTCAAGTGTGTTTCCCTTTTATTAAGTTTAACCCATCCTGAATTAAAAGGATCTATTCAGAGTTACTTCCTTTTTTTACCCAACAGGTGTATTGTCTTCTTTTCTCCATTAAATTGATTTCCACATTTTGGTTTAGGCAGATGAATAATTTGCAGGATTGTTGCAAAGTAGTGTTTCTTAAATACTTAATAGCCAAAAACTGAGATTTAGTTTGTGCTTTTAATTTTTAAAAAAACAAGCATTTCCCAAACACCTTTCCAGTCAATAAACACTTCTATGTCTAGAAAATATATTAGAGAAGAAACACCATTCATTCCTAGGGAATATTCTTCCAGTGTGACTTTTAGTTGGTATCTTTTGAAGTGCCATCCTTATGAAACCAGTACTATAAAACAATGACTAGCATAAATTAGTTTAAGGTTAACAGTTGGTAGAGAAAAATGTCTCTCTCTCTCTATATATATATCTATATATTTACCAAACAAAATCTCCTGGGTTAGTAGTCAAACTATAAATATGGATAGGCCACTACTATGTTATCAGAAAGAATGTCAGCAAGAGCAGGCTGCGCAGTAGCAAATTACAAAGTTTTGGCTCCCAAGAATGAGACTCCTTGTTTGCTCTTGCACATTGCAGCTGCCTCCCCTCACTACCCCCCTTCTTGGTGGTTTATTACACACAAGCTACTAATGAATGGGAGCCGCTGTTTTACAGTACACCACACTTACAGGACTTATCTCTAGGCCTACCACAGATTTGACTGATCAACAGCAGGGCACCGCCATCATAATTCTTCCTAGAAACAGGAGTATAAAAAGGGGTTTGTTGGAGGTTGGCTGGGTCTGCAGAGAATCCTGCCCGCAGGGCTTGCCGATGCCATCACTAGCTGTTATGGTCTTTGGCCTAATAAGGTACAGAAACAAAGATTGTTCACTTATTCAAGAAGACTAAAGCACCAGAATGATGGAAAGTAGAGGCAGCAGGGCACACATCCAAGTGGGATTAAGGCCACAAGCGCAACTTTATAGGGCCGTCTGGGTGGTAGAATAAGGATCTGCCACTGAAAATCCAGTTCAAACATAATGTATTATATGTCATTCATAGTTAGAGGTGGCTATCATTAGGAGTTAAATTGTTGTATTGTGTCCAACTGATTTTGATAAGTATTTTTGTAAGCTTCTTATATGTTACTAAAACTCAGAAACAGGCAGAAGGCAAACAGCAGTCTGATAAATGAACTGACCTAGTGATATCTGAGAAATATATTTGGATTGTTTCTTGGTCTTTTGGCAAAGATCAAGCATAGTTATCTGTTCTTATCAGTTTATCATCCGACACGTCCTCTAACCAAGGACCGCATCTTACCGTAAATGGATTTTTGCAGCAGGGAGGTGAAATAGGAGTTTCCTCCATCCATGCCAGGCAGTGACCTGGTTTAGTACCCTCAGGAATGGTGCACACTATCGGGGACAAATGTGTGTGTGTGTGTGTGTGTGTGTGTGTGTTTGGAGAATGCCACGGTGCTTCATTTTTTTTCCATCCTCTGCTTTAAAGTGATACTATTTCCTGATCATTTCTAAAGTTTAGTGTTTCTCTCACTGCAGTAAAATTTTACAATTTACATCTCCTATGCTTTTTCAAATGTTCAGATAAACATCAGCAAAGTGAATATGCCTATTTCTCAACAAAACAAGTACACTAACTCTGTTTTATGTAAGAGGACATTTCAGCATGGGGAAGTCATTTGCCCAGTCCTAAAGTCGCTGAACGATCTAGCTGAGAATAAAATTCTTTCCCAGTGTTGGGAGTATAGCAAGATTAGCAACAACAATAAATATATTATGATATTAAATTGTTTCTCTGTTCTTGGATCCCACAAAAAGCTGAAATTAGAAATGTGGGTTATTAAAAAGCTATTTTCACAATGAGCCTTGAACATTTTTGAAGTCACTATATAGTAGTCTCTTGTATGAGAGAGAACTATATTTGGCTGAAGCTTCATTGTATATAAAATAATTATATGTTCTAAGCCACAATAACTTAAAATCAATTTAATTGTCTCATATATATATATATATATATATACATATGTAGTTCACGGAGTTTTGGTGATCTTAACACTATTTAGTAGATTGTGATAGAGTCAGAGAGTGTGGATATAGGGGAGTATAAGGATCGATCTTAATAGAGCCAGATCAGAGTTAATCAAGGGTGTATCACCTGGGAGACTAAAAGTCAAATGTGGCAGTTTTTCAAATAATATTCTCCCATACTATCAAATTGCAAGTCATCTTCTCCACTTCCTCTCCCACCTCCATGATTTATTTACCTTGACTTCAAAGTATTTAAGGTTGGTGTCATAATTTTAATGTTCTCTGTAATACCTAGGACAGTGCCAGGCTTACTGTTTTATTTTATCTTTTAGTATATTCCTTTGTATCTCTTGACTTATGGCCCCTTTGGAAGCAAATAAATATGTAGTTACCTAATGCTTGCTTCAAAAAGCAGAAAAGTCTTATTGTGACGTATGACATAAGGACCTCTTTATTTGTAAAGCTATTCTACATCAGGTAGAAAAATCTGAGGTAAGACAGTGTGAAATTGCATTAAACTAGTTCTCTGAACTGGTACTTACTAGCTGTATGACCTTGGGCAATTCACTAAGCTCTTCTGAGCACCATTTTGATCATTTATAAAATGGGGATCCCTTCCATGCCCGCCCTTTCTGCAAGCCTTATTTTATATCCAACGATGATATATTAGCAGTTGCTTTGAAGCAGAATACCTGGAAATAACCTAAATGACCTATAGGAGAATGGTTAAAGAAATTCTGACCCAGTGCTACTGTGGGATATGATGCAGCAGTTACAGAGTGAAATAGACCTGTCTGCATTATAAGCACATTCTTCCAAACTTATGAAGTGAGACAATACCTACAGTAAAACCTCATTTGTTAAAAAAAAAAGGTATGTATGGGTATAGATATAAGTATATGTGAAGAGTAGCAAACCCTTATAAAATGCTTACTCTGTGCCAAACACTCTCTAAGCAGTTCACACAAAAACTCACTTAATCCTTACAATAACCCAATGTCATCCTCAGTTTTATAGATGAGAAAAACTGGGATCATACATGTAGTAAGTAGCAGAGGCTGGGACTCAAGCTTTGTCTAGATTCAGAATCTATGTTCTTAATTTTTATCTATCTACCTACCTACCTTCCTGTCTACCTATTTAATCTGTCTACCTGTGTTTCCATCCACCTATACACCTTTCTTTTTATCTGAGATCTGGAAGGATATATACTTCTGGGGAAGGGATAAAGAGCACTTTCTCTTTTTATTGTATGCATCACTTTCACTTCTGCTTCTATAAACTTTTGCATTACTTGCAGTGTCACAGTCAAGTTTAGAACTTTGGTACTGGGGTTATCTGACATAGAGCTGCAGGAGTTATAAAGAAAAAGTTTTATAAACAAGTTGTCCTGCCCTGGCTGGTGTGGCTCAGTGAATTGAGTGCTGGTCTGTGAACCAAAGGGTCACCAGTTCAATTCCTAGCTGGGGCACATGCCTGGCTTGTGGGCCAGGTCCCCAGTAGGGGACATGTGGGAGGCAACCATGCATTGATGTTTCTCTTCCTCTCTTTCTCCCTCCTTTCTCCACTCTAGAGATGGACTAATGAAATTTTTAAAAAACAAAAAACACAAACAAACAGAAAAACAAGTTATCCTTAAGTGGATACTAAAGGCAATGTTAATAATTTACTTTGGGTGGAGCCTTAAATATAAATATTATTCATATCTTTGAGAGCAAGAGACATGACATCTTTTCCTTTTAATTTTAATACCTTACTTTTTCAATAGCACCTGCAGTATCCCCATGAGCACACCAACTTTTATTTACTGACTGAAAGGAACCTATAATTGAAAGTTTCCTATTAGGGCAGGGCTATAGTTTGAGACTATGTAATAGAACAAACTTAAACTGAAATTAAACTTATGGTTCTAGGGGACTTCCAGTCAAGATGGTGGCATAGGCAGACATAGCTCACCTCTTCTCACAACCACATCAAAGTTACAACTAAAATATAAAACAACCATCACTCAGAACCATCAGAAATCAAGTTGAATGGGAGCCTGACAATGATGGCATTAAAGAAACCTCATCATCCAGACTGGTAGAATGAGGCACAGACATGGAACAGGCTGGTCCCACACTCACATGTGGTGGATAAAAATTCAGGAGGGATATCTCAAGAGTCAGGAGTCCCAGCCCCACATCCACCTCCCCAGCCCAGGGTTCCAGTGCCAGGAAGATAAGTCCCCACAACTTCTGGTTGCAAAAACCAACAGGGATTAAGTTGGTGGAAGAAACTGTTGGAGCCCCAGTTGGTTCTTCTTAAAGAACCCACACAAAAAGTCACCTACTCAGCAAACTCACTCCCTCTGAGCTCCAGTATTCAGTAGCAGCTTGAAAGGCACCAGTGGCAGACTGGGAGAAACTGAAGTGTCTGGCATCAGGGCGAGCAGAAGTCATTGTCTTTTATCAAACCATCCCACACAGAGCCACAAAGTCAGCAAGCTTGTGCTATAACTGGGACTCCATCAGTTTGGCTTCACTGTTTGACTCGCCGTGGAGATCTTCAGAGACAGCTTCATCTAATTTATGGATCCACCCAAGATGCTTTTCCATGTGAATGGCTGGTCTTAGCTCATGCTACAAAACTTCCTAAATCCTCTCAAACAGGTAATAGCTGGCTTCAGGGAGCACCAGGCCTGCCACTAGCAGTGGCCAGCCTAGATTCACAGCTTGGCTTCTCCAAGCCCAGCACAAGTAGCAGCCTCAGTAGCAATCTCAGATTGCTTTATAGCTCAGGCAAGGTGGCCCTGGGCAAAACACAAGTAGGGGCTGACCTTGGCCTGTACCACCCAGGAAACCCCAGGGCCTGTGTACCCAGTGGACAGCTACAAACCATGTTGGAGCACCACCATCATGTCTCTGCACAGCTGATCCTCCACAGAGTGTGGAAGTTGGTGGTAAGTGGTCACAGCCAATCCTTGCAGCTGACTGGCCTGGGTAAATCACTCCCATTGGCTTGCCAAGAGCAACCAAGGCTCAGCTACAAGAGGAGGGTGTACTTACCCCACAAGAAGGGCACACCTCAAATACCCAGCTTTGGTGACAGGGGAGGCTGCTCCACTTGACTCTACAGGACACCTACTACAATAGGCTGCATTACCAAGACATAAAGTCAAAGCAGCTCTACCTAGTACATTGAAACACAGGGAGACAAAGAAACATGGCCCAAATGAGAGAAGAGATCAAAACTCCAGAAAAAGAACTAAACAAAATGAAGATAAGCAATCTATCAGACGCAGAGTTCAAAACACTGGGTATAAAGATGCTCAAGGAACTTAGTGAGAACCTCAACTGCATAAAAAAGATTCAGTCAGAAATGAAGGATACACTAATTGAAATAAAGAATAATTTACAAGGAAACAACAGTAGAGTGGTTGAAGCCGAGAATCAAACCAATGATTTGGAACACAAGGAAGAAAAAAACAACCAGTCAGAACAACAAGAAAAAAGAATCCAAACAAATTAGGATAGTATAAGCAGTCTCTGGGACAACTTCAAGGGTCCAACATTTGCATCATAGGGGTGCCAGAAGAAGAGAAAGAGGAAGAAATTGGAAATCTATTAGAAAAAATACTGAAAGACAACTTCCCTAATTTGGTGAAGGAAACAGACATGCAAGTCCAGGAAGCACAAAGTCCCAAACAAGATGGATGCAAAGAGGCCGACTCCAAGACACATTGTCATGAAAATGCTAAAGGTTAAAGACAAAGAGGGAATCTTAAAAGCAGTAAGAGAAAAGAAGTTAGTTACCTACAGGGGAGTTCCCGTAAGACCATGAGCTGATTTCTCCAAAGAAGCATTACAGTCTAGAAGGGATTGACAAGAAATATTCAAAGTCACAAAAAGCAGGAACCTACAGCCAAGGTTGCTCTACCCAGCAAAGCTATCATTTAGAATGGATAAAGAGTTTCCCAGACAACGTAGAACTAAAGGAGTTCATCATCACCAAACCACTATTATATGATATGGTAAAGGGACTTACTTAAGAAAAAGGAGAAAAAAACTATGAACAATAAAATGGCACAAATACATATCCATCAAGAATTGAATCTAAACAATGAATTAAGCAAACAAGAACAGAGACGGAATCATGGATATGAAGAATGTTTTGATGGTTGCCTGATGGGAGGGAATGTTGGGGAATGGGTGAAGAGGTGAGGGGATTAAGAAGTACAAATGGGTAATTACAGGATAGGCATGGAGATGTAAAGTAGTCTAGGAAACAGGGTAGCCAAAGAACTTTTACTCATGACCCATGGACATGAACCAGGTGTGGGGATTGTCTAAGGGAGTAGGGGGTGCTGGGTAGAGGGGGGCAAAGGGGAAAAAACTCAGGACGACTGTGACAGCATAATCGATAAAATGTAATTATAAACAAACAAACAGACAGTTGTAGAGAACTGACCAGTGCTTAACCAGTCACAGACAATAAGTATTTCTTTTACCCTTGCAAACACTAGCATCCACACACATTATTTGCTCATATTTCATTCTAATTTGAATATTTCTGGTCTGGATTTCTAAGCTTTATATCTAGGATTTAGTTTCCACTTGACCTGAGGTTTCATATCAAGAAGACTGACAGTTATAACAGATGCTCTATGCCTGGACTTTTGTGCTTTATATCACTGAAAACGTTTGTATTCCTTTACTATTTTGATTTGCAGGGTGACTCATGTTGCTAGAATTTACTTAGTGTGCCTTTATATCCTGTTTATTTGCCTTTTAATATCTTTTTATAAAAAATTCTGCCCTGGCTGGTGTGGCTCAGTGGATTGAGTGTCCGCCTGTGAACCAAGGGGTCACTGGTTTGATTCCCAGTCAGGGCACATGCATGACTTGTGGGCCAGGTCCCCAGTAACGGGTGCACAAAAGGTAACCACACATCAGTGTTTCTCTCCCTCTCTTCCTCCCTCCCTTCCCCTCTCTCTACAAGTACATAAAAATAAAATCTTAAAAAAAAATCTGAGGTGGCTCATGCAATTTGGTGAAATGCCGTGATTTCAAGATATCTCTGTGGGCTTTTAAATATATTTAACTCTATTTCTAGGTTTTCATCTACTTACATAAGCACAAATGTAGAACTTCTGATTGGCAAAATTTAAAAATGATATTTTTGTTCTCTTAAGCTAAAGAGTCATTCACTTAAAAGCACATATTTAAGATGCAGTCTTTATTTGTAACTCTATAGTGGAATTCTGGGAGCAAGTGACACATAAAAAGTGACCCATAAATTATCTTTGAAAAAGAGTGGCTGATTTTTCATAAGACTCTTTATTTTAATATATGCAATGTTATCTCACAAACATAATAAATAGATACCCAGATGAAGATACTGAGAAACACAGAGGTACCCAAATCCTGAAATAATGTAACGTGAGAAATACTGGATTTCTCACACCTGTCTTCATTGAATTTTAACTCTCTTTAAAAGAAATGTTTTTATTACTAGTAAAATATTGTCATGGCTGGTAACAGTATTTCCTGAATGAATAAAGCTATGGAATGACCTTGTGAAATATACAGCATTGGGTCTCATTCTGTGTTATTCTAGAAACTTTTAAAAAAATCCATTAAATAATTTTCTATCTTACCTCACTTCTCTACCTTTTCACTCCACATGGGATATGGCCCCATATCTGTCTATCACAGTCCTATTCATTCTTCAAGTCCTGTTTTCTCCAACAGGAATCTCTAGTCTATTCCATATTTTCATAGCTGTTTGTTTATATGAAGGGGATCCCCCCAAATGGAATTTATTTATAAAAAATTGTGTATTCTTACATGTTTAACATTTTGTTACCTTCAAAGTCCTCTCCATTTGATGCAATACACCTATCAAGATTCTTTTTTCCACTGCTCAATAACAATTTTGAACTCATCAATTTTAGTGCTTTAGTAGTTTTTTGTTTCACCTATTCCACATTGGCAAAACAATTGAGGAGTTTTTTCATCCAGGGAAACAAAAAAGTCGGTTGGGGTGAGATTGGGGAAATAGGGAGGTTGGGGTGTGGGAGTCATGCCGTTTTTGGTCAAAAACTGCTGAATAAGCAGCATGGTGTGGGCAGGTGTGCTTGTTGATGACCCATCATGATGGGCAAAGTGTTGAAAGAGTCTTCAAAAAAACTTCACTGATGCCAAATACAGCCTCTCACAACAATGCTAGCTGATACACTGATACAGATGGGTTCCTAGAACACTCACCTAGCAGGGGAAGTCTGTACCACAAAGGGCCTGCCCTCTAGAAGATAATTTCAGGTTTTTGCAGGGGCGGGGGGGATGTTCCCTCCTCATACCTTTACAATAGCTTATTCTGAAAAGATACTTGTATACGCGCTAATTTTTCTTTCCTAAGGAGCTGGGCCCAAATCTTGAGCCTTTTTGTGTTTTTTAAATTCCAATCCCTACTTCTTCCCAAGACCTAGCACAAAATTCCATGTTGACGGAGATTTAGCCTTCGTGTAAGCTGGAGGAATGCCTCACACCTTTTATAGAGGTAGTCAAGTGTGCTCACTTCATGAATAGCCAGCAGTCAACAATGCTCAACGCAAATAGGACAACTCTTGGTTTCTCTAGTAAATTAAGCCCTATAATCATGCACTGTTTCTATCAGCACTCAAAAATACTAGATATATTCACACTATTGAGAGATGGAGAAAAATCTAACACCCAAATAGTTGACTAAATTTTTCACTATGCATTGTGATTTTCTAAGTAGACCTGGACATATACTTGTCCTTTCAGAAGAATATAAAATATTTGTATGCCTGGTTGACTCACTTAAAAACTTCATTAAGAAAAATTATTGTATCATTCCAGATAAAATCCTATTTTCCAAAATTATATTAATCTGTTCAGACTGATAATAGCTTCAGGAGAGAGAGAGAAAAGAGAAAGAGGGGGAAAGAGAGAGAGAGAAGACAAATATATTTTTGATGCGACAATATACTGGGCAGGTGTGACTTAGAAAAAAATGAATTATGGATCTTTATTTATGCTTTCCAATGCTAGCACAATACTGTTATGTAATTCCATACAAATTATATGTAGCAACTTAATAGTATTTCTTTTCAGATTTTTGAAAAAATTCCTCTTCCTTCTCCTCCTCCTCTTCTTTCACAACACAAGAAGTTTACATGAAAAAATAACTGACAGCTTACATGACTTATAAAGGCTATAAAGACAAGAAGGAAATTGCCAGAATCTGTTACCTTAAAAATTGATTCCTTAAGATTGGATTTGGTTTGTCGAGAAGTCTTGATATTACACTTGAAATTTCTCTGATGTGTTATGGGTTCACTGAAGTGTTTTGTTGTGTAGCTTATCATTTTAGCATAATATATTGCATGAGATAGGCCCTTAACTCAAGATGCTGTACATTTTAGAACAAAACTACTGAACAACTCGGGAAAGAGGGAAGGAGAAAAAGAGAGAAGGAAGCAAGAGAGACAGAGAGAGAAGGGAAAGAGGGAGGGAGGGAAGAGAAAAAAGGAGAATGAAAGAAGTAAAGGAGGAATCTGTGGCAGCTGTTAAAAACACACATGAACAAAATGAATGATGTTGGTGATAAAAAAAGAAACTTAAAAATTTCGAAGAGCATCTAAACAAACATATAGCTGTTAATACAAATGCTTATTTTTACATTTCTTAATTTGTGAATTAGTACAGAAGACATCAGAAGTTTGAATTATAGGGCTTGGTCATTTACCTCCAAACCAAAATCAACAATCTCAGTCTAATGTCGTGCTGTAATAGAAAAACCTTAGCACAAAAAAGGTTATAATATATTGATATATTGATATCAATATATCAATAATAAAATATTGACATAATATATTATTATTGATATAAAGATCATTACTGATACACCCTCACAAACGCAACATACAATCAGAACAGTTGATTTTCCTTTTCTCGACTCTCATTTTTTCTAATCCTTGAAAGCTGGATTTGTCTGGCTGCCAGCATAATTCAGGAGCAAAAGCCTTAGTTTAAATATATATAATATGACTAATTTCATTGTATACAATGTAAGAAACAAAAAGTGTAGAATGTCCACATTAACATGCACACTACCTGCATTACATAATTAAAACAATATAATTAAAAACTTAAGAATCACTTGGAGTAATCCTTTTGTATTTCTTGATTTCTATATGTTTACATAGATTACATCAATATCAGGTTAACAAAATTTTCACTCACTCTGTCTAGAGTATTTTGCAAACTTTACTTTAACAAGGAGAGTAAAAACCCAAGAGAAACAAAAGTAGTCTTATACAACTTTGTTGATCCAGACTAAGATTTTAAAAGATACCAGTCTAAAAACTAGTAGGGCAGGGGCAAGGGGGTGAACAAGTTAACAAGAAGTACCACCTTTCAGCTGTGAGATGAGCAAGGTCTGAGGATCTGAGTTAAAACACGGTGATTGGAGTTGAAGACACTGTATTAAATAATACATCTGAGAGTAGAACTTTGTGTTTGCACACAAAGAAATTTGTGAGAGGAGAACTCAAATGTTCTCAGACACACACAAAAGATAAGTACGTGAGGTGATGGATGTGTTAATTAACCAGATGGGAGAAGCCCTTTCACGATGTATACGTGTATCAAATCATCATGATGTACACTTTAAATATCTTACTATTTTATTTGCCAATATATAGCTAAAAACAAAAAACACCAGAAGGAAAACGTCACGTATAGCACTCTGTGACAATACTTGCATGTTCTCAAATAATTACTTAATGTGCATAACCTACTTCTAAAGTTTTGCTTATTGTAATATTTTATTTTTGAAACATATAATCTATAGTGTTTATGTACATTTTAAAAATTCCAGGTATTTTTTTGATGTATAAAGGGCTGCCCATGTTTGACTTTTAGAAATTAAGCTCTTCAACTTTAAAAGTCCACAAAGCAAAATAACAGTTGGCAAAATTCACTTTTAAGTCAACAGCATTTTTTAAAAATCATGCCTTTTAACTTTTTTATCTGTGAAATATACTTTTGCTCTTTAATAAGAAATCTTCGTTTTCAGGGATATAGAACACAAAATAATTAAAAAGCCTATTGCCATAGGTTAATCTCTTAAAGCAGAAGCTTCATAAAATCTGAGTTGGCATTTAGTTCTCCCATTTATTAGCCAGATCACAATACGCAAATAACACTTTCCTCATTGGTAAAATGGGATTAATTATATTTGTTTATTTCATAACATTATTCTAAGGATCAAACAAAATTATTGGCTGAGAAGTGCTTTGTAAACTATGGGGTATTAAACAAAATTAAGATTAAAATACTGATGACAATTTCATCACTGAGAAATTGTGATTTATGTAAGAATGAGTTTGATGTTTAAGCACAGGCAGCACTCTGGAACCATGTATTTAACCAATAGGAAGCAGAGTGTCCTTCTGGTCACTCCTCTGACAGATTAACAACGAGAAAGAAAACGACCTACGGTTTGAGCCAGGCTGTATTAGGTGGACAGTGCAATCAGTAGGACAGTCCTTAACACAAAGAAAAGTGAAAACATGAGTGTGAAGAGGGGGAAATATCAAAGGTACTCTTTATTAAGAGTGAAACTTTGAAATCCATCTATTTAAAATTAATTGCTATTCTTTTAGTTCCACTGTTGTCATCTCCAGCTTTCCCGGAGTAGAAAATAATCTACACTTCCAACTAAGTTATTCATGGTCCAATTTGTCCTCAGAATACTATAATAGGCTTTGTGAAGATAACTTTTATAATAGGGATTTAACATAGTGAGAAGCCAAGACACAGAGGCCTTCAAACACAAAGAGTATATACATATATATAAACTGCTCGGTCCCCTCCCCTTCTGCCTGCACTCTCCCTCATCCCCCTCTCCCAAAAGGGCACTCACCCCTACTTAAAATCTCATTTTTACAAAGGATTCAGATAAAACGCCATCTCAACGACTCGTAGCACAATTGGTTTAAAGGCAGCACCATTGCTTTGGAGCCGTTTTCCCCAGTGCTGGGAAAAGGGGGAAACTTTGAGTTAAGTACCCCTGGAAGAAGGAATGCTGTGAAGGGTTTTAAGAAAGCGAAACATTCAAAATCTTCCCTCTTGGCAGTTCAGTCTTGCTTGATGACCACATTTACATACTGAGTTCACAGGCTAGAACTCTCAAAGAGAACTCTACTTCCCTGGAGAAAATAAAACATTCAGGGTGGCATCCTGCAAAAAGAGAGAGAAAGACAGAAGGGAAAAGCGTCATTGATGATTTATGTTCAGTATTTTTATTTTCCAAGTTAATTCAGAGGCTATTAATTTCCTGTTTTCTCCTTTTCAGCGCTATACAAGATCTAACTTTCTGGAGTGAAATCTATAATTTTTATCTCTTTTTTATCCAAAGGGGCGAGTGCATTGGCTGTTTGTTTTACAAAACAGCAAGGTGCTTGGAGTGCAGCACAAGTTTATTTTCACACTGGCTTTTTTTAAGGTTCTTTATTTCCCCATTTTACATATTTCAAGAAACACACAATATTTAGTACTTAAAATACTAGAGGATTAGAGGGTCGACTAATGTATTTTACTAACTAGTTTCCCTGTTCTGTACATGTTACATGCCTGCTGTACCTATTTTGTTGCAAGTCAGGCGATCTTATTTGCATATTTGTAACAAAGTATATTAAAAGATAAAGATGTATGGGTTTACTGGGTGTATTCAAAACTATTCTTTGATTAAAAAAAATTCTACAAATCACATAAGAATTTTGTAATACACATACATTTTAAACTTTTCAAAGTTTAAAGTTAAACATTTTCTTAAATTGTTTTTTAATACGCTTTTAATGATTTCTAGCACTCACACTTCCTTACGTGCTTTTCAAACTGTTTATACTGTCCCCAATAACACTCAGTGGAAAGCTGTCATTCCTGGCTAAATCCTTACTTAGGGTGGATGCTATGCCTCCATGAGACAGGGTCAGGGGGTCAAAATCGATTTTGGAGGCCACCTGGAGAGTCCAGGCCATGAACTGACTCGAAAAATTTATATCAGAGCCCGAATAGCCCACCTCCCGGGGTCAGATCTGGCCTGACGCTCCAACCGCAGGCTGGGGCATGCTAGACTGAGCCCAGAGAGAGGCCAGAGTTGTTGACCCTGCTAGCTGACCTCTTCAAACTTCAGGAGAATTTTTTTGGCAGTTACCACGGTGACTGGGTACTCTAAAAGCTTATCCTTCTTACTGAAAGGAGGAAAAAAAATTAGGAAAAAATATGTTAAAACCCACCTTGTAGAGATGCCTATCACAGTTAAAGTAAAAAAAAAAAAAAAATGAGGAAGCTCTGCATTGTCTATATCTCTGATATTAATTTTCACTTCTATCCTAAAGAAACTGGAATTGGTAAGGTGCTTCAAACAGCAAAGTTTCATATTGCAAGAGATACTACTTTTTTCTTTAACTGATGACTGACAACAATTTGAATAATGTATTAAAATACTTTTTAAACAACATAACTTACTTGGAAATTCTAATATCTCTTTGCTTTTCTTTGAGAATAATCAGCTTTGAAATAAGATCCATCATGAATGCTAATCTATTAGGGAAAAATACAGTAACTAAATAATCATTCTTGCATCAGAAACACACTCATAATCTTTTTCCATAAGAGAAAAGTGTCCACTTTTGCTTGACTTGAAATAATAAAATTAGTAGAAAATCAAGAGGCCATTATTATTACATATTTTATCTTTTACCAAATGACCTAATAAAAATAATGTTTACATTCAAAATAACATGATAAAAATACTCCACATTCAATAAAAGAACACTGGGAGGAGAATAGTGCAACCTACACTCTATTTTAGTGCAATGCACATTAAAGCCAAAATAGCCACAGAATATTCTTCCATGTTAATGTCAAATGCTATCTTGTCCTAAAGTTCTACATCAATAGAAGACTTAGTAATTAAGATTTAATTATTTACAGGGTAAACCTATGTAGATTATAAACCTCTACTAGTTTTGTGGTGACATATTGTAATACAAAATACTTTAAAGTAGTTCCTATGTGACTTGAAATTAGACAAAAATTGTAATAACTTAGAAGTGCAATATTCTTTAATTATAATAATACTTGCTTTTAAGAACACCTGTGTACTACTGTACAATGACTTTTTGTAAAGTGAAACCATTGCCTTTCACTGTTGCTATTGCTCTGGTCCTCCTTTAATTTTTTCATGAAAGTCTTGAAAGGACTCTCTCTAGAATTTGGGTGGTATGTGTACCTGTGTGTGTGTGTGTGTGTGTGTGTGTGTGAGGAAGAGAGAGAAAGAGGGAGCCCAGAAGTGCATGAGCACCTACAAATGATCAAGCATTCATGAGGGGAGAGTGGTTTGCATTTTATGTATTTTTAAAGATTTTATTTATTTATTTAAGAGAGCGGGGAAGGGAGGGAGAAAGAGAGGGAGAGAAACATCACTGTGCAGTTGCCTCTCACAGGTCCCTTCCAGGGACCTGGCCCACAACCCAGGAATGTGCCCTGACTGGGAATCGAACCTGTGAACCTTTAGTTTGCAGGCCAGTGCTCAATCCACTGATCCACACCAGCCAGGGCTAGATTTGCATTTTAAAAAGTAGTGGCTATATAACAAAACAATGTCTTTGGTCTAAATATCATTTCTCACCTTGACTCGAAGTCAAGAAAAAAATGATAAATTACAGAAATGTAGTAACTAACACTCCAAAAATGAATACTGAAATTTTAGAGGAATGTTTTAACCTAATCTTGAATGTGCATTCTGCTATGACCCATTTTCACTGTTTTGTAATCACCACTAAATTCCTAGAACAAAATGGACATAAAACCTAAGGACCTGTTAATCTTAAAACAAAATATAATTTAGGATATAATTTCTTTTCTTGTCTTGTGTTCAAAATAGCCAGTGAAAGGGAAGATCAGAGAGAAAGAGTCTGAGATGATTTTGCCATGTGATCCAACTGCCCTTTGCTAGAATGCAAGTCCTCCAATCAGACGGTGTGGTCCTTGCCATGGCAAAGTGGGCAGGGCAACCAGGTTGGTGAGGCACTGCAACGGTGGTGCCAGCTCATTCTCTGTGATGAACTCCTTCCCAGCCAGGAACTCTTGGCAAGCTTCCTTGAAGATCTGGCTGGTGGCTGGCAGAGCCGGAGGAGCTCTCAAACAGGAAATGAGCTACTCCTCAGGTTTTGAAAAGAGATGATAGAAGTCTTAAAAGGAGGCAAGCCAGACCAGAATCTCCTAAACCACAAGCCTTATCTTGAGTGAAACATTATGTCTAAGTTGGATCTGAAAAGGAAAAGACGTTGCAGTGTAAGACAATGGTTCATTTGTATGCAAGAACACAAGGCCAAGTCTCTTAGCTTGGTTTCCTCTGGTCAAACTCAGGATCTCTCCCAAGAAAAGGCCAAAAAACATTTGTCTGCCTTCTGTGGAAACTATTACTGAAAGAACTAGAAAATAAATAGGTATTTCATTCAGTAACTCATAGACCTGAGTCTTCTCTTATGTTGCAAAGTCACACACATGTTACAGAACTACGGGATTTAGGCACTGAGAGGGCCCTAGAAGATTACTTAGACCTTCCTCTTCACACACACGTGGGGAATGTGAAGCCCAGGAACACGACCTGCCTCACATTCACGCTATGAAGCCCAGGCCTCAGCCAGAATCTCGGCCTCGCCTGGCATTTCCAGCCCAGTGTGTTCACTGCCACACGAGGCCCTTCTCATCGGGGCAGAGAAATTGAAAGCCCACAACAGAAGACATACTCAAAACCTCGGAGACAGAGTTACTCTGGAACCTTGGTATAAAATGACTGTAAAATGCACTCATTTACACTTTCAGGAGACAATTGTAGGTGCCACACAAGCAGAAATTCCCCCAAACCAAGCAGTGAAACAATAAAATAACGTGTTGTGGAAGTTTCAAAATCCACAAGAACTCATGTCTGATGGTAACAAGGGCATATTGTTAGTATTACTTCTCCAGCTGTTTTATTTATTGACTTGTTATGGCTAATAAGCACTGATTGATTTCCTTTTAATCAGTACAGAGTCTTTGCTCTGCCAGGTCTGTAATTAAATACCATGAAGCAGGGCTTTGGGTGTTAGTCCATCTAAGTTTCCAGCGGTTAGAAACAGTCTGTCCAAATAACCATGAGTTACGACAGCTGCCAGTACCGAAAGGGCTTATGCGGTCTTTCTTTAGTGTTTCTCTAATTTATTTCAGTTTTAACTTGTATCTCTTATGACCAGTGGATCCTGAAAATGAAGTAAAAAAAAAAAAGTCTCTAGAAAAAATGTGGAATTCATTGCTGATACCCCAAATTCCCACTAGTCAACTGCATTCAGCTCTAACATCTACTTTCTGTACCATGCATTTTCAGTGTGGATCCCAAATTCCCCTTCTAACATGTCATGGCATTTGGGAGAAGATCTTAATTTAATCCCAAGAATTTGGCTCAGGTCCCCAGAGGGAAAAAAGAATAAGGGATAAGAATCTGAAGGGAGGAGAAAAGTATTAGGTGTGCTGAGAGGCCAATGAGTTTATAGGAAAGGAGGCTGCTGTTTAGGAGGATATGTGATTAAGAGGTGAAGGCAATTGTAGTCAGGTAGTCCTTAACTCCCATCTAGAATTTCAAAGAAATGCTATATCTTTTCCATAGATTCCAATCGGTGTTAGTTAAGGGAGGCATTTTTGGTATTAATCATGTGTTAACTTTTCGGAGCAGGAAGTGAAAAACTACTCTGAGGCTGGGTCTGAAGAATGTTTGCTTGGCAACCTCGGTCAAAGCTCCCGATGAAACTCAGCTACCTACCTAGGTTGTGGATGTGCGTGCATTGCTCTCTTTCTCAAACACTTCAGAGTTCTCCCCTTGGCCCAGGAGCAGACTTTTCTACCCCAAAGGAGAAAGCCGTGAAGGGAAGCTTCTTGGCAGAACGGAACTTTCTGATACACAACAAATATGTTTCTTTTTGGAATCAAGGAAGAGAGGAGAGAGAGCTGAGTGGGGGATGAAAGTAAGTGAGGAATGGTGAGATTAGAGCGAGAGCTTTCCGCTTGGTTCTGAGCCCCACCCCCAGCATCGAATGGGCTGTGCTGCAGGACAGTGTGGACGAGGGAAGAGCTGGTGGCCTTCCCCAGCTTCTTGGCCTGCCTTAAGACCTCCCCAGAGCTGTTCCTGCAGCCTAGGCAGACCCAGCACTCACATCTAGACAACTTATCCACGGGGCAGCACCTAAAAACACACAAACAGGAGCGACTTGACCAGTCCCTGCCTGCTACCAAGGCACGGCCACCTGGAAAAAGGCTCGCTCTTTTGGCACTTTTCATAGGCTTCCTAGGGAATTGTTAAAGACAGAAGATGTGAAATTGAATTTTTTTAATAAATGAAATCTTTTTTTTTATGATTTTTTAAAGATTTTATTTATTTATTTTTAGAGAGGGAAGGGAGGGAGGGAGGGAGGGAGAGAGAGAAAGAGAGGGAGACATCAATGTGAGGTTGCTGGGGGTTATGGCCTGCAACCCAGGAATGTACCCTGGCTGGGAATCGAACCTGGGACACTTTGGTTCCCAGTCCGCGCTCAATCCATTGAGCTACGCCAGCCAGGGCTTGTGAAATTGAATTTTAATGACTGTCAGAAAAGAGGGGTAAGGCACAGCAGCTGCTTGATCCTAGGGACAGGCCAGCCTTTTGGCCACCACACCCACCAATCCAACAAGAAGAAAAAAGGAGGAGTGAAGAAGTGAAGGTTTCAACTTTAGAGTGAGGGCCCTGGCCCTGGGCACAAATAGAAAAGGCAAAAACAAAAACAAAGAAACAAACAAAAATCCCAAAGCAACATTTAAAACTTCAGGGTCTCAGTCCCAGGTTATTCAAATGAATTGTGGGCCCAAGAACATAAATTTTTATGATGGATGAAGGATATGGGGTTGGGGGGGGATATGGAAGCCCCTTTCCCCCTGGTGTCTCACACACTAGGAACAGCACAGCTGAAGTCTGGGCAGGGAGGCTGTGATGGACGTTGGGAGACGGGGGAAGTTTTGTGGGAGAAAGAACCTGTTTCTCCCCTGGGTCCCCATGGCTTGGGCGGAGTGGCTGTAGTTGGGTTAACGTTCCTTGTCCTTCTGCCTACCTGGGCCAGGTCTAAATGAGAAGCCACAGGATAATGCCAGCTTCCTAAACTCAGGTGCCTGAGAGTAAAACTTCATGAGAAGTTAATTGCTAGTGACAAATTCTGGCTGACAAATCATCAAGAATCAAGCCTTCAACATGCTGGATGGCCTTCAGGCAGTAAAGAATCAGATGCACGAAGGGGACGGAGGCCAGAGCCCCAGGTCTGAAAGTTTTTCAGTGGTGCCCCCCACAAGCTGCCCCCTGCCCCCTCCCCCACAAGAGAATGCACTCAGTGTGGGGACTGCGGGTGCCTGCCAGCCGCTCCAGCCCTTGCTCCCTTTTCCCCTGTCACACAGACTGTATGGAGGAAGGGAGCCTCTCTCTCCCCTGCTCTCCAGTTAACCCTTCTGGGTGCACCTGCCTATAGTCTCAAGTGCCCGTGATTTACGATCATGTTACCTGAGTTTTTTGTGTTTAACATCCTGGGTCTGCAAGACCTTGGCATGTGTTGGATGTCTAGTTACTTCTGCATGCCTGTCTGTATCCCGTGACAGAGAAAATTATTAGGAATTGACTGATGCTCAAGATAAATTATGATTTTTTTTTTTACTTGTGGATGGATTGGAAGAATGTATGTATATTAAATCATTTCAGAACTCGATAAATCTGAAAAAGATCTCTCAGTGTGTTTGCAGGTTAGTGTCCCTATAAATAGCTCCCTCCCCTGCTCACCCCCTCATTCACAAGAGTGCCCTTTGATTTGTTTTTGTTTTTTTTTACATTTAGACTCACTTTACTTTAAATTTAGGAGCAACTTGAAACACACACATTGACCTACATGTGAATTTTCTACATAAGATATGACTTTTTGCGTTATTTACAAACCCAGCTACCTACCCATAAATAAGGCTTCACTTTATCAGTCACAGCCCTTCTAGGAGGTTGACTTAGCTACAAATGTTTGGGTTCACAATTTAATTTACTCTTCTACTTTTTCCAACTTGAATTTTGATTTCTGCCTTTAAATGTAACACATAACTTGAATTAAGGGACTTCTTGTTAAAACTGGAGGCTTTTCTCATTTCCCTGAACTCTGTGAATGAACTTGCATTGTCATATAATCGATAGGAAAAACTCAGCTGTCACGGATCCTAAGCAACCCTTTGCCACACAAATAACACGATCTGGCACTTCTGAGTTTGAAAAATGTGCTGCTTGGATGACATGAGACCAGAACTACCCAGACGGCTTAAATGTCTGGCGGTCTCCACAAACCACTGAGGCCAGACCTGCTGAGATCCGCTGAGATATTGCAAATAGGCTTCTGGTTAGAGACCAGGCACTCTCCTTTCCCATCCATAAACAAGTGGTGTAACAGTATGGGGGTCTGGGATTCAAGCTGTTTCTAAGCTCATCTAAGTTTATTTGCCCACATAAAGTTTATAACAAAATTCCAAATTAGGCACTTTCATTCCCAAACCAATAAGCAATTCAGATTTGGATTTTGCAGTGGAAATCTGAAATGAAATGTCCCAACAACTTCGAAACCAATCCTTTGAAGTCCTGGGTCATTTTCATCAATGTGACCAAAATTTCTGCAGTATAATGCAAAAGTAAGTGAATGGCATCTGATCGTAAGTAACACGAACCCATAAACCTCCAGCAAGCTGTTCCTCTGCCTCAGCAGCACTGTCTCCTGTTGCACTCTCAGCGTGCTCTCTACAGTCTGCCACATACAGATGCTGCCACGTCATGGCAGGCCATGAGTGAGATGTAATCCGTCCTTATCTGTTCTCTCCCCCTTTATTTATGGGGTACTACTCCCACTTTTAACTCAATGACTCATTTCATCAAGAACATTTTTTTAAAAAGGTGGGACTAGATAGACCTACCTGGGAACCTATTCCTCTTGGTGGATTAGTTTATGTGATAAACATGTTAATTTCTCTCAGAAGGACCTTGCTAAAAAGCCTCATGACCTTGGCATGCTATGAATCATTTATACACCAAAGGTGGAAAGTAGTCTGATTCATGAATTTTCTGTCAGTGAGTTGACATATAAATATTACAGTTACCCTTGACCTACCTGGACTCATCTATACAAAGAAAAGTGACAGAGGGGATTGGAGAGGAGCAAACTAGGTGAGACGAATTCAGTTTATAAGTTTAAGGTGTGGGAGCATAAAACTTGTCTTTCCTAAAACTGAAGTTGTCGGAGAGGGCATTTCCCACTATACCATTGCTAACATCTTTGGGATGAACTAAGAAACTCTAATTAGTTCATTTGTCATCAGAAACCACTGCATCAATCCAGGTATTTTGCTCCTATTCAACTCCTGAAGAAAATGAGACAACATGGGCTATTATAAAAAGCTCAGCATTCAGTGCCAACATTTCAAAGTGGCCTCATTATACATCTCAGGAGCCCCCAACTTATTCAGACTATGTCTTGGCAACCTTGCTTTAGCCCCAAACAAGACTGTTAATACAGTAGAGTTTATCCATTATCATAGTTCACAGGCTTCTCCATAGCTGCAAGTTGACATTTGGAACCTGTGTCATGCAGAAAGGGTGAAAATCCATCCAGGAAATAAGTCACTTATTTTTGAAGTAACTGTCCAGGTTATGTGTGGGTAGGGGGAGCAGGGGAGGGAGAGGGGAAGAAGTAGAAACACAATAACCAGGCTGTAAATGACTTCACTCTGATGTCCATCAAGGCTACAAGAGTTCTCCTCTTAGATAATCAGTGTGTGAAGTATCCAAGAAATTTACCTTATTTATAATTATGGCAAATGACTAAGCCCATCCCAGCCCTATATGCTGAAGAGTCTTATTATTTTTAGAGATACGGTGCCTTACACTATCTCATCCTTGATTCCCAAGATATAAGCCACATGAGGTCCACAACCACAAATTTGAAGATACGCCTGAATTCTTTTTAGTTTTTTCAATCACAGTTTACACTGAACATTATTTTGTATTGGTTCTGGATGGATTTGCCTGAATTCTTCATCACATAACACAGAAGTACAGTACCCTGGATACAAGAGGTGTTGTACTGGGCAACTCCGCCATATGGCTTTAAAATCCAAAGTTCTTCGTTTCTCTCTACATTTGCATACACCTCCTGGCACCCCTCCACCGCTCTTCCCCAGGAAATATTTCTTTCCTGTACTCTCTACAATCTAAACTTAAGAGTAAACAAACCATGAGCCAGAGGTAACTACTTGTTTGCAGTGCTATTTATGAAACACTTTTCTCCCTTTTTTCTTTTCTCCCTGAGCACCCACCCCAAGGGACTAAGTGGTGTGCCATGCTGCTCCTCAGCTAGATCTGAGAGAAAAGACAGGGGGTTGCAAGAGTATCTTCACCGCTGCCGTGGTCTGGCTGCCAGCACCTGCTTTCTCACCCAATTCCCCCAGCTCGCTCTCAGCTTAATTTTACAGACATATCTGGGTCTCCATTTATCTGTTGATATAGCCCAGGGTGTTTGCCAGGAGTATTGTGCCACCACTGCTGGCGCATTTGTCTCTTCTGTCTAATGTCTGTCATTACACAAAGCATTCTAAAAAGCTAATTTTCAACCCTGAAAATATACTCTTACTGCAGAAGTCATTGCATTAGCATAACAAGCGCAAAGTTCCAAGGTGGTAATTTGGTTATGGATCTGAAATGCTTCCAGTTCCATCAGATCGATGATAAGGTGTGAGGTTGCCCCCACTAGGACAAGAATCTGGGTCAGAGGAGTCCCTGCTTGAGTGAAATTCTACAGGGGTAAACACCTTGTCCTTGGGGACTCAAAGTGAGGTGAAAGTTTCAAGTTTCACCTGTCCAAGTTGGGACATTTTTTCTCTCTCTCTCTCTCTTTTTAAAAAGGTTTTATTTATTTGCTTTTAGAGACAAGGGAAGGCAGGGAGAAAGAGAGAGAGAGAGAAACATCAGTGTGTGAGGGGTACATCCATCGATAGTCTCCCACATGTCCACAACTGCGGACCTGGCCCGAAACTGAGGCGTTGCCCTGATGGGGAATTGAACCTTTGAGTTTTCGGTTCTCAGGTCAGCACTCCATCCACTAAGCCACACCAGCCAGGGCAGGACATTACTTAAAGAACCAAGATGCCTCCACCTCTTTTTTTCTCCTCTTTCTGTACTCTTCCTCCCTTGACCACCAAGAAAATATGTCTTAAATGATATTCTTCTGCAGGTGTTTCACTGGACATGGGCAAATTTCAGGACTTCCACCATAGACAATGCAAGTGTTTTTGTTGGGGGTGGGGCTCGGGAAATCCGACCTCAGGCTGCCCTGCCAGTTGTGGAGGTGCAGATCAGCAGCAACTCGGCAGAGGCCCGGATGGTGGTGGCGGGAAGGGTCAGTAAGGTTGAGATGTATTCAGATGTTAATTTACACCTGAAAAGATTCAATGCAGTCACCCACAAGGGTGTGTGTGTGTGTGTGTGTGTGTGTGTGTGTGTGTCTGGAGTTTCTTAAGAATACTGGCCCTGAGTACTTCCTTGGGAACGATGAAAGTTCAAATGGATAGGGAGAATAGTCTACAAGTTATGGGAACAGGAAGCAGTAGGGGAACAGGGACAGTCTTGATAAGTTAATGGAAATCTCTTGAGACACTAGTTGTAAATCTATTCCAACTTTCCCCTTTCAGTGTAGTTTTAAGGTGCAATGAAGAGGTAGTAATGTACTCTTTACTAAATATTTGGAGATTGTGTATGGAATCCAAAAATATTGCTGGGTTAGTAAGGATGAAGAATTAGCCTCATTTTTCTGCCATTGAGATCAGTTTCCTTGTTTTGCATAGTCTTTCTGTTTAACAACTGCTACCTACCTTGCTTAGTGAAATGGCAAAGTACTCCTGAGTAACTAAGAAAGAAAAACCTTCCACATTCCAACACTGCCTTTAACCTCAAACACAGTAAAGGGTTCGTTCAGACCCCAGGACCACACTGAGGCATTAATTAGGCTGATGAAATCCACCGAAATGTATGAATTCAGCATAATCAAGTTTCTACCGCAGACTATCGTTAAGGAATACGTGAGCAGCTGGGAGAATGGAAAGTACTGTTAGAGTTAACTCATGCATGTAATTGAGTATATTTAACATAACCATTTTAATGATCAGTGATTAAAAGTGCATCTTAAATGGTATATCCTCTGCACTTTGTTCATGTCAACTCGATAATATTCTCAAAAGGAAAAAGGGATACAAATTCCTAAACAAGATCCTTTTTGAATTTGGGAGGAAAAGCAGGAAAGTGAAGTGGGGAGAAATAAAGTGTCTTGTGCATGCAAACAGCTACACCAGTGTGATACAAATTAATCACCATTTAAGGAACTGTCTATGCTCAGTTCAAAGTATTAGGAATACTGCATATAACAAGCAATTGTTTTATCCCTCAAAAAAGTGTATTTCATTCAAGGTGGGGTTTTTTCCTGCCTGACAAGATTATTTTTAAAGAGAGGTCTGCTCAAACCCTGATGATGTAAGAGCTTCTCTTAGGGACTGGGGAGTTAACCTTTCCAATTCTTCTTCCAACCTGTTACGGGGGCTTATCTTCATGAAGCTCACCTCTGAAGATAGCACTGGTTAGGAGAGGGAGCATCTCAAGGAGAAAAGGGCAGCTGGACAGGGCAGTCTAGGGCCACAAACAGTAGAAGCCCTCAAAGGGATATTAGCTGTCCAGATTAGCTAGGGGCCTGAACCAAAAGCCCACACTTACACTCTGCTCTGCTTTCTACTCGGTTCCCTCAGACCTGGCCAGATAAATGAAGTCGTTGTAGAACTATTCACAAGCCAGCCCAACTCTTTTTGTTGTAGTTTCTCAGCTGTTGCACTCAAAACACACAAATCACCGATTACTCAGGAAAGAATAGAGAGAAGTGGATCTAAATCTACAGCTAGCTGTGTGTAAATCCCACATCTACACATCTGTAAAGTGAGGGTGTAAGAGAAGGGATGCATTTGGCCCAGCTCCCAAAAGTTGCCTCACAGGGCTCTTTTTATCTCCCTTCACCCTTGCCCCCACTCCTACAGAGAAACCAATCGATCCGCCTGCTCAAAATAGGGCTTGAAAAGTGGCACATCCTGAATGTCTGGGAGTTGCACCACAACTTTTACCAACCTAAGAGGGAGAAAGGAAGGCACGAGCACATAAAAGTGCCTGCCTGCTGCAAACAAAGCAAAATTATTTTAAGGAGAAATTCACTGGAAGCCATTCTCTCTCCCAGAACCATGTCTGCCTTGGCTCAGAGGGACAGCTCTTGGGAAATCAGTTCTGTCAAGGAGCTCTGCCGCATCCAATGTATAGTCTATAAATACAGTGGACGAGTCATGTCAGGGGTAGTCAGTGCAAGAGAATCTGGAGTCTTGAAAGCATCTTTTTCTTCTGGCTATGGTGGCACTTAAATGATAATGCGGGCAATGGAGCTAGGAGATTTATATCTTTTGGAAAGTAGGGCGAGCCAGATGGTAATAGCGTCATTAACACACAAACTTGGGATGTGCAAGTGAAGCTTGAAATTGGGAAAGAGATCAGGAGAACAAAGGGGGCTGCTGTTGAAAGGCTGCCCCTCTTCTGCCGGCCAAAGCTAAGAGCCTCTTGGTGCTGGGGTCTGCTCCTGCCCAGAGCAGGATAATAAACGACAGCCCTCCCCCCCACCCGTTGTGACTTAGAAAGCACTGAGAAAACTTTTGCAATAGGCAAATGTGGCACTTATTTATGTGTAACCCTTTGTAGTCTGCAGTGGCAGGAGTGGGCCTTTAATCCCGCTGCACTCCCACTCTCGACCCCTCCCCTAGTGTGATAAGCCCTTGCAATTGTTGACATTTATTTTATGAAATCAAAGTGCCGCTTGTTGCGCGTCTCAGACAAAAGTTCATTTTCCTGCTCTTATGTAAACACTCTAAGTGAATATTAAAGGTTGAACAGCACCACCTTTTAAAAATTTTGGTGATGGGGATTGGTGTGAAGGTGTTGAGGGGGGTTAAACTCTAGAGTTGTACTTTAGAAAGCCTCAATGTTTAAGTGAAACTCTCACTTGACCGATCAGCTATAATTCAGAAAATAGAGAGAAGGCATTAAAACAAGATTGACAGTAGCATTAATAATAATAACTCAGGCTTATAACAAACACCCACACAAACATTTA